>NC_092444.1:6242992-6842992 GCF_036169615.1 Heliangelus exortis | reverse complement strand
GCTGACATACAGACATTACACCATCTTCAGGCTGCTTGCAGGGCACTATTGAAAGTTTGCATCATATTTCAGTATGAGTTTGTTTAACTTCTAGCTGCCTCATCTAGTTTTTTTTTTTGTTTTGTTTTGGTTTTTTTTTTGTTTTGTTTTGTTTTGTTTTGGTTTTTTTTTTTTTGGTTTTTTTTGTTTTGTTTTGTTTTGTTTTAGTTTTGGTTTTGCTTTGTTTTTTTTAAAGAGGCACCACAGATGTTTTCTGGCTAGGAACTGGCTTAAGTGTGTGCTTGAAAGGTGTGTTGGATCAGGTCTTGGATCCCCAAAGCCACCACCAGGTCCAGTCAATGAGAAGTTTCCCTGTTGAGAAGTGATTTGGGTCTCTCAGAATGACACAGTCTATTCTGAACTGTCAGTTCTGTGGCATTTCCCTCTACATCTCTACTTGATGTGTGATTATATTGCTGTTCATCAGTCAGGTTTCTTAGGAGGCTTAATTGGATTGCATTAGCTGGCATTTAAGCCATCCAAAACAGTCGAGACTGCAATCAATTAAAACATCCAAACACATTAATGATGGAGTCACAGGGCAATTTATGTAGATGGCTAATTACCTGTTTTCTCCAGTCAGTAGATTTTATTGCCCAGGAATGGACAAAAGATGCATGAAAGAAAGAAGCAGCATTGCAAAACTGCTGTTGGCAAGGTTGCAAGGAAAAAAAATGGGGGAGAAATGGCAAGGTATAAATATTTCTGTTGTTAAAGTCTGCACCAAAAGACCAAACTCCAAACTGTTACCAGCACTCAGAGGTGTTCCTGATGTTGTTAGAATTTAATGTGACTTTTAGAGAACATATTGAGTATATTAACAGTCTCTGAATGTCTTCTAATATGGCATCTGAGGTTTCTAAGCAATCAAGATGCTCCATGAGATGGTCATTTTAAGTAGGAAAATACTAATAGCTGTCAGTTTTTCATTTCATCCACTACTGATCTGGATCTGACAGTGTGGCTCCCCTGTGCCCTCAGCTCCCATTCCTCAGGCTTGGTGGTGCCCATGGAGCAGATTTGCTGCTGGCATGAGGTGTACACAGCACTGACCTGGAGATGAAAGCACAACTGAGGGGCAGAGCAAAATGCAAACCAGGAATGGAATCATTAACATCCTCCTGTGCTCCCTGCTCCCTCCTACATTCTCCCTCTGGCTTTATAACTGAATTTTCTCATTGCCTGTGACACAGCTCAGGAATGAGAGATGAAAACTTATTATCTGATACTGTTCTTAATTTCCTGTATGGTCTGTGGGGAAGTCCTTCTGCTGGTTTATTCTCTGTAACTCTTGATGTTTTGGAATCATGTAGGGAACACACAAATACAAAAAGGGTGGTGTTGGGGGGTAAGACACCTCAAGCCACAGGTAATTACCAGATCAGTCCCAGCCTTGCATTGCATGCAGAACACAAAGTAGAGTTGTCAAGGTTTCCTGCAGGTTTTGGCTGTGTGTTGTATGCTCAAGATAAACTTCAGAAATGAAATGAATTTAAGATTCAGTAGTTGCTCAAGTCTTAGATGAAGTGTAGGTTATACATCTGTGTGTGGAACCCAGAGGGGCAGTGGCACCAGGCTATGACAGAAGGGGAGGGGAAGACTCAGCAGTGGCAGCTGAGCAGAAGAGAAGCTCTGGTTTTACCCTTGAACACCTCTTGCTAGTCCATTGGTGAGAGACTGAAAATAACCTCACTGTAATCCTGACTGCTACAGCCAGCACCATCATCCTCTTTGTCCCCTTCCCTCTGAGCACTTTGTGACCAAAGCAAGCACAGCTCCTGTGCTGGGGGTGTCACATCTGTGGGGCAGGGCCAGCTCTGCAGGAGCCTTTGGTATCCCAGGGAACAGATGAATATATCAAAAATATATCATTTCTGGAACCCAGGGCAGGCAGAAGGGAGCCTCCCAAATCCCACAGCTTTGGAGTGCTGTGCCTCCCAAATAATGAGTCCTTTTCCTTAAGGTGCCATTGAGTAATGGCTGAGTGAGCCAGCAGATCCCAGCACAGACCAGTTTGGCTGAAATATGATTGAAATAGCCAAGTCCTAAGGCAGACTGTAATGCCAGGGATAATTTCATGTAACACATTAAATTAATGGTGACAGGGACTCCTCAGAGCCCTGGCAAATTGGAAATGGCTTGATGCAGAAGCAGTGCAATGATAACACAGTTAATCTGCCACAGGGAAATGACAGTGAAAGAAATGGCTTTTAGATTAGCTGTCATTAAGGTGAAACATCTGCCTCTGCAAGTGGAGTGTCCTCACTTATGCACACAGAAACTCATTAAAGCTGCTGGGTTTGCATAGCTGTGAGCCAGAGCCAACTTCCCACCAGGATCTGAACGTGGGGAGCACAAGGGATTAGACTGAAAGTCAGGAAGATGAATTCCCAGGCAATACGTCAGCTTCAAAAATGAATTTATCTGCAGCTGAACTTGGCTGATGTCTTTAGATTCTTCGAGTACCTGGAAGCACCTAACTAACTGAAACAAGAAAATAAAGTAGTGATATGATTTTAAAAGAAATAAAACCTTCTGCAGTCACAAAAACTCAAAGTTTAACTGTGTGAACTCTGAGGAGAAGCTTCCAGCAGAGTATTTAATTCCAAACAACTGGCCATCCTTTCCAAGCTGGTCTTTGCCTGCTGGATTGCAGAGCATAAGGTCAGGAAACTTGTGTAACTGTGATGCAAAGATTTTCACATCTGATTTTCTTTTTATATTCTTGAAAGGAATGCTGCATGCTTCATAGAGCTGACATCAGCAGGCAATCATTTGTGTAGAAACATTCTCAATCAAGACTTCAGATAAGAATGAGATTTATCAGTCTGGAAGGGAGGGGGAGATGTTTTTTGATACATAATAGATTTCTGGTGCATTGGTGGGGGGACTGGGCTGAAAGGGAAGCAGCTCCCCAGGGGCAATAATGCCCTCTCTGCTGATTGCTGAGATAATTTAACACAGCAGCAGGCTGGCCAGAGCCAGGCTCAAGTGCAGTGATCCCATTGAGGCATCTTAAACATTCCTGTTTGGAATGGTGGCCATTCCAGTGGTGGCCTCACTGGCACTGCAAGGTGACAATTAGCCTGGGTTGTAACCACAGCCAGTGGTGGTGACTGCTGAAACTGTGGGGTACTCAGAAAGGACCCTGCAAACTGCAGCAGGGTTTTTGGAAGGTGTCCTCCTCTGGCCCAGCAGAGTGTAACTGAGTGGTGGAGGTGTGGGGTGAGGAGGTGTAGGAGGCTTTTGGGGCATCAGGTGGATGGGCTGGGGTGTAGCTGGGATAGATGGGTCACATTTCATCCTGTCTGCTCTGAGGACTGCAGCAAAGGAGTCTCAGAATGGGTGGCGGGGACTGTGAAATTGTGCTGGGCATGCATAATGCAGGGATGCTGCTCATCAAACCACTGGGACTAATGGGAAAGATCAGCTGATATTTCAAGAAATTAGTTGGAAGAGCAAGCATGTAACAGAGAAATAAAGAAGAAATCAGAAGCTTAAGCACGGGCATGGATAAGGACTTTGATCACAGCAGTTAAGTGGGCACAGAAAGAGGAAGAGAAAATAAACAAAATAAAAATGCTGATAAGAACAGTGAGGGTCTGCTGAGAGAAGCACCCATTAATCTACAGCATGAGACAGAGCATAGGGAAGAATTCCTGTGTCTGAAACACCAGCTGTAGCCACCAGAAAACCAACTTTTCCTCAGGATAACTCTATAGCAGCCTTGCAGGGATGCATGTGGTTCCTACTTTTGAAGAAAAAGTTCTTTAGGGGTAATAAATGCACTCTAGTCAGAGCAGCAAAGCTATTATTTTTCAGAATAAAACATACCAAAAGCCCCCAGACTTTTTAAGAGGCAGCCTAGGCCAGTGGATGGAGTATTAGCCTGGGAGACAGGACAACTAGATTGTCTTCCCAGTGCTTTTCCTGACTAGCAGGTGGTGTGAGAAAAGTTTGACATAATGGGAAGGCTTGGGGCTTTAAGATGATCTCAGTACACTGGGAATTACATAGAAAAATCAGAAAGGTGGTACTGGTGCTCTCAGCTTACTGAATTAGTGATCCCTCTGCTATGTAGACTGTTTCCTTCTTTTTGATTAAAACCCCAATTCTTCCTTCTCACAGTTTTTTACTGATATTATTCCTCTCTGTCAGTAAGTGGGAGAAGAGCCAGCTTTGTGGTCTTTCTATACTGAAGTGATTTCACTCAGGTGCAGCTCAGTGTGTCTGTTCTGTGTGGGTCTGGGTTTCCATGCTTATACAACATCTTCAACAGTGTTTGAGAGGCACTGGAACATTGCCCTTAATAATATACTTTAATTTCTGGTCAGCCTTAAGTGGTCAGGCAGGTGGATCAGATGATCACATGGGTCCTTCCCAACCAGAACTGTTCTATTCTAAAAGAGATTTATTATTCTAAACAATCAAAAACCCAGAACAAAAATCTATCAATCAATCAAAAAAATCTGAAAGTATTCAAAAGCCCTAAACAACTGCTTCTCAAAAATTTCAGCATGAGACAGAAATTCCTATCTGTTGATTAGTGTTGGAAGAAAAATCAGCAGTTGTTTCTTTCAGCTTGCAAATGCAGCTGACAGTTGTTTAAGGATGTAATTTCATGCTTGGAAAGAAACTATCCTGTAGCATCTTGATGCCAATTAGAAGCAAAAAGTACTTATCAGTGTCACTAGGATTAAAATCAGAGTATGTTTGCTTGAATTTTAAAGGAAAGAAGCCCACTCTTACCTGTGCTTTTAGAGAAGGAAAAAACAAGAAGCATGCAGAGAAGAAAAAAACCACAGGTGCCAAGGTACAGATGGTTTCATTGCCTACTGGGTTGATTGCATGGCTGCTCAATGAAGTTTGTTTCACTCTGGAATGTTGCCTTTTGGAAAGCAAAGTAACAAAAAGGAAAAGTTCTATTTCCCACTCATCCTAATCAAAGCCAGGACAGCAGTTCTCAGCATTGCTTTAATCTCTGTTCTCAGTAGCAGTTTCTGTTTTTCTCCAGGGTTGATTATCACTCCCATTGCAGTGGGAGAAATTCTCTGGAGCAGCCATAACAAACACAGCTCTGCTGGTTTGGGCCCCCCCTCTTTGCTCCCTCCAAAGCCTCCCAGTGCACAAGTGAAGTGCCAAATCCTGCAGAAATGGGGTGCTTGGGCACTACCTCTGTGCTGCCCCCCAAGCCTGGCTGTCCTTAGAGGTGCTGAAGGTCTGCAAGTGACAGGAGGTGACAGCCTGCAGTGCCTGGGAGCTGTTGGTTCCCACACTGTGCACAGGGATGATGAGGAATGGTGCTGGAGCACTGCAGAGCAACCACATCACCACCCTGCCTGCTGCCTCCAGCCACCTCCTCCTCCTTGTACACTGATCACTTGATTAGTTCCTGCTCCAGGGCTGTCTTCTGGGGACAGATATCCAGGAGTGTGAGGGATGGGGTTCCAGAGGCTCCTGTGGACACCCCTGCTGAGGGATTCATCTCCAGGATCTGCACTGGCAAACTGAGACACAGGGAGCTGGAAGTTCAAGGTGAAGTCTGAAGTGCCCCAGACAGCAGTGTTGGTCACTAGGTTGGATGTTTCATCTCTGTTGAGTCTCATAATTCATATTATCTATGTTCCCTGGGACAGAAAACCAGTTTACTTGGCATTTGTTCTGCTCCTGCTCCCTGTGTTGGTGCTGATCACTGTAAATCCACCAGACTGGGCCAGGGGCAGTTCCTTCCATTCAGGAGAGGGTCAGCTGAGTGGTGTAACACATGTGCCTCCAGAAACATTAGAAAATATTACAAATGTTACCATAAAAGTAAGGAACTCATTTAGTTGAGCAATATGTGGTACAGCTGATCCAATAAATAGCAAGAAGATACATGATTATTATTCATAAGCTGCAAATTATTTTAATGTTTCTTTCATTATGATTGGAACTGAGGTTGGAATTAGCTCAGTTTAGCCAGACTTCACAAGAAGAAGCTGACACACAGCCACAATAATTTTGAAGAATAAGGACTACTGCAGTTTTTCTTTTTCTTGTAGTTTTGTTTCACTACCTGAAACTTTTTGTTCCTAATGTTGCTGTACCATGTCCAGTGCCATGTCCATTGCAGATTTATCACACTTTCTCATCTTTCTCTGGTTCTTGCAGACTCACAAACTACAAAGCAAAGAAGAAAGTGGAAAATCCCCAAACAGATAAATTAATGTATGCTACAGCTCGATGCCTCTCGCTTCAGTCTCGTTTGCAGCTTTTTAAGCTCAGTACTTTTATCAATTTTAAGACCATAGTCTGTGATTTTCCAGGCCTCCTCATAACGCTGCATTTCGAGGTTATACTGAGCAACCTTGTGAAATGTTTTGGTTAAAATCTCCCTGCCAGGGCCCTTCAGGATGCTGCACAATGCCAGGGATTCATCTAGCTGCAGGGCCTCTATGTACTGCTGCACTGCTGCTTCCTCCTCAGCCAGGAGCAGCAGCAGGTGGCCCTTGGAGCAGTGGTCCTCCACACGGGTTTTCAGGCTGCTCCTGCCATGCTTTTCCATCACTTTTTCCATGTCTTTTAAGGCTCTGTCATATTTCTTCAGGTGTGTAAAACAAGCAGCCCTCCTGCGGAGGTACCTGGGGTTGTCTCTGCTGGTGAGGACAGCCAGGGTGTAATAGCCAAGAGCCTTCTCATAGTGGTGTTCTTTAACCAGCACGTTGCCTTCTTGGGCTGCCACCTGTGGACAAAAAGTGCCTGGATATGAGCTAGCAAAAATGGGGGAAAAAAGAGGGAAATCTCCAGTGTGGATTGGTCACAGGTAGGCACCAACACCAGGAAATTCAAATGTTGGGATTGCATCTCATTGGAGAACACTTCACTGGCAGAGGGTTTTGCATGCAGATTTAAAGTCTGTGCTCAGTGGGCACTTGCTGTTACCTCAAGAGTTCCTCTACCACTCTTCTTTGTTTCTGCATATTTAACTAGAAACTTTCTCAGAACATTGCTCCTGAAGTTGTTTACATTCCTCAGGAATGATATGGGAACTGAAAACTGAAGGGACCAAACTCTGTAAGCAAACAGTTTTTCCTTCATGAAACCACATTCCTGGCATGGTCTGCTCTGACAGGTGACTCTATGGACACTGCACCTTCTGCTCAGCAGATAACTAACCCAGGTACTGCCCCACCAACAGCTCACAATAATAAAGGTTGGTGTCTCCTGGAGTTCACCCAAGCCATAGGAAAAAGTAGGCAACAGATGGCCTTGCTAATCATTAATCACAAGTGCAAGTGAAATACCTGCCCTTATCTGAAGGGAAAAACAGCAAGAAAATAGAGAAAGTAGAAAAAGCCACAGAATTTTTAGGTTTATAAAGGTCAAAAAGAGAAAACTCCATTAGAATTCTTTGCCTCAATTGGATTTCTCATTATTTCCCTTTAATGGCAAGAAACAAAACTTTTAACATGCTGCAGTTGAGTGAATATTTAAGTTATAAACCAGGCAGCCACCAGCAGCTAAGATTTTACAGAAGGCTGAGCCAAACAGCCTGTGCCTTCAGGCACAGGATAGATATTTTCAACAGTCTCATTCCATGGGATATCACAGACTGCCTTTGGGTGTGTGATAATTCCCAAAATTCAGTTAGCCCAGCCACAGTCTCAGTAGCCACCCTTGGCAGATGGCTCAGGTCTTCCAGTCTCTTTCTGTGCCTTGCCTCTTTATTTTGGTTTAGATTAGAGCTGATTGCTGGTTAACTGAACTAAGGAAAAGAGGTTCTGGATGAAATGGATCAATATTGTGCTTAAGGGTTAAAAATGCCATATATTTTTGTTGCACTTTTTGTTCCAGCCTCTAGTGACTAACGTGATGTTGAAACAACCCAAGGTTCTGTTCCTCAGAGAGAAGATGAGTGAGGGGTTTAATGGATATGGAATCATAGCCTCAGGTTAGTCTCTGAGCAGGAAATGCCAGCAGATGGACTGACAAGCACTGAGCTTTCCAAGAGGGATGTTTTCCCAAGAGTTTGGAGCAAGTCTTTCCCTCTTTACTTGCAGCTCCTCTTTGGGGTCCACAGGCCATGAAGTCATGTGGAATGGCAACTTCTACCTGGGGCTGGTGGCCTAATTCTGACTGAGCCCATGTAGCTTTTGGGACCATTTCTGTAGGAGTCAGCTCTGAGCATCCTCTGGCATGTCAACAGCCACCAGAAAGTGCAGCTCTGAGGGTCTGGGCAAGGAGGGAGCAATCAGCCATGCATTTAACCTCTGATGTAGGAAGCTGAAGGGCTGAAGCTGCACTAGCAGCAAGCAAACTCCCTTCCGCTGACCTTTTGCAGCTTAATAAATCTTTCAGGTTCCTGTTCCCATGGGGCTCTCCCACTTGTTTACAAATTTCTTAGCCTGGGACCCCTCGGACTATAAATAATGGAAGAATTTCATTGCTTTGTTTTTAATGAAAAAAAAATCAGTACATCCAGGAGCTCTCCTCGCTCCACCCTTTCCTACTCAGCTTCTGTAGAATTAATTCAGCTCTTCAGACCAGACTCCAGGATAATTATGACACATTTCTATAGTGCCTGTAATCCCCAGACACCCTAAGCCAACCTGGCATAATACTTTTGAGCATGGACTGCTGAGATGAGGGGCTGAGTGTAAACCACTAAGCTCTTCTTAGCTTCAGTCTCCTTTTTTTGTGAAACAGAGGTAGCAGGAAGAGCACCCTGCCCTGGAGTGGTGAGGAGCCCCAGCAAGCAAGGCCCTCGTTGGGTTTTTTGGCACTAATCCTGTCTGTAAGCTTTTCCATTTTACTGAGATCTTCTCACATGAACTGGAATAACCTTGCAGGCAAAAGGAAATGCTACTGGAAAATCCTTTGAGACACCAGGCAGGTGAATTAACCAGTTACTTCCCCACCCCAGCAAAGTACACCCTTATCCTCTGCTCACATAATACATAAATATATCTATAAAAGTGTGATTCTGGGCTAATCAGTAATAAAAGTAACCACACTCAATAAATGTTTGAAGATTAGAGACTATGGAAAGACTTCTAGGTGCTTAAGTCCAAATATTTACTCAGTTGAACAAAAGCTCAAGATTAAAGATTAAAAAAATCCCTAAATTACTCTTTTACTTCCAGCACTGGTATTGAGCTCCAGTCTTGAAATCAGTCCAGTTACCCCCATTCTTTCAAGTGGCAGAGAAATCTTTCATGATAAATAAGCCACCAGTAAGAGGTTTTATTGCAAACCCTGTTCCATAGCTGTCAGATAAAGACAGGAATAAAGCACCACTCTCATTTTAAAGGTTGCACTCATCTGTGGCACCAGTGAGCTCCTGCACATCAGTGCACTTTCAGCTGGATAAAAATGAGTTTGTTGGGGTTTTTTTTGTTTTGTTTTGTTTTTTCCTAACTGACAGCATAAGCAAATCCCTCCTGTGTTTTCTCAGAAAGCAGCACAGATGGACTTAGCTGTGAGACTCCCATACAGACTGAGTGGTGTGGCAGCAAGGGAAATTCAGCTGCAAACCAGATCTGCATTTATAGACACCTCCTTAGGGCCCCCACAGGCACACTCTAGATTGTATCTTTATCAACTTCATGGAGTAAAAAATTGCAAATTGGCTCTAAAATCTTCCAACTCTTCCCCATAAGACTGAACTTTTTACATTATTCAAAAGAGAGGGGCTCTTTTCTCTGTAATGGGGTGTATCTAGGGACTGGTAAATTAATACTTGTTTACTTATATCCTCCTGCTGTTTTGCTAAAATACATACAAAGTACTCCTCTGGAGATGCATTAAGTGTGTCAGCATGTTGTTTGTTTTATAACCTGGGAGAAAGCAGAACAATATAGCTTCTCACCAGGGTGCACACAATCTACAAATTGAATAAAAGGAAGCAAAGTGATTCTCAGAACATGGAGCTTCTGGGCAATCAGAACTGCAGATGCTTGAGTGAATGTTAAAACTTCTCACCATCCATCTGGGCTTGTCCTATCTTATTGCTGGAAATGATTCCTCAGAGCTGGATGTACTTTGGGGAAGAAATTTTGGAAAAAAAATACTGAAAAATACATAGTTGGATGGAGAATGGGTTCTTTAGCTAAGAAACCCAATACCAACCTCAAAGTCCAGTAGTTTTATAAAAAACTGGGTTTAGTGTGACTGAATCAAGACTTTCAAATTCTTTTCATCAAGAAACTGAACAAAACATGAACTGCCCTTCCCCAGAAGCCAGCTATGAGCAGCATGTAGTGAATACAGAGTACAATAATAATTTATTGTTAAATCTCTAGCTGCTGCCCCTCACATCCTCTGCATTTCACTGCTGGGATTAATCAGGTCTCATGCTAGTGAGGCCAACAAGAAACTCACTCAAGTGATAAGGAATGGTAATGATGAATTATTAGAGACTGAAGCAAGGTCACAGCAATGAAAGAAGTTTGGACTCAAATCCCTGCTCTGGCTGGAGGAAGAAGCCAGTTTGTTCCTTGTTTATCTGATAAATTGTCTTCCCACACACTTCTGTTCAAGGCAACACAGGGTAATCATCTGCAGCCTAATTTTGACTCCCATTTCTTTCCTCAGTGAATCTAATGATGTGGCACCAAAAAAGGATTGTACCTGAGAGAGGTTGTGCTGTTGCTTAGCATCTAGGAAGTTCAGGAGAAAGCCCAACTCCCTTTCATCTCTCTTAGCCAGGCAGCTGAAGGAACGGGCTGCCACTGGCATGTTCCTCTTCTTCAGCTGCAGCACAGCTACTCTGGCACTCACAAAGTCATCAGCAGGAGAGTGGTGAAATGCCTCCCGCAGGTGATCCCGGGCCTCTTCATACCTCCCTGTGGGTAACACCAGGAGAAACTTTGCTGCCCCTTCCAGGTGGAGAAAGGGGTAGCAAGAAAACTTTAAAAAGTAGCATTTAGCCTGGAGCAAAAGTAGCAAGTTAGCCTGTCCACATCTGAGGGTATTACAGATTACTTTGTCACCTTTCCTAAAACATTTGCAAGCTTCTCTTGAAAAGTGCTATACAAGACACTTGCCATTTAATATCCACTTTCTGTTAGTTTCCTGCTCATTCATTCTGATGAGCTGTGTGGAAGGATGGGATCTTACCTTTTGCAATCAAAACATCTGTGTAGAAGATGTGATATTGTGGATCCTTGCGAATTTTAATGAGTGCTTTTGCAATCAGGAGGAGATCCCTGAGGGTTTCTTCTTTTATGAGGTTTTTAGTAGCCACAAGCTCAGCTAATGCAGTCTTGCCATGCTGCAGGAGCCACTGAGTGATCAAGCCTTGGGCTTCGTGCTTTAAGGAGAGGATTGCTGGGATCACTGCTCCTGCCTCCACCTTCAGTGCTGAGATCAAGTCTTGTACTGCTTCCTAGGTAAAAACAAGGCCAAAAAATGAAATGGAAAGCAAAGTAGGGATGCCAAGGGGGCAGCCTGTACACCCAGCCAAAAAAAGAGCTTTCACTGACCAAATGGTCTGAGAAACTTTCTGATTTCAGTGAGTCCCTGACAAAGCCTGCTGTACCTAACACTAATATTGCTAATATTGCTGTCAGAAAAATCACCAGGAAATCAAGACAGTGACAGTACCTTCTGCTGCTTCAGAGCAAGGTAAATGAGTCCTCGTCCACTCAGAGCTTGCACGTTCCTAGGATCCTCCTTTAGGATGGCATTAAAATCAAAAATAGCAGTTTTCTTCTGACCAAGGCGCCCATAACATCCAGCCCTGATGAGAAGACAATCCTCAGCATAACCACCTGGAGGAGAGACAAGCAGCAGTGCTTACTTGAGAGGTCTGGAGCCTGGTGCTGGAATGCAGGGTACAGGAAATCCCACTGTGCACACCACTAAGGCTCACTGAAGGGCTTCAAGTGGCCAAAGTGAAAATCAGGTGGTAGAGCAGGAATGAAAAGTAAGGACCACTTTGTTCAGAGCTGTGGCAAGGGTGAGAGGGGGATGTCCTGAGTGGAGGCAAAAAGATGAAGGAGGATATCCTGCTGGGGAGGATATCCACATGAATCTGTAAAAAATTCCACTTTGCCTGAGGGTACCTGATGAAGTACAAGGAGAGGACTTTAGTGGTAGTTTCCTTTGGTTTTGTTGCCTGTTGAATTCCTGTCGTGTGGTGTGAGTTCTGAGTTGAAAGAAAGAGAAGAATGTGTGTTGGGTTGGTTTCTAAAACACAGTACTGAAGCAGTGAGGTGTCCTGCTGAGGCTAGCAGAGTTCTGTCAAAGAATGATACTAAAGCCACCAATGAGAGAAGAAAGCTCTGAGATGAAGATGTGTGAAGATGGCAGCACAAGGAGGACACACTCTTTTGGATAAAACACTAATCCAGACAGTACTGACTACTTTACTGCCACTCTCAATATGCACTGGGATTTGTGATACTAAAACTCTTTCAAAATACTTTCAAATCAGAGCTGCCCCAAGAAGCACACAGAGGTGACAATGAAAATCATGGTCCATTCATTCCCAGGCTGCAGCACATGGATTTTTCTGCCATCCATGTGCCCTTTCCTTTCAAGGCAATTTTGATAAAGATCTTAATTTGCTTAGGCTTACAATCAATAACTGTGGCATCCCAATTCTGGATGATAAATCATCAGTGCACTGTAAATATTTTTTCACAGGGAGGTCAGCAAATGCAGCATCTTGCACAGCTGCCTGCAGAGCAGACAGGCTCCTAACAATTCTTTCACAGTAATGAAGCTTTTTCTCCCTCCTGATATGCTCCAAAACCTCTCCACCAAAGGTATTATTGCTCTGGAGCTCTATCAATTGGCTCCCATAAAGACAACATCTATTTTTTAACAAGCATCTGTTCTAGCAGGTGGGGAGCTGATAAGCTGGAAGGCACGGGCTGTGAAATGCAACCATCTCAAAGCAATTAACAGGTTGTTGGGGTTTTTTTTTTCCATTTTCATAAACTAATCTCTCTTCTTCTCAATGCTGCTGTCATAACATTTGCTCAGAGTGAAAGGCAGATTTCCATATGAACACGGTTTTACTTGGAACATGCCAGAAGCATTCCCATGCTAGTCTGATCTCCCTCCTTAGGAAAAGCCAGGATAATGATGTGTGTAAGTGGGTACATTCACTCTTCTGCACTGGAACTACTCAGTCATTAGTGCTTTGGAACAAGAAAGCAGGTTGGTTGCTCTTTGTTTCATGGTCCAGATGAGTGGCTATAAACCAATTTTATCCTGCTCTTCACCTGCCTGTGGAAGTCACCTGTCCCAATAATCTCAGTGGGCAAATGAGAGATGAGAAGTGGTGGGACAGACTTGCCCACCCACTGATCTGGTTGCCCACAGCAGTAAATCTGGCAGTTTGGTGACAGCCCTACCTGCAGCAATGATGGCAAAGGAGAGGTAGGCAATGGCCTCCTTGATGTCAGCATCCTCCTGTTTGTCCTTCAGGATGGTCAGAGCTTTGAAGTGGCAGTGAGTTTGCATCAGCTTCCTGTCTTCATCTTTGAAAATGTCCATGATTGGCAGGAGGCAGGAGGTATCTCCAATTCTGATCACTTTCTTCAGTAGCTTAATGATGGCAGAGAAAAAGGCAGAAGAGAAAGATTGCCATGAAAAGATAAACAAAGTCATGCTAAAGCTGGAAATATTACTGTCTGGGGAGACAAGTGTGCTCTTACCCACTGCTTCCCCACGTTTCACTGAGGCTTCAGCCAGCCACAGTCCAGCCACAGATTTTGAATCTCTTTTACTTGAGAAAAGATGAATTTTTATCTTTCCTCACCACCACTGCAGATGTGGAAATCATTCTGGGGAAATGTACAATGCTGCTTTGCTTACTCTGGGCAGCACCTGTTCCAGACTGGCAGCTAACTGGTTTTATAAATACAGCTGAAGCACAGGATGATTGCTCCAAACAGAGAAATGTTCTGGGGAACAGGATTCCAGTGATCCCCTTTGACTCTGAAATTGAAACCAGGGAATGAATGGAAAATCCGTGACGTGCTGGGCCTTTCTCTTAGTATTGCTGCTAAGAATCTGGGAAAAGTACAGATTCAAATCCAGAAACTACTGTCCTGCAGAAGGATTGTGCCTGAGATATGGTATCTTTGCCTTCGTTCACGAGAATGAAAATCACCAAGCACTTTTTAACTAAATTTCCTAAGGAAAAGAAATCAAAATGTTTTTCCTCCAGTAAAGAAAATGTGCTTAGGGGGGCATTCAACATTCAAATCTAAGCCAGAGAAGCCAGGACAAGAACAAGCTTATCCTGATGCACCAGACACAGTTATTAACTTCCCTATTATTTATTAATAGATACAAGTGTCTAGATGCTGACAGGCAGGTGAGGCAAAAACATTTGGATGAGAAATCTCTAGTGACACAAATTTTCCATCTCGAACTTGTAGAGGAAGCTGCAGGTAGGATTCCAACTTCTAAGGGCAGCAGATGAGCTCTAAATAAAGTAATTTCATTCATTAATAGCCTTCCCAAAGGCAGCAAATTACACAAAACTTTTATTTTTTATGGGAGCAGTGAAGTGGAGAAGATAAAAGCTCTCTTTTTCTGGCTAGTAGAATTTTTATGGGATTTTTAAAAAGCAACAGTTCCCTCTGATGGCAGAACCTGGTAATTCAGCTTTGTGACCCCTTGTAGGAGAATTGACATGTTGGAATCTCGTGCTTTCAAGCGCAAGTCATTAGCCATTAAAGAGAGAAAACAGCAGACTGATATTTGAGCTTCTAGTTTGGTTTCTTTCCCTGCTCCTCTGGGATAATCAGTTAGGTAGTAGTTCTGCCTTCTTTTCTCTAGGGGAGAATTACTGATGCCATCAATATTGTCAGCAGGGGCAGGATGCTCAGCCATAGTTCAAGTCTCTGATGCAAAGTGTCATTAAATAGGATGTGATGGATGGGCTGTGTTTAGCTGGGAGCCCTTTGTCTGTCTGTGCTACCCACACAAGTCCTGCTTATGAGGCCACCACTGAGCACTCCCTCTTTCTCTCTGCTGCCAGCCAGGTGCTCCTTACCTGGTTGCCATCATAGGTGAAACCTTTCTTCAGTTGCAGAAGTGCAAGTCTTGCCAGGATGGGAGATCTCTGTGGATTTTTGGAGAGTGCTACTAAAAGGAGTTTGTGAGCTTCTTCTACCCGGCCCATCTGGTACAGGGCATCAGCACAAAGGATCCGTGAGGCTTCATCACAAGTGTCCAGCTCCACCAGGAGAGAAGCCAGCTGGTAAACCCCAGGAGCATCTCTGGAGGGAAAAGAAAAAAGGAAAAACCACCTTGAAGAAAATGCTAATGAGAGCAACAGAGCCTCTCTGTTTCACCTGGAAGCTAAGAAGCGGGTTACCCAGGGGGGATGATACATTCAACTATTAAAACCTCAGAGTACCTCTGTTACACCTTGCTCAACTTTTAATGGATTTAGGTGGAACAGTTTGGTGTTCCTGTCTCAGATCTCCCAGCCTTAAACATGACATCAGTACAGGCAGCATTGGAAAAAGAAAGTGGGCTGCCAGCACCAAGAACATGCATAGTGACACCTCAGCTCTGGCTTGCAGGGCTGCTTTCTAGGGGCTTGGCACTTCATGGCCCACCAAATCCTTCCATAAGCCAGCTAGCACCACCAAACGTTTTATGATGGGTGTATTTACTCCATAAAACCAGGAGAAACCTCTGTCATAGTGCTTCTAGCATTTTGCTCACTCCTACCTTAGGCCCATTGGTAGAGCATGGATTAATTGAGCTGATCTGGCTTTGTCAGTGGATCCTGACATTCTGACATACCAGCAAAATTGCACTTTGCTGGGATAGCCTCACTTAGGCAGTTTTGTTTCAACCTGTTGTGTTAATTAGGAACTTTAAAAGGGCCTATATCCTATTCTGTCTCTACTAATTGAACAACTCTCTTAGGAAACTGCACAGCCCTCTTTTTTTTTTTATTGCCCACAGACTGAACTCCCTCCTGGATACCTCTTCTTCTGGAGCATCTTCTGCCCTTCTTCTTGGAGAACCTTCAGCAGCAGCCCTCTCTGGTTCCACGGCACATAGGACTTGATTGTGAAGATGGTTTCTTCCAGCTTTAACTGACAAGCTGTGATGTAATCCAGGGCTGTCAGGTAAGGGCTGCCACCAGAAATCCGGATAAGTCCACGCCCACATAAGGCTTTAATGCAGCTGTTTGGATGTGGGGAATCATGCTCAATGACCTTCTGAAAGTCCTGCAGGGCTAGCTGGTGGTCGTGAGCGTGGAGGGAGCAGAACCCTCGCAATGCTAAGAGAGTGTTATAGTAAGTTTTTTGTTCTGCTGCCAAGAGGTGGTCACAGATACCCAGGGCAGCTCTGATCTCTCCGTGCAGCAGATGGCAGTCTGCTAGCCTGACACTGAGCTCCCTTTTGGACCCTGGGGAGATCTGAAGGAGGAACTGGATGGTCTGGATGACAGAAGGGAGAACTTCGGTGCCATGATTGCCTCTGAGGTCGGTCCGAGTGCGCACGGCCTCCCTGTATGCTGCAAACTTCACCTCCAGGACACTTCTAGCCTGTTCTTCTATCCTTTCGGTGTCGTGGGGTGAGAAAAGCTCTTCAAAGTATTTCATGGCCTGGGCAGGGCTTGCTGCAAAGGCTTCTGCTAAATCCTGTATCATTTCCTGCATCCGTCCACCCAAAAAGAAATAGGCAGCCGCCCGTTCCAAGAGCAGACCCAAAGCTTTCTCATCTCTGATCTTCTTATCAGCTGAGAAGCCCTTGAGTGCCTTGCTGCACACTGCCACACACTCCTCAAATTTGCTTTTCTTGAAGAGGTAAGCAGCCTGCACCCTGCAAACCCAGATGTCATCAGGCGCCACTGCAGACAGGAAATCATAGCAGTTGCCCAGCCACTGGTCCAAAGAGCTGCAGTCTGGGCTTTCTTTCTGGCATGCTGAGAGATAATTTGAGAAGGCCTGGATGATCTGTGGCAGGTGTTGCCTCTGCCTGCAACACACGTAGGCCACTGCCTCAGCCCGATGCATCACAAAGGCTTGGATGTAGCCTGCAACTCCTTTCCTAACTTGTGTCCCTGACAGCACCCACGCCAGTGCCCTCAGCAGCAGCAGCTCCATGGGATATTCTGGGTTAGCCTGGAGCAGGGTGTTGCATCTACTCACCACCTCCTCCGTGCATCCTTGCCTGAGCAGGGTCTCCATTTTATGTACTGAGGATGAGACATTGTCAGGACGTAGGTTGGAGAGAAAGATGGCTGCTGTTCCCACGCTGAGAGAGACAACAGCCAAGTTCTTGCTCTGGATCTTGGGAATCTGATCCTTGCCTTTGCACCACATCTCCAGGGTGGTTGTCACTTTCTCCCACAGCCCTTTGTCCAAGGAGTTCACTCTCTGTACTGCTGTGGGGGCACTGCAGCTGAAGGCAGCCGTGTAGAAAGCAGTGGCTGCTGGAAACTCCTTCTGGGCAAGATGTTGGTCCCCTTCTTTGCAGAGCAGTGCAGCAAGCTCCTGAGGTGACATTTTTTGCACTTGGATCCTCACCAAGCAGCATCACATGTGTAACGTGGCTGTTGCCCTGTAGAAGAGAAAATCAGCTGGGGAACGCAGGGGTTTTGTTGCTCAGCATTCCAACTGAAGCTGAAGTCCTGTGGAAATAAAGTTTTTTTGTCACCAACAGGCTAACCGGGGAACAAAGCCACAAGAAGAAATACCACAGAGGTTCTTAGTCCACAGCTATGTAACACTGGCCAGAAAACAGCCCCACAACCTGCCCGGGGATCCCTTACCCCCTGACTGAGCAGGTCGGATCCATTTTTAACCATCAGCCGGTACCTCAGTGCTGATGGTGGGCAAGGAGACAGAACAGCACCCCGATCCCTCACCCACCGCTGGCCTTCCCTCTTTTACCTTGGAGGGGCAGGAAAGGGAGAAGAAAACTGCCACCACCTCCCCGCTCCCGCCTCAGCATTTAGCGGGGAAGATGCGGTTCAGCGCAAGGCCCGCGCTCCAGGTCCCTCGGCCCCGCACACCTGAGCTCTGCGATCCGCGGCCCTGAGGTGCGGAGCGATCCCCGGCGGGGCGGAGAACACAAATACCTGAGAGGGGGCGGCGGAGGGACCCGGGGGCAACTCCTGCTCTGCGGCCCCTTCCCGCCGGGCAGCTCCTGAGGGGCAGCGGCCTGAGGCAGTGCGAGCTCTGCTGAGGTAAGGCGAGGCAGCTGCGGGCGGGAAGGGAGGGAAAGGGAAGGAAAGGAGAGGAGGGACGAGCAGCCGGGCTCCCCGTTGCCTGGAGACTTCAAACAGTGCCCCGGTTCGGGTGCCAGCGGGCGGGCAGGGCGGCGGGAGCCATGCCCGGGAGTGCCCTCCCCCCGCGGCGGGAAGGCCTGAGGGGGGCAGCTGGGCCTGCGGCTCCGGGTACCGCCCGATTCGGTACCGCTGAGGTCCCTCCGGGGCTCTGTGCTCGGTTCGGGACGGTTCGCGGTGACTTGGTGGCCGTGGTGGCTGCAGAGGACGTGGGGTGGGAACGGGGGCAGGGGAGGGAGGGCGGGAAACCTGAGGTAACTGAACCCGGCCCCCTGCCCCTCGGCGGGACTCGATACCCTGGAGTCCTTGCCAAAAGCAAAAATGTGGTGCAGCCTACGTTTTTACTCTTATTTTTAGTAATAAAAAAGGTTTCTTGTAATAAATCAATCATGTTTTCAGGAGTGCTTAGGCCAGTGATGCTCCTTCAAGCCAAGGCCATTTCTGAAGTGCAGCCTTCTCGTTATCTGTGTCCTTTGACATTCAAAGGAGAAAAACCCCTCTATGATTAATAATATATTTTTTGGCCGTTTTATTAAGAGCCTGCCCATTACTTTGATTTGATTACTTTCACTTTAATTACCCTAATTAGCCATCAAGATATAATTTAGCATTGCTGTCACATTAGGCCACAGGTGATATTACCAGGAAAGGCCTGGGGGCATAAAAAGAAACAGTTCCGAAATAGAAATCACATTAAAAGGAGCTGGGTTGATCAAACACTTCTGCCTCAGCCCCTCCACTGAGGTTCCAGCACAGCTTGTGGGAATAAAACCCAGAGTGGTGCCTTCAGTGGATTGTGGTCCAGGCTGCAAAAATCATTACCCATAATTTGACTTTGCTTGCATGACTGAGTGGTGTGGAAGTTGCTTCCAGCCACATTTTGCCTCGTAGATAGAAAGAACATTGAGGGTGCCAGTATCCATCATTCATCACTTCTAACATGAGGGGTCCCAGCTTAGTAAAGAGTCTGCTGGGCTCCGTGCTGTAAGGGGGTGGTTTAAGGGATGTTGTTACAACCTGTAAGAAGAAGGTTTGCCAGAAAAGTAGCAGCAACCTGACAAAATTATTTTGTTGTCTTAGGGTAAGGTGGTATGAAATATAACCAGTTTTAAATTGTGCACCCAACTTAAGCTCAGATTGATTTAGTTTCCTAATATTAGTCCTTAAAAGAGTTAGAAGAACAGAATCTGCAAGAGCTCAATGATGATAGAAAAGGAGAGTATCTTTCTGGTGGAAAGAACTATGGCCTGGTATGATACTTGAAGTGCAGGAAGGGGGCCCAGTGTGAAAACCCCTTGCTGTAAGTGGTGGGACCAGCAATTTTTCTCAGGCCACTGGGCAATTTGCTCTTTGTCCTCTGCCTTGTTTCTAAGACCAAAAATGCAGGGGAGGAAGTGTGGAGATGTTTATCTAAACATTAAATATTAAGTATGCTACACACTCATTAAATATTAAGTGTACTATAGTAGCTCCTCATGATGTCTCTCTACTGATAAATTTTTCAAGGGAGGTGGGCGAGTAGGGAGTAAATATGGCACAACAAGTGGGGGGCTTTGCAAAGCAGATGTACTCACACGTGTCTGCAATAACCCTTTTCAAAGAGATGGCTGAGAAATCTTGCACTTACTTCTTTTAAAGCCTCTCAGAGCAAGTCCCTTCCCCTCAGGGCTTTTAAATCCTAGATGTAGCTAGGACTGAGGATGAGAAGCCAGTAGTATATGCATTTGGTACATAAAATTTGTCTTAAGAAGAGAATAAACTTCCTTTGACAGAGCGTAATGGGGTGGGGCATCAGTCAAATAAATCAAAGATTTTTTTTCAACATTCTTCACTCTGAGCTGTACCAGGGTTGGAGACCAGACACCAAATTCTTGTGTTATTTAGGCTGGTGTGAGAGTGCAGGCTAGGAAAGGAAGCTGGCTTGTACTCAATTATACAGCCTGGGTGACTGAATGCCCACAGCACTCAAGTCAAGAAGCTCTGGTGATGTACTAAGCCACATGATGAAATTTCATCCCTAGGCTTATTTATTTCCACACCCACAGTCTGCCAGGGGAGTTAGGCTGCTGGTAACTCTGTTGTCAAACTGAGTTAGGATATTCTTCTCTTGTGAAGGAAATTTGCAGTCTTGGCACTGTATCCCCCTGACCACAACTGCTGCTATTCCTTCAGGTTAGAACAGCAGATTTAAAATGAAGACCTCTAAGGTTTTTTTATTGACAGATCTACTTCCTGAGATTGTCTTCTAGGTAATACCACATTTCAGCACAGCCTGCTGTTCAGTCAAACTTTCCTGCACCAGTATAGCACATCCTAGGAAAATTGTGAGGTGATTTATATAGGTCAGAAAAGAAGTGTTATCCTTGTAATTTTATACTGTGAGGCAGTTACTGTCTATCTGGTTGATTACTACAAAATTTACCCCTTTGCTCAAGCTTCTCAGTTAAGACCTTGTGGAAACTCCTATCTTAACTTTTCACTTGGCTTTTCTGGATTTAAATATAAATATTTTATCATATTTTGGGTACATACATGTACACAGTCACAGACAGCTGAAACAATCTCTTCCTCCACTGGACTGTTTGCATCTGTGTTCACCCCATGGAGAATGATAATGTGAAGGGTTGCAGAGCTTCTTCTTAAAGAGCAGGATTAAGATACACTTGAGCAAGATTATGAGAAAAAGGCTGTCACTCCATTAGAGAAAGAAATAATCCCTTTGTTTGTATCCTACAGATATAAGCAGGAACAGCAGAAGACCCCCAAAGGTCACCACACACATACTTTGCTGTCTCAGTTATTGTCCATGATTTAACTGTGGGATTCAGCAGTGCAATTGCATAATTCCATCATTTTTCCTTGTGCTCTGATTCCAGAAGCAGCTCTGTAGGAGGGTAGTATAAGTGGATCTTTAGTGAAACATTGTTTGCTGTCTTTATTGAGGATATAAGCTGTCGAGTGCCTGATACCATGAGTGCTTTGGGCTGAATCTCAGAAGGGGTCTCTCAGCACTGCTGTAGTATGAAGAATAAAAAAGAAAACTCATAAAAAATCTCAGTAGATGCACTGCCAGCTCAGATTAAACCCAGCCCACCTGATTCCTTCTCTAATATTGAAACTTACTGCTTCTATTTCCTTGCATTTCTTGCCTACTTTATAAACAAACAGGCATAAGAAAACGTTGTTAAGGGATAACTTCCTTCCTTACACTAAGTTTCCAACTCCTGTCAGTTTGAACTAAGTTTATCAAACAGCCATGGAAACATTAATCACCCAGAAAAATAGCACACAGTGAAATGACTTTTCAAAATGTCGTTGGTATAATTATCATCTTGGCCATTACATTAAATGCCACCATTTATAACTGTTATGTTTAAGTATGCAAACAGTAATTAACTTGGTAATGAACTGAGGACCCCTGTGCCTCTCTTCCCTCAGCTAATTTGCATGTTAATTATCATTAGCAACCAGGGAAACAAGTTATAAACAGCTTAATTAGCAGCTTAATCATTTTTACAAGAAAACGTGCTGCACTTTGATACATGAGCAGGAGTGAGATTAATGAAGTCAGCTGAGCCTGGTGCCTCGGTGCAGTTCCTGCTGCTGGGCTCAGGCAGGGTGGGTGACAGCACACGTGTGTGCACACACTCGTGCTCCAGGTGTCCATGCTTCATTTTACAAGCAGGAATTGTTTCTGCAGAAGGCTCTGTTACCCTTCTAAGTGGAGCTGACCTTCTCCTCCATGACTGGTAGCACATAGTTGTGGTACATAGGCACTAGGAAAGCCAAAATTCCAGCATGATCAACCACAGTGCCACAAGGCTGCTTTTTATAACAATCCTTATTTAATCCTCTGGTTTCTAGGACCTCTGCTGTGACTTGATTTGATTCCACTTGTAGTCCCTGCATGGGTTGGTGTCTGCTTCAAGCTCTGCAGCGTTGGCAGCACTGGAACACCAGCCATGCCCTGCTTGCAGTGCCCCTCTGTCCGAGGCTCTTTGGATGCCACCACGGTCACTGGACTGTGCTGTTACTCCAGGTAGGCCTTTTGCATGTTAGGCCAGTCTTACAGTCACTCTCATTGAGCCTGGCCTCGTTATTCCACAGGAATCCAGGAATTCTCAGTATTATGATCGAGATACTCATTGTTATGATGTGCAGAGAAACGTGCACCGATTCAAACTTGAGCTGTTAAATCCTTGATGTGGGTCTCATTGCTGACACGATGCCTTTCCTTCTGCCATGACAAACTGCGACCAGCAGAGGGTACCAGTGCACTGTTTGTAAGGGTGGACATGGTCATCTTTGGAAATATTTTAAAAATTATTTTTCGGTTTTATTTTGCGTGATTAGCTGGGTAGGAAGCTGCAACCTTGTGAGACTTGTGAGTTCAGTGCACAGAACTTGCTCTGAGGGACTGCTGGCAAAATCCTGATTGTTACAGAGAGAATGAAGGAGTTAATTGTGGGGGGCTCAAGTGCTTTTTCTTTTTTCCACCTTTTTTTCCAGACAGATTTTTATTTTTGGCTTTTTAATATATCTGCTTGCATATCACTGGCCTATATTAATTCAAAGTAGTTTATAAGGATGGCTGAAGATCTGAAAGTTCCCAGCTCAGACAATCTTTGAGTTGCTACACTGGAGAGTGAGGAAGTTCAGTGAACTCTGTGGAGCTAAGGAGAGTTGTGTTTCTGGCTCTTGATGATGGCTGAGAGCTCTTACACTGTAGGAGCAGCTTCCTTTCAAACTAGGACTAGGAATTCAGCCAGACATTTTTCTTCTTGAGAGCCTGTGTAATTTATAATCATGCAGAGCATCTCTGAGGGATGCCCTCCAGAATGTTTTGGAGCTTGTGTTTTCAACTGTCCTGCTTCCCAAAAATGAACCACAGCTCTGAATCACTGCAGTGTGTTCCAACCCTTTAGGTCAGTTTGGCCACTGACTGCAGTATAACCATCAATTCCCAGCAGGCCAAAGACATCAACCACCTTGTTGTTGTTAACTGAGAAGATAACCCAGGTCTCATTTTTGACAGCCCTGTTGTATCTTTCAGTCAAAGCCCAGAGCTGAGAGCAGAACTGCAGACAGAACCAGCTGCTGACTGCTCAGTAGTCCATACAGCTCAGGGCTCACCTGGAAAGGGAGGAAGCTTCCATCAAGTTGTGTTTGGTTTCTCCACCGAGCAGCTCCAGTCCCTCTGGGTGTTGTTTTACCAGAGCAAAGAGATCAGATGCTGAAGGAGGAATGGATTGTTGCATGAGCCAGGAGTGGGGAGTTAAGTCTCGAGTGCTGCAGGCAGCTCCAGAGCCCCAGCAGTGAGGCATGGCTGATTTACACCAGCTGAGGATCCAGCCTCCTGTGTTTTATCTCCTCTGCCACTGGCCCCCATGGTTTCCTCACGAGGGGCACTGCCCTGCGGAATGGCAGGCAGTAAAGAGAGAGCTTCCTGTGCTATGTTTCATAAATTCTTTATCAGCTCATGTAATCAGATAGCACGGATGGATGTTGATTTGGTTACGGTACCTGAAGCAAATCTCTATATGTTAATTTAAAGCCATAAAACTACAGCTTAGGGTTTCAGCATCCTAAGTGAAACTTCCTCTTCTTGGAGGCATTCCTGCTGCAGCAGAATAATAATCATCATAAAAAAGCCAGATGCAGATAAAATGAAAGTGCATTGTTTCAAGTAACCCATAAATGCCAGGAAAACTCTGACACCTAGTGCCAAGCATGCAGCCATGCTAGAGGATCTCCACTGGATTTTCTGCTTCCTTTTACAGCAGAAGCTCCATAAGGAGAGACATTGTCAGAAAGGTGGTGTTGAGTCTTCCTTGCCCTAGAATGTCCTTGTTTGAACTGTCATTGCAGGAAGAGTACCCAGTGCTTGGCACAGTGGGGCTCTCATTTCTGGTCAGTGGTATTTATTTGCCCCTTTGACATTCTGTTCCTCTGCTGGGGGGATGCTGCTGAGCTCAACAAAGGAACTGAAGAGCAGGATATTTTGTTCTCAAACTGTTGAGTCTGGATCCTGACACACTCACAACTGCAGGTTATGTCCTCAAAGTCTCCTGTTAACCAGGAGTATGAGAAAGGAAGGAGGCAGAGGGTGAGATACTTAAAGGTAAAACAGTTTGGAATTGGTAGAAAAGTCTCACTGATTCCCCTGAGATGAGCTTAGGTGGACAAACCAGCCTGGTGTGTTGTTCCCTCAAGTCAAGACATGGGTTCTGCACTACAGCACCCACCAGCCCCAGGGTCCCATCTCCAGAAGGACCATTAATGCCTGGCAGGGGTGTAGGACCTCCTGCTTAGAAGCAAAGCAGAAAGGATAATACAGCACCAGCCTGCTGACTAGACTGTGAACCAAATGCTGTAACAGATCAAAGGGGAAACTAAATTATAGATTGATAGATGCCTTTAGTTTATAAGTTATTAAGCACCAGGTAACAGGTTAGATTAATATTGTGCCTGGAGGTTTCTTTTTGCTTCTTTTTTTCTCTCTGTCCTTTTTTAAAAATTGGAGAAAACAAAATATTTTTCTAATTAAGTACATCTACAGTGCTTGCTAATGGGGCCCGTCTGTGTGCTTGTCACAGGGCACAGGGAGAACTGGAATAATGATTTTATTTTTTCATTAAATAGAATTATAGGCAGTTACTCAAAGCAACTGTGAGTCTAATTGAAAGAAAACCATTTCTTCTTAATTTACTTTCACGGTTCTGGATGATAAAAGAGTGTGTTCTCTGGAAAATTAAATAAAAAACACAACATGAAGAAGCTTGAAATAATGTTACTCAGGCACAGGTGAGCAGAGAGAGCACTGTAGTTTTTCTGCTTGTTTTCACTGAGCCCAGATACCAGTGTTTCCTCTTACTTCCCAAAAGGTGCAGTTCTTCTCTCCTAGGGCCCTTCCTGAGCTTTTGCTTCAGCTTCCCCCCCTCTCACTTCAAGGCCATCCCTTTGTTTGCCAGGTCAGTCATCCACCACATCAACTGTGTAAGCTTGCCTCTTGCTGCAGGGCTAGGCTCTTGCTTCCCCTCTTCCTCCAGGAATGTCAGCAGTCAGGTATCAGTGCTGCTCTGTATCTCAAGTGGTTCCTGACTAGCTCAGGAATTGGGATTACCAGCCTTAAGCTTCTGGGGGCACCTTTCTGGGCCCAGGCTCCAAGGGTGTCCTACAGGCTTGCCAATACCTCATGTGTTAGTTTGGATTTCTGTTCTGCAGTTTGACCACATCTTTCTCAGCCCTGGATGGCCCCAGAATTCTTTGAGCACTGCACGATCCCCCTGCAGAGGCACGTGAGGGGTTAAGAAAATGGGAACTGATTAATTCCATGGTGAGGGTCCTTATCTGGCCCTGGTGCTGCCTCTGAAACAGACACATCTGGTAGGGTCACAGCATCAAGGAATGGCTGCAGCACTGAGGCAAGGGTCTGTTTCCACTAACCATTTCTGCTACTTCTTACACTAAGTACTTCCTAAAAAAAGGCACAGGATAATGTTTCACTGTGGCTGCTGTTAGATTTACAGGGATACCATTTGCTCTAACTCTTGGATTCACTCAGTCCAGGACAAGATTAAAACCAACCCTTCAATTTCCTTTTTTCTCTAGGAAATTAACTGTGGCTTTTCTGCTAATGAAAGTCCAGAGACAGTAGCTTATTCAGGCTCTCTGCTGGCTCTGTGTTTGTTTGATATGTCTTCAAGGTGCACCTGAAGGAAACAAGAAGTTGGGGCAGCAAGGCAGCTATTGGCAATAAACACTAAACATTATTTTCTGCCTTTTATGAGTGCCTGTGTATATAATGAAGCCAGAGCAGGGCTTGGACTTGTCACTTCAGGAAATGCTTAGTCTTTCCTGTTTGAAAATATGGTAAAGAAAAATGCAGTGAAAACTTTCCATGAAACAAAAACTGGTTTGATTCCATCTATAGTTATCTGTGCTTCTGTGATCCTGTTGCACTAAAAATCTGTTTTACTTCAGTTCCATCTTTGTTTCTTTGTGTTGTATAATACAAAACTAAAGAAATAATTTCAAAAGAAAATTGAAATTTTCTGCTTCTACTGAAATAATTCTAAGCAGTGTTTTTGTAACTTGCTTTGCTTGAAAAGGGCTTCTTACAAAGTGTTCTGCTGCTGATGCCATGAGGAATTCAAGGGAAGGAACTTCCTTGTAATACTCCTTGGTCAGCTGTGTCTTGGGTCAGGATGATTCAGAGCAATGGGACAAGATATTTATATTTTTCCCATCGGTCGACTTAGTTGGGAATTCTCTGACAAAAAGGGTGTTCACTGGAAAGTGCTGGTTCAGGCAAAATTATTTTTCTTCCATCTCATTCCCAGAAAACACTGGCTGCTTTGTTTCCTGCTGCTGCTGGAGAACCTGAGCCTCTGGGATCAGTGGTTCCAATGCTGTCCCAGTGCAACCATATCAGCTCCTCCCTTTGGAAAACACGAAGCCTTCCAGGTAGTCTGGAGGAGAACTGGGCACCATAAAAATCCCCCTGGAGGCAGATGAGCTGGGAGTCTGGGATCCAGCTGAACCCTGGCTTGTGTTGGGGTTGCAAAGGATTTGCCAAAAGAAGGTGGTTGGGATTTTTTTTGCTTGTTTATATTTCATCAGTATCTGAATTGATGGATTTAGTTAAAGGAAATCTCTTGTCAATAGATTCACTGTTTGTCCTGACAGCTGTTACACTGGGAGGAATGGATCACCAGCCTGGTGGAGTTAGGTGCCTTTTTAAGTTTGGAAACACACATCCAGCCCAGTGTGTTGAGCTGAACAAAAGTAAAGATGTTGCTGAATCTCCTGTTCTTGTCAATGGGGAGGCTCCCCTGATTTTGAACATCCTGCCCATGTGCCATGAATAAACTTCCTGATAAATTCTTCTTTCAAAGTAAAGATCTCTTCCAAAATCTTTAATACCTTCCTAATCTGAAGGACAATTTTTCTCCTCTATAATCACTATATTAAAGTTTAATCTCAAATATTAATGTAACATACTTAATGGCAACTTGTGAGCCTGAACAGGAGAGTATTTAACTCTTCCCAGGCTCTCAGTGGGTAGCAAAGGCACCTGGTGCTAGTTGCTAACACATGGAGCAAACTTCAGTGCTGGGAATTCCAAGTAAGGAACATATCCTCTTCATTTGTCTCCTGGGATCACTTCTGGTGTGCAAAATTTTCTTTCTGGCCCCATTTTAGTAGGAGAATTCAGATGAGGAAGGTGAAGGAGAGGGTGAAGCCAATATGAAGGGATTGAAGGTTGTTACTTAGGTGTGTGCATTGGAATCATGGCAGGGTGGAGGATGAAGGAGTGAGGGCTGTGAACCATTCTGAAAAAGGGAGAACTGGAGAAACAGAAAAGGAAACTTGCTTTCTTGGCCCCCACAGGAGCATGGTTCTTAACTGTCTGCTGCCTGGGTTGTGTCTTTGTGTGGATGCTGTGGACAGGACACTGAAGGACAGCAAAGCACTTTGCCAACTTTCTTCTTGTGTGCTGCAGCTCCCTGCTCTTCTCCAGAGACTGCAGATTCAAGATCTTGTGCTTTGCTCTTCCTGGAGACTTTACAGTCCCAGCCCAGAAAGGGACCAAAGGGCTTCCTTCACCTGGCTCTTTGTTGGCTTTTCCCCTTCCCCTTCTAAACCTTTCCAGCAGGAACTGACCCACTGAGTTCCACTGGCTGTGTGTAGGAAAGGTGGAGATCTGGCTTTTGGAGTTTAGTATTCTGTAGTATGGACATCTCAAACATTAGTATCAAAATCAACTTCATCCCCCAGGGATGAGGTTGACTTAGAAACAGAAGATTATTATTAAAAGTTACTGTTTGAAATGCTGGATTTTGAAGCTTTGTGTTTCTGGTGTTCATGGTGGGGTCCAAAACGTGAGAGGCAGAAACCTGTCATAAAAAGAAACTCAATTAGCATGTAAATACAGACATGCAGAACCTCCAGTTAATGTGAAATGCTGAAACCTCTGACAAAGTCACAAGTGGGTGACTAAGCCACGCAGCCTCAGCTCCACTCAGAGGAAAGAACAGAGGAAACAAATATTTAGATGCAGGTTTGATTCTGCTGGTGCCTTCTGCTTTATTCAGGAGTAGCTAAAAGGAGCCAGAGTTAGTTCTTTTACAATGTGTTGGGTTTTGTTTTGTTTTTTAATAGAATCCCTGAGTAAAATATTCTCACCTGGAAAGAAGTCTGTACTGAGATGCAGGGAGGGGAAAGAAATTAGAAAAAGAAAATAAAGAAACGGGCAGTGGGTGGCAAAAGGGAGAGAGGTACACAGCGGTGAGTGTGAAGGATGACTTGGAAAGTAGAGGGATGCTATTGAGGAACAGCAGTAGGAAGGAAAAGGGGGGCTGAGGGGAAAAGCAGGAGACATGGTAAGTTAAGTAAATTCACATTTATTTCTGCAAGAATTTGCTTCAAACGCTCTTCCTGCCCTCACTGAACATTTGCTGTTTGGACGCCCTCCACTCCGGGGAGGAACAAAACGGCTCTGTTAGAGCAGCAGCGGTGGAGGTGAAGAGCAGGTCACTGGCAGGCTGTGCATGGTGGCTGTGTGCTCCACCTGAGGCACACTGTGTCTGTGGAGGGGCTGAGCAGCACCACACCAAGCTCTTGAAAAGGCTCCCGTGGGTCCTGCCTGTGCCCGTGGTCTGCTGGAGGAAACCAAACTCCACTGCTAATTATTGGTCATCTCCACAAACTCCGTGGCTTTCGGGGGAGCTGGTTCTGATCCCCAGGGTGCAGTGGCCACGGGCAGGTTTATTAGCATCCTCCTGACAGTGTTTAAATGCATAATGGACAAGCTAGACCATACAGCTGAAATTCTATCCTGCACTGCCAGTCAGATGTGTTCGGAAAGAGATGGTCCCTGTTTAAATTAGGGCCTTGAATATCAGTACAAATGAAAGGGTTTTCAGCACCAAGGAGGACAGAATTATTTTTACCCTTAGCTAACCTCCTTGTTGCCTGTGCACCAGATAGCAGATATGTTACAGCTGATTGGGACTACAACCAACCTATTGTTTTGGCCCAGCGTGAGCTAAGGAGAACAATGGGAGACATTGTTGGGGATCTGTTGCTGAAGGTTTTTAAGTGCACGTTGTGCTGTGAAGGCACAGGGCATCTGCAGCACAACTGTCTGGAGACGTTGCTGTACAGTCTTGGGGAGACTCCATCCCACATGAATTGCTCTGTTTTAAGGAGGGCTTCCCATTTTATATGATTTCAGCTTTTGTGACTGAGTTTGGGGGCTTCTCTAGACAAAATAGTAACTCTTTAATTATAATCTTATCTGTTATACTTTGCTTACTGTGTACTCCAGTCATGGATGTATTGCATGGCAATTGCTGTTCAAGTATCCCATAGGCAAGCACTCTCAACACAATAGGACAGCCCTGCTTTCATAAAGCAAACTTCTCAGTAAAACTGGCATAGTTGTCCTGGGCTGGTCTAGTTAATCTATTACTTTTAAGTGTAAGATCTTTGCTTCCAAAGTATGTTGCATAATGATATTTTAGGAAAAGAACTGATCCACTTTCTGTGTCCCACTGTTTCACTGCCATACACCATTTAGGCCTTTATGCTTGAACTCTGCAATTGTAAGTATATATTAGAGATTTAATTTGCAATCCCTTGCAAAATTTCTCTTTATCACCTGCAGAGAAAGGCTCTTACTGATAAATACTGAATTGCTTTCTGAGGTGGGGAATACCTCTAAGTGACTGCTAGGAAACCAGAACTTGATACCTGAGTTTCCTTGAGCAGTTATCAGTTACTAAAGGTGGAAGAGGTTGAAACTTCTTACACCACTCATCCGTGAAGTTGCTGAAGCCCTGATAAGCAGCACAGAGCTTCCAGCTGGATGGCATTTTCCACACGTTTAGAGTGTCCCACAAGATGTTCTCCAATTAGTCATCATCACTCACAATATGTTTTACATATTACCACACAGTTTACAGTCAGGCAGACTAATACAATTGCAGTGCAGCTGCTCACAGCAAGACACAAAGGTTATAGCACTGTGTACATAAGCAAGCTGTGAAAGTTACAGCCATCCAGCTCCTTTACCCTCTTGTGCTTTTAAAAGCCAACAGAAGCAGAAACAAATAGTGAGCGTGCCTCTTGCTTCAGCCCTGGAAAAACATTTGAAAGCATGGAGTGAAAGGAGGGATTTTGTTTTTATAATTTGATTCCCATTGCTGCAGCTGCAGCCAAAACCTTTGGATTCTGGAAAAAGTTCAGAAAGTGCTGCTTTTTGGAAGAGGTCATGTTTATTGGAAAATTACATCTTGCCCAGTAAAAGCTGACAGTATAAGTACTCTAGTCTATTAAAAGCTACAGAAGACACCGTTTAGAGTTTATTTAATGATTGCTACAGATGGAGTTTGGGAACTTGGAGCTTGGCATTGGTGTCTTGGGTTTGAGATTGTGTTCTGGGAACACAGAAACCATCATTGTTTTATTGGTTACCCCTCATCCACCAACAGGGTTAGACTAGAACTAGCTGCCACAGTGAGACTCTTCCTAGTCACTGGCTCTGTTTTCCTGATGGAGGCATCAGGGGTGAACAAAGCAGCTTAGTGAGAACAGCTGAGACACTGTGACCAAGGAAGCCCAAAGCTGGCAGCCTGGGGATCCTACCCTGAAAGTAGACTCTGGCTCAGCCTGGGGTTTGACCCTGTGAATTTTCCTGGAACTCTTTGGGTTGTGGAACAAAAATACATTGTGGTAAGAGAGGAACCACTGCCTTGGATGTTAGACCTGATCTAAACTCCATCAGAATGTAGTGAGCTCTCAGCAGTCTTTGACCCGAGCCCTTAAAGCACAAACCTTTCTTGCCTCCCTGGTGGAGCTCTCTGTGGAGAGGGGAAGCACCCAAAACCTGGAAAGATGGTTTTTCCCAGCTGTTGTGCCATTGAGGATGGGAACAGCCTTCCCCTTTGCTTGAGGAAGCCTCCCATTTGTTCTCTGCAGGTTGTTAGAAAATCAGAACAACAGAACTGGTCAGATGGTTTCTGTCCCTGGTGTCACAGCACAGCAATCCTCAACATCTTTTGGCTGACTCAGGAGTAGGTGGGGAGCTCCTCTGTTCTGTGGGATTCTCTGCTCATCTCCCTCGAATCTGGGGGCTTTCCTGTGGTCTGTTAAGGGAACAGCAATAGCATCTTTTAGGTGTTTGTAAATTTTTCTCTAGGAAAGCGATTGTGTGAAATAGAGTTATGATTTGGGGACTGTTTTGATAGGCATACACACATTACTCTGCATTTTCTTTGAAGGAAATGGGATAAAACAGTGACATTGGTATTTCTAGCAGGAATGCAGGAGCCTTCAGCAAGTGGATGTCTCTCTGGTGGTATCAGGTGTTTGAGCCTAGTCCAGCCCTGCTGATTTCCTTTTAAAATTCCAACTACTGAATTTCCTCCAGTGATGCCCAATGTCTCTTGGCTTTGCACCCTCAGACAGAGGATCTATTGCCTGGAATTTGCATGCTCCTCTAAGCCTGTGGGCCATTAGTACCAAATTCTTGTGTCAAGAGAAAGAAAGTGTTAGGAAACTCAGTATCTTGTTCTGGGGTCTGTTGGCTACAAACTGAGTGACATTCCAGGGTCCTGTGGAGGTTCTGCTCCCTCTCTCTGTGATTGACCTGGTATTTTGTCATTTACAGCTCTCTAGAAGTCAAACTTGAATTCTCTCTTCACACTTAGTTCACTGGGGCCTGGATAGAGACTTCTGGTGCTTTTTAGAGGAGCTGCCTTTCCCCTGAGCATCAGCTGCAGTTTTCCTCCAGCCAGCAGAGTGTGTGTGCAAAGATCCTAACGTCACAGCTGCTTAGAACAAATTCAGTGTAATTCAGTTTTACAAGCAGTGTTAGGTTAAACCCAAATCTATATTGCTTTCAGCAAAATAGAGTTTATAATTCTTTTGGCCTGCTAACAAAGTGTGTGTTGCCATATTTGTCTGTCGGAAGCAAAATAAAATGTGACATTTACTGACAGCTTGCTTCAAAAGTGGAGCTGCCTGATCTCCCTCGCATGCCGAGGCTCTGGAGGCAATCCATTATTGCTCCTGATTCCATGGCTAGAGCTGCCATCAGAATGTAACCCACTGCAAAGAGAAAAACTCATCTAGCAGGAGGGGCTGGAGTCTCCTGTAAGTAGATGTCTTGCTCTGGTGGACTGTTTTTCTTTTGGGAGTGATTTTTTTTCAGCAGTTAGTTCATAGGATGGAGCTAATGTTGAAACTTCCCTATGAGACTTTCTGGTAGCTGGGGCTGAGGTCAGCAAAGGTGGTGGTGCTTTAGTTCTAAGCTGGCAAAGGGACAGAAGTGGATTTTTATCTGATGTGCAGAGCTCAAGCTACATGCCCAACCTTGGAAAGCTGTGAAGGCAGCTGTAATTCTGACAGTTCCACAGCTGAGAACAGGAGAATTCAAAGTTAGTGGAGGAGAGATGTTGTGTGGCTCCAAGGACATCCTCAGAGGACATCCCTCAGATCCAGAGCACTCTCCATTCAGTCAGCATCATTGGTCTTGTTTTCTAAAAGTTCTTTCTCTTGTGGCCAGCATCTCCAGGGTCTCATTTACTCAGCCAGTAGAGGGTTCATTCTCCCTGCACTTTATCCTGCCCACTCCCTGCACTCCCTCCTGTAACACTTCCCCTCTGAGCATGTGCTCAGAAGGAGACACTCTCCTTTGGTAGCCCCACTGTGTGTGTATTTGGGCAAGTTAACAGCTAAGACAATGTTGGCTGCTCTCCTAGCATTATTGTGTACCTCTTCAAATCTTGTTATGTTACTTTGGTGATAAATAGTCATAATAAATTCTTTAATAGTGTGAAGATAGGTCATCACTCATCACAGCCAGGCTGTGAGAAGATCATAAATCTGGAATAAAAGCCATTCATTTGGTTGGAGAATCCAAAGCTTCACTGTTTAGAAGGATTCATTTCCACCATCCCCCTCAGTTAATCATTTTCTAAGTCCTCATAAATATCACAGGCAAAGGAAAAGAATGACCCATTCTTGCTGTGCCATAAAATGTATGCTGTTGTGCTAGGAGTTTTCACTTCTCAGCTCACATGTGAGAAATTCAGCAGCAAAGCAGAGGTTGCAGTGTGAAGTTTCTTGCTGACTATGCTTTCTAGGCCAAAAAAGAGGTGGGCTTAAATGTATCCAGAGACAATATAATCCCCCAGGAGAAAGAGAAGAGAGACAGCAAGGATCATATGCATGCATAGATATGTAAGTGCATATTGATGTATTTTCTCTTTATAAAATCTGTACTAGTAGTACAGACTTTAAAAATACTTCACCAGATGACTCTACCTCAGCCCCTCTAGCAGCTAGACTTAAAGCAAGCTCAATTATTTCATTATTATATTATTATATTCATTATTTCATTAACTTACCATTCTAAAGTTGAGATGGTTCTACAGGTGGAACTGCTGCTCGCTGGACCACAGTTCATGAGTTGGTGTTGGCCAAGAAGTCATTATCCAGTTGTGCAACTTATTATTTTGTCCAAAAAATGGCAGTTTTCTGCGGGGGAAAGGTTTATGACATATTCTTGACTTGGATTACGTTTTGGAAGAAAGCTTTGAGTTTGTCAAAAAATGTTATTTTAACATTTAAAAAAATGCAGTTGTCATCTTTCTGGTTCAGCTGTTGGTGGGGTTGGTTGCTTGAAGCCTAAAGCTTCAAACCACTGGTGCTGGTTGAGGTTGGAGCCAACGTTTGATGGGATTGCAGCCTTCTCTTCATTTGCTGCCATTAGCTAGCCCAGTGCTGAAACCATCTGTGAGGGAGGAGAAGGACTCTTCTCTTGCAGGTCTGCTGTCCTGCTTAGGAAGGAGGGTGAAGCTGGGAGGGTCATTTTGGGATGCATGTACTGAAGCTCAAAGAAATCCAGAGTGAACTTCGGGGATGGAAAGGAAGGAGGTTGCTGGTGGGGTGCTGAGTAGCCTTTCTCAGGGCTACAACAGAAGTTCAGATGAGTGTATTCAGGGGAGCAAGCACTGTGATTGATTGATGCACCTAGCTTTGAACCAGAAACTGTACAAGCAAGCAATAAATCATGGCACAGGAGGAACACAGAAGCTATTGCTTGGGACTCGGGGAGCTATGAGACAGAAGTAAGGGGGGGAAAAAAAAAAAAAAAAAAAGGAAGAGAAATAAAGTTGTCTATTTTTAAGAAATTGTTTGAGCTTGGGTATTAGTGGGCTAGGCTTTGGGTTGGGATTAGGAGCCAGCTTGGGAACCAGGGAGTGCTATCTTTGCCTTCATAAAACCTCATTAACTCTGTAATGTTAAACACATTCTGCTGCCGGGCTCCTCGGCTGTGTCTCTGGGGCTGCCTCCCTCCCTCCCAGGGCAGCAGCATCTCTCTGAAAGCCTTGCAGCAAACCTTAGCCATCCTTTGCCTGGCTGTTATTGTCCCTGCCTCCAGATAACTGAGCAGGTATAGACTTAAGTCCAAGATAAACAGTTCCTTGGCCCCTCATTTATTGCAGACCTGAACTCCTCTGAAGCTCAGCACTGTGCTGGCTATCGTGCCCTCTATCGCCTCCTTGCAAAATGTAATCCATAAAATGCTTTCATGGTAACCTTAGACATCAGCAACCAGTGATAACATCTCGAGGCCCCCGTGACAGACAGGAACTCGCAAGCATGGAGTTAATAATGCAAACTTTCAAAAAATGAAACTGGCAGAAGGAGACGAGGAGGGGAATAAAAGGGGCCGGTGTGGCTGTAATTGGGACCATGTGAGCTTCCTTAGAGAGGGATTAAGGGAAAGAGACAGGCCTCGCCCGCGAAGATTAGTTTCAATTAGACGGGCTGGAGGCGAAAGTCAGGACTTGGTGAAAGATTAAAACAAGAAGGGAGAAAGTTTCCATTGCTTTTGCTCCAGGCCTACACAAGAGGGTTCAGTGAGATCATGCTAATTGAAGGCAAAGCTTGCATGGAAGTTAGGAAGAACTCACATTAATTGATTCGATGCTGCGATTTTTGCCTTTATCCGCAGTGTTCTTTTGGGTTGTTCTTTTTTTCGGTCTTTTCTCCCCCCCCGCCCCCCCCTAAGATGTAAAGAGAGGGAAGTCATCCACAGCTTCTGCTGTGGTTAGACTGAACCTGAAGGGAGAGCAGTGGGCAGTTACCTGGTGCCATCCAGTCAGAGCAATGTTCCATCTCTGATCCCCGTTTGGTGCAGATCAAACATTAGAACCAAATCCACGGTGTCGTTGTTACTACCCTTCAGCTGAGCTCTTTGAAGCCTGTCCTCTTGAGCGGTTTGTTTTGCCCACAGGAAGATCCAATCCAGAGAGTTATCTAAAAGCACTCTCTGAAATTTGCAGTATGATAATCAACCAGGCTTGCATTTTCCAGTGCTGAGGCTGAGTAACCACATGGTGTCCCGATGGCCTCCACAAAAAGGAGCTCTTCAGGACATGGCCATTGGGTTTTAGTCCATCAGAATACAACAGCAGTGTAATTGTGATCCTAGTGAGGCAATTCTGTTGCTTTCCCCCTCTGCTTCCAGTTTGGTTGGAAAAAGAATCATGGAATCACAGAAACTGGAAGTGGAGGAGATGGGCTGGTGTTTTCAGCCAGTGCAGAGTTCCCTCTGAGCTGCAGTCTGCAGTGCTTTGTCTGGTTTTCAGTGCAGTGAGCACTGAAATTACAATTACACCATTTCCTTCAAGGGGAAACTATTCCAAATATGAATGGGTTTCCATGTAAAGAATTCTCTCCCCTACCCCCTTGATAATACTGAAAGTTATAGGAAAATGTATATCCAATCTTTCTATATTAGATCAATATTTTTATTCCATTAAACTTGTCTCTGAGGGGCAAGATACATCCTCTTTTGCCAGATTCCTGTATCAGATTGTCACTCTCTGGATTTTTGTTCCATAAAGCTTTGGAATTACAGTGCCTAGTCAATTAGAGTTAAATGCATTTTCACAGCCGGCCAGAAAAACATTAGCACTAATCAAAAACATCACACCAACAGGGATTCCCAAGGAGATTTTTTTTTTGTTTTGTTTTGTGTTATGAAAATGTTCTCTCAGCTAGAAACATCAAAAGACAACCAGGAAAGTGGCCTGCTAAAAGATGAGAAAAAAAATTGGTTCTCTAGCAGCACTGAGGGCTGTCTGTCTTGCAGATGACAGTGGATAAAGAACTTTTGCATTCAAGCTGATGTCAGTACCCAGCAGGGGAGGTCACTGGTGACAGCTCTAATGCTCTGATAATTGCTTGCTCCCATCCCCTGTCTTCAGCTTCACCTGTGTGCACTGGTTCATTTCAGTGTCTTGGTTCCTGCTGCAGTTTTCAAATTCAGGATGCAATTAGATACTAGGGGCTAATTTGTGTCGTTTTGCATGTTAGAACATGGAAGGTTTCCCCTGGGGGATCCCCCAGCCCCTGGGTGATGGTGCAGGTGACTGTAGCCTGTGTTGGGCACTAGCCAGAAGCAGGCACGAAGCTGTGGTTGCCGTGGGGACTGTTTTCTCCCATGACCATCCCTTGTTTAATACACACATCACATTATCCTGTCATGGCATCCCCTTCTGACAGGAGTGCAGCTTAGTGCAGAACCTGGGAATGCTCCTGGTCCACCTTGGAGAAGTCCCTGTGGATCCAGTGCTTTGCTGTGCCACAGGACCCGGCCTGCAGCTCTGCCAGGTTTTCCCAGCTATCAGAGTGACACCATGGATGTTTTAAAAATGAATATGAATGCATCTGGGGTGGGGGAGGCTGCAGTTGACTGTAAAATCCTAAAATCTAAGACTGGACTATTGTTCAGATATAAAACCACTGAGCAGAACAAATTGACATCATCTGCTACCTCCGAGTGGCACCTAGACACAAACATTGCTTTCTAATTACCATATGTCTTGTAAATGGAAACATTGACAACATTCCAATTTTTCCCTGTTAAAACCTAGGATCCCTGATTTCCTTTCCCCACCTACCACCCCTCCAGGCTCTTTTTTTTTTTTTTTTTTTTTTTTCTTTTGGCCTGCAGTTATTACATGGAAGCCTGATAAATGGATGCTATGAATAAGTGTTTTCCAAACATTGTAGGAACTATTAAGAAAGTGGTTTTCCTTCTTCCCCTTTTTTCCTTCCCACACTCCTCCCCCTCCTGCCCCACAACTAATAGCACACAAATAGCACTTCATGTAATTTTGGCTACTCTCCACTATTCCAGGCAGACTTCAGGAAATCTCCTGATTTATAGTTGGGGCATCCAAAGGCAGCATGCTGCCTGCTTCCTTCAGGGATGGATGCCTATTGGTGACATTGAGTAAGCTTGAGGTGCAGTATTTCAAGTGGGCAATATCCATATTTTAGTCAGATAGCTCTGTGTTTATACTTATAAATTGATTTAGTAATGAAATAAGCTCCTTTCATGATGCTTGCTGGCTTTAGGGTCTTTGTTATGGTATACTCAGACTGTTCCTGGAGTTCAGTTTACCAAAGCAGAGCCAAAGCTTTCCAGCCATATTCTCAGAAGCAGCCCAGTTGAATTCAATGGGGCTATTCACATCCACAGGTAATGCAGGGCTTGGGACTGGCTTCAGAAAAACCATCAACATGTGCTGAAGGCCAACTGTCCTCTTGGACACCACCACTGATGTTGGATTCTCTGGGAGCATCCATCCAGGAATGCTCTGGGAAGCCTCTGCTGGAGATGGGGCATGTGGGAGGGGAACAGTTCAGGCCAAAGTTAAGGCTGCAGCTGAGGGATGTGTCCTTGGGTTTGGAACCTGTTATATAGGTTCCTTTACAGTGAGGGATGCAATTATCCTGGTTGGTCCCCTCACATCCTGGTTACATTTTTGGGGTATTAAAATACAGTTTGGGAAAAAAAAAATTGAGACAGTATTGTGATAGACTCCTAAAGGGTTGTAGCAGGAAAATATTTATGCCTCAAGTAAGACAGGATGAAAGAAAGAAAAGCAATGTTACTGTCCAGTGAGACAGCTCTTCATTTTGTGCTCCCATTCCCAGGATCAGAATAAGGAAGTTATTTTTTCATTGTAGTTATTAAGGTGTCTGTCTGTAAAAGATCTGACAAGTTTAGATGATTCACTCTGCTACTCACTAGGTAATTTCTGTCCTCTGGCCTTGAATTAAATTATCTACTGCTTAGTTGTTCCTAAGTACTACCTAAGGTTTACCAGGTAAAATATGAAGACAACTTGTTGCCAGTTGCTGCTTTATAATTTCCATTGCTGTGTTGCCACGTTCAGATGTTGAAGAGTTTCAGAAAGTGGCCTTGCTTACACCCCATGATGGAACATGGCAGGGATTTACCAGTTCAGCAATGTACTTCAGTCAAGCTCACTTTCTTGGGGGACCTGTAAAATCTTTCCATAGGAAATGTTAGAATAAGTAAGACTTAGTTTGGACTCTCCTCCATGTGAGACAGGACTGCCATTGTTGTGTTTGGAAGGAGTTTCTCATGACATCTACTTCTGAGTAGGCTGCTTAAAAAATCCATGTTTGCAGAGACAGACAGATTGTTTATGGCAAAGAAAGGGAGGGGTCATTGAAGTATAAAATAGATGGGCTTTCCTATCCAGCTTCTTGCCATAAATGACATGTTAGTTGGAAGATGCAGCTGGATCTCACCTGAATTCCTGCAGCCCTGAGCTTAGGGAGTGGCTGCTGGTCTGGGGTCAGGGGGTTCCTGCCTCATTTGAAGTAGATTTATTTGCTGTCTTTGGCTGAACAAGTGACCTGTGACATTCACTTGTTCTAGAGCTGTTCTAGTTCTCTCAGCTAGGAACAGGGGAGATGCCCCTCTCTGAGGAGCCTGAAGAACAAGCACTACACAGCCCTGGGTCTGCTGAGTGCTTTTTAGAGGGTTTGCAACTTCAGATAAAAAAAAGCTTTATACTGGGAAGGCATTGTTACGTGGCATCTTTGGACAATCCTGGGGACATTGATTCCCCCTGAAAGCCACAGGGATTCATGTGGTTCAAGAAGTATTTGGGATTCTGTCCAGGGTTAAGAATTAATTTTAAATAGTTTAGACTTGGTTTTGGAGGGAAAGAGTGGAACTGCACTCCCAAATACCTAAAAACTCTTCTGGGGATGTAGCTCCAGTTTTCCCTACTTCCCTTACCTGTTGATAATATTTCTCTTCTATTGCAGTATATTTCTCCTTATGTTGTTTCTTTTCTCTTTGGCCTTTCATTCTTTGTCTTAAATGGAGAGAAAAAAAAGAACTGTCAAACAAAGAAGTTACTCTTTTTTCACAACCTTCTGATGTTTCATCTATCCGCTTTACTTTCTGGGTGATGACAACAAGTATAGCTTCTCCCAAGAATAAACCAAACCATGCTTACAGGCTTACAGAAATTAGGAAGATTTTGAATTAAATCTTGCAGTCCTGAAGTGGGCAAAACTCCCTGACAGTGTTGCTCCCTGAAAACATTACATGAAGATAGCATGATAACATTTTTTTAGAGAAGCTTGAGAAAAGTTTAACGAAGAAAGAGAATGCAGGACAAGTTCCAAAGCCTCTGCAGTCTCTTTGCAGAGCTGTGTGGGACTGGGGCCTTTGTCTATTGAAAAAATGGACCAAGTAGCCCCTTCTCCTATCCCACTCCTCCCACAGCTTTAGTTAAATTCTCAGATCGTGAGGGCATGTAGGGAACAGCTGCTTATGATCTCTTCACAAGTGCTGGGTCATTGGTAAACAACCATCCCTCCACCCTCTCAGAGAAAAAAAAAAAAATTACACAAAAAATGTATTCATTTTCCTGATGATGAAGAGTAATGAAGAGCACGTGCACGCTGCACTAAGAGAGAGAGAAAAAAATGACAAATTAAATCATGTCTCGTTTGACAACCCTTTAAGTGTAACAGATCTGCACTTGTGCTGTCTGACAGGCATGATTGATACCACGGAGCACTCGTCAATTTTTAAACACACAGACTGAACAAAGAGTCACTTCATCCTGGGGCTTGTAGTTTACAGGCAGCCCAGTGCTAGGCAGGGTAAGCACCCCTTCATGCAGCACTGTTTGACTTGGCAATACACTGCATCTCACTGTTTGGACAACTATATTTATTTTTATGATCCTTAAAATATTGTAACCCAGTCAACTCAACAGTCATTTAAGGTAATTTCTGGTCTGAACAGCATCTATTTTCTAGACAACTTTACAATAATATATGTTTGCTGTGGGCCAAATTCTTTGTGTAGGAACCTCTGTTTCTGTGCTGTATTCATAGCTGTTGACTGGGAGAGAGTCACAGCATCCAGTAATTTCTAATAACTTGAAATCCAAACCTCCAAGATGCTTTTTGACGATGCCATTTATAGATTGTATTTAGCATGGCAAACAATATGGCTTTCTTTCTGTTTTATTTGTGTACAAACAAACCAACCCACAGATGAGCTGTTTTAGGTTGGTTTTGGGGGGGAAAACCTTAGTCTGAGGCAGACTTTGAAAACTGTAGTCAGAACAGCTCCAGGTGGCCAATGTAAGAAAAGGGTAATACTTTAAAAGAGCACTGTGGACAGAGTGGAACACAGGTAACCCTGAGGAAGGAGGCAGAGCAGAGGAAAAGTGTTGAGTTTTAAGGGCTTAATCTCACCAGTCCAAAGCAGAGTTTGTGGAGCAAGGTCCCATCTTACCCTGGGTGCTGAAGTGACAGGCAGCAGCAGTGTCACTGTCACCTCTACGTGTCCTGGACTCATGTTTTTGTGGTTCTATGAGAAAGAATCAGCACAGCTTCCAGGGGGTGTTGTGAACTAAAGCCATGGTCTTTGTAAATCTAAGACCCTCTTTAGACAGGGGTTTAGGAGATGCTTACACACATATCAGCTGCATATGGATGGATTCCCTCATCCAGGCTTTCCTTTTGTGTATCTTTACTGCTTGTCCTGGGCCCTTAACTCCATTAAGGGTAGATGCACAACTGTTTATTTAGGCCTTTTTAATCTGACAGTTCCAATCAAGCTAATTCATCCGAGAGAGACCAACCATCCTTTTATTTATTTTAAACTATTTTACCAAGGTAACCCAATCCAGACCATCTCCATATCTTGTTTACAAGAGCAGCCTTGGTGACAACATCTGTCCTGTGTAAAATGTCAAAAAAAGGAAAGAAAACCTAGCAAAAACTGTAGCACGTAGATGTATCAGAACTGTTATTCAGACACACACTCCCCAATGAGCCTCCAGCTTCCTCGCCTGTGCCATTCCCAGAAGAAAAAAGGTCAGGAGGAGGTCTGGGAGCTGCAGTGCCAGAGTAACTGTACCAGGCAACTTCAGAATCAAGTGTGCACAGGTAGAGGGGACCTGTAGAAGAACTGGTTGTTTCATGCTGGTAAAAAGGAATTGTTTATGAGGCAGTAAGAGACAGTCTTTTCATGATGTAACTGATCAGACACATCAGCAAGAGAGGCTTAAAGGAAGGAGAAATGCTGTAAAAATCAGTCCCTGTGCTCTCAGGAGCTGGTGCCATACTGGTTGTACACCTTGCAGCAGTGAGAACTGCTGCCTGCGAAGGATGGTGAGAACCAGGCTGTGCTGTCTGATAGCTGAGGGCAAGGCTGATAGGAGGTGAGGTTACCCTAACATGAGGGTGGCAGCAGGACAGTTATAAATGCAGTTTAACTGAGGCAGCAGGGCCTGGGGGTGCCAGTGCTGGGTGGGCAGCTGAGCAGCTCCGTGGCTGAGCTGCCCTGGTGCTGCTCCACAGCTTGTCTTGATCCTTGCTGATCCCTGGCAGCTCTTGTGTTTCAGGAAGAGGTGGAAGCCTGTGGAATTTATTGGTCACTTGAGCTAAGGATGACCATCAGGAATGAAACCTGCATATTCCATTAGGACTTGCCCCATTGTGTTGTGGGCTCTTGTTTAAATTCACTGCTGCACCCTGTGTGGTTTGAAGGGAACTTTGTGCTGGTGGAATTCTGCTCCTCAGCTGAAGGCCTCTGTGCCTGCCTTGGCTCAGGTTTGGCCTGGCAGGGCCACCTCTCCTGTACCTGAGAACAGACCCTGTGGGGAGAGCTGGCAGAAATTTTTGTGTTCCTATGGTCTAGGGAATTCCAACAGGTCCCCAAGCCAAGCAATAATGAAATAGTTATTTTGCAAATCAAAATTAAAATACATGTTTGGGTCAAAAAGCAATTTCTTGCAGAAAAAAAAAAAATTCTTTTTCATGTGAATTTTGAATATCTGACAACTATCCCTTTGCCATTAAAACTGCAAAAAAATATGTCAAATCAAAAAGAGGAAAAATTGCCCCAGTGATCCTTCACATTTCAACCAAACCTGCCAGAAATGAACCTAATGAAAACCCCTGTGTACATGTTATGGAAGCCAAAGCTACCTGAGAAAGCTCTTTAACTGTGTTGTGACTGGGGCTTTGCTGTCCACAGAAACGATTGCACTCCCATCCATCTGAAAGAAAAGATTAAAACAAGACAGCAGCAGAAAAGCAGATTGATTGAGAAGTGAGGGGAAACTCCTGGAAGGAGTTTGTCTGATAGTTACTCCTTGGAGTAAGTCCAACCCCAGTTGCAGAGCAGAGAAATGGGCTTTGTGTTGTCCCATGTTTTCTGTAATGCAAAGCAGTGAAGGTGGGGGTGTGTGATTGTCATTAGGAACAGCTTGTGCCAGCACAGTAGCTCAGACACCAGGGGATAATGCATTACACACTGATGCTTTCCAGGACGTTGATTCTAAAGCAGCCCTGGTGGGTTGTTTCTGTGGAGGATGTGAGTTTCCCAACCACAGTTTCCCACAGGGTGTTATTTTCTCTGGCCAGGGTTTAGCTGGGGAAGCTGGAGCTCAGGTACCAGGTGATCCCCAGCTGATCCCCAGGTGAGAGAACTTCCCCAGAACTGTGTTACAAACTGGATCATTTAGGGGATCCCCTGTGAATGTAGGGGCCTTGGTCACTTGTAGGCATTAAGGAAGTGCTTGGTCTTCTGCTTAGTAGTGGTGAGCTAAAAATGAGTAGTCCTGTGTTGCTAAACCCTTCCCTTCTGTAGTGTCAAATTAATGCAATAAATTTTGCTTCCTGATCTCCCACTAGTTTGCTCCATGCTGCTGAGCACTGCCACAGCCCACTTCAGAGGCAGCAGGTGCTGGTCGTTGGGAAACTTGATCCACGTATCAATTGTAATGCATCTTAAGAAATTTTACTTGCAAAAATATAAAGGGGAGTCTGCAGAATGAGATTTTCTTCCTTCAGAGCTGGAAAACCTGGTGGTGTCTGTGGTTTTGTGAAACCTCTCATACTTTATTTATTTTTATTCCTCTGCTAGCCCTTGGGTACAGATTACTTTCAAACAAGCTGGTTTACTGTTTGCATAACATAGGTTTAAATTTAGTTAGAAATAGATCATTTTCCAAGTAAAATTCCCCAGAAAATAATTACAAGTATTTCGGGGTGTTGGGGAAAGCATCAGAAAACATTCTTGTTAAGGTCTGGTGACACCTGGCAATTAGAAATAAAAATCCATTTCTTGATCCAGACCTTCCTCCCTCTCCTTGGGGACAAATTAAACTGAACTGCACAAGTTTCAAACATACTTCTAAATCCAGCATCGTTTGCTTCTGGGTAGATTCTGCATTCTACAAATTGTTTCTTCCTGGGAAAGTGTCTCAGATTCATATTAATGAGGATTCCATGTTTGTGGTTAGGAGAAATTTAGTCTTGTGGCTTAAGCAGCCTCAGGACTCTCATTAAGTGCAAGAGGTTAATAATCTAAACTAGCAGTTAACTAGCTCTGGTCAGCAGAGCCTTATTGCTTTTGGCTCCTGCTAGCTGAGCTGGTCCCTTGTCCTTTGCAGTGCTGGAGGTGCAGGTGAGAACAAGGAGCCCAAAGACTGCTGGCTGCAGGTGAGCCCCTTCTCATCCTGGTGCTGGGGGAGATGATGGGAAATGGCAGCAGTGGGAATCAGATCCTGCTGGAAAAACTACTCTGTGTGTGCATGAGTGAGGGGGGGGCAGGGGATTCTCTAGGAGTAGGTGAGCTGCTCGTTTGGGTGTAGTTTGAGATCTGTGTCTGGCCAAGTGCTGTGCACAGAGAGCTGAGGCAAAGCCCTCTCCTGATTTGTGGGGACATGTGATTGCTTCTCTGCAGCACGAGACAAAGCCCCACAACCCCCATTCCTGCTGATCAGTGCTGTGTGGGGAATCCTTTCTTGTCCATGTGTCCAGGGTGTCAGGGACTCTCAGCTGGACAACCCCTGAAAGGAATCAGAGGATGACAGAGCACTGCTTGGCATGGATCTCTGGAGGCTTTCTGTTCCAGCCTGCAGTTCAAAGCAAGTCTGGTTACATCAGGTTGCTTTGGGTCATGTTGGGTTAACTCTTGGACAGACTGCAGCATCTCCAGCCTCCAGCATTTTGGTGGCTTGTGCCTTACTCCCCTCTGCTGATGTGTTTCCTGAACTGGTCACAGGTGCAGGAGGAATAGAGAGGGAAAGGATCAGTTTCCTGGACCTTCTTACTAGTACTGGGGTGGTTCACCTCACTACCAGCAGGATTAAGTTGCTTTGTGGGTCAGGAGCCTGCAAGAAACAGCACGGGTACTCCTGACATTGAAGAATTGCTGCAGAAATTGGAGGGCAGTCACAAATTAGCTCTATCCTCATACAGTCATTGGAAACTTTAGTTTTAATTGCACAGACCCCAAGCAAATTAAAAAGAAGCAACCAAATCAGTTATCAGGCTGGCTTCCTGCAGTGTCCTGACAGGTCCCAGAGGCCTCTGCAGAGGTGAGATTCAGCTGGCTTCTGCCACATCCTCTCTGCCTGAGTTTAAAAAGGTAAAAAAAAATCTAATCCATAAATAATTTTTGTGCAGTTGTGGAGCAGACTCTGTTCCCAGCAGATAAACAGGACATGATCAGATAGCCCATTATGCCCCCCTCCCTTTCTTTTGTGTCTTATTCCAGGGATACAATTTGTTTTAGCATGATGTCTCCTATTGGAGCATCCTTGGCTTTATATATTCTGTCATTGTGAAACAGAGATCCCAAAATATCCAGAAGAAGAAATTCCATTTAGTTTCATTAAGCTTTGGTCTGAGAACACGTATCCTAGGTGTTGTCTAGAAGTCCAAAACATTCTGCAGAATGCCTGAACAGACATGTCTGTGAGAGGAGATCTCTCTCATATCTCATATCCAGGTGTCCCTCCCATGCCAGCATCAGCTTACACCACTCTGAAATTTCATTTTACTCTGCATTTACTCATGGGGGAGATGCCTGCTGGAGAGGGGGAAGAGGTTCATTACTTGTGGTGCTGTAAGAGACAGCAATGCTTTGGCAGCTTCTGGTCTCTGGGATAGCAGGGCCCCTCCCTGCCTGATCAACAGGCAGCTGAAGTTGGGTTGGGGCAGGAGAAGCTTCATTTGCTGGTGTCAAAAAGTAGAAGTGCTCAAAATGCATGGGAGCCCCCAAGTTAATGCAGTTTGGGTCTGGTTTGAAGGCTCTCTGGTGTCAGGAAAGCAGTCTCTGTGCTAGCAGTTCCCCTTGGGAAGAGGTGCCTGGGACTCGAGCCTGGCCATACATCTCTGTCAAAATCTCTATGAATAAATTAACCTTTCTAAAGATTAGTGCACCCTAATACCTCAGGGTTTTTTTCCTTGTTTTTTACCAGAACAAATGCTAAAATGCCTTGACAGACTTTGCTAGGTTTTGTGCTCTGGATCATCTACAAAGGGCTGTGCTGCAAGTGGTGTTAAAGGCACAGCCCTGTGATTCTGGAGAGGAGTGACTCCTCCTGCTTTGGAGAAAGGCTTTGCTGGGTGGCAGAGTGGCCCATAATGAGTAGGAAATCCTCATCAGGGCAAACAGGGAAAAAGCTAATGAAAATTCTCACGCTTTTCCTTTTAAAACTTCTGGAATTCAGACACCTCCCAGTGCTGTGCAACTTAATTCACCAGAGCACAGGAGTTCTCTGACCCAACTCTGAAGATTTTGGGAGCTACACTTAGCACCCGGGTACCTGAAGCATTGGGTGCCACCTCTACCTGGGGAACAATGTCCCCAGTGTCCCCAGCCCCAGGGCTTTGCCTCTTTCTCTTCTTGCCTCCAGACAGAGCCTGGGGAGGTCAGGGATCTGTCCTTCTGTTCTCCTGCCACTGCATTGCTGGAATTGAGCTGATCCTTTCCAGGCAGCTGGGGGCAGGGGGGGCCATTCCAAAGATGGTGGGGAGTGTTTTGATTTTTGATCCTTTTGAGATGAATTATAGGGAGGAAGCTGTCTGCTATCAGAGGAATTAGTCAAATTCCTTGTCAGATGTGCAGTCCCATTAAAAATGCATTATCTGTTTTCAAAGCTTAAGTATGGGTGTTGGTTGAGAGTCTTTAAAATATTATTGTAAACTTTCACTGAGAAAAAGTATTCCTGAGTCTTTCATGAAGGCTAATCCCACTTCAACTACCGTAAACCATCACCTTCTGGGGTGGCCTTCCCAAGCAATGCTAGGCAAGAGCATGCCAGTGTTCTGGGAAAATCCCCCTGGAAGATGCTCACGTTTGGTTTATGATGTTGTTAGCAGCTCTTAGCATTCAGCTGATTTATTCTGATCAGAGCCCTGTGTCTGTGCACCTCCTCGAGTTCTGCCTTTGCTTTTCTGTCTGGCATCTAGAGCTCAGAGAACTCTGCACCCAGCTCTGAGTGTGTCCTAAATGAGATGCCCAACACCAGTTCCCACAAAGAGTGAATTCAGAACACTCAACCAAACCTGAGTATCTTAAAAGCAGATAGGACAAGGCTTAGAACAAGTTCATTTCCACCATTTCTATTTGCAGAACAATGGTGCAACCTCAGACTTTCTTACAATAAACAGTTTGACTCCAAAGCAGAACATTGGAGCAAGATGGGATCATTTCTGATATCCAGGCTCCTTTTCTGGGCAGTGCATTACAGCTATCAGGAAAAAATGCTCACGTTCTGTATGGTCTCTCTAATGCCTTTGTCACTGCATCACCTGAGTGCAACTGGGATAGCTGAGAACCTGCTCATCAGTCTATCTAATGAAGGTCTGTATTTTAGTGATAAAAATCTGGGTGGTCACCTATTTAAAGGAAGGAAACAGCCTTGGCTGGCAAGAGGCTCTTGCTAGGACTGTGCCAGCACCCAGGGACATGTTTCATGCTACTTTGTTTTTCTGCTCTGCCAGAGGAGTTGGCAGAAAATCTGCAAATTGCTCCGGGCTGGCCCAGTGCTCTGGCACTGTCCTGTGAGCATGTTCCCTGCCTGCTGCTCTGCCAGCTCTGTAACAGCTCCAGGCCTCTCTGTCACTGCAGGCAAATGGAGCACAGCTTGGTGCTTATCTCTTGAAATACCAATAAAGTTAGGGGTTCAAATCACTGGTAGGCATCACTGCCAATCCACCTGTTAAAATATTTTTCAGACAACAGAGTATGAAAGGAGTACATGCACGTCGTAAATATTGGGGGTAATGTGTTAGGCTTGAAAGCTTTTAAGGTGCTTTGATTTGATTTTGATGGTGGCTGAACTCCCAGGTGATCATAGTGGGACCTGCAGACAAATGCTGCAGAATGAAATAAATGGTGCAGGAAGGTGAAAAGCAGCTGTGCTCCTTCTCCAGCCAGTCCAGCCAGAAACTCAGCACAGGGCTTTGTGACAGAGTTTCAAGAGTTTTCCTTTCTCTCTTCTGCTTCCTGCACGGAGGAGCCACCAGCAGATGTTCTCACACAGTGTTCCAGGTTTGGCAAGTGGTGAATCTTGGGAACCTAAGCTGGTGGTTGCCTTCCAAAATTTCCTCTCCTCTTTGCAGTCTCTGCTCTGCAGAGCTCTCATTGCCACAAGGACCAGGGGCAGACCCCTGCCCGACACCCTCGAGACACCTTTGCAAGGAGATGAAGCCACAGAGACATTTCCTTGGATTACAGCTCTGCTGTGTACTCACAAAACAAAGATAATCAAAGCAGTAGGAGCACTTCAAATCCTTCCCTTACCTTTTTCACCAGAGCAGAGAACATGTGGCCCTCAGGTCCTCAGCAGCCCCGTGTGTTTAACTCTGCACCACGCCAGGCAGCTGCAGTGCAACTTATTTTAATGCTGTGAAGCAGAGACGGTGGCACTTTAATGTTTCCTTTGTTAGAATAGGTTTATCTCAAAATTTTATGTTATTTCAACAAAGTGGAGTGTTTACCATAAATAGCAGGGCCTGCAGAAAGCCTGTTGCAACACTTCCTACTGTGAAGCAGCAGTACCTCAAGCCTGAACCAATTTAGGAAGGCATTGGCCATATGATTTTAATATTAACAAGTGGAGCAAATCTGTGAGTGGGTTGTTGGCCAGTTTCATAGTGAGGGGCACCTGCAATCCATCAGCAGGGCTCATACAACAAGGTGTCAATGCACAGGCAGAATAGCAACAAGAATTGGGTGTGTACAGGGATCACTGGGCTGGTGGGGAGGTGTTAACACGCCGGAGAAAAGAAAACATTCTGGTGAAACGTTGTTATTTGCTGGTTTGTTAGCAACCCTGTAATCCTCAGGGGGCTGAAAGCAGCAGGGCAGGAGATGACCCAGGGCAGGGCAGGTAGGGGCTGGTGTGCCTGTGGGAGTTGGAGGGAAAGCTGACAGTGGCAAGAAGTGATCCTGACCTCCTTTTGTGGAAGGTTTATGTGGGTCTAAGTGCTGGCATTCTGTAAAAGGGCTGTGAGACCTCATCCAAGGCCTGGTGAGAGGAGCCCTAGTCCCAGGTCCCTGCTCCCAACACCCTGCAGGGTGCTCTCAGCATGCTGTTATGTTCTGTATCATGCCAGCTTCAGGTGTGTATTTTCACTGATCTCAATAAGCATAGAGCTACAGTGACACCATCCAGGATTGGAGGCATCTGTTTGAAGGAACACAGGTCACATCCTGAGCTCACCTTCCCCTCTGACAAATGTCTGGAGTTTCTGTGTCCTGCTTGAGTTACTTGGTTTCAGTTTGCCTCTGTTGCTTTATTTCTGTCCTGCTAAGCTAGTCTTAACTTAGCAGAATTTATTCTATTCTAATTCAGGTGGTTCATACATGCTACTGGCAACATGTGCTGGCCTTATTGTGTCAAGGACATGCTTTTCTGCACATCTGAAATAACACCAATCCTCCTTCTCCTTCCAAAGGAAAAAACCCTGAGCTCCTCTCTGTTTTGCCAGTCACTGTTTCCTGTCACTTCCAATGGCCTTGTCCCAGGAGGTAAGAAAATAACCTTGCATACTTTCTCCCAGTGGTGATCTGCTGCTCTGGCATTCTGTGAATGACTGGGTTCAGGCCATTCTGTCAGTGCACCTTGCCAGCAACCAGGTTTTGGATGTTTGCTTTGGGAACGTTTTGTGGTTGAATGGCTGTGTTCCATTCCACATGTAAACATGGGCAAAAACTCACATTTAGCAGTTCTAAACAGTTGGACATTGGTCAAAGAGGTTACTCCCCTTCCCTTCAATGCACTGAAATTTTGCATAAAGTACAGAACAATTTAGAGTAGCAGGAATGCCCGGGTCCTGCCAAATGTATGATTTTGTTTTATTTTATTTTTAAAAATGCCTAGCACAAAGACTGAGCCTTTATTTGGAAGGAGATGTCAGGAAAGCAAAACTTAATTGAATCTCAGACTGTACAATTGGAGCCATGTCTAAAAGGAAAGCTGTCTTTTCCCTCAGCATGCACTGGTACTGGAGGCCAGTTTCCACTCTCATTTGCATGGATTTAAACCACAGTAACTCCCCATCAGACTCTGCCAGCATGGCTTGAGATTACAATTGGGTCTTCAGCTATTTCAAGCTTTGTTTTCACTTTCTCAGTCCTCTGATGGATCACAGCAATGCCAGTCTGGCTGCAGCAACAGCCCTGCTGTGGGCTCAGCTCTTCTCAAAATCCAGAGCTGTGGGAGTCAGTGTTGTGTTCTGGGGGGAAGAGGAGATATCCTTCAGGTCTCTGACAGTAGGGCCTTTCCTAGCAAGAGGTCCAGGAATAGCACAGCTCAGCCTTTCAGACAGACATCTGCAGTCTCAGGGCACCTTCTGGCTTGTGGAATGTCCCTGCTGTGCTCTGTCCTGGGGTTTCATGCAGTCTGTAGAGTTCTGATGATCTCTGGTAGCACTTGTTGGTGCTCCACAGATTGTCTGGTCACATGATGCTGGCATCCTGCCTTATTTCCAGCTGCTAAATTGCATTCAAAGGCCATTTAAAATACTTTCCTAATAAAACTTGCCTATAAAAATAGTTACTATAGCTGCTGTGAGGATGTTCTAGGAGCTGGTCCAAAAGACAGTCCCTACTGAGAAGAGATCCACCCTACTAAAAAAAGCTGAGAAATCTCAGCCCTAGCAGAATTTCAGACAAAATGAACAGGAGCTGCAAAGTGGCAGCAGAAGTGTTAATCAGATTCTGTGCTGTCTTAGTTAATGCACAGTCACTCCTGCAGCTGATGGAGGAGATAAGGAAGGGGACTTGTTGGGTGGAGTTTCCAAGCTGTTTAAATATGCTACAGCTCTGCTTTTGAGGTAGAAGAGCAAGAGTATTAATTGTGTAAGTGGCACTTCAGAGATTGCAGGGTAGGAGGATGCAGTGTGGCTAAATGCAGCTTGGGTGCTGGCTTTTTTTTTTTTTTTTTTCTCTTTAGGTCTGTGGTTGTGCTTTCCCTGTAGCTGGGGGTTAGGACAGAGGTGATCAGCTGCAGGTTTTTTTGCCAGTGAGCTGAGACATTCAGCTGTTTCAGTTCTTTGATCACAGAAGATAGCAGAATAAGCAAACCCAATGCTGATGTAAACTAATTTTTTTTATTATTGTCATTCAACCCCCCTCTGTATAAGCTGCTGAGACTCCCAGAAGGTGGCAGGGGTAGGGCAGCCATACCTGCAGTGTTCCTGTGGCAGATGGTACCTGCTGAGTCTTCTTTCTGGCTGTGTAGAACCAATCCTCTGTTTGCCAGTTCACGGCAGTGCCCCTGGGTGTTGGGAATGCAACTTTATTAACAGTTGTTTCCTCCAAATGCAGAAGGAGCTGTAGGAAGCTGGGGTGCTGGACTTCCAGGCTGTACACCTTTCCCTTCTTGGAGCCTGGAGGTGTGTGTGCCTCCCTCAGCCTTATCTAACCAGCCTGACACTTTAACTTACCCCTCTGTTATCATTAATTCACTAAGGAGCTCACTTCCAGGACTTTGTGACTCATGTCTTGGAACCTCCTTTTCTTCTCAGTACTTTGGCCCAGGATAGAGACTTTTTTTTTTTTTTCTTCATATTTGGACATGTCTGGTGCATGTGCCAGACACCACAAATAGCCCAATATCTCTTCTTCAGCAGGCAACATCTGGACTTTTTCCTTCTGTGTCATTACAGGGGTAGACTTTGACCTGGCCTCTGCTACATGAGGAGTAAGAGCAAAAGAATGAACTGTCAGGGAGCTGGTCCCACTTCCCAGCTTGTTTCAGAAGTAGATACCTCGTGTTTTGCAGTGGAGATTTAAGGGCAAACATTACAGAATGTCTTTCTTTTGAGACTTAAGCCCATACCAAAGAAATAAGAGGTAGAGGAGATGGTATTTTTCAGAAGCAGAGGGGAGTTTCCCCCCTGCCAGCAGACTGTGTTATTGAACCAGCACAGTTCCTCACCATGCCCTGGCCTCTCTGAATAGATTTACATCAGGCATAACCTCACCTCCAGTTGTTTCTGTCCCCAGGACCTTTCTTCAGGGGATTGTCAGTCATTCCATTGTTGCAAATTTTATTGGTCTCTGCACAGATCTGTGCACATCTCCAAGGATGCCTGTAGCTCCTAAAAGCTTTTTACTGTGCTGCACTCAAAAAAAGGTTGAATAGTCCAATTTGCATGGCAGCTGCTGGGGAGTCAGTGTGCTGGGAGTCCCTGTGCAAATGGGCTGAAAGTTTTTTCTGCAGCAGCCTCTTCTTACTGTGCCTTCAGTCTGTTTTCTGGAGAGAACAGGTTGCAACACTTGGTTCTGCAGGAGTTTAGAACCCTGCAGATGTTCTGGGTTGATGCTGATAAAGTGGCAGTGGTGGAACAGCACGAGGTGTTGGCTTTCTGGTTTTGGAATGGTCTCTGATGTTGGGCTGCAAGTGGAAAGTGTCTGATTTGGGAATGTTAAAATGTCAGTTTCCAATGCTAATCACTTCATGTGAAATTCTTCCTTTTTTTTTAAAACTTAACTGGCTTTGAAACATGTTACAATTCATATTTATATGTTGTTGATCAGAATAATTTAACAAGACCTAAGGTTTCATAAGTGGTGTCTAAGATTGTTAATTTTTGTCTTTATGGGAAAGCTGTAACAGGACATGATGGGATGTTTTTAGTGGATTCTAAGTGAAATATAAGAACTCTTCCTTACAAAGTTGTCTAATTCTGGTGTGGCCATTTAGTATGATATTCTTCCATCCTGTCTAATTTCTAACTGCTTTAATTTTTCATCTGCCATAAGTGACATAAGACAGGGGGATGCATCATTTTTCATCATTGTGCATTACTGGAACATGATACTTCAGCCTTTGGGTTCATTGTCTGAATGGGGGATGTAAGGCTCATTTGACACAGATTATCAAAATTGGGACCAAAACTACTTTCCTAAAGCTGTTGTTTTCTGGAATACTCTGTGTGCTGGAAACACAGGGCAGTTCTATGGTGGCATTTGTGCTCTCAGTGCAACAGAGATTTAGGACACTCTGAAAGATTTTATCCAAATCTGAAGGATTTTATCCAAATCTGAAGGATTTTATCCAAATCTGAAGGATTTTATCCATGCCAAACACCGAGGTGCCCCTGTGGGCTTCATTGATGCTCCCCCTGCCTGAAAATCAGGCTCCAGATGGAGGAACCTCACCCCAGGCACTGAGTTCTTACTCAGGGAACAGCCCCTGGCTGGGCTCTTGTCTTGACGTTACTATAACAGCCTTTGCCAGTAGGTGGGGTTCCAATCCTGTTAAAAAGAGCTGGGAAAGCTCGGCCGCAGGCTCGCTCCTCTCGCACTTCCACGCACAAGCTGGGCACATCTGGAAATGTTTGATTTGATATAGTGTCGTTTTACATTGCAGAAATGAGCGTAAGCGGTTTTTTAACCCACCAAGTGAGAAATGTGATCTGGGTTTTACTACCGACCCTTTAAATAAAAAACAGATCGCTTATTAAACCATTATCTATCAAGGATATGGAGAGAGTTAGAAATATCCCAGGATCAGAATCAAAATTGAAACGGACACATTTCTGTCTACTGTCCGAGCCTGACAGCGTGCTCAGGTCAGGCAGAAGTGCAGAGCTGAAATACCTCACAAGAGGAAAAACAAATGCAGGCAGACAGGGGAAAGATATCCCATCACATCCCATCCCTGCATCTCTGTTTGCTGTGACCAGTTCCATTCAAATCCAGCTGTTAAGTATTACAATTATTATCTGTTGCTTGGTCTCAAGGTTTGGGTAAAATCTTCTCTCGTGAGGTTCTTGAGCAGCAATAGGGCAGGGAATGCCAACTGGGTTCTGTGCAAAAGCAGTGTATCCACAGCTGCCTTCTCTGCAAGGACAGCAAGGGCAGCAAACTGCCTGCCAGAACAGAATTCAGAAATATTGTACCCTCTGGTGCTTGTTTTGAATGTGTTAGTTTTTAACCCTGTGTGAATTGCAGCTGATCTGTAGCTTTTTGGGTTCCAGTTGGAAGGATCTGTCCCTGCTAATGCAACTGGTTCATTCCCAGGCTTTCACCCCTGCTTGATTGAGTGCTGCTTCCTCACTGACACAGGCACATCCCACTGGCTTGGACAGAGCTGCTCACGTGAACAAAACCAGGAGGATTTGACTCTCTGTGAATTATGACAGTTGGCATCTGAATTGAAACAAAGATCAGATCCGAGATGGATTTTTGCCATCATGTTGCATTTAAAAGCTAGTATTACTTTGGTTGTATTACATTGCATCACACTCGAAGGAGTCAATGTGTCATAAAGCTGCCTAATGTAATTGTACACTGCATAAATGCAACAGAATGCCTCCAAAAAGTGATATTTCATGCTTGCCAGCTAACGCCTCGGCACAGATTAAATCCAGGAAAAGTAGGTATGTCCAATTGTTCGTTTGGATCAGCAAATAATTCATTACCCACATTATCTTTTTTTGAAATGTCACTCCATGCTGTAAATCACTAAGGTCCTGCTTAAAATGCCAACGCAGGGGGGTTTTATTATTTTTTTTTTAAAGAGCAAATTGAATTTTAGGGCCAGTTCACACAGTAGTTTTCCCCTTGAAGCAGAGCTGCCCATCTCCTAAGGCAGAGTGCCTGCTGAGGGCATTTGCCTCCCTGTGTGCAGGGAATCTCCATGGGCCCAGCTTACTCATGTCAGGGACTCCCTCCTGGGCACTGCCCTCTCCTTGGGAGCTTTCAGAAGGGCAACCCTGAGGCAGGCATTTGCCTGGGAGGAACAGAGTGGGTGCTGGGAGCAGAGATCTCCAGTGCCCTCTGTCTGGGTGAGAGCAGAGTGGGTGTGCAGGTGGGGTGTGACCTGACTGATGGGTGAGCAAGCAAGAGGCACAGAGGTGATTTTCAGTGTGCAGAGTGAGTCACTGGCATGGCATAAATCTGAGGCAATTGCAGAGGTGTTAGGGCCAGGGTCAGATTTTGGCTGTGTGAAGGACTGGCCCATGGGGCACGTGGTGAAGCCACCACCTTTTGGCACAGGAGACTTCCAAGCTCACCTTATGTTGGGATTTTGGCAGTGGACTAGGAATTATCTCAATAAATGAGCTGCTCACACACTGCTGAAACTGGGGAAAGTACAATCCGGGTCATGCCTTGTGCTCAGAGTTTTATCCAGCCCTTAGTGTCTCTTTTCCTTTGTGGGAATTTGGCCTCAGATGCCAGCCTGGTGCTGCAGCTCAGCTGTGTCCCCTGGGCAGGTCCAGATGTCCCTGGTTGGGTGCTGGTGACAATGCTCAGGGCACTGCCCTGGTGTCTCCCTGGGATCTGCTGCCACGGGAAGCATGGTGGGGCTGGAGGGTCCTGTCTAAGGCCATCCCACAGCAGTGCTCACCTGCACCTTCCCACCAAAACCCCCTCTGAGCTCCCAGGATTCAGCACCTGGGGGGCTGGCAGGGAGGAAATGGCTGTGACACACAACCTTTCCAAGCACAAATTGACCTTTCTGAGGAGTGATAACTGGAATAAGGCTTCACCATACTGTGAGATTAGAGACACTTCAGCAGCCACTACAAGTGTTGTGAGTTTCCCCCTTATCAAAGTGTGGGTCTGATCCTCATCTCTCCAGCCTTGGCTGTCACCCTCCCTGACATGCCCTGTTGCCTGCAGTGGATTGGCCAGGGGCAGATTTATATCCCCCTGTCACAGCCAATAGAAACAGAGTGTATTGGGAGTCACTGTTTAGTTACAGTGACAGAACCCTGATTGGGTGAAGCCTGGTGATTTATGGGCTTTTGCTGAAGAGTAACTGAGTTTTATCAGAACATAATGATGTGGTACTAATGCTCATTGCCAGGCAGCATGGCTGACCAGGTTGGATAGGTCAGCTTGTGACCTTGGCTGTGTTTTAAGTAGCTGCCTGGCTGGGGCTACCTGCTCACAGCAAACAAAACCCCAAATCATCCCTCTCTTTGCTGCACCTGTGACCAGCTTCACCCCTGCCCCATCCCAAGGGATTTGGCTTACAGTTTAATACTCTAGTCTTGCCTCTAGGGACTGGGTTAATTCAGAAAGGAAGATGTTGACAGGTAGTTATTACCATTTAATTGTGCTTTTACTAATGAACCTGACCCAAAGCAGTCTGGCTGTAGAAAGTGGACATCCCTGTGCTGGCCTTGATGTTGTGGCATTGTTCAGACTTAGGGTTTGTTGATGGTGGGAACATCCAGAAGTTACATTTGTTGTGAATAGAGCAGAGTTTATTTTCTTCATTAGTTACCAGTACTTCTTTCCTGCCTCTACATTCAGACCTGAGGGTACAAATCTCAAGTAGAGCAGCAAAACTCTTGGTAACATTTTAACAAGATTTATTAAGTTTGTTTGCTTGAATAAACCTCAGAATCCTCAAGCATTTTCTTTTTCGAAGATTGCCTGGCACTTTCAGCATGTTATGGGTGTCTTTCTCCTCAGGTTCCTTTCCAGGTCCCAGGAGGGACATGGAGCCCCCAGTGTCACCTGTACTGGTGAGTTACTAAGCTCATGGGTAACACAGTTTTTTAGTTTCAAATGTTTATTCTTAAAAATGTGTGGGCCATATTCTGATCCATTCGTTCCCAAGGAAAACACCACCAGTAACTTCAGCTGAGTCACTCTTGATTTCTGGGTCTGATTTTTGTTCATCTCTATCCCTGTTACAGTTCTGTTTGCTGCCTGTATCAGGTGGACACCAAGCTCATGAAACAAATGCAGACTTGAGTATGCTCTGCCACTTATAATAAAGCCCCTTTGGACTGGGTTTGGAGCTTGGGATTCATGGGTGACATTCCAACCTGGAGTCATCCTGTGAAAGCTGCTAAACCTCTGCTGCTGTAAACCTATTTATCCCATTCAGACAGCAGACATAAAGGGTTTTTTTATAAAACCCATAGGTACTGCCCAAGAACTCTATTTCTGAAACCATCTGAATGTCTCCAGTTGAGACTTTTTTACTTTGAACAATCTTTTTATGCTTATATTGAAAATATTAACAGACTGTTTGTGAAAAAAAAAAGTTTCCATTTCCATATGGAAAATGACTGAAGGGTATGTACAAAATTAATACTTGCCTGTTGAAACATTAACAGATTTGTCACACTGTTAGTCTCGGAGTTAATCCATGAAAAGTTGAGAAGAAAGCAATTCAGTGTGGATGTGGAAGGTCCTCAGTGTGTGAAGGGCTGTTCAGAATGCTGAGCAGGGATCTTCCTAACACCATCTAAATTGTCTGAGGTGCTTCTTTGCAGCTCAACAGTCACTTGTTAGGGACATTTGCTGCATCAACATAAGATAGTTCTTGTACAGGTTACATTTTAAATTCTACATTTAACCTGTGAGGGGTATGTGGCCTATAATTCTGTTTCTGTTCAGTCCCTCAGAGATAGATGGAGTGCCAGAATGTGCCACGGATGCCCCAGGAGAAGATGTGTAAAGAGCTCTAAAAGACTGGGAAACTTGAGGGAGGGAAACAGTTGAAATCAACCACTTGCTCATGTGCATTCCCTCCTTGCCCTGCCATTCCTACCTGGAGCTCCATCCCTGGTTTGCTGCCCTTTTCTTTCACAGCATTCAGGTAAGCAAAGAGCTTCCAGGGTCAGATCTGCTGGGTACCCACAGCCATCTTCTGTCCAAGTCACCTGCAGAAGGTTCAGGCTTTGCCATGATGAATGTGGTGGGCAACCCGACAAAATGAGTAGCCCTGCACAATGAGATTACTGTAACCTCAGAGGGGGAAGGCTGGGAAATCAGTTTTTTGCTGCCTACCCCACTGCACATGCATGATTGAGGATAGCAGTTGTATTCCCCACTGAAGCTGTGCTTTGATCTCAGGGTATTCCCTTTTAATTTCTGTTTTGTTAGCTTTTATCTCCACATCTTTCTGCCTGGAACCCGGGGTTTTATGCACACACTGTACTTTATGTGTGAAGCATGGGCCAAAAGAGACAAAGACTGAAATTTACAGGCTGCAGAAGGCTATCATTTTTCTTCTGTTTTGTAGTGCAGGTTTGGGGGGGATTTTTGGTTGTTGTTGCATTCCAGTTCTGATCCTATCTGCTAATATCAGAGCCTGGCTCACTCCCCTTACAGTTTGATGTCCCAACTTTTCCTTGTTAGCACCGGGAAGTCATAAGCTTATAGTGAGTGATAGCCAGAAGGTCTGGGATTGATTACAAACAAAAACCCTAGATAAGATCATAAATTTAACCCATCCCTGTGATGTGATTGTATCAGGATTCAAGGACGTCTAAACGTTGTTTCCGATTTTCAGCCACTTCATCTGGTTTCCATCCAGCCCAGCTGGGAGTGAAGTACTCTTGTGGTGGACACTAATCCATGCCAGCCTGGCTTGGAAGAAGCCCTCATTTCTGTTATTACTGTGTTATAAAAATGGAAAGAAATGCTTTAGACTAGATGGACGCTTCAAGGAGGGTCAGTTCAAAGGCTGCTGAGATAAAACTGACTTGATAATAAAAAAGGGCTGCTGCCCCATCCTGCTGCCAGCCCTCCTGTCCCTTCCTGTAAGTTTAGCTGCATGTAAACAAATTCAAAATGGTGTTTTAACACCCTGAAGGTCAGTGGAGAAACACTAGAGGTAAAACCAGTCGTTGATAATAGGTAAAGAAAAGAGCAACTGAGCAAACCCAGGCCTGGTCAGGCTCAGCAGAACCAAGCGCTCTGGTGTTTAATCCCTGCTTCTCCCTTTCAGGAAAAGGTCAGCTCACTATCCTTCTGGAACGACTGTCCCTCTGGTTCTGTGTGTCTCCTGCCCCGAGCTGCCTGCTCTCCCTGCTGGGATCCAGTCCCTCTTTGCCTGGGAGCAGATGGAGCTTTACACCTTGTGCAGAGCCGGAGCCGATGCGCTCCCATCCATCCCTCAGCCGGCACCAGGTGATTTAATGTTACTGTTGCTTTAACGGCCTCATCGCTGCTCTGGCTACACAGTAGTTGTCTCCTGTGTGACTGTGCCTGGGAAAATCTATTACTGGAGTGCCATTAATCTGAGGCTGCCGCCTCTGGCACTTTCTGACTCTTCTATTTAATGGGCCTCTGCTTCCGGAGCTCTGGAGACATGCTGTTTTCCTCTCTTGATCAGCTTTGTTTAATTATCAAAATATTTGATGCAGAAAATTGACATTAGTTGTGAAGGTTTCTGCCTTCCTCCTCCTCCTCCTCCCAGCCTCCCTCCCTGCTTTGTGGTGACATTGAGATCTTCACATCTGCCACCTTCACCTTAAAACAGAAAATGGCTTGAGCAATCATTTGCTTGCCTGGGCACAAGCTGCACGAGCAAGCCACAGGTAGAGTCAGCTGTGGCACAGTGCTGTGCCTCTCCTGAGCAGCCCACTGCAGCTCTGTCTCCTGACCCCAGACATAACCCTGCAGCCAGATGGTGTTCCTGAAAAGCTCAGCAGAGAGGAGCCCCCTGAGTTCCTGGGCCTCTCCTCAGGGTGAGCTCAGCAGACAGATGCAACACCACAGAAGTCCCTCAGGAGCTGAGATTTCCACTCTGGTTCCTGCTGTGGTTTCTCCTGTCTAAAGCAGGAAGCTTTAGATGTTTCATGTGCATCTTGCTTACCCAGTGACCACACTCCTCATGCCAGGACTTGGGAAGGGCCCATAAGAGTCAATCTTTAGTGTTAAAATGAAGATCAGGCACAGTATGGTTGCCATGTATCTTCATGGGCAGACAATACAAAGTCCTGAAGCAGTCCTCACAATAGTAGGGAAAAAAAAAAAAAAGACCACTGCTGAGGAGAAAAATACAAATAAGGTGAATTATTCTTATCACTGGAATTTCTGAACTGTCAAAAGGAAGTGGTAGGCTTTCTGTGCCTGAAATATTTACATGAAGACTGGGTCCCATTTTAGAAAATAGACTTTTTCCAAACATAACTTGATAGGTTTAGTGCAGGGTGAGAGGGGAAAAAAGTGTCTGGGCTCTGCAGTTCTGGAGCTGATGTTTCTTTTTTTCTGCCACCTTCCTCTCAGTACAGCCTTGTTATAAAGGGACAGGAACCTAAAAGAGGGTCCTAAATTGCTGTCCCTCGTTTTCACAAGCCATGTCTCTTATTTCTGCTGCCTCTCTGTAAGATGTGATGAACAATAAAACCTGAATTACTGAGATTTGGGGCTGCTGGGAGACAAACCAGGGGAACTCTTTATGTAATGCTGAAGCACACGAGTGCCATTGCTATTTTCTTTCCTCATATGTATGTCTGTTTGCTCTTAGTTCCTTACAGCTAACATTACTGCTCTCTCTTTCTCCATTACACAAGCTGTACTTCCCTCACAAGACACAGACAGGCTGTAAGGAAGGTGAGTAAAGTACAGATGGGGCCCATAAAAGTTACCCAGCTCACTGTTACTCTAACTTTCAACAAGTAAATCACATTCCAGCAATAATTATCCTTTTACCAGCAAAACCTTACATGTTGTTGTCACCCTCAAACTGGGATTAATTGCTGTTTGATGTTTATGTAGTTTACTTGGGTCTCACTAGGTATATAAATACTTTCAAATCCCCTTATTAATTCATATTGAAGGAATTCTATATACTAATTAATTTATATCAGAAGGCTACCAGAGAATCTGGGATCTTTGAAAAAAACATATTACAGTAAAAAAAAAAATAGAGCATTTTGCAGGGGCACATGGATTTTCATGAGGAAGCTTCTCAACATCAGAGTGTGTTCTCCAGCCAAAGACCAGGGGACACACTGAAAGCTCCAGAGCAGATGACCTGACAAATTGAATTTTGCCAAACTGTTCAGATGTTTTTCTTTTCACCCCATGCAAATAGAAACAATGTCCAAGATCCTGAGACCTGGCAATGCTGTGTCACAGTATGGCTCTCCAGCTGTGCTTGTGCTCAGATGACCCCAGTTAGATAGATAGTCTATGGCAGTGTAATTAAAAGGAAAAAAAAAAAAAAGAAGCTAGTTTTATAAGTTTACGTGCTTTTTGGGGGTTTGTTTTCCTCCTGTTTACAAGACTTAATGTTGTGTGGCTTAAAATCTTCCTGCTCTTATCTCTCTTTTGCACTGCTTTTATACTAGGAATATTTCTGGTGAAGTCAGTGAAGTTACCTGTGTGTAATTCTGGATTCATCCATTGAAGGCAGCTGTGGACTTCTCAGGTAAATAATGCTCTGCAAGAGATAATGAAACTCAGGCTCTTTGTGAATATCCACTGTTAGAAGATCAGTTATAAACCTCCCTGCTGTTTGGGACTCAGAAATGCAAAGCTAGGCTGGTAATAGGTGTTCTTTGCATCACAGATTTGGGCATAAGGAAGAGGAATAACTCCAGCTTCATTTATACTGCAAATGAAAATAATCATAAAGATACAAACCACCAAGGTGCAAAATGAGTTTTCCAATTCATAAGCACAGGCCACCATGAGTTAAAACCTTTTGGTTTCTTCCCATAGTGCCCCAGGCAATAGTTTTCATATATATTTCTCCATGGTCAGAAGTCAGAGCAGACCACTGCTATCTAAGACCTTGACTTTTTTTCCCTGACAGTTACAATTATTACAGCCCGGGGGACTCATTTTCTCAGTCTGGCCACCCGCTGACCTAGCCTGAAACCAGAATACACTTTAAAACAAACAAACAACAGCTCTGCTCCCTTCTCTTCACTCTCCTCCCCCAGCTCTGGAATATTTTTACACCGCACCCCTTGCAAGAGGATATTAGCCACTATTGCTGAAGGCACAATCACATTATCAGCACCATTCTCTCTCCCTTTCTCCCTCTCCTCCCCCCAAAGATAAATTTTTTATGTTGCTATTTTCTCCTCTTTTGTATTTGGCATTCGATATTTACGTGATAAACTGCAGAGCTGCTACTAAATGGGCCCTGATACAACTTAATAAATACATAACAACATCCAGACTGCACTCTATTGCTCTGCTGTGTCCTGGGCTGCTCAGGATCCTTGGAGATAATGCCTGCTAAATAAAAGTTATGCCTCAGTATAGGGAAAAGAGGTATTTATTTATTCTGGAATAATTACTAGAGCAGTGCTGGCTGCTGTTGGAAGGAGGGAGCTGGCTGATAATCCTGTCTCTCCCTCTTTGACTTTCTGAAGTGCACACGTGCTCTGCAGCTCATACCCAGAACCTGGCTGTGCTGGAGCACCTGTGCTTCTCTGGATGAATTTGTAAGTAATACACAACTGAGAATTTTTCTACTAGGAGGTCATCTGCTGTTGTAGCCAGGAAATGTCCACAAGCAAAACCTTGACACTGGCAGGCTGAACTTTTAGAAAGGAGCCTGTGTGTAGGTGCCCTGCTGAACTGAGGCCTGATTCAGTGAGCACAGCAAGATCCAGACACAGGGGCTGGGCCTCACCAAAGGCAGATGTGAAAGGAGATACAGGAAAAGGTTACAGGCAGAAGTTGTAATAGGGGTAACTGGCTTTCATCTGGAGTGCAGAAACTTTACTCTATTTTCATTGTCTTAGTTTAACATTTCTCAAGCTTTTTTTTTTTCCAAATTTTTACACCTTTTAAAACTCCTTTGCACGCAGAAAGCAATTTAAACTGGATAAATTGCTGGTCACACAATGTGCAAAAGGCTTTTCCCAGATACACCAAGAGCAACTTTCAGTGAAATTTCCCAGCTGTGCCCAAGTGCTCGGATCCTGGAGACACACCTCAGAGATCACACTTGCACCCACGTGTAGAAGCTGTTCCCAAAGTGCTGTTTTATCAGGTGTGGGTACCCAGGCATTTCCTCAGCCAATGCTGGAATGCCTTTTTGTGGAATTAGCACTGCCTTGTTTCATTCCTGATAATAAGAGAATCAGAGTCTGAAAAATCAGGATGGAGATAACGTGTGAGAACTGTACAGCCATGATTCACATGAGGGAACACTGGTTCCTACATATACTGGCATTTTGTTATCTTTCCAGGAAGAAAGGAGAAATTATTCCAGAGTTTGTATCAGCCACAGAAGTTCATGAAACAAAATACTTCATCAGTCTCTAAAACAAACAGGTTTCTGAGATGAGCTGTTTTGCCTGTGATGACATAGGTGCAGAGGCTCTGTGCATGCATAAGCACACACCCACCCAGGGACACATGCAGAGGTGCATTCAGGAATCATTCCTGTATTCTTCCCTCTCCTTCCTATTCCAAAAGGGCTGGTTTTTCTTTACCCCGGGCTTTTCCAACTGTGTCCTAATTGCTGAAGCCGTCAGTATAAAGTACCATCAACCAAAATGAAGTGAGGCAGACTCCCACAAGCTGCACAACTTTGCAACACAAAGCCACTTCACAAAGAGTTTAGCTCTATAGAAACCGCGGTGAATGCAAGGAGGAATCCCAGAAAACTTTGCATGATGCTTCAAAATGCACCACAGGGATCCCGGGCTTGTTACCTCCTGACACCGTCGTTCTGTAAAGAAAAAAGCATCGGGTGCTCTGTGGAGGGATCACCCCGGGGTCCCGGGCATTCAGCAGGAACGTGGGGAAGTTTCAGATCTCACAAAGAGGACAACAAGGACCTTTGATTGCCCCTGTTGAAGCTCCTGGTAAGAAGCAGGTCACTTCCCTCGAGTCTCTGAGCCTCCATGTGAGGATATTTTCATGCCCACTTGACAGGTGACTGTTTTACCAGGCAGGGTTGTCAGTGCTGCTGGGGGTTATCTGGATTTAGCTGTAGGCAGGAACTGAACCACAATGAGCACTAAAAAAGCTCGCTGGTCTTCGTTTGTTTAGAGACAAGCCATCTCCAACTCGTTTGAAGCCCTTTTTATTGAATTCACACTCTTGTGCCAAGCACTGAAAGATTTACTTTGGCTATTGCTGTAAGATGGAAAGCATCTGAATGTGTGGCAGGCTGCCAGCTGCGGGTGAGCACTGAAAGGTCTGGTACAATGGAGGGTTCCCTGGAACAAATGGGACTGAAGAAAGGCCTGGGCATTCAGAGAGCTGCTGGAGGTTTAATCCAGTGACTGAAGCAGGGTCAGGAGATAACACACCCGACCTGCAGAGCTTTGAGCTGTGCAGCAGCTGAGGAGCAGGGAGCTACAGGTAGACACACGTGTCCTCTGAAGTTTAACAGCTGCTTCCTCCCCTTGCAGGCTCCGGCTCTTCCCCGGGCTCCATCTGCAAAGGCGAAGACCCAGTTGGACTTATCCAACCCGAGGTACCCCGGTTGCTGTTGTATATTTCTTGCAGATGTTGCCATAATTTTGTTGTGGTACAATTTGACATACGGCTCCCCGCTGCATCCGAAAGGGGCACATTATCTCAATTAATGTTTCACAGCAAACATGGCACTGATAGTATTCATGGGACTAAAGACTATTACCATTTGCATGGTGACTAGCACAAGAATTATGACTATGTGTGTTTTCTGCAGCAAAATTTGCCCTTGGGCTCCCTTTTTTTTTTTTCTTTTTGGCTTGTGACAATGTTCCCTTTTTCTTCCTCCTTCTGTTTTGATTTCTACTTAAAGTTTTATGGCTCTGTCCCCTCCAGGGTGCTATTATCTTGTATGCTAATAGGGCTATGCATATTCTATTAGCGTTGTCAGTGTGAGATAAGAGGCACATTCTGTAAGGAGCACTCAGGGGGTAATAATCACAGCAAGGGGTCTCAATGTTAGTACATTATCAGTCATCTTCACATTTCAGTGGAGCCTGTTTATGCACCTCTTCAGCTGCACAACTCAGACACTGAAAATTGCTGAATGTTTACGGAAACTGTTGTAGAGGAACATAATGGGATCTGAGATTGACTTGATAAAGGAGCCTTCTCCCTTGTTGCTTCCAGATACAAGATGTTTGTAACTGTATGCACTAAGTAGGGTAATATGTTATGTGGCAGTTAGCAGGGAAAACCAGGCTGGGGTCTGTATTTCAGGGGGTGGAGCAGCTATCTAGGAAAAGATTTCAAAAGGGTGCACCCCATCAGCCTTTCCTCAGAGCTTTCTCTCACTTGTCACATGGTAGCACACACCTGGTTGACATCGATGGGAAGGCTGACAATTTTTACACCCTTCAGTCTTCAACTTGAATGGTTATAAGGAAGTCAAATTGGTGACAGCATGCAAAGGGCAAATGAGGGACTGTTTGCAGCACTGTCCTTAGTGAAATAACATTCCTGGGTTGCAGCAGTGGGTAATGGCCTGTGAAATAGGTGTCATGTGGATGTTTTCTGCAACTGCTGGTGAGGCAGAGGGGTTTCTGGTGTTGGGACATCACTGCTGTTTCTCCCAGCTCACTTGTGCTCCCACTGATTCCCAGGGCTGGAAAGGCTGCAGGCTGCCATTGTCACCATCCAGTGCCTCCCCTAGGGGAAGGGTCTCTTCCCACCCTCAGCTGTGGCATTTCTTGAGCTGCTAACCAGCACGTTCATAATTTTTAAAAAAAGAGTTGAGAATTCAGGTCTTTTTTCCTACTTTTGTGACATCAGTTTTGAGGGGAACCTTTCACAGTATTAGATTTTCAGTGGAACTTGGAGAAGAGAAGGTAAAACGTGGTGCTTTGTATATTATGTTAGAAATACATGTGCATAAATGACATTTTAATAGGGGGTTTGTATATTTCTTGCTAATGTGGTTACTTCTGTTCCAGCAGTAGTAGCATATTTATGTGCTGTGACACCTGGATTATACTGGGGCTTGGAGTTATCTTTTAGTTAAGGATTTAAAGAAAAGGGGATTTTGTGCATTTCTTAGGAAGGTGGAATCTGTAATTAGGTCTAAACCCAGGGACTTTGTAAGAAATTCAGTGCTTGATTTTGCAGACCATGGGAAAATAACCTCATGAAGAATGACAAAAATTACAGAGCTGAGGCACTAACCTCACATTTAGAATGAAGGAACAATTAATTTTTGGAGACAGCTAGGGAACTTCTACTGTTCCAACAGTAAAACTTTTCCTTTCTACAAATAATCAGATAAACACTGCTGTGGCAAAGCCTTTAGGAGAGCCTTAAATTGCCACTCAGTATAAATATGCAAATTCAGGTGCCTAGTTAGATGATCTGAACTTAATTCCTGGGAAGCAGCAGCTGTCTGCTTGCTCCAGCCAAACAGTCCTAGCCAGGAGGAAAGGGCTATGTTTTGGATCACTTCTGTAGTACTTAAGATTACACATGGATATGAGCACTCCTTACTTTAAAAATATTTGTCCTTGACATTTCCAGACACATGGCTCACACCAAATGTATGCAGCTCCATCTCCTGAGGGTCTTGAGATTAAAACCCCTACTTTCTCACCTTGTGATCTGGCATTAATAGCTGATAGAAAAATCACACACATGACTGACATCTTCCTAGAAATGTGAGACTGTGGAATTAATGAATGCCATGCTGGAAAGCAGGGGTCAGTTTGGAAATAGGATTTCTGTTGCCAGCCATCCAGTCATGAACTGGACAATCTGTTCAGTTTTTTGCTTTAGCATTGAGGAAAATTGGTCTGGAGAATGAAGCAGTCAGAAAATGAGCAGCTCTGTTTCTTTGGCCACTGGAGGTTGATGGACTTTTATGGGGTGTGGAAATCAGGCTGACTCCTGTTTTACAGAAGAGCTCTTGGCACATTCCTCGTGACTGCCAGCTTCTTCATCCTGCCTTTATCTGCAGGATAAATCTGCAAAACCTGCAGACCCAGAGGCTCAGGAGGCTCAGAGGATTGCTGGTCAGACAGGGAGGTCAATGGGTTGGTGCAGTGGTGTGAGAGTGGGCTGAGCTCCCAACCCCTGGGAGCTTCACCAGACATCAGGGGAAAGGTATCTCTGCCCTGTCTGGGGGAAAGGAGTGTGGCAGCTGGAGAGAATGGGATGTGAAAACTCTGTTCTGTAGGGTTTTAAATTACCTTCAGCAAGGGCAATTTGGGAGATGTACCTTATCTTACCTTGGTGTTTCTTTAGGGAAGATGTTTCTTGCTTTTATTTCTATTTTTCTGTTCCCTGTCTTCTTTCAAGAGCAAATGGAAAAGAAAAAAAAAGTGAAAGGAGTACAGATAAAAAGGGAGCTGGAATAACAAGAATCAGAAAGGAAAACATTTTAGTCACACTTTTCCCTTGGTAAGAAACAGGAAGATTTGAACAAAAATTTCATTGGAGGATGACAAGCCAGTGCTTATAGTTCTGTCAAGGCAGCTCCCACTACTTTTTAGCTCTGCTGCAATCATTATTGTTGCTGCTGAGTGGCATAACTGAGCAAGGGTTAAATCTGGGCTTCCTCTAACTGGATTCCTCACTCCACGTGTGTTTGAAGGAAGATTTAATTTATTCAAAAGTAGGCTGTGTGCCTCTAAAACAATGACTGTAAATAGACTTTCTTCTTCAAGGGTCACAATTTTGTAAGAACTAAAGAGATAAAACTGGTAAAAGACCTGAAGCCATCTATCTAATGGTCTGAAGACACCCCATCTATCTGATGTTCTCAGGACATATCTATCTGATGTTGTCTGTGAGTTCATTATTGTTTCAGAGCAACTTCTGGGAAAATAAATCCCAAAGCATCCTGTTTACCACAGCCTGTGGGATCTATAGGTGACACATGAGGAGAGCACTGTGCTTCCAGCATGCTGCAGACAGCCCTGTCCTGTCTGAATTGTCAAACTCCTCAGAGAAACAGAGCAGGTAATAACCAGGGGCCCAAAGCCATCTGTCTCTGGGAGCTGTGCAGGAGTCGTGGGGCTGGAAGACAAGAGGGGACCCAGGCTGAGTTCCATGTCTGAGAGCCATCCCATTCCCATCAGTGAGCACATTGCAGGGGGAGAAATGTGGAAGCAATTACTTTAAGAGCCGTCTTTTGGGCAATTCCCAAAGAGACATCAGACCCTGTATTTATGAAGCCTATTGCATTGGGCCCTAATGAAGCAATTAAGCAAAGGGTCCTCTGTGTTTGATCTAAATGTGGTAATTTTTACAAAAACATCGCCGAGTGATAGATACCCATAACTCAGAGTCCTTAATTGTACTTAATTTGTTTGGAATACGAATGTGCATTTAATTAAGCCAGGGCTTTGCCCACATGTTTAAAGAAGGGCTGTCAAGGAAAATTAAGACCCAGTTTGTTTTCAAAGTTACTGGTTTTTATCAGGCCAGGACAGCGATCTTCGAACAGAAGGTTACAGATAATTAGGCAGAGACCTCAAGCCAAAAAAAAAATTCAGAGACACTGTACAGCTGAGAAAGCAGGAAGAAAAACTCCTTGATGAAGAAACATAAGAATCGGCTGTTCACATAGAAAAGTCATGCATGGCTAGGATTTGGTAAATGTGACCTGTTGGTTAAAATCTGGTTTTTGTTCTTAAACTCCAGCAAGGAGGATGGAGCCTGGCTGGATTTGATGGCAGAAGCAGCTGGCTCCAGGACCAGAATTCATGCCCTGCTCAAGGACCCCTGAATATGGAGAGCTGATGGCATCTCCATCAAACAACAGGAAAGTGGAAAGGGCAAAAAGCAGTTTTCTTCTTCACTCATTTGCTGAATCAAAAGCATTGCCTGAGAGAGCTGTTTTTAAAAGTGTCTCTCTCCCCAGTGCAGGAATGCAGGAGGTGCTTTCCATCCTCTCAGGAAGGGTATTTGTCTCCTGCATGGAAAGGGAGTTTATTCCTTGAGGAATTCCTCAGGGCTTCTGACTTGCTGATCCTGTTATGGAAAGCAGCACGATGCACTTTTTTCACACAGAAAGATATTTCCATGGAGGTGAAATACAGAGTGGAAAGCACGGAAACAAAAATGCTAAAACAACTGAATTTAAATCTGCACTTTGTTCTTTTTTTGTTTAGTGACAAAATAAAGAACGAGTTTAAAAATTAGGAATGCTTCAACACATGAAGAAAAGGCAGTTTTGATATTGAAAAATTAGTTTCTCAGCCCGATAGCAAACAAAGTCCATGTGTGAAACCCTGCAAGCCCCACGTCCTGTGACTCTTCAAGAATCACATCCTGGTTATCAGGTTCTCAACGCTGCCATTTTTAATGTCATGGGGAGGCATTTGTGTCAGGAGATCCTTGTGGAAAATAACTGCTGTGATGTTCCCCTGCATGCTAAAGAGTGACATGGCCAGCAGAGCAAGCTGTACACACATCCTGGGGGAGCTGAGGCACACAGAGGGTGACTGGGCTGCAGGAAGGTGGTGTGTGCCTCTGGCAGAGCTGAAAATTGAACCCAGATTCCCTGCACTGGAGGAATGTAGGGTCTGAATTGTGAAATTTGTGTTTTTGTGAGTGTTTTGTTGGGCTACTGTGCTGGTGACAGCTGCAGTGTCTCTTAATTATGGATCACGAAACTCGCAGAGGATCAGTAGGTTTTTAAACAAACAAAAAATAACTCTACAGAGTCCCATCTCCTGTTTCTGGGTCTGTCTTTAGCAGGTTGGCAGGCAAATGAAGCTGGCATCTCACAGTGAGATGGTACCTGGCCTTCCCTTCTTGGGTGGCTCAGTTTCAAAGCTGGCAAATTACCCAGAACGGCATCAGACCTAATTTAGTATAAAATTAGTCAGCTTAAAATAAACAGAATAAAATAAAATAAATCCTATGGTATTAGAGCTCTCCTGGCTGGATTGCTGCATGCCTAGCAAAGATTTATGGCACGCTGTCACTGGAAGGTTGAGGAGGAATGCACAGCACACCAGTGCCCTGCAACCCTTTACCAGGGTCCCCCCAGCTCACCCTCTAGACATGGGAAAGTTTGGAGACCCCAAAATGAGATGCTGGAGGGGAAGATGCTGGGGGAGAGGGAAAGGATGCCCAGGGGTGGGGCACACAGGAGGCAGGAGGGGGTTCCAGAGCCCCTCCCAGGAGGTCTCTCTCTTTTTTTTTTGATGTATCTGCTGAGCACATTGAAGCAGTTTGCAGAGGCAGGCCCAGAACACAATTCTTCTGGTGGTAAATGAGCACGTCGGCCGTTTCACCCTCTTACTGGGGTTTAAAATTTTTGCAGCAGTAAGAGAGAATTTGAAAGGACATCAGAGGTGGATTTACGGGACCTCTGGGAAATCAACTGTTTCCTGTTTCAACAGCTTCTTCATCATAACTTGCTTTCTCAGTCACTGAATGATGTTCTATTAATCTTGGTGTGCAGTGATTACTGTTAAATGCAGAGCTGGGTTGAGCCTCAATTTGTGAAATAACCTTTTTTTTGTCTCTTCAGCAAGTCCAACATAGTAAACTTTGGTCAGAGGTCTATTGACCAAGTGGATAATTGTGTTCCAGTGCATCCTGTGAATAATGCAGATAAAAAACCTCAAGTGAATAATTCATTTTGCCTCCACTCATTCTGAATTAGCCTATTCATGTATGTATCCATTCCAGTCTGCCTGTCTCTGTGCATGCATGTATTTACATAGCAATGTTGTAATTCACAGGTACTTAAATATCAAAGCAATATAGCTACTGCTCCCTGCATGTGCTCCTGGCTGGGCTGTGTGATTGCATATGTATAAGTAAGCATTGTATATTGTACCAGAGAATTCAGGATTTGATTTTAAGATGAAACATGACACATTGTGTTTGCTGCTGTGATGGCTATCTAGGATTAAGATTAAAAATCTTGCAAATGAGGGCAAATCATTTTGGGCTGGCTCTGCTTTACAGAACAAGTATTTGGGGCTAGTCAGGGTGCAGATGCAAGTTTTCTGCAATGAGATTGGGTTACATGCTCACAACTGTGTCTTTCCTTCCCCTTGGCAGTGACTTAGCAAAGGCAGCACTTGCCCTTATGGATGAGGTTCCCTGAGGGGGATGGACAGCACTGACACTGCCTGAGCATTCTGCTGACCTGCCTGCAGCTCGAGAGCTCTTGTAACAGGTTCTTCTGAAAAGCAGAGGGAAGGGATTTGTCAGAGAAGTTCTGAGAAGCATCTGAACTTTGGATGGATGTCTCAACTGCAGACACATCTGATCATTCACATTTAAAAACTTGCTCGGTGTTGGTGGATTTGGCAGACCTGTGGCTCTCTCTGGAGGACACATGACAGGCAGTGGAACTGACTTAATGGCCAAGGGTTTATGGAAATTCCAGTGGGGATCCATTTGCTGTGAATTCTCCTGCCTCAGACAGCCAGGAAGTTGTGAGCATGCAGCTCCTCTTCAGCAGGGCAGATGGTTTCTCTCTGACTGCTGCAGAGTTCCTGCTCTGCAGAGAGAGGCAGACCCTGGCTTGGACTCCTTGTCATGAGCTTTTCAGTTTCCAGTCCATTACAAGTGACAGAGCTGACACAGAGCCCGTCCATCAGCCTTGTCCCTGAGGAGTGAATCTTCATCCCTTCCTCTGCTCACACCAGAACTCTCTGCTCATGATTCTTCAGGTCCTGCTGGGCACCAGGTGAGGAGGAATTCCACTGGGTGCTGGGTCACGGCTGCCCTGCCCTGCCAAGCCCTGTCCCACACACCCCTCCTCCCACTTCAGCAGCTGAAGGACACAGCTCTTCCCAAGTGGGGATGTCAGTGCTTAAAATAAATCCCTGCCTGTCACTGAGTGGGTCAGAAGGAGACTTGTAAGGCTGTGATGTGGGCAGCCCCCTGTTTGGGAAAGAAATGCCACAGCAGGATGCATTGCTCTGGGTCCATCACCCCTGAAAGTAAAAAAGAAAGCAAAAAATCTGAGCACTGTGGCCAGAGGTGAAGTATTTTGTGCAGGCAGGTGCTGGGTGTATGCAGCACCTTTCCTTTACTTAAAGTGCACCCCAGCAAGGTGGTGCTCTGCTTCCCTGTTCCTGGTTTGCAGCAGAAAAAGCAAAGGGTGGCTCTGCACAGGGTCTGTGTCCAGTGGGGGTCTTGCAGGCTGATCCCAGTGCCCAAGTGTTCTGCCAGTGCCTTGTCTGTGGCCAGCAGGGATCCTGCAGCAGTGAGGACATCCCCCAGCCCTGATCTGAACAATGATAGCTGAACAGAGCTGGATTTCCTTCCTAATGGATGCTCTTTGGTAGTCTGAGCCTCACAGTTTTTTCTTTCTCATTTGCTGACCTTCTGTACCTTTGCCAGAGTCCAAATGTGACTTCCCAATACCCATTTATGAGCAGTAATGACAAGACAAACACATACACATATACAGCTGGGGATATATATATATTTGTGTAAGTATTCTCCCATATCATGCTGTAGTGAGCTTCCCTACCTCTGGCTCCATAATACCCTCTTTTTCCTTATACTATAAATTTAAACTCAGTTTATTGCAGTTTTGTGTCTGATACTCTAAAAATTATTATTCTAGGGTTAATCCCTAACCTCCAGCAATACCATTAGGAAAGCTGTATGGCAGACTTGAAACACTTACTCTTTAGAACAAGTCCTAGCCTTTTCAAGCCATAGAGATCTTTAATTACAGATTGGAGAAGCTGGAGCAACAATTTCAGCAGTATAATGCATTACTCTGCTATAGTTTTGTCTGACAGACCTGTGCTAATTACGCTGTGTGGTTTTGATACAGAGCCAAAAATGGGTTGTAGAAAAATGTGTATCACTAAAACTTAGTTCCCTAAAGTCAAAAGTAAAACAAACAGGGAGAGATCATTATCTGAAGCAGACCCTTACTAGCTGTGTACAGAAGAGAGTCATTCCCATGTTTTATGTTTCTTTTTTTTTTTCCTTTAGATTCATGTAGTGTTTCTGTCTGTATTTACAAATGTCTTGAGTTTTTACAGTCAGGGTAGACAGTGCATTTATTCTGCTCTGTCCCCATTTTCTTCTCTGTTGAAGGCTATAGGTGGCTCTGGTGTGGACTCTTTGTGTGGCCTTCAGCATGTCACTTAACCTTCCTGTGCATCAGTTTACTCATTTGTAAAAGGAGTATTAAAATAATAGACACCCCTCAGGGGCTTTTCCAGATTTAAATAATTAATGTTGGTAAAGCAGTTCATGAGCCTCAGATTAAAGGTGCTAAATAAAGGCAATATATTAATTTTTTTTACTGCAGCTCCCTATAGAAAGAGCAAAGCAATAGCCTGATAAGCACTGGGTTTAAAGTTGGGGGTTAATGTTACATTGCTCAGAGTATACTGTAATTTCTGTGCTCCCAGTTCAGCAGAGCTCTTAAATCCATTCTTCATTTTAGAATGACCCATTGTTTCCCACAGCTAAGGCTCCCAACCAGGCCCTGGAAGAGAAGAGGAAGAGAAGAAAGAGAAAGAGAGGAAGAGAAAGAGGAAGAGAGGAAGAGGAAGAGGAAGAGAGGAAGAGAAAGAGAAAGAGAAGAAGAGAAAGAGAAACAGAGAGAGAAAGAGAAAGAGAGAGAGAAAGAGAGGAAGAGAAAGAGAAAGAGAGAGAGAGAGAAAGAGAGGAAGAGGAAGAGAAAGAGAGGGAGAGAAAGAGGAAGAGGAAGAGAAAGAGAAAGAGGAAGAGAAAGAGAGAGAAAGAGGAAGAGAAAGAGAAAGAGAGAAGGAGAGGAAGAGGAAGAGAAAGAGAAAGAGAGAAGGAGAGGAAGAGGAAGAGAAAGAGAAAGAGAGAAGGAGAGGAAGAGAAAGAGGAAGAGAAAGAGAAAGAGAGGAAGAGAAAGAAAGAGAGAAAGAGAAAGAGGAAGAAAGAGAGAGGAAGAAAGAGAGGAAGAGAAAGAGAGGAAGAGAAAGAGGAAGAGAGAGAAAGAGAAGAGAGAAGAGGACTGTGCATGTATCTATGAGTATTTATCCTTTTGCATTTATGACCTCAGCAAGAACATCATTGCCACAAGAATATAATCAGGAGGTCTCATAAGGCTTGCAAAATTCATCCGGGTTGCAAATCAATAAATGTAACAGGAGAGAAACTACAAGCTGTGCATTTCCATGGAGGCTGAGGTTTTGTGGGATGGATAGATGCTGCTGAGCATGACCTAATGCCGCAGGAAAAAAAACCAAGCACAGACCTCAGCATCTCAACAGTATGAATATTGAACCAGAGGTCCTTGAGTAATTGTCCTTTCTTCACTCCAGGGGTGAAAAGGGTACATTAGACATTCACTAGCAGCAAATGGCACCTGACATCTCTTTCAGTGAAAGTCAGCTTGGAATTTTTTTTAATGGCCAAGCATAAATCTTTTAAATTATAAATCAATAAATAGTTAATTCAATAATAGGAATCTTTTAAATATTTAATGAGTCATATGCAGAATGGCTCTATAACTGGATGTTGATGGAACTGTGTCAAAGGAATTTGAATCAAACTTTTCTAAACTTCCCATATTAAAATAGTTATTGATTCAAACATAAACTATGAAGACTGTTGCAGAAGAAGTAAGGGGGGTGGAGGGGTCTGGCATACATTTTCTCATCCAAGAAAATGTGGAACTAGCAGCTTATTTTTAATGATGTATTCCTGAGCTTTTCAGGTTGTATTAATGTTCCCACTACAAAAATGAGTAAGAACCTATGCAGACAATATTGTGTGTGTGCATATTCATTAAAATACTGTTTTACTGGCAGCTGTGCTCTTAAATAAAAGCTGTGGCAGCCTGCCTCTCATTAAAGGATTCTGGTAACCAGCATTGACTTTGATATCCTGAACTATCTCCATTTCAAGCTGCCCCCAAGTTTAACTTTATTTACCAGAGTTTTCAAGTGAAAGACAGTAGGAGTTGTACCTAGCCCTGAATTTGTTGCTTTATAATTTTCTCTGAGATCTGTAATCAGTCTTCACTCTTACTATGTGATGCTCTAAGTCCCTACTATTCAGAATTACTCTAAATTGGAGGCATTTTGTGCTTAACTCTCACACCACACTCTTACACCACAGCAAATGTGGCATCCTCAGATTTTGTACAGTCCAACCTTTACTTTCAAATAATAACCTAGCTCAATGCTGATCTCTTTGTAGGTAAAATGGTGGAGAGGATGGTGCTGAGAACAGGATCTAGGAGTTGCCTCAGAGGGGGAAACACAAACAAGCAAGAAAAGGTCCAAAGAGGTAGAAGAAAGAAGAGGCTGTCTGGCAGATGGGCTGAGACTGGGTTTTGCAGTGTTGCTGAAGGACAAGTAAGTTTGCTCTGGGCATGTTTTATGGGTTTTCAGCATCATGTATTTCAGAAACAGGTCCTGGTATTAGGGAAACAAAAAGGCTTTAATGCAAAGCTTGTTCCCTGTTCCCTACCTTGAAGCTTCTCAGTGTAAATAATTGGTGCCCCTAGACACCTTTACCAAAGATAGCAATGAAGGTATTTGATGTTGCCTACTGAAATAACAAAACATGGTATCAAAACTCTACCAGAACAGGTCATTGTACCCTTTATACAGATGGCTAAATGTGTTTTTATTCTGAGGGGGCAAAGAAGGATTGCACAGGATTTGTCTCACTGCCTTTGAGGGGTAGGCAAAAGTAGCCAAAAGCCATCTTCAGCCTTACCTGAAGTGGGACCCCTCCTTTCCTCTTTCTGTGCATCTGTAATCAATTGCAGTTGGTTCAATATTTGCAGCAGATTAGAGTTTAATTTGTATTCTGCACACCTCTGCCTTCCCCTCTCTGTGTGTATATATATCCAGAAAAGTTGCCTGCATATCCTTGGTTTATTTTCCCCCCAGGATGACAGATACTGTAACAATGACAGTAGATTAATATCTCCTTAATCAGCCAAATGAACATGACATACAAGGGTGACAGTTCAATTTGCTGCTAACAGATTGTGCCTATCAGAGCCCTTCCATTCCAACTGATGTTTATTTCTGGCAGAGATCATACAGTTCTGGGAGGACCCAGCTTCCCAGCAGCTCACAGACACCCATTAAATACATCAAGTACCACATAGGTGTTACTCACCCGCCTGTCAGGACAGTAGCTGCTTGGGAAATTAAATGAGCCTTGACACAGGCAATGGAGAGACACTGTCACTTAGCTGGGCGAATGGCAGCATGGATTATTGACTGCACACTGCTGCAGGTTCCTCTCTTTATTGCTTGTTATTTTTTGCTTGCTTGTGGACTGCTCTCTGCTGAAACATGGATCAGACACCGAGGCTCTCCCCGGGGAGGTGCATAAAGAACCCTAATGGGCAGGAAGTGCGGGAGGGGTGGGAGCTGAGGTAGAAGCGATACATTAAATCTTCGTCCCAGAGCTGGCTGGGCTTTAGAGTTTGTTTGCAGGTGGGATTTCAGGAGGATCCAGTTTCTAATTCTGAAACTCAATCTGCAGGCTCTAATTCAAATCTTTCTCTCCCTGCTTCCGGCGGCATTTCAAACGCGGTAACCCCAGATCCCGCACAAAGGGGCTGCGGGTCCTGCCGAAGGGTGGTCCCCGCTCCTCCCCCTGGGCTCAGCCAGGCTCCAGTCTCTCTTCTGCAGGCTTGAAACCCAACACCGAAGCCCTAGGTGGGTTCCACCACCAAGAAATTGAAGTCAAGCTTGGAATTTGTGGGGCTGCGTTCCTGCGAGCGCCGTGCGGGTGCCCGCAGCCCGCCCCGTGCCGACAGCTGAGGCTGGGCCGGGGGAACCAGGACAGGAGTTGGGGCACCACAGGCCTGGCTTTGGTGCTGATGTGTGAATGTCTTCAGCACTTAAAGGTCTGATCCTCTGCTCCCTCTGGGGCTGCAGTCGAACGGGAGAGCTTTCATTAGCTGGATGGACCCCAGTTATTTATTTTGATAGTGATGCAGCTCAGCCATCTGCCTGCTTTGGTTTAGACACCCTTACAGTGCCCTTCCCACCAACATGAAACTCTCCTCATTTTGCAGTCCCACCCAAATGTATAAATCTCATTGGTAGAGCTCTGCAAACTCCATCCACAGATGGGGATTGCTCCAAAACCTACTACTGGGCTCCTTCCAACACCCTTTGGTTTTCTTATGGAACTTCTTTTCACAGCTTCCAGCAGTTTGCTTCACAGAAGACAGGAGGCATGTTTATTTTTGAAAGGGAAAATGCAAGTAGTTTCAGTGGAAAGGTTTCCAAGACAAAATTAACAATATATTATCAAAACAATGGCATTAAAAGATACCCATATGATTGTAATTATGAAGCTAAACCCTTCCAAAGAGGGGTTCTTTCATTTCCCATACTTGTTACAATTGCTGTCATACAAATGTGTTCATTATTTTTATCATTTTTTTTCTTATTATTACAGATTTTGTCATAAGAATAACTCATCAAGGTTTTACGACTAATAAATTCTCTAAATTACAGTCCAAGGATGCATTACTTTAATTTTTTCCTCCATATTCTGTTTTTAATTGCCATGCTATTTCCCACTTGCCTTTTTTAATGACTCGTTAGGCTTAGGGGGAAAGAATAGAATTTAGTTCACCTAAGATCTTGCATCAAGTTTTGGACACCTGAGAAAGGGAAGTGATACATTATGGGGAGGTAAAATGTGACTTGTGTGTCTCAAGAGAAGACTTCAGATTTCGAGTATTAAGGATATTGAAAGCAAAACAAAATAAAAATTCATAAGAAAGCCACTGTTTATTTAAATGAATTATTTGAACAATTATTTCTAATAAGAAATGCATTCAAGATGTACACGATTTTTGTAGGATATAGGTATATGCATAGCCTTTAATGTGTTAATAGGTCTACTGGGATCATTTCAGAGTTCTGAATATTACACGTGGATGTGTCCTACAGACCCCTGTGAAATCAGGACCAAACTGAATAAGAGGTAACATTTTTGGTTACAAATTCTTTTGTGATCTTCATGCTTTGCTGCCTGGTGCCTGCCCAGTTTGAGCTCGCTAAATCCACTGCCCATTCCAGCACTGCCACGGGCCATCAGAATTGGACTCCAGTGCCACACATGGCACCTGTGTAAGCAAAGTAGTCCCAGACTGGATTTTCAGATGCAGCTTCAGGGCTGGGTCACCATTCCTGACATAAATACCCCACATCTCCTCAGGAGGATGCTTGCCTTGCCGGGGTTTCAAACCGCGGAGAGATGCGAGCCCCAAGGAAAATATGAGTGCCCTGTTCATGCTGTATAAAGCAGTTTGTTCTGCGTGCTGCTAGAGATCTGCTTTTCTGCATGTATTGGGTGCTCTTTCCTGGCTGGCAGTCTGTGCCCACTTCCAACCCCTGCCTGCCCCAACACAACCCCCTAGAGAAGAGCTGCACAACCTTCTTACCGGATATTGACTCAGGAAATGAAATCTTTTTCTTTCTTTCTTTTCTTTCTTTCTTTCTTTACCTTGACAGAGATTCTTCAGTTGGTCTCAGATTTTTATGGGCCATTATTGGCATAGATTCTTTTTCTTATTTTTTTCTTGTAGAGCATTTCAGGTTTGACACAAAGCTGTTCCCAAGGCAGCTGGAGGAGGAGGGAACCCTCTCCCTGCACGCTCGGCCTCTCGCTGTGTTTACTGAGTTGGCACCGCTGCGCCGGGGAAGCGAGCAGAGGGTTTAGGAAGTTGGGGTGAGCCCCTTTCCAATTGCCTCATCGTCCTCCTCTGCTTGTTTATGGGAAGGGCTTTGCCAAGCCTCAGCCCAGCCCGGGGAATGTTTCCTGTTAGTGTTGCTCTTGGATGGTGCTGAGGGAAGACGCGGGCTCGCGCGCTTTCCCACTGCAACTGCGCTGCTGCAGGCTCCCCCACACAAAGCTTTTCCAGGGCCTCGCAGGGACTGGGGTTCTTTAGTCCTCTGGCAGCCTCAGGAGGGGCTTCTGCTCACATCTTACACAGATTTTTGAGTTATTCACAAGATTCCCCAGCAGTGGGGAGTGACAGCTGGTCCAAGGGATCTGCTCATTCCCCAGAGCTCATGTGGGGAGTGGGAGTGACGGGTCAGAGTGTTTCAGGTGGCCAGGCAATGAGTAACCAAAACTGAGAAACACATCAGCATAGTGCAGAACAGCAAGATCTGTTTGAGAAGGTGAGGTGTCTGGTAGTGGGCAGGTAGGGAGTTAGTATCCTTACTAGTAACAGACATTATTTGTTTCATGACTGCAACAGGGACTTGGCTGTGTCAGGCCTGCTATAAGGACACAGATTTTGTCTGTAGTGCCATAAGAAGAGGCCCTTCTTGTGACTTGTGTAGGTTGCATGGCCCCAAATATGCTGGAAGAGCTCAGCTGTTGGGTCACCAACCCTCATAACTTCTAGTGGCTCAAAATTCTTTTAGGAAGATCTGAAGATGAAGGTAAAAGCCCACTGACTGCATACTAACAAAAGCAGAACAAGGAGTTTTACACTAGTGACTACCATCCAAATCTCTCTAGAGGGAGGCAGAGAGCTATTTGTCCGGGAAGATTTGATAGTTTATGTGTGCAGCACAATCAGCAGCAACAAAAAAGCACTCTTTGTCAAGTATGTTTCAGGTGATGCTAGTGGCACAGTCCTTAAATATTCACCTCCATCACTGGCTCAGCAGGATTTTGCTCTTGCAAAAGCTGAGCAGCACTTTTCCTGCAATTGCAGAGCTCCGATTGTAGCCCTGCTAGTGCTGAACCAGAGGGTGCTTTGAGGGAACTGGCTCTGAATTGGGTTCTGGTTAATCAGGACTAGACATGGAAACAGAGCAGTCCAGCCCTCACATCTCTGCCTCCAGGATGGCACCTAATTATTGCACAACTGGCAGTAGTATTTAAATGCACTTCCCAATATTTTTCCTTCCTCTGCTGACCTTGAGCAGTTTGCTAGAATGTCTCCTCATGCATATTCAGTGATCCCACCAGGTGCTTTCTTGGGCTTCATTCACCAAATCACAAATTTTGGAAATTGCAGCACGAACTCAATGTGAGATAAAACCCAGCCCCAGCAAAGCTGATGAAAAACTGCTTGTTAGCTTCAATTCAGGCTTTCAGAAAATCTTCTCTTCTGCTAGAACAGTTTTGGGGTTTTTTTGGTTTGGTGTATTTTTTTTTTTTTTCAAATCCTGAACTGTCACAACAACCTAGTTAATAGATTTTACTTAGTATCCAAATTTTTGACAGGTTTTTGTGTACCTGTTGGGGCCTGTGCTTTTGTGCCAATCAGACTGCTCACTGCAGCACTGCCCTTTCATGTCTCCTCCACCTCAGAATCCCATCCTTGCTTTGGCACTCCTGCTGCTCAGATTGAGCAGGGCATCCTGAAATCCCATGTAGCCAAACCTGAGATGCAGTTCCCCACAAGGCACACGATGTAGAAGTCTGCAACTTGTTAGCTGGGAAAAAATCTGCAGCAGTAAATGGGTCACACAAAAAAGTTTGCAGAAGCACTGCCACAAAGAGGTCCAAATGCAGTTTCATTTAGAGGACTGAAACATCTGCATGTATGTTTGCAGGCCATGTTTTCTCTCTGGAAACTCAAGTCCTAATGTGCATTAACTGTTTAAACCCAATTTCGTTGCAGTTAAAATTGAATATGACTGTTAGTCTTGAAAATATGGCCTATTTCCTTTTACTAGTTAGCTTTTAAAGGTGTTTTACAATTCAAATGAGCCATGCAATTAAAGGTGACATTGCCAAAACTGGACAGACTAAAATTAGACATTCCTGCTGTGTGTTAGAGCTTGGCCCACGTTTAGCTCATGCTGTCTTTAGGCTGTACCTGTCTGCTCCAATCTTATGAGTCAACAGGATACTGAAATGTTCCAGAATCTTGTTCTTTGTGTTTTTCTATTCTTTCTGTCTTCCAATATTACCCTGTCCTTCTTTCCCTTTATAGTATGTAATGCTCAAGACACACTCACGTGCACACACCGGGGCACACACACAACATTTTAGCTTTTTTTGTGTTGAGAGCTAGGAAGCACTTCATTAGCATTAAACCTACAGATTTGACCACTACAACCCCATAATTAAAACCAACCCTTGCATTGCAGTCCCTGAATTTACAGTGGGAATAGCAGGCAGCAGGCTGGGAGGCTCTTACTTGTTCTTCTTTGCTCATAAAACCTGGGAGCAAAGGGGAGCTTCTAGGTGCAGGCTATGGTCACTTCCACGTGTTTTGATGGCTTTGATGTGAAATTTCAGGTGCTGAGGGAAGGGTCATCTCTCCACCTGCTGAAGGGAGCACACAGGGTGTCTGGCTCTGAGGAACACTGCCAGCCACAGTGCCCAGAGTTCCTAACATCCCCCCCTCTAAATAACCCTGTGCACCAGTTAAATATGTAATGACAGTGTCCCTGGGTAATCAGTGACATGGTTACCATTAACATTTCCCAGTGTAAAGCATCCTGCCCTGGCTGGGGAGCAGTGTGCTAGTGTGAAGACTCCTGACAGTTTCTCCAGTCCATGGCTCAAGGTAAAGCAGAAAAGCAAAAGAGAAGAATATCTCCCAGAAAATGTCTGTTATCCTTTGAACACAGGCTGTGGCCATGACAAAAATTCTCCTTTATTTCAGGCTCAGCTCAACAGATTCAGTGACAGCATTCCATAAGGCACTGGAGTCAGGTAAGTCCTGATTTAGCCCACAGAAAGGTTGGGGAACTTTGAGTGAATTCTCTTACACAAGTTTCATACCAGAATAATGGAATTTCCTGGCATCATGGTACTTCCTTCTATGAGGAAGGCAAGGAAAAATGATCAGGTTCTTTCTGGGAGAGTGGGCAAGGTTTTAATATTTCCAGTTGTGCACTGTGTGTGGAGAGATGTGTGTGAACACCTCAAAGTCAGGCACGGAAAGGATGTTCCAATTCTGTGGGGAGGAATAGTGCAAAAAAGCCAGAATAAAATAGCATGAAGTATATTTTAGGTTATGGCAAGACACGATTACATTCTACAATACATAATAATGTAGTGTTTGCATAGTACATGTAAGGTGCTTAACAATGTGCTGCTTAACTTGTATGGGTATAAAATATCATATAAATATGCTAAACCTGAGCTGTATTGCCTCACTCTCCCTGAAATGCCTTTCACTGTGTGTCACTGGAGTGCTAAAGCCTGTCACACAGAGTGTGCACACAACGTTTTCAGGAGCAATGAACTTTTTAAGAAAAAAAAAACCTAGTCCCTTTTTTATGGCACCCATTCCAAGACCCATCCCTTTTCACAGCAGGGCAGTGATTTGAATCCAGACCAGGTTGGTAGTTCTGTCTGCTGAGTGACCTCTGTGAGCAGAGTTCTTGGTTTCCATCCAGTTCCTGATGGAAGGGTGCCCAAGCAATGACCACACCATCTGGCAGGGCTCTGAGCAGCAGGGTGAGCTCTGAAAGCCCACACCACACACCCATGGGTGGTCTCCTGAGGTCACTGCTGAGCCAGGCTGGGGATGGGGACACGGGGTGGCTCTGCCTGCTGCACACACATGTGCAACACACCTTTCTCTGGCAGGGTTTTGGTGGCTCTGCTCCCACATGCTTTAGAGCATTGGTGGGTTCTTAAATTGCTGCTGGAGAGTGGGCACTTGAAAATGTTTCCTGATGCCAGAATCAGCTCCAAGCACTCGGGGCTTTTCTCTGTTCCACCATTTGAGGAGTGTTACAGCAGTGTGCAAACAACAGAAGCTAAAACACACAGACCTGAGGGTGCAGGGGATTTACCCTGGAGTCACCTCCTGAGGGACATGGTGAACTCTCCATTTCTTGCAGCCTTTGCATGATGTGTCTCATTCCAGCAGAGATGCCACAACCCAAAGAGTTGCTAAGGGTTTGCTGGAGAAATGGCTGCATGATGCTCTCTGATTTGTGCTGTTTAAGAAGTCATCCCAAGTCCTCTTTTTCAGCTGGCCTTAAAATCTATTAATCAGGTGACCTGTGGAAAGATTGACAGGTGACAGTGTTTACTCCAGAGGTTTGATTGTCCTTGTGCTTATCCCTCAATTGCTGTAGGCTTCATGTCTGAACTCAGAGCTCTTTTCAAGTCTGGGGCTCCTGTGTTTTAGTTCTGCTGCCTGAATTCTCTGAGCACCTCCAGTAACCTCCTGAGCAGGGCTGGAGCTGTTGAGATACACACTGGACCCTTCCCTGACAAGCTAAATGTCCCCACCCCCACCTCTGCCATCAAGTCTGCAGGTACCAATATGTTCCCTGACAGAATGACACATAAATCCCAACTGTCAGGAAACAAAGCAGTTTTTAAACTTTAACGAGCAGAGTAATGGAAATAAAATACAAAGGAAATGAAAAAAAAAAAAAAAAAGACTAAAATGTTTTTTATTTTGGTATTCTGTGGGAAAAAAGTGTGTACACTAAATAATAAATAAGCCCTGCAATGTTTTTACAGCTTCTTTCATATGCGTGAATATTTAAAACATGCAAAAATGTGGAATAGGCATTTACTGAGGACAAAAGAAGAGAACTTCTGTGCAGAGAGCAAGATGGGGAAAACAGAGAGATGCATGTTTAATGGATTGCTGTTCACAGAAGGGAGATATTTCCAAGTGTGAACATATTTGTAGACAAACCAATCTGACAAGTTAGCTTGGGGATGATGTATTACAGCAGAATTGGCCTGGGAAGCTGAATTTTGTTGCGAGTGTTCAGTGGTGTAAACAAGGCCTGCTGGGTTTTGGCAGCCAAACTGGGGAGTCTTCAGCTACTGTGGAGCTGCTCAGGCCTGGGGTTGGTACTGGAGAGGTCCCTGTCTCATGCAGCCAGCAAAAGAGAGACAGCTTCTCATGCCTTGTTGGAAGCTAGAAGGGACCAATAACTGTGAGCCCTTAAGCTGTTTGTTAAAAGGGGGAAGGAGAGCAGGAGGGAGCTGTTGGTGCAGGGCTCTGTTGCCCAATATAGACCAGAAAATCCAAATATTTCTCCCAGCATCCTAACAGGAAGTGTGTGAAGTAAATCTCAACGTCCTGGCAGGGTCAGACACCTGAGCACAGCTCTGGAGTTGTATCAGGACAGCCCTTGGTGGTTGTGTGTTGGCTCTGGGTTGGCTCTCAAGGGTCCCCTGGGGCTGCTCACTCCCTGTGCATCCTGGAGCAAGCCAGGAGTGAGAGGATCATCTGGTGTGTGATGATCTGCTCCTTGCTGGGGTGTTTGCAGCCCCAGCTGCAGGGAAGGTGCTGGCTGTGCCAGGAGAGCAAAGAGCATTTTCCCAGTTAGAAGTGGGCTCTCTCCCACTCTCAGGGACTCTCTCCATGGCTACCTTGGCTCCTACCTTTGTGTTTGGAACTGAAACCAGAGAAGGGCCAGCCTGTTGCCATGACTGGCAGGGGCTCATTAGTCACTATTCCATGGCTTATGGTTTGATGCTTGTTTAACTGGAGGTTTTTGGTTGTTGGGTTTTTTGGTTTTTTTTCTTTCTCCTGACTTTTGATTTCTTTTTGCCAACTTTATATTTTAATGCATGTTTTTATGGAAATATTTATAGTGCACATGTTGCATATAAAACACCATCATAAAGCTTTTTGCTTCGGTCCTGTTGAAATAAATGATGTTATTATTATAATAATTTCATAGGGTTATATCTGTTCTGTAATGAAAAAGACCTGTGGCTGCTTGAGCCATCAACCCAGGCAGTTTTTACAGCTTTCTGTAGCTACAGTGATCTCATGGAGCTGCTGAAACTTTTAAAATACTCCATTTCCCAGCAGCAGTGGGCAAACAAAGCAGAAAGAGCAGATAGAAGAAATAAGAGTTTTGCATGCACATCCAGCCTGTCTGAGCCCTGATCAAGAAGCCAGTGTTGGCCTGATATTGCACACAATGGTAATGTAATGTTTTATAGCACTGATCATTACAACACCAAATATCCTGCTCTAGCCACTTTGCACAGGAGGAGCCAGGGAAAGCAGCCCACTGAGCTGCATCACTTCCCAGAAGTTTGCACAGCACTTCTGCTTGCAAGGTTGTGTTGTTGGGTTTTTTTCTGCAAAGACATTGCTGGCTTTGCTGTTTCTGCATGCACTGCCCTTGTCTGTGCTTGGGAATCCCCAGAGATGGCATTGCAGGGGGGTGCATAATCATTGGGCACTCTGACTGCCAGCCCTTGTATAACTTCACCTGGATGTGCCTGGTTCAGTGAGATTGAGTTAAAAAGTTGCAGACTTCCAGTTGTGTTTCTCCACCAGCACAGATCTGAACATGTGCTGGAAGCCTGGCACACTATGCCTGGGCAGCAAGTGTCAGAGTAGAAAGAAAAGGACTGAATTTGTGAGCATCTTTTTGTGTGAGTTTCCATGTCTTGGTGCGTGCCTGTCCTCTCACAAGCTTTAGTGAGAAATCTGCAAAAGGAGAGGCAAACAGCTGCAAAGTACTGTGGATTTACAGGAGATTTTAAAAATTAATACTCAAACATGAAAATGCTTTATACAAGAAAGAAACCTCTTAGTAATTTCCCCATCCTAGATAAAAAGATAATGAATAATTCAGCTATTCACCAAGAAAACTGATTTGCTGAACAAGTGTAAAATAAATCTGGGGGAAAGCCAGTCCAGATCACCTGAATTAAGAATCTGGTTCAGGAATAAGACTAGATGCAGCATGAAAGTCTCTGTAATATTATTAGTGGTGTTATTAATTATCAGTAATCTTATTTAGTGTAGCAGTGCCAAAGAATCCTGAGTATGTTGGGACAGGTCCTTTAGAAACCCAGCAGAGCAAAGTGCTGTGCTTCAGCTGCCTGTGGTCTGCTGAGCCAGGAGATGCAGCAGGAAGGGAAGGGGTGTGGGAAAAGACTGGCAGGTTATTGCTCTGTGTTATTTTTATCTATATTTATTGTCCCAAAGAACATACCCCATCAAAAGCAGTGACATGAAATTACTGCAGGGGAGTTGTGCTGGTGAGAACTGGTTTGCCTGTAGCAAAGAGATGGTAGAGGCAGGACAGCAAAAGGTGACACCTGAGTTCAAGTGTTTTAAGGAAAGGATGGAGAAAAGAAATGGGAACCGTTTCAGTTTGGTCTGAGCCTCCACATAAAACATTTTATATGTTCACAGCATTGAGCCTGGTTTTCTCTCTACTTTTCATAAATATCACACTCCAGGCATTTATTATTGCTCTTTCTTGTGCTTCCTTTTAGGAGATCGGTCCATTTACTCCTAGTAATGCTCTGGAGCTTCCTCCTCTGCTGAGAGTGAGTCAGATATGAGTGAAAACCCTTCAGGTGATGACTTTTGTCTCCAGCAAAGGCTGCCCAAGGCTGCCCATGGTACTCTGGAGATGACATTCCTCTTACTGGAGAGGGCCTCGACTTGGTGCAGCCACCTTCTGTTTGACCTTTGTGGTAGAACTGTGCCTAGGTGGGGTGAGGTGGAATTTCCAGCAGAAAGGAGCAGTGTTTTCTCACTTGTCAATTTACCTCAGGCACAAAATTCATTTGCTGCACTTGAAGCAACCTGGTCAAGGCTGTGTGGTCCATTTGGAGGCCCAATCCTGTTTCTGATTCACACGAGGTGCTCTGCATAGACTGGGCCCTTTTTCTGCCATGCTATAAAAGAGTTGGGGTTTGCATACTGCACTTTGGAATGAGCCCCTCGGAGGAACAGGCTCCATAAAGTTTTTATAACCCATATTTTATAAGGTATAGTGAGTTGGACGAAAGGAGCTTTTTTTCATGTGTACGTGTGTGTGAATCAGAGCTAATACACAAGCAGGTTGGAGCACAGTCCCAATTTCTGGATGAGCTGACCCTTAGGATGTGGATGAGAGTAAAAAGTGGGGGGAATAGGAGAGACATCAGCAAAAAATGTCATTTTCATAGCACAGGAAGGTGCTCTCCTCTCAAAGTCCCCCAGGTACTTGAGTGATGTTGCCAGTGAAGGACCAACCTTCCCCAGGTCCCTGATTTCCACAGAGCCTCATCCCTCTCAGCCCTTCACTCCATCTTTCAGATTCTCTTATAAAATATACATTTTGTTTGTAGGACAAGGTAGCTACTTAGAAAAATCACCATCTGATTCACACTGACACCCTCAGCTTAGTGTAGGTGAGCCTGAAGTAATCCTGTGGTGTACAGCTATGGCATTTCAGAGACAGACATTTAAAATGCTGTTAGAATTTGAATTTTAAGGAGCCAAAGGCAAGAAATGTCCACTCTCCTCCATTCTTTCTGCCTTCAAGGTGAGCACAAGCCTGTGGTGACTCCAGCAGCACCAGGCAGAGCACCAGACCTTGGCAGTGCCCTGCACTTTGCTCTCTGATCTGTACAAAATCTGTAAAAAACTCCTTCTGCCTCTTCCACACTCCTTCAATATGAAGTTCTGCTGTGGAAGAACCTTGGAAAGTTGTCTCTCGTGGCACAGGCTGCAAGAATTTGCTCCCAGTGTTTTATAGTTAAAGAAAAAAACCCCACAACATAATTCTGCAACAGTAATTTAGACATGGTCAAGATTTTAACAGTTGTAAGGAATATTACCTGCCATAAAGTCTGGATGGTGTTGAATTTACAAAAAATGCCTGATGTAAAATCATACTGTCAGGAACAATTAGCCATGGTGCATAAAAAAACCTCTTACAGAGATTACACTTCCCAGATTGTTTTACAGAAAAACTTTGTGTTAATGTTATGCTTTGAATGACTTTTGCCGTGAAACATTTTAGAAACAAGAGTTTATAGTCTCTGATCTTTATGGTTTGGAAGAATGAACAGTCTCCTCATGTTAGGCCAAATTGATGTTTTAAATTCAGGAGAAACCCCATCATGTTATAAAAAGGAGAGAATGTCCTAAGAAGAAAGTGGTCAAATCATTCCAAGATGTTATGGGTTTAAGGGGTTTTTTTAGCTTTTTTTTTTTTTGCTTTTTTTTTTTTTTCCTACGGAAAAATTTTCACGATCCTGGGCATATGGTCAAAAAACACAGAAGTGAGATATTTTTAGACAAGCACATTGGGTATGAAATTCCCCACTGCAGCCCAGGACAGCCCGGCCTGTCCGCAGCACCCATCCCTCCTCCTCGGGGCTGGGGGGCTGGACTCTGCTGCAGCCCAGGAGCACGGGGGGGATACTGGATGTGTTCCCCTTGTCCTGAACCCTCTGATCCCCGTGTGGCTGAGGAAAAAGGCAGAGGAGAAGCCCCCATCTCCCCCTGGGCAGTGCTCTGGGGGGCTGGCAGGCTTCATCCCGGCCTGCAAGGCCTGCGCCTCTCCAGGCCCCAGACCTGCAGCTCCTCCTCCCTCACTGCAGGGATTCAGGATCCAACTTTCTGAGATCCTTTTGCTGGTTTGCTTTTGGGTTTGGTTGGGTTGGGTTTGGTTTGGTTTGGTTTGGTTTGGTTTGGTTTGGTTGGTTTTTCCCAGCCCTGTCAGTGCTGCAGAGCCCAGGCCTCCCTGCCAGCCCTGGCTCTGGGTGGTGTTGGGGCCTCACACACCATCGCCAGCCCCGCGGGGAGCTGAGGCAGAGAGAGAGGGAGGTGTGAGGCAGGAAAAGCACAGCCCGTGCTGGGGACAGGAGGCCAGGAAAAGGCTGTTCCTGTTCATACCCTTGGGTGAGTGTGACCTGGGGGTCCCTGAGGCTGGGGCAGCCCCACAGCCATGTTTGAGCCTTGAGCAGCAGGTTTGGGGCGCTGCAGGCCCCGCTTGCCAGGACAGCACTTCAAGCCCAGGTGAGGACCCCTGGTAAGAAGAAAAAGTGTGAAAAAGTGACTTGAAAACCCTGACAGAGCACCAGAGGCCTCTGAGGGTCACCTCTGACTCCCCCTGCTCAGCAGTGGGGCTTCCTTGGTGCCTTTTAGCTGAGGTGTTGGGGTGGCCACATTTCTCTTGTTGTGTTTCCTGCTCTAGAGGATGCAGTGTAGGGGGGACAGCAGGAGAAGGTTCCTGCAACAAACCCTTGATGGGAATTGCCTGGTTTTAGGAGTGAGCAGCAGCACTCTGGCATTAGATTAATAAGTGGATACTAAGATGAACTCTCTGTGGGATGATCAGTCTCCACTGTCCCATATTAGGAGACATGGGACCAAAGCAACTGCAAAATCCTACAGCCATGCAACAAACACAGTATAAAATACAGGCTGGGAAAGAGACTGAGGCGTGCTTGTCAGTAATGCTTAAAAGCCATCACAGTTTTGGGCAGGAATGGGAAACCAACTCACACAGAATCCTGGAAGATGTGTGCAGGTGTGCAGGGTTTATTCTGGTGCAAACCAAAGCGTGGCCCTAATAAACAGGCCACGTGTTTACCAGCCTGTGCTGCTCTGCTGAACTGACAAGGAAAAAGTTTATCAGGACAGCTGCCAAGCTACATCAGGGTTTGGATTTGTAGATGGCTAAGCCAGGCCTTGCTCTGCATCCATATTTTCCATGGCTGATGGCATCACATGCAGTCACAGCCCTGCCAATGCTCACATGTATGGGACAGGGAGAGTAAAACCAGGGACATGACCTTGTTGTTGTTTTGTTTGTAGGTTCAGGTTTGCATCCAGCAGAAAGAGAAGGGTGAAAAGGAATGTGGGCATCCATGAGGAGGGTGGAAGTTTAGAGAGAGCTCTTCTTTCCTTTTCATGTGCTGTTTAGAGTGACTCACAGTGCTCAGGACAGCACAGGTCCAAAGCTGGTGGATACTGACCATCAGCCTTTCCATCAAATGTAGGGAAAGCTGGATCCTTTGGCTTGGTACTGGCCACTCACAATGAACTCAGTGCTCAGGCAGTGGCATTGTACATGGAGAAAATCAGCTCTCATCTCTTTAGGAAATGCTACTGTTTGCTCCTTTTCTTCTTAGTTATTTCATGCAACCTGAAAACCTCATCACAAAGGTTTCACGAGGCAGATGGTGGTGCTCCAAAGCCAAAAATGCCTCAATTGTACCTTGTTAAAATATTTTAAAACCCAAGAAGTCAGCTGTAAGTTAGGCACTATGCCTTTAAGGTGGGATTCCTCCAGAGTAAAGCTGGAGTGCAGGAGTGCTTCTTTCAACTTCAGATTGTGATATATTAGTTTGGTCTCAGAAGCCACAGTGCTTCCTTATTTATGTCGCTTTGATCTAAAAAGCTGTTTATTTATGTTTTATTGAACTATAAAACATCCAGTAAACATGCCTTATGCTTTTTTTATGTTCTACATGAATTCTGTCATGAAAATGTCAAGGAAAAATAATGAAGATCTTTATTGTGTTGCTGCTGGTGTCCTCCTTTGGAAGTTCTTAAGCTTGGTGTTTGTGTCCACATGACTGTAAAATTCATAAGGCCTGCAGATGTCTTGCCTGCTCAGCATCTGGAGGAGAAGAAAGTTTTTCCATGTAAAATCCCAATGGATACAGGACTGAGGACACTCTGAGAAAATAACAGTGTGACATTTGTCTTTGGATGCCACTTGTTAGGGTCCCTACCATAATTATCTGGAGGTTTCAGTGTGGTGGAAATCACATTCTGTGGTTGGCCACTTGTGAGATGTTCTTACTACTGGGTCTGCTCCTGATTTGCAATATCTCACCACCTCTAGTTCTTGTGTTAATACTTTTGCCTTTTTTTTTAATTTAAAGGTGTCTCCCTGCCTTGCAGAAGCCCAGAGTGCTGTCAGAGAAGCTTGTGCCCATGCCAGCTGAGCAGGTTAGTCTTCTGCATGTGAGGGGAGAAGTAAGTTATCAGAGCTGGGGGGCAGCAGAGAGGAGGTGTGGGACTGAGTTGCTTCAAACCTAAATTCCTGTGGTTCAGTATTTCAAAAGTGTCACATCGAGCCAGTCAGGGTCTGGGTGTCACATCAGTTCTTTCTCTACAAAATGTGTTCTTCAAGCTTCTCTGAGGCCAGTGAGCACCAGCCCCTTCTGAGGTTCTGAAGCAGGAGTGGTTCAGAAATGTGAAAGTTTGCTTCCTTTCCATTTGAACAGAGAGCAAAAGGCTAATTCCATTTTACAGTCATCTTTGTACCAATATAGTTTGTATGTTGCAGCTGACCTCCTGTAACAAGGTTAAACCACAGGGATCCCCTTGAGAAGTTGCTATTCATCTTTTATATGTGAAGATTTTCAAGTATAGAAAGAGGATAAACCTAATACGGTGTTTAATGGAAAAAAATTATGACACCAATAACACATCTGTGTCTGTAATTTCACAGGTTTTCTCTCTGTATATTTTTCTATGTATATATGTATAATTTAGTATCAGCCTCAGGGTTGTGGTCTCACATGTCATCAGCTTGCAGGAAACTGGATCCTTGGACTAAGTATCAGATGAGTTGCTAATGTTTGGAAAAAAAGCAAAAAACATGCTTTGGGTCTCTGTTTTATGGCTGTTATTGAAGTAAGAATTTGTGATTGTAACCCGACGCCTGCCTCCCCAACATGTTTTCATTATTGTCTGGATAATTGAAAGTCCAGGCAAATTTGGCTGTTAGGAGATACTGCACATGAAGGTCTTGGTGCTCAGCACAGCTGAATGCTGAGGTGGTTCAAGTGAAGGATGAATGTGTTTCACCATTTAATGCAGGCTTAGAGATTGGTTTAGTCCCCACCAGAGGTCCAGGCACAGGCTGATTAACAGGGACTTAGTTTGCTTCCCGAGCTGGTTATCCAGCAGGGCCAGGCTGTCATGCCAAGCTCAGGCTCTCCTCTCTCCTGAACAGCTGTCTGACTTCTCAGACTTGTTTTGCAGCAGTTCTGAGGGAGCTATCCACAGTTGTGTATTAATCTCTTGCTGGGTAAGGAGATGTGCTGAGGGGAGGGCATGAGTGTGGCAGGGAGTGTGGTGGGACCTGTCTGACTATGGATGTGTACATGTAGAAAGAAGCTGCTGCATCTTCACTAGCTTAGAAAAGGAAGTTCCTGTCTGTATCCATCCTATTTTTGTAGAATTTAGGTTTGGTGATGGTTGTTGATGTGAAATGGTTGGTCCTTGTTTGGTTTGTGGGTTCCAGGACTGAAAAAATCCCAGAACTTTGGTTTGTTGGCAGGAGTGAACATTTGTTGGAAATTACTGGAGTTGAAAGGGCAGGTGATGGGGACCGAGCCCAAAAGGTGGTCCTGTGTGTCAGAGGGAGCCATGGTGACAGGGCACCTCCCATAGCTCAGGCCTGGTCCTGTTCCATGGACAAACACATGATTTAAGTCCCCAGGATTTATGGATCTAGCAGTTTCCTCACTACGCTGAGCTGACATACACAGAAAAAGGTAAATGAGGTTTGTTAGCTAATCCCTATTAACTGGGCATAACTGGGAAATTAAACCAAACAAAAACTTTGGGTGGCTTTGAAAAACACCATGGGACTTTTCTGCCAGGTTTCTGAATCCTTTAATTAGATGCACGTGTCTCTGCTGACAAAAACCCAGGACCTGATCCTTCATTAATCTTCACACACAAGGGGCACCCGGTTCAGCGCAGCCACGGAGCCAGCAGCCACTGGACAAGGTGAAAGCAGTCCTGGTTATTGCTAACCCACTGGTTGGGTAAAAAGCCTTTGAACAATTGGAAAAAGCTACCTCCGTGTCTGAGTTCTGCAAGGAACTAATTACTTGCCTGGACTCTGCCCACATACCAGCTCCTACCCCCATAAATCCACTGAACAGCAGGCATCCATGAAAGTCCTCCACACTCCTTTTCTGAATCAGGTTCTTTATGTGTATCTCAACTTGGTTGTGGAAGATTCATGGCCCAAGCTGCCTTAAGTATTTTTGTTATGAATAGGAACCCTTAAACATTTCCTTCTCATTTAATTTATCATTTTTTTTCAGGCTTTCAGCACTGGGTACAACCTAGAAATAATGGGCGGCAAAGCTTGTCCCTGAGAAAAGTGCCTTTATTATTTGAAGTGTACATCAGGAGGGAGAGGAAGAAGGGCAATAAGTTAGACAGTTGCAGGACAGGAAGGATTTCAGGTTGTGTGGCTGCTGTGTGGCATCCTGGTGTCTCCAAGTATTGACCTGATTCCATGTTGAAGTATCCTGTTAGACATAAGGGGAGAAAAGAGTGAAAAGAACAATGGCAATTGTCATGAGTGTGGAACAGAGCCTCAGGGTGTGGTGGTGTGCAGGGAGGTCATCACTTGCTGCAGAAACCTCATGTAGCCAGAGATACATGCAGCTCTGGTTCCAGTTCTCCAAGGTTCTTGTTAATAATTAATTATTAAGTCCTGGTGATTTACTTGCACTCACACCAGTGGTTTGGGGTTTTTTTTTTGCTGTGTGGGCTGGGAAAGGTAAAGCTGTGTTTTGAATTAGGGGTTCAAACAAATCTGCTCAGCTCAAAAGGAAACAGAGTTGAAAACACTGACTTCCTTCCAGTCAGGTATCACAACAATAAACCTGCTTAGACTTCACTGGGAAATGGATTGTGGATTTGCTAATGCTTTAAGTAAGTCACATTTTACAGCTTGGTGTGTCCTTTAAGTTTATAATAGGTCACAAAACCTAATACTAACAATATCTTTAGGGCTTAAATAGAGCTGCCTTTGGAGTAAATGCTTTGTTTGCTGCATCTTGAACAGAGTAAGAAATGTCAGAATTTGAGAAGATGCAGGTAACATAAAATAGGCTGCTCCATGTGTTAATATGTAGATACACTTACAAATTCCACAGTGGGGAAGATCTGTGTACTTACAGGAATGTCTGTGAAGCTCTTAGGAAGTGCAAGTCCTGACCAATTGCTTCACGTGTAGTTTGGCCCGCAAGTAAAATAACAGACCACTTTTCTCAGCTGCTGAAAGCACTATTTTCAGGGGCAATTTGGTTCTAAGTCTTTTCAAAGGGAAATTTTATCCATCTTATTTTTTACTGGGTTCTGTATACCTGTGACATACGGCCTTACAAATGTGCAAATCACCACCAGAGCAAGAATGATCCTTTACCATTAGCAAATGGTGTGTGCAATGTAAATTTCCAAGAGTTTCTTGTGTAGCCAAACCATGTTTTTTGTAAAGTCAGTCAGTGGCAAATCTCCAGTTGTCTGGGGGTGGGGAGCACGTCTTGGCTTGTTGGTGAGCCTGGTTTGGTGTCCACAAGTCAAGTTCCTCTGCTTCTTGGAGGCTCCAGCATCTCTGTCAAGCCAAGTGTTGGAAGTGAGGTGCCCAGCTGAAATGTGGTCACCTTCCCAGAACTCTGGGCTTATCACCCTGCTTTCCACTGAGTCAGGAGGAGAACATTTTTCCCTGACTGTTCCAAACCAGCCAGGGAGGTTGAAGACAGCCTATATGGTTTCATCTAATCTGATGCTGGAACTCCAAAAGCATTGCATTGGTTAGCTCTGATTCAGAACGTTAACCACTAAATCACTTAGAGGAATTTATAATTCATTTCAGCTATTGCAGGATTTAGTACAATAAGATCATTATTGCCTTGAGATAGCCTTGGGGTCGTTAATTTAAATTAGAAATGCCTTCAAACAGGCTGTCGTGCACAGCTCCTTCCAGAGATTTTGGAGATTAAATAAGCTCAGGAAATACTTCCTGGCAGATATTATTTTTGTGAATCACCATTTCCAAGTAGTGCAATACCTGATTGTTCACAGTTGTCAAAGGTGGCACTGCAGTAAGTGGCAGAGGCAGTCTTAGTTGAGCTACTTATTATTGCTGGGTTTGAAAGGACTGAATTCTTCCATAAGTGATTCACTCACCATTCCTTAGTGATTTTGCATCACAGCAGAGCAGTTTGCTGCTTGTGTAACTGGAGTTTGACAAGAACTATGACCTCGTGAGGTGGACTTCTGTGGAGGACAACTCTTAGAAAAAGGGAAGAATCCCAGAACATGAGGGGCTGGAAGGGAGCTCTGGACATCATGAGTCTAACCCAGCAGGGTCACCTAGAGCAGGTTGCACAGGATGGCATCCAGGTGGGTTTGGAATGTCTCCAGGGACAGAGGAGACTCCACCACCTCCCTGGGCAGCCCCTTCCAGAAGGAAGTTCCCCCTCATGCTTGGATTGTGTTTTTAGTGAGGTGACCACAGAGCAACCCTGAGCTCAGGCAGCTCTGAAATCCTCTTGGGGCTGGAGAGGGAACTCTTCCTTTCTGGGAATTGACAGTTTCTGTGCCTTTATTTTAATGTTTGATGTTTTTGAAGCTTCCTGGGCAATTTACTGCTCAGGGCTGGAAGGAGGACGTGTGCTGTCTGGCCTGTGTGACACAGCCCAGCTTGTTTCTTACAGAGCTGCAGGTCCCAGTGGAGCCTGATGGCTGGCTGTAGGTGCATCCAGTTGTTTTCTCTCTCTAACCACCTCTGTGCACCAGAGCTGCCCCACTTCTCCTTCCTCTCTTCCCTTTTCTTGGCTAAGTGAGGAAGGGAAAGCTCCTTGGCAGGTCTCCACCCTGAGCCCCCCCAGCCCTGATTTATGCTCACTGAAACCAGCAGCAGATGTTGGCTGGGCCCCTGCTCTGCTGCCAATTATGCAGTGTGCCTGGCACTCAGGAAAGCCTTGGCTGAAGGGAGTGGGTCTGTGCAATTAAAAGGAGTTTTAAAAAGAGGGAACAATAAGTGTCACCTGGGCAGGTAGTGGCAGGAGCAGTGCTTGGTGGCAGGGGAGGTTGGCCTGGATTTCAGGGCCTTCAGATCTGTTGCTGTCTCTCAGGTCTTTCCCTGGGCTAATGAACCCTAAGCCTCCTCACTGAAGCTCACCCAGCCCCTGTGGGGCTTGGGGGATGGAAATTTATCACAGGTTCACTGAAAGTCTGTCTGAACTGTTCCTGTAATTAAAAGAAACTTTCAGCAGAGCTGGTCTGAGCTTTAAAGAGCCAACCAATGTTCATCTCAACCCATCTGCAGGGGGAAGCAGCACTGAGAGCTGCACAGCTTAGTTCTAAAGCCATTTTGTTGTACTACCTGCTCTGCAGGGTGAGGGTGAGAGAAAACAATTTTCAGGGAATTTTTCATACTTCTCCTTAGTGCAGTGGTCTTCAATCTTGTCTAGAACTCCGCAATTCAGAAAAAAATTCTGAAAGGTATCCTGCTACTTCCTTTCTCTCACAGACTTCTGAAGATAGGGTTAATACTTCTGCTGTTGTCAGAGGCTTCCTAACAATAAATAGATAAAAATTCCAGGGGAACATAAACTTGCCTTTTTCTAAACTTTTACTGTTCTATTGAGTGTCCTTGTCTGTCTTTTTAGATTCCCACTCTCATTTTTAAGTTAATAGGAAATAAATAGAAAAAATATTAGAGTAGTAGTTTGTAACTCTTGTGTTTTCAGACCTTGATATTTGAGTTCAGCAGCAGCTCGTGGTGCCTGCTTGGGTATCAAGTGTTGGGTGCTCCGGATGGAATGGAAAAGCTAATCCCACCACTTGACCAATTGGAATGAATTCCTTACGTATACAAGCAAGATCAGAGCCCATTAGCAACCAATATTAGATTAAATGAGACTAAACATTGCAGAGTGTGATTTTAGCCCTCCAAGTAGTTTATTCCTGCTCTAATGCAAAGCACTTCTTCACAGCAGAGGGCTCGGGGCATTCGGTCCCTCCCCGGGCACGCCCGCACGGGATGCACAAAGGGGGGGATCCCACAGCTCCTGGGGCTTATCTGGGGAGCAATCTGATGCGCTGGCCCCAGAAGAACAGAGGGATGAAATCTGATAACCAGGCTTTACTCCAACGTAACAGCAACATAAAAGACTTGATTTTCTCTTTTAAGGTTTGCAGCGTATCTCGCTGGGAACGCGCGGTGTTGGGTTTCCCTAACGCGCACACGGATTGTGCAGGCAAAGCCTTCAGAAAGTGTTGCAGCTACTGAGTGCCAGGGACACTTGGGGTTGGGAAAGCATGGTACTTGAGAATGGCCAGAAACACCCACCTAAAGTTAAATCAGGAAAATAAGTCGGGGTTCTGCTGAAGCTTCCCTGCTAATGGCACTTGGCAGGGCCAGGCAGGACAAGGGTCCTCACCGTTAATTTATCACTGCTGGTTTCAGTGCAGGACATGAAGCACTGGAAGGATGCTTCTTGGTTTTGTCTTCACTTGGTTTGCTTGGGAAACTGAAAATTGATTCCTTCCAGTAGGAACTGCCATTTGCCAATGGGAGAAATTCCATGTGGTTGAAATGTCGCTGTTTTGCTGAGTGCAGGGTGGTGCCTGTGGCAGAATTGGCAGGATGCTGGGCAGCTCTTTTCATTTGCACTTTCTCTTGAGTGATATGCCATAAAAATTGTCTGGATCTCATGAGGGAATTCAGTGATGCTTGGACAAGCAAGTTTTACCCGGATTATAGGAAGCCAGGAGGAAATATAACAAAAAAGATTGTCACAAACTGTCTTCTGTTTGTATTCTTAGGAGAAAAAAGCCACAACAAACAACCAAACGAAAAACAACCAAACGAAACAAACTCTTCAGACATCACAAAACAAAAAAACAGCCAGCCCGTTCCTTTAGGCCCTCTGGAATTCTTCCCAGAATTCTTATTGAATTGGCACTCCCTCTTCTGCATAAACCTTATCTTCCTCTCCTGTGAGGTGGTGTAAAAACCTTTTCCTTAGGGGGAATGTGTGGTTCAAAACACACCATAAGCTCCTACTTGTGGGGTTCTTGTGGAAGATGAGAGCAGCACAGTCTGGATCTGGAGCTGTGGCTCTGAGATCTGTGAGCTCTAGAGCAAAGGAAATGCACTAATACGTGCTTAATTAGACACCTATCAACCCCAAATCTGGAACATAATATGTGCTTAATTAGTTACATATCAACCTCAAATCTTGAATGTTTTTTCTAAGATGAGGTGAATTGTCCCATCTACCCTGCCATAGGCTGGGGAGTGATTTAAGGGGGTTGGTGGGTAGTTTAGCTCAGACACCTGGTGGTAGGGCTGCTAACATGTGGTGGGGCTGAGTTCCCACTGAGTAGTTTGCATAGGGTCCACAGATCATCATCTGCATCTCCCAAATCCTAGTAAGGACCTTAACCATAATATCTTTATTTCTTTTGGTAATTTTGTGGTGTATGGAAGCATTTTATAAGTATGTGGTTTGGGACAAAACAGAAAAATATTTGAGCAGACCAGCAGCACTTGTGCCTGTAGCATTGGGTAAAACTGCAGACAAGATTTTGTTGCTGAGTGAGCCTTCACGGGTGCTTTTAGCACCTCTGGCTGCAGGTGGAGCAGTCAGCTGGATGGTAGGTTGGCTTGCACACCGTGTGTGAGCAGCTGCCCACTCAGAGGCAGCTCTGTGGTGTACAGAGAGAGGCCGGGTAGTCAGTCAGTGGTGAGAATCTGTCACCTACTCGTGTGCTCCATAGTGTAAAATCACCATTTCCCAAGAGCCTGTTGGGATCCGTGTTCATACGTGGGGAGCTGGGGTAGTTCTCTGGGCAGCATTTGTGCTTCTCAGTGAAAACAGAAATAACTTCCTGTCCCAGCATGATGTTCCTAGCAGGGTGAGGCTGATGGGTGAAAGAGGAGCACCCACTCCAGGCTGTTAACCCAGGTGGTGTCCTGCCCCTAACAATTCCTTTGGGGCAGACAGAAAAAAACCCTTGTAAAGCAACATGGAGACAAGTCTCCCCCTAAGCAAGCACTGGAGTGAAACCCCTCTGAGGAGCAGGCTTAGCAAAGCTGCTGCTAACAAAAGAGGAGGCAGGAGAGGTTGGTGGGCCAGGCATGGCTGGGCCATCATCTCCTCAGTGCCCTGGGTTTAATTGGGTTCTTTCACTGCTTGTACACTTTTAATAACATTTGGAGCCGTCGGAGCGAAGGCAGTGGCTTCTGTTTCTGATAGATTCCTTTGCACTGAGATTTAATGGATTAGGCAAAATGATGTGAAAAAATGGATCTCTGATTTATTACCTGCAATTTTTCGCTTACTGCAGCATTTTTGTCCTCAATCAGTGTTTTCCACCCTGTTAAAGGCTTGTGTGAATAAGTGCTATGTTGTGTTTCTGGATTTGCCCGGAGGGCTCATCAGACGACCCTTTGCCTACAGTCCCCACCAGGCCATTTAAACAGGAAGTTTAATTTTATAGTATTAAAAAAGAGAAAACGGTACTTAATTATCTGGCTGTGAAACAGCAGTACTCTTTCTTAATTTTAGTAGCTAATAAAATGCTGTTCCTGCAGTTAACTACTTCTGCTCCAAACGCACTACAATTTTGGCTATTTGAATAGAATATTTTATGAACTGTTATATATTGCACTACAGTTTTTAAACTCCACCATGACATATTTCTCTCAAGATTTATTAGCATTTTTTATTTAAAACAATATATTAAAGAGAGGAGAAAGAGTAATCTTAGCTAAAATTCAAATATTAGAAAAACATAACATAGACCAAATCTTTTCATTTAACTTCCCCCCCTTCCCTTCTCCTCTCCCACTGTTGCTATAAAAAAGTTTTTTGGAACAACAACCCACACCTGCATCATTAATTCAATATGTCTTCCAACATGACTCAAATCATAGTATCAGTTTCAGGGGCCATTTGCTACTTAAATGACTTTATGAAAACAGAACAATGAACTGCCCCTATGCAGTCCTTACTTTAACTCTGGGTAAAATAAACTTTGAGATCTTTTATGTCCCAGAGCACACTCACCTCTCTGCTCAGAGATGCTGTCCTGCTCCCTGCCCCAGCACACAGGCTCTCATGAGGTGTGATGTCTGTTGTGCTGCAACTGTCTGTACAAAGTTGTTGCTGCCTGGAGCACAGGCAGAGCAGCCTGGCTGGGGGGTTCTAAATTGGAAAGGAGTTGGGGAGAAGGAGCAGTTTCCATCTGTGCAGTGGCAGGGAAAGCAATGCTCCTGCAGGGAGCTTGGTGGCTCTTGGAGAGGCAACCATGGGTTCCCCTTCCCAGTTAGTGCCAGGGACGAGCTGGGATGGTTCAGGGAGCACTGGGATGCAGGGCAAGGAAGGGGTTAATTGTGTGCTGAAAACACCACCCGGTTCTGGCCCGGGCCTCTCTTTGGGCCAGGCTCTGCAGGAAGAAACTCCCTGCTCACATGGAGAGGGCTGGGATTATTTTTTCCAGCCCAAGGTGCTGATGAAGGTGAAAATCCTGTGGAAATCCTGCCAGCTCTGCCTCGGGTCCCAGAGCAGTTCTGGCAGCCTCACTGTCCCCACCACGACCGGGGACAGAGTCCTCACAGTGTGGGGCTGAGCAGGAGCTGTAGTGGGGAGAATTCAGGCACAGGGTGTGCATCAGGAGTCAGATGCTTCAGTGCTTGTGCCAGAGGGGCTGAGGGATGTGCAGAGTGGTGCTGAGGACAGCTGTGGTGTGGGAGCACTGAGGGCTGTGGCTTCAGAGCTGCAGGTTTATGCTGGGCTTCCTGGGAAGCCCTTCAGTGTGTCCTTACTCCAGGCCAGTTTGTCTCCTCTCAGTGGGCAAAGAATTGCATGTTCAGTGTGCAGGAGCCACGTGGTCCCTCCCTTCCTTCCATGAGTTCTCTTACTGGGAGGAAGGTCCCCAGAGTGGGTGCAGGTCTGTAGCTTTGCCCATGCTCGGACCACATCACTTGTTCCCTGCATCACCTCCCTCCCATGCAGTCTGTTCACTGCTTAAAGTCCTTCTGGAGTTGTGGAGAGGTGAACGAGTCCCTGGGTGCCCTCTCTGGTGGGGCAGAGATCCAGAATGGATGGCTCAGCCCACACATCCATAATTCCTTCTGAGTCAGGTCGCTTATGAAGGAAATTATCATTTGTTTGCATAAGGGATAATACCCCAGTGAGCATCTGCTTAATCTTAGCTGTCACTTAGCAATAGAGGAGATGCAGTTCACGCTGCCTCCCTCTATACACAGCAGCAGTTAGAAAGGAAACCATTGTCATCAATTACCTGAGTCAATGCTTGAGAGAAAGCATCCTTCACAACTGTGTTTCCATGATTTACTTGTGTGTAGTTAGTTAATTTGCAGGCTTTAAGAGTCTCAGACAAAATTAATAGCAATATCAGCCTTGCAAGCAGCTCTGGTACTGGCAAAAATAAATGGGGTTATCCTGAACATACAGAGGAGTCTATCAGCAAGCATGCTGTGCTGGAGGCCCAGGCTCACCTGTGGAGGAGACACATCTCTCAGTCTCCAGCACTGCAAAAGCCTTTCTTTTGGTCAGAGATGCAGCATCCACCCTGCCCATCACATATCCCAGACCCAGCTATGAATTGCCTGGGGAGCAAACAAAGCTGCAAAGACTGCTGCTTATTATATCCATTCTGGTCTGGTCACCCCTAATATAGACATATCTAAAAATCTTCCCAGATATATTTTGAGGGCTGTCTGAACACAGGGATATTTTTGATGACAAAAAGTGTCTTGGTGGTATATTTAAGAGCCTTCAAGGGCTAAATTGGGCTTGGATGGAGTCCAAGTCACTGAGAGCAAAGGCACTGGGGAAGATGGTTTTCTGCAATCTGTAGCAGAGAGGGCAAAAAGGAAGTTTGTTACGTTCAAAAAAGCCAAACCCAAACCCAAACTAAAACAAATTCTGGCAGAAACTGCCAGAAAACTTTAACGAAGGTGGTAAACTAATTGAAATCAGAGGAATGGAATTCTAAAATGGGCTTAAAATCTGCAGTGCAAAAAGATGCTAAGACCAGTTTAGATTCAGCAGCACTGAATCTGCACTGCAGTGGCCTTGAACTCTGGATCTACAGCTCGGGGAGGAAATGTGTTCATCAGGAGAGACTCCAAAAGATGTCTCTGTGGGACAAGGCAAGAGCAGGGAACTGTCTGCTGAGAGCCATGTGCAGCTCTAAATTGGCAGCTCTGGATTAATTAATGAATGAAACAAATCTGGAGGCTCTAACAGAAGAAATCACTCCTGGAGTGCTCCCAGAGTCTCTGGGCCAAGGGCACTGAGAGGAGCTGAGAGATGGAAGGGAATTGAAGCAGAGATCATGGCCTTGTCTGGGAGCATGTGGGGATTATTCCCAGCCCTCTGAACTGGGCTTCTCTCTGCAAGGCCACGGCCAGCCCAGGGAGAAGCTGGGAACTGCACAGCACCTTTTGTGTAGCTGTAAAGCTGTCTTTTTGATCTCAACTGGAGGATGGTGAAGGGGTTTGTTTGCAAGTGGCAGCCTTTGAGCTCTGGGGTAACATCAGGTGATTTCAGAGGAGCAGAGTAAGGAACATGATGTTAATTGGTAATGGCTGGACTTGATTAATTTTAGACAAAATGCCTGAGACACTGTTAGTATTAACTGATGCTTAACTCAGGAGCACAGGAGAAGGAAGGCTGGCTAGGGTGTAACTTGGCATGAGATGCTAGATGATAAAGATCATGGGCATCCTGTGCACAGGGAGCATCAGGAGACTCCAGGACATGCATTTGGCAAAATATGAAACTCTCCAGTCCTAGTGAGCCCATTGGTGTTACTGTGATCATGAGAAAGATCTTCCAGCCTCCTGGTCTGGCTGTCTGCCCACCAGGGAGCAGCACACCTTGTGGGACCTGAGGCCTCTCTGGTCAGAAGAGCTTCACTCCAGCAGCTCCTTTGGGTTTTGCCTCCTTGTAATTTTGCTATGCAGATAAAGCAGCATTAAGGTGCCCACTGGGCAGTCCCTGCTGATTGCTGCTGCTGGTTCAGGCTCCATCAGAGCTCAGCAGCCAGCAGTATTTACCCACCCCAACCTTATCACTGCCTGCACTTAGTAACCTGGATTCGTTTGCCATTATGAAGATTTCTTTTCCTTTTTTTGCTTGATACACTCGTTCTTCAAAGCCAGCAGCCCTGAGCAGCCTCTGGTGGCTGTGAGCCCATCAGCAATCCCTGCTGAGAGCCTGGAATCAGAATGTTTGCACTTCGAATTTGCTCAATTGGTGCTTTTCCATTATTCAACCTGCATTGCTTCTGTGCACCACCCTTCTCCACTGCATTAACTGTCTATTACCTTGTTTACCCTGGTCCTGTTAAATGCCAGCTTATGAATGTCAATTTGCTCTCCAATTAGCTATGCCTTATTGACTTCCTCAGGCTTCCCAACCTAGGTTTTCTGAAGTGCCCATCTCCATAAAACTGATTTGTTTAATTTTTTAAAGGGATATAACTTTAATGCGCCCTTTTATTTTACTGTTATCTTGGTTACCCATATTTAAAATCAGTTTATGGAGTGGGGTTTATTCTAATAGCTTCATATCTGGTTTAATACTTTGTGACAGTTTATGTACTTAAGTTGTGGAGGGGATGCATTAACTCTCTTCTCCTAGCTGTGGCATAGTAGCAGCAACCTGGTAAAGGTGCAAGAGGCAAAGGGAAAGTGGGAGCAGCTCAGGACAGCCTGAGCAGAGTGTTAAACCCCAGGCAACCTGGTCCCTGGCTTTCCTCAGGTTTCTCCAGTTTGCTGTGGACATCTCTGACAATTCTCTCAGTGCTAACTGCACCCACAGCTACTGCTTGGGCTTAGTGCCTGGGACTTGCTGCTTGAGCCCTTACTGGGAATTAGCTGTTGTCAGACAGAGACAAAAATACACTGGCACAAATGCTTTTCTTTCTCCACTCTTAGCTTCAAACATCTCTTTCTGCCTGAGCTCTCCTGCATCCAGCTAGGAGAGGTCCCTTTGCGTCAGAAAATAACTCCAGAAGGCAGGACAATGGTAACATTTTATGCTGAGCTCTCCTGACTATCCAAAGATTGCTTAATTGTTGGATCTCTGGGACAAAAGTGCAGAGAACGGAAGAAAAGCAGTGGCTGTGAGGGGGTTTTGCTGCATTTTATGAGTAGAACTGTGTAAGACAAGTGGTTTTTGGCATCAGAGCAGTGTCAATAAATAGCTTTTGCAGTTATCTAAATGCTTTAGCTGTGCTTGGGCGTTTAATCTCTTGTAAAAGCTGTTTATTGCCTTCTGTACTGCTCTGCAAGGCACATTATCCCTTAAGTATATGAATGACACAATTAGTCCTCTTAGAGACTTACCAAAATACTGTTGATTAAAGGTCAAGCAGAAAAATTCAGATGCTACTCTACTTAATTAAGAAAACCAGCCCTCCTGCATGAAGATCAGTATCAGAAGGGAAATCCTGGTGATGGGCAGGATCAGGTCTGTGGTGGGGAGAAATGCTTTGTGACCATGCTTGGTTTCTAGGTAACAAATTGAAATCACAAAAGGTGTTCATAAAAGTCCATTTGACTATTAGTGATCTTCTCAAAACAGATTGTTAGCTTCAATATGCTGTAAAATGTAAGTGGCATTTATAGGTGGCATCACAAATAACAGGCAATCAAACCTCATTAACACTGTAGTTTATAATTGCAGATTACTGTAATTTGTGAGGTATTCAGGATTTTGCAAGGGTGTTATTTCTACCATTGGAAGCTAATGAACAGTGGTAGAAATTTACTGTAAATTTAGTCTTGTATTCTTTAGATACTAAATAAAGACTTAAGCCTTTAGTTTGTATTCAGAAAAAAACCAAACCAAAACAAGTATTTGACTGACTTTTGTTAGTGGGTGGAACCAAGGTGTTTCAAGTAAAGAGATGCTCACCTCTGCTCTCCTGCTTTTAATCCCTCCTCGTGCAAGGAAAGAAATGGAAAGCAAACAATGCACAGAGGCAGAGAGCAGCTTGTGATTGTCCTTTGGACAACTTTCTGAGATCTCCATCAATTTAATGGAAGGAACTAACTTGGGCTTATTCCTTTAGTTTCCTTTTTTTACTGGCAGGCAGCAAGATAAATCATGTCTTACAACCACTCCTTGTGATGCCAGCAATCTTGAGCAGTTCAGATGACTGTCTTACAAGTATTCAGCTTCTGGGTACACATTCAGACTTGAAGAGTTGGAGGTTAGCCCTGCTTTTATTTGCTTTCAAACAGTGTTTGATTGGTACAATCAAATGTCTGACACATCCTTACTATAAACTGGGAAAGTGCCCCAACCTCCACCAAGGTTAGAGCTGAGTTACTGCAAGTTTTAAGGGTGTTCATAATTAGGTACTTGACTCTGCTTTGTTTGGTCTTTAAGTGTGAATTTAGGTCTTCTGAACTGTTAAATAATTGGGTCTATGTGCTTGCTGCTGGTGGAAAACCTTTCCTCCCAGTGGAAAACCCACTTAGGCTTTTGTCCATAGCTCTGTTCTTCAGCACCAAGGGCTGCTTTAATTTGGTCTGGTTATAATTGCTGAGGTAGATTAAAGTTGTAATCACATTGACCCAGTTCTCATCCAGAGCCCAGTGTTTCCCTGCCCTGCCATGGAGAGTGTGTTAATAGGCTTGGTTGCTGCCTTGGTCCCAGCACCAGTTATGTCACAGTTGCCAATGCAATTTGATCTGCAGGGCTGCTGCTGCCTGTTTGCATGGTAACTCTGTTCCCTCATCCCTGGGAATGCCTGACTGACCAAGTTCATTCTTCAACAAAACTTCTGCTGAAGTTAAAAATGAAAGTAAATAATTTCGAAACAATGCCGACTGCTGAACCCCCGGGTCAAATCCAAGGGGAGAGCGAAGGGGAGGGATGACTCCAAAGGGATCTTGCTGCTGCATGGAATAGCAGAGGGAAAATACACTCCGTAGTAGTGGACAAATATCAGAGGATTCTGACAACCACTTGCATGTTCAGGGCACGTTTATTTCAAAGATAAAGAGGTGTCATAAGCAGCAGATGGATTTGCAGGTTTGCCGGGCTTTGTGCTGCGGCCACAAACGTGCTTGGCTGGTTTCAGACTTGGAAGTTGTTTTAGGGCTGCTCTGGGACTACCTGAGCATCCTGCTGGGCTTCTGAAACAGATGAGATTTAGGCTTCAGTATCTGCCACCAATAGCAGCTGCAGCACGAGTGAGCAGCCCTAAGAACCCCAGCCCATTAACATCTGTGTATTTTCATCTGGCATGCCTGAGGAGAGCCTGCAACTGCTGGAACATTTGTCTGTACAGCAATGACATTAAAAGATGTGCAAGTTTTATTTTTTGACTACATTCATGGTTCACAGGCAGAAATAAAAATGCAAACCTTCCAATTTAAGTCCTTCAGCTAAAAATATGTCAATCTGCAGAGCAAAAAATAGCAGGCACTGAGATTCCCAACAGATCTCGTTTTGCTAATTTTAGGAGATATCCCTAAAGGTGAGCTTGGAAGGATGTCGTATCTGACTCTTATCTTTGAATCCCATATACTTATGTTTATTAAAATCAATATAATCCATTAGCCTACATTGTTTCCATTTTTAATAATCTATTGATATATTGCCTGGGCTTTTATGGGACTAAACAAATTTCCTCTTTATGTGCCCTGTAATAGCCGGAGGTCAGGCTGGTTGAGAGCAGTTGCTGTATATAAATGTTTATTTACTGCCTGACTACTGATTGAGAACATATCTGGTCCACAGGCTTCAGATGGCTTTTAAACTAGAGATTTATGGCTTACTTCCTGTTTTCCAGACACAGTACACCATTTTTAAATAAAGTAATGAATGCAAGGTATTGTGAAAATAACAGCCAGGGATCGCCCCGAACTCCTCGATGGAGAACATGGACTGTCGGGGCCACTGTTATTTATCTTTCATTTGGTTTCTGTTGGAGTGGGTTTATGTTAGAGGCTCTCCTGGCTCATTTTCCTTTGGGCCAGCGTGGCTTTGTAGCCTGCAATTGCCCTCTGAGAGCAGCTGAAGTGCCACCTCTGAGGGGCCAAGGCGAGTTGGAAACCCATAACGAAGCAGCTCTTGTTTTCTAGCAGCTCCTCCTTGTAGTCTCTTAAACTGGTGGCAGCAAACAAATAGCTGGTGTTCCATGGCAGGGGTAACAGGGTGGCTGTAAGCAGAAGTCTGCAGAAGTTCTTGGTCCCAGGCTGATATCTGCTGCAGAGCCACAGTCAGAGCACTGGAGTCACAAATCATAATTTCATACAAGAAAATTGGCCGTCATTTAGGACGTTCTTGCCTCACAGGGATTCCTCCATGTGTAAATCCTGATAGTTTAAATTTCTTGGCAGCAAATTGGATGCGAGTACAAGAGCAATTGACTGTAATTATCCCCTGGGGATGGGATCATTTATTTATTTGTTTTTACAATTTTCATTCACTCGCTGAATATCACTTCCCTCTGGACATAATGTGGTTTAGAATCATCATTGTTATAAAGATGTTTTACATCCTTACGGAAATCTGGTGGTTTAAGAGCCGAGCTCCAGCTTACAGGAGACAGCAATTTAAATAGGCAAAAATTTAAATATGCAATAGCAGGGCTGCTGCTGGAGGGCTGATGGCCACAACATGCTCAGCTTCATGTTCTGAGACAGATTTGGCACTGATTTTTTTTTTTTTTCTATTGATTTGAGGCTGTGATTGCCCCTGGGGCACCGGATGATTTCTTTGTTTTTACAACACCCGTGGCATCCAATAAACAGAGTTTTCATGGAGGGATGAGGCAAGGGGTGTCCAAGGAGAGCTGGGCTCCTGGCTGCTTTTGAAAATCCTCACGTTTAGTTTTATATATCTGAATAGCTTTAAAGACTTGGGAATCCTCCCATTACCTCCTGTAGTAATACCCAAAGGTTGAGAGGTTTGCCTGGACTCCTCAGTCCCTGAGAGGAGTTGGTAGCAATGCAGAGGCAGATTTCATTTCAGAGAAGTCTCCTCTGGGGAGTAGGAAACAGGATTTGTCTAATAACTTCCAGATTCGATCTGCTGCTAAAAATCCAACAACACTTAAACTTGTAAATAAGTCAAATACATATTTTTCATCAACTTTCAGCTTTTTAGTTAAATATTAATTCTTTGCAAAGATGAGTGATTGTAGCACAGTGAATAGCCTCACCCTGATCAAACCAATGGTTTGGGTTCCAGAGTTGCCTGTTCCAGCTTATCTGCAGCCCTCAGGAGCAGGACAGAAAACTTCCTGTGCTGATGCAGGTTTTGCCTGTTTGCCTTTAGCCTCTGCTTTAGGTTGAAGTGGCCAATAGCTTGAGTCTCTGGGGTGGGAGCATGGTTTTAACTTCTCAGCTATCTGCTGGAGGTTATTGGAGAGCACTGGCCTGGGAGGCAGGCTGATACAAAGCATCTTCCTGGGCACCAAGCCCTGGCCCCTTCAGTCCTGCCCCAGTCACTTAGGGGGCCAAAAGCTTAGAGCTGGCAGCATTTCTCTGCAATGCTGTGTTAGCTGAAAATAAGCCACCTTCATGGGCATTGCACCCTGGGTGAAAATGTCCCTTTTAAAGGTTTTTATGGGGTGAGCTGCCTGCCAAGAGTAGCTTTGTGTGGGCATGGCAGTGAGGAATTCCCCAGCCCTGCATTCCAGCAGCAGGGATCTCTGCAGAGGGGATGCCCACATACAGCAAGCACAGACTGGGATTTCTGTAGGGTGTGAAAAGGAGCAGCTCAGTTCTCACTACCCCCCAGAAATGACTGATGACTTCTTGACTCAAAATCCCTTTTCAATATGAGAGAAGGGCTTTTGCTTGCTGGTGGTGTTGGGGTCCTGCATTCCCAGGATCTTCTGCATGTGGCCAAACCACTCAAGTATGGGATGGAACAAATTTTAAGGGTTTTACACCCCAGGAGAAGTTGGCTTGGAGTATTTCTAACTGTTTGCTTACTCCCCTTCCACATTCAGCAAGCTGTCAGCTTCTAGCTGTTGTTTGGATGTTAATGATTTCCTTGATGACAAGATAATCCAAATTAACTTTTTTATTGCCCTGTAAAAGCAAAGTAGGTGAGGAGAGCACCCTGGGGTTTTGGACTTGAGCAGCAGGGCTGCCCAAGAGCTGCCCCAGCAGGTTTGGGTGTGTTTCTTTCTCCTCCTTCTCTGTTTTTGAGCAAGGCCAGGGGCTGTGGGTGCTAGAATGAACACTCCAGCAAGTGCAATGTGTAAATTTTGAAAAAATATTAAACATGTGGTTTGTGTTTCCAAACCTGGGAAATATTATGAAAGCAATAAAATACCCAAGTGCAGGCAGCCCAGGAGGGCTGTCCCTTTGTGAGTACATGCCTTCAGATTTAGGGATGTGTCATTCTCCAGCCAGCTTCAGGCCTGGCTCTGACATTGCCTTGAGCCAGGCTGCAGGAAATAAAGGAGCAGCAGCTCCCTGATGGAGCCCATTGCAGCCCAAGGGAAAGGGAAGGTTGGGAACCTCTCCCTCCATCCCCGGAGCTTGCTCTGCACCTGCAGCTCCACCAGCAGGGAGGCTCCTGACAGGCTGGTGCCTAAACCTCCAGACAGACTTCCCCAGAGCACTCACTGCCTTCTGAGGTCTGCAGTGGAGTTCAGGAGGAGGAGTTCTGGCTGCCTGAAGTCCTGCTTTGTGCCCCAGACCGAGATGGAACCTTCTCCAGCAGGGATCCCTTCTGCCTGGATCCTTCCAGGGGGGCTTCAGTGGTGCCCCAGCCTCACCAAACGAGAGGGGGAACATTTCATCCTGGTGACTGGAGGGTTTGGCCCATACAGACACAGAAATTCATGGCTAACAGCATTGTGAAGTGTCCTACAAAAACCTGGGAAGAAATAATTGCCTCGTAGCTGTTTGTAGCAGACAGAGTAACAGGGTGAGTGGGTTGGTGTTAGGGTCCCTCTGTTGTTGTGGCTTCGGATTTAATCAAAGCTACAGTTAAACAAATCATTGTTTAGGGAGCATGGACACTTTATTTTTTTTAATAGCCTGTGACCTGCAATAGAATTTCGGTTGGGTGTTAATGACCAAAGGTTTTGCAAGTAATTAAATTTGTGGAAAGCACTATCCCTGAGAGGCTGAAGAGTGTATTTGAGAACAGGCACACGTCTGTGGGTTGCTGGAGTCTTAAACTTTAGTAGGCTGGCTGTGGGGAACTGGAACAGAGCTGATACTCATCAGTCTAGGCAGCTTTTTTGATCTTAGTTTTGGACACACTACTGGTGTTGTATTTTATGAACTCGGTAACAAAATATTATTAAACTATGACATGCATGCTTAAAGTGTAGAATATGACCATCGAGTTTTTTTCATTGGGCAAAAAAAATGACAGGAGTATGCATGAAATTAGATAAAACTTGTGTTTATAATTAAAAAAAAAGGCTTAAAGATTTTTGAAACCTCACCAGAGGGGTAGTTCTTCAAATGGCTCAAAGCCAGTTGTTCAGGCCTTGGATTTATTTACTTTATTCTATGTCAGGGACGGCTTTTACTGAGGTCATGCATTATTCATCCATTTCTGACTGCTGATACACAGCCACCTCTTGCATGTGTGATGAAATCTTTGGTGCTCGCTTTGAAATGCTGACTTAGGTGGAGCTAGAGTAGGCTTGAATTAAAAAGAGGGGCCAAAAAACCACAGAGGTGCCACAGGGAAGGGGCACTGCTAAGGCAAGCTGCTTGAAAGCTACCTGTAACACAGCTGTTAATTGAAATGAACATTGTCTCAGCAGAATGCCAGGGTTTGCCTGGTCAGAGGAGTAAAGCACATTATTAGGTGTCAGTGAAGGATATTATTAGCTATTCATGGAGCAATCCTGCTGTTTCACCTTACAGGCCAGATGTCTGGGGGGTTTGTATGATGCCAGAGAACAGCCTCGGGCTTTGGACCCAAAGACTTGTAGTGACTGCTAGCAGCTAAATGCCATCCATCTGCCACAGAGTCACAGACTGGCTTGGGTTGGAAGGGACACTGCAAAACAAGAGGAATGTGGTTTCTGTCAGCAAGAAGAAGGTTGGGGAGAGGTTCCCCATCCCTGCATTTCCAATATTTTTGTGCTAAAGCTTCGGATGCAAGATTGCCTGTGTGTACTGTGTCTTTAAAACACTAATGGGCCCGACTGAAAAAAAGAAACCAACAAAAAGCCCCTCCAAACCCATGACAGTCCACTAGCAACTAGCACACTAACAGGTTCTCATCTGACACCAGTAGGGAACCAAAGATATTTTATTATTTGGAAACTCCATATAGGGAAAGCCAGCCTTGAATCTGTCATTACTCCAAGAACCACACCTCCCCTGGGAGTTAATTATTTTCTTAAAATGCAACTTGTACTGTTAGTTTAAAACATTCCAACTGTGTTCGCACTCTTTAAATCTTCTGTAAACCTTAGAGTTTAAATCACTTGCAGATAAGAGTAATTCTATTAGAAAAAAAAAGTTTGGTGGAAGGGGAAAGAGAGGGAAATAAAAGGGCATTGATAGAAGCGTCCTTTGGGTGCCCATTGCCCTGTCACCTTTAGAACTTGGCAGGAGCTGCAGCCCACAGTAACTTTATAGGTCCTGGCACAGAATGAAACAAAATAGGTGCATGCCACATTTTCCTTCCAAAAAAACACCAGAGAGAGAGAGAGAGAGAGAGAGAGAGAGAGACTTACCTCCTTTGTAAGAGGCTGGATATCTGAAAGGGTATGTTAAATTTGAAAAAAAGAAAAAAAAAAAAGAAAAGGAAAAAAAGGTCAGTGGGACCGACAGGTCACAGCCTTTTCTGGGCTTCTATTTTGAAAGAAGGTGTAGGGCAAAGTGCTGCCCTGGCTGGAACCAGGCTTGGTGACTGAAGGGCTTGTAGAAGTGTCTAAATACAGGGTGCTACTGCAAGGTTTGACCATCCTAGCTCCTCTTGCTTTGGCTCCTTGTGGAGCGTTCATGGGAATTCCGGGGCACTAAAAAAACAAGAGCTCATTGCTGTGGGTTTGCTCTGAGTGAGCCAGGGAGAGGGTGGATGTGTCATTTTTGGAACTGTCTGTGCAATGGTTCGTATGCTGTGTTGGCCAGGCTCCTGGAATGAGGGGTAACTCAGTGGTTCCAGGGCTTAGATTTTTTTTTTTCTCCCTCTTGCCCTCCCCAGCCCCTCTTTCGTTCTTTCTTTCTTTCTCTAATTTGTTTGGGCTGAAAATCAGCTTCCCAAATTCTTTGAGTACTGTTTTTCTTTTTCTTACCAGTTTTCTTTTGCAAGAGTGCATTGGGTGAGCTGTAATTGTACGTGGGGGTGGATACCAAAGACTCCAGACCTGTGGGAGCTGCTCCTGGAAGAGGAGAGATGGGGAAAAACCAACGTGCACATCATCTGGGATGTTGTCTGAGGCTCTGGTGGCACAGCTGTAGAAAAAAAAGAGGAATTTATCTACCTCTGCCTCATCTTCAGAGGCAGAGTTGACTCCACAGCCCAGTGGTTCCTCCTGAACAGTGCCTTGTGCATGGAAGAGTTCTGCACAAAATGCTCTTCCCTTCCCAGTCCCAACCTCAGCTTTGTGACACTGCATTGATCATTGCTTCCCTTGGGAAGTTCAGAGTTCCTTGGAAGGAGCTGTGCACTGACTTGGGGAGTGAATTGGAGCGACTCTAGGAGCAAAGTAAACCTTAGGGGTTTGTTGTCATGAGACAAAGCAGAAGTGGCCCAGGAATTCCAGTTTTTAATAACTTGTTCTGAAAAGAAACCCCCATGATGCAGTCCAGGAACTGGTCAGGTGCTTCCACACGGATGCAGATGCAGAGGGAGTTCCTCTGCTCTGTAGAAACAGTGCTGGCAATAGAGGTGGTGAAAGATATTTTTGTTCCCCAAGCTTGTCTTATTGAATGAAAACTGTTGCATGAAGGCTAAATTAGAAGAGAGCAAGAATATTTTCTGGAGATACTCAAAACTTTCTGCTGTTCACTTCAAGCAAGTAGAACGTTTCATACAAAAAGGACTCTAATAGAAAGCTCAGAATAGTCTTTATATAGACACCTATCAGCAGAGTAGGAAACACAATTATATTTTTAGGCAGAATAACCCTGTATAAAGGATAAATTTCCTCTTAAAATTGAACTGTGTGTAATGAGACACAGGAGTCCACTGAAAATCATGAGCTGTTAAAGAAATAAACAGCTAAAATAATAACAAAAGGCTAAACAGCTTTGGAAAGACAAAAAAAAAAAAAAAAAAGTCAGAAGTGATCTAGAGGCATACTTAGTTCCTTACAGAGAGTAAGGTGATCTGCTTGAAGTGCACAAACATGAGAAGCCCTGGGCAATATTGCTGCTGTTTGCACAGTTTACCCAGATGGGCTAAAATATCCTATTAATAACAATAATTTGCACTCAGAGCTTGGGAGGACTTTGCAAACTTCAAATCTCTCTCAAATCTCCCTAGGAAGGAAAGTGATTCCATTTGGCACTGCTGGTCCTGCTGCCCAGACCCAGCCCAGGAGCTGGTGGGGATGGAGGGTGGGATTGGGCCCACTGGGACCTGGGTTCTGTCTGGGCTTTCTGCCCCAGTCCCAGCTTTCTGCTAACAGAGAATCTTTGCCCAAAGGAGGGCACTGAACTGATGAGCACTCTGCTGCTTTCTGCTGCCAGAGCAAACCAAAAAAAAAGCTTTTTTCTGAGGAGGTGACAGGAGGGTTCCCAGTCAGAGGCAAAGTGCTGTGCTGCTGGCAGCCAGCTCGGGGCACTGCTTCTGCAGCTTCAGCCTCCTCTCCTCCCCTTATCAGAGTATTGATTGGCAATTCATCTTCCACGTTGTTTTGCAGGGACCTTGGGATAAGATTCTGTCACTTTTGGTTATCAGGAGTCATGGCTGTCCTTGCTGCATAGGTGAGGTGTGGAAAGTACACAGAGTATTTTTTTTAAGGATACAAAATCTATAGGAGCTCACCTGGGCTGGGGACAGGAGTTGTGGCTGGATGGAAAATTTACTTGCCTGAATTTTACCTGTTTCAGTAGATTTATGGAATATTGCACTTCTCCAGTTTGGGCTGTTATCAGTACTTGTAGAGAAAAAACAGTGTTTAAAATTTGGTTAGATTTGATTTTTAGGCATTGTGTTCTAGTCCTTGCCAGCACAATACCAGATTGCAGCAGTGCTCAGGTTGGGGCAATGGGCCTCAGAGCTCTGCCTTTTTTTTTTACACAGCAAAAGAAGTTGTCCATTGGCATTAATTCTTACCCTGACTTAATCAGAATTTCTCACTGTACTGAAGCATAAAACAAGGAGTAATTGGTTTTAATGTATCTACAGCCTCATCAACAGAAAAGAAAAATCTCATACCCTTGGCTCTCCTTGGTGTGACCAAGCCTCATTAATGTTCCTCAAGTTAAAAAATCCATATGAGAAGAGCTGAGCTTTGTATGAAGGGGATGTCCCTTTCTTTTTCACCTCTGTATCTCTTTTGGGGACGTGGCCAGGAGTGGCACTTTCAGCAATGGAAGGGTCTGATTGCTCCCCAGGATGGAACTGGGGAAACCAGACAACCAAAGCTGAGCAGGGTCAGGGGAGATTTTTCAGACAGATTCTCTAAAGTCAGGGTCTCTTACAGAGAGACCAGAAAAACCTTCATTTTGTTCTGCCTAGAGGCTGCTTGGTGACTGTCTTAATGAGTCATTTTTACATTTTTAATGGAAAACAAGGCAGATTTTTAGGCTTGGTGACCTGAATATTTGGCAAATTTGAATATCTGGCACCTGAATGAAGAGACAATGAAAGTGGCTGAGGGTAAGTTCAGGAGCTGGCTGGCCTTTCCAGCACCAGCACATTACTCTTACTGAGGAGGTGAGGAATCCAGGGAAGTTCATCCTTGTGCCAGCTTTCATTGGCCACCTCTACAGGAATGTTAAGCACTATTTTCTACAGTGCATTTGCTTGTTTTTGTTTCTTTTTGCCTATTGGTTCTGTTCCAGGACTGGTGAGTGTATGAGGATACAAGTAAAGTGGCATTCTCTGTTGCCTTGATTTTGTCAGTTGGAAAGCTTTAAAAGTTAATATTTACATGAAATGATCTAAAATTCATCTAGCTTGATAGGTGTTTGTTTAACATATTTAGGTGATGGCTGTATTTATTTTTTTAAACCTTTTGCATGCTAAGGTACTTCAGTGATGCATGCAACTTGAATTGAACCTTTCTTCAAGCCCTTATCACAGTTGTAAAAGATTTTTATATTAATTCTGTAATTACAAGCTTTATAAAAATTTATAGGTATCCTCACTGCAGGACAGAAAAAAAATCATTTTAACATAGAAGTCCTTTAGAGTGAATAGAAAACCAAACTTCTTACTGAATTTTGGGTGTTCTAATGGGTTTCAGAATACATTTCAGATGCTCCTGAAAGTTTTAGGAAAATCAGTTCCATAGATGAGATCTCCAAGCTGTGGTAATTATTGCAGCATCGTTGGTTTGTACTGAATGTGTAGAGCAGAGCCTGACCCAAATGGGTCCTCTAAAGGCTCAGAGGATTGAGAAACTCCTGGAGATCTCTGTGAGTCTGGACTGGGGTGATGTTCCTGGGCTTTCTCTGGAAGGGAGGCTTCTGGTTTTCAGGAAGAGAAAGAAGAGCAGTGCTGCATGAAATCACATCCTCATCGGAATTCCCTCCTCACTTAAACTCTCTTTACATAGACAGTTAATTTATCTCTGTTTAACTGCTGAATCAATCCATCCATCAAAGCTACAAAAGCTAATTAGCTGGAGTCAAAGCAGCAGCAGCTCCCCTGCTCAGTAGGGTCTGTAATACCTTATAAAATTGCAGCAGGACACAGGGTGCATTTCCCTGCACAAGCCTTGAAGCTGCCCACGAGGTGTCTGTCCCCACTGCCTCTCCCAGCACGGCCTTTGGGAAGGAGTCCAACTCCTTTAGTCCTGGATAAAAATCTGAAAATAACCTATAAACACTATCTCAGGTGTTGGAAACACATTCCAAAAGTGACCGTTGTGTTTCATCAATAAATATCACACTCTCAACAGCCATTTCTTAGCAGAATATCTTTCCTGTAGCCTTTTTCTGTCCCCAGTCAATACAGTGAGGCAGGTAAGTCCTGCTTATTGATCCCCACCCTTGTGTCATAGCCAGGTTGGTCTGGTCAACACCACAGCATCTCAGCTGAGTGTTACCATACACCCAGCTCAGCCTTCAAGCTGTCTGCACTAAACATCCACTTTGTCAAACAGAAAATGCCCTGGAAAAGTCCCGTGACTCCCTGTGGTTACCATCCTGAGGTCTGCAGCACCCAAAGCCAGTGCCCACACAAAGGTGAGCGTTGTCCTTGTCTGCTTTGGGGCAAGGATTTGCTGTTGCAAAACCTCAATTATTTTCATCACGTGGAAGCAGCAAGGCTCACCCTTCTTGTGCATCCTTTTACTCATTGTAATAATTTATCAGTTAAATCCTGATAGAGGGCTGGATGTACTGTTTGCTGTGCCCTGAGACAGCCTGAGCTCTGTGTTTGCTTAACACATGTTCCATGTTAACTGTTTTCATTGACTATGAATCCATAAAAATACATGTGGAACAGAGGGTGCACAGTGCAGCCATGTCTGCCCGACTCCTTCCCATTCTAATTGGGGAGCAGAGCTGTTTAATAGAGTCTGTGGAGTCTGTTTAACTGCACTCTGCCAGAACAATGCTCTATTCATGTTTCCAACAGAACACTACTGATTGGACTAATATCTTTAAGCTAGAAAACAAGTCTTAATTGGAACAGATGCTGCAAATACCGATGCAAATGGCCAGCTCTTGTGTGATCAAAACCAGGTACAGTCCATTGATTTGTTTTTAATAGCAGCTTTCATTTTTTATTAGTGTACACAAGCCTCACTAACACTATACAAAAAGTCAGTAACAATATTCTGAAAAATCATCTTGTTTAAAACAGACTCTGCCATGCATTGTTTCTGGCAAGGTGCTATTAAAGAGTTTCCGTCCTATTTGGGCAGATCATGTTACTGAAACTCTCTTCTTTGCTTTCTGCTCGTCTAGAATTTGAATAATCCCTGTGATTTTCCTAAAAAGCTATTGCTGTTACATGTAATAATCTGTTTAGATATTCACTTACATTACAAACAGGCATTCAGGTTAGATTAGGCTAAAGAAACCCCCAATCCTGGGAAGTATGTGTGTGTGACTGGGATCCGCTGGCTTTTGGTGCATGCCCTAGCAGCACTGCAGGCATTCCTGGAGCATGAATATTTTGTTGTGGTAGTGTTTGGCCTGAGGAAACTCTGAAAGGTTAAGAATACAATGATTTTTATGCTAAGAATACAGATGGTCTGTGATTTTCTAGAACAAATTGGCTTTGTCTTTAGGATGTGTGAGCTATTCGATAGTAGAAGGAATATCAAAAGCCACTCAGAGTCGAGAGAAATTTATTATGGGGCACCTGGAACTTATGAGTAGTTTATTGGCTTGTTTGTGTGTGCAAGTATTTTCAGTTCCCTCAGTAGCTGCTGCTTAGAATTGGAATATACTTAAATCTATATTTATATACCTGTGTGTGTACACATATGTATTTGAAACTGGCTGCAAGGATCTAAGATGCTGTTTCAGTCAAAACAAAAAAGAGGAGTTGCCAGCAAGAAAAGAATACCAGATGGCTCTGGTCCCTATTTTTAAATCTGCATTTTTGTATAGTTTTTTATCTGGAGAATTTTGTTGCAATTAGCTTTGCAAGTGAATGTGTCAGAGGGGCTGATTGGACACAGGTTCCAGTTCTCCAATGCCTTGGTGATGGGGGTGTGATACGGAAAGAAGGAGCTTGGAAGGGAAACCTGGGACACTATGGGAACCCCAGCTCATGGCAGGGACTGCAGGCAAGGCTGGGCTGGCAGAGCTCTGTTCTGCTGGACACCAGGATTTCAGGATTCTGGGATTTCACCAGGATTTGCATGCTGTGTTCATCCCCCGTGGTCCCAGTGCTGGAACTCTGTGGTGAGCCCCATCGCTGGGGCATGGTTTGAAGTCTTCCAAACAGAACAAATCTCAGCTATTGCTGAGCTTCCAGCCAAGCCATTTGAGCCTCCAGCCTCAGCAGAGACAGAGCCAAGGTGTGTTTTGCCCTGTCAGGTGTGTTGAAAAGACAGGACATTTGAGGAGGGCTGGGGATTGACTTGATGAAAAAAAGGCTTTGCCTCCCTACCTACCGCAGCATGGCCAGGGCAGAGGCAGAGGGAGAGGAGGCTTGGACGTGCTTCAGGAAGGGCATCCCAAAAGGGACCTGGGTGGAATGTGGCCTCCTTAGGGAAAGGAGGGCCTGTCAGTCATCTCTGGCTTTGTGCACAAATGGCAGATATTGTCCTTGGCCAGCACGGGGACACTGGCCCCACGCAGGCAGGGCCATTTGCCACATGAGCAGCAGTTCTGCTCTCCCCATCTGCTCACACCAGGGGTTTTTATCCCCCCGAGGACCCAGAGCTGCTGGTACTGGGGCAGAGGACTGTAGGTTTTGTGGGAGGCTTTTCTGATGTCATCTTTTAATGTTTACCCAAAGAAAATTCAGTCTCGTGACTCGATACATTGAAAAAGAATCTTCTCAAAAAAGGCTGGTTAATTGCATGAAATGATCAAGGGCCATTGGGTACCTCTTTGAAAGTCTTTGAAATTCTTCTTTTGGGATTAAAAGCAAGGCAGTACAAAAGCAGTGAATTTCTCCTTTTATTCTGAAGAACATGTAAACAACTATGGGCTTGTAGCCAAAGAACTGGCTCGGTTTTAGGTAACCAGGTTAGATAAATCAATGTATGAATTGATTAAGCCTACATAAAATTATTCAGAGGCCCTGAAATGAATGATGCATTGAATAGATTTGGTGAGCTCTGTTATTTTTTTTAATGCTAATACTGTGGTAGGTGTGCACAGAAAAGATTGCAGGTTCCATCCAGCTTGGCATTTCCTCCACGGGGTGGAACTGGCAGCTGCTGTGCTCTGCAGGCTTTGCTACAAACAGGCAGGATTTCTGGGGGGCAGATGCACAGCCTCGTGTCACCCCTGTCACGCAGGAGGAATATTGTTGTGAGCTACAGCCCAGGGAGATGTTCCAACCTTTTTCTGTGGGTGTTGGTGTCTTGCATCAGCCTGGGATAGAGCAGACATCCCTGGTGGCTCCACCGACCTGCTGGGTGGGCACTGAGCATCCCATGGCTTCCTCCACACACATCTGAGGCTGAGGGAGCTTTGGCTCACCTTTTTTTTCCAATTTTCCAATTCTGAGCGAGCACATTCAGAAGGGCTTTTGCAGAAGGAGGCTTCAGAAGACTTTTCCCCAAAGCTGGAAAAAAAAAAAACCAACCTGCAACCTTTTCTCTCCAAAACCACTTCCTCCTTTCCCTAGGAACTGGACTGCAACCAGCCCAGCCCCACTCCTCAAGCCGTAACCATTTTGAAATACAAGTGAAAGTATCAGCAGTCCCAGAGCCATGGGAAGTGGTAGGAAGGGAGGCAGTGGAAAGTGCAGTCCCTCCTGCAGGCAGCAGGCTCTGGTTGTTGAATTGCTGAATTAGTGCAACCTCACCAATGAGCTTCATTTCACAGCGTGCTGAAAGCAGCCCAGATTTCTTGCGTTGTCTTAGTGGTTGCACTCTGATCCCAGATGGGTGGATAATAATGTTATAAATGATTTACTGCCCTACAGTGGATGTTATGGGAGGTTTATAGAGATCAAATCACACAGTGAGCTGGAAAATCCTCTCTATTGTTGAGGCTGTTCCCTGGCTGCTGTTGGCAGTAGTACACTAATGGCATATGAGGGAGTTTGCCTTATTCAAACAATAGCATAGGCATTATAATTTAATTACTCCCATCATTAGGCCACTTTTGTTAGAGAGAAGAAAAACACCCACAAATGAAAAAAAAAACCAACCAAAACCACTGAGTTTTTTCTTAGCTGTTTGCTGAAGGCCTCCCAGCCCTTTCTGTAGTCTTCTTTGGAACACTCTGCTTTACTGGTGGTATAACAGCAGATTTTTATTTTCCACTCCTAATATCCTGGACCAGATTTCCTCCCCAGTTGTGTTTATTCCTGAAGGTAAGAGCCTTCCTGTCAAGGCCTAATTTAGTAGCATCCTCTCTGCAGCCTTAGGATAAAGGGTAACCTTTATTCCTTGGGAAGGAGAATCTCCAGACTGGGAAGAGCAAACTCAGGTGTGTTTTTAAGTATTTCAAACACCAGTATAACCAACAGCAGGTATGCAGCAAGCAGGAGCAAAGTGTTTGGTGACCTGTGGCCCTGGCTGCAGTAACATCAAGTTCAGCAGTGCTGCAGGGTGAGGGTGATGGTCCTGCAGATAGTAGCACACTTCCCCTTTGATGTATTTAAAGACTCCTTTCATTTGTTTATTTTTGCTGTCAAATTACTTCACTTAGTCCCCGAACAAGCCAGATACTGCAGGGTATTATTACATCAGGGAACAAGGAAGTGGAACCTGAGAGCTGAGTGACAGTCAGGGAAGTTATTTGCCAGTCCCAAGGGGCCAGGTTACACAGGGGTTGGGCTTTCCTCCAGACACCTCCTGCCTGGAGCCCTCCCTGCAGGGAGGGAGCTCAGCTCCTCACTGCTTCCCTGCTCTGCCAGCAGCTGCCTGGAAGGCACTTGGCACTTCCATGGGTGGCACAGGACTCCTCTGTGAGCTACTTCACAGAAACCTGATGCCTTCAGTTATCTTGCTTACTCTGAAATCAAACAGACAGTTCTCCTCCATCCCAGCTCAGCTGTGTCCTCTCTGTCCTCATGCAGAGCTACAGACAGCATTTCATGGATTTGTGTGATCTATGGGGGCACAGGGGCTGGTGAAAAATTATCAGTAAAATGTTTGTATTATTCATAGCTTTCTGCTATCACTAAGCAGCTGAAAATCCTCTCAGGAGAGGACTGAGGGGAAGAGGTGGTTGTTTGGGAAGCATTTTGAGGCTCTGGGCTGTACTGCACAGTGCAAGGCCAGAGGCAGCAGTATTGCTTTCTGCTGCTGCCATTTCACCATCAGCACTTGTGTCTCAGTGACAAAACCTCCAGAGTAACTCACGTGGTTCCCAAATACAGGGAACCCATCTCTGGCCAGGCAGCTCCCAGTGTTGGTCATGGTCTTGATTTTGCCCCCAGCATGGCCCCGTGGTGCTCTCTGCCCAAGGGAAGCATCCTCCACTGTTGCTGTTCCAGGAGAGCAGGGACTGCTCAGTGCTGCTCCTCAGAACGTGGCACAGGGCTGCCAGCAGGACAGAGAGCAGGGGACACGTGTGGGGCTCTGCCCCCCGTGCTGCTGCTGCTGGGGACATTTGTGTTTCTGAGCAGAGCTGAGTGGTCCCCACCCTGCTGGGCTCCTGCTGCCATCGCTGCTCCGGGCCGGCCTGCAGCAGGGAAGCTCTCATTTGCTTTGTTTATTCAGTCTCTTGTCACCCTATAGGCATTTATTTCTTGCCCCAGAGTCACGATTACAGCTTTAATTATTAGCATTTCCTCTGCCAGCAGCTCTGCAGCTTTCATGCCCTGAGTCAGCAGGCCCTGCTGCCTCTGAAAGCCCTGAGTGCTTTACCCCACCGAGACAAGGCTCTGACTCCAGGAGCTGTTTGTGATGGCAAACCCATTTTTAAGCTCCTAAACCTGAACAGCCTCCCTCCAGTAAGCACTGCTACCAGGAGCCTTTGCAAATAATGACTTTTCATGTCAAAGACCTGGATAATTTGATAGGACAATGAGGAGTAGTTTGAGGTCTAAAGTTTGAAATACCTCAAAATTATTATAATTGGGGTGTGTGGCAGGAGGGGGGGAACCTCTGCATTTCAAATACCTTTTTGAAAACCAAATTCATCAGTCAGATTCTGAGAACTAAGAAAGCAAATACCCTCTGTATTTAGGACCTGGGCAAAAGAAATGATGAATAGATTTTTTTTCCATTGGTTCTGCAGCAGGGATTAAGACACCAGCACTGGCCTGGGTTCTGAAGTCCTCTCTCAGTTTGTGTGTGGACAGGACTCTGAGCTACCTGCAGGTACCTGGTTGGGCAGCTGGCAGACAAAGTCTGATCCAAAAGCAGAGTCTCAAGTCATTAGAGGAAAACAAATATAAACAGGTACATTAAACATGAGAGTTTGAAAATACACAAGAGGAAACCTTCAGTGTCTGCTCAGAACAAATCTAATAAGCTGGTTCCCTCTATGAGAAGAAGCTTTGCGTGGCTCCCATGATCCTTCCAGTTACAAGATGATGAATTTTCCCTAATGAAGTTCCTGGCTGCTCAGGAGTTCTCAGTCAGGTAGATCTGTTTCTGAACTCATCCATCTGCTTTAGGTGCTTTTCCAGTTGCCATAGTAACCAGGCAACTCATCATCTTTAACATATCCAGCCTTACAGTGAGAAACCCCCTGTCCATTTGGTAATTGTGCAGCTAGAGGTGAGGGAACAGAGATTTACCCAGGGCAAGGGAGTTCATCTGCAGCTGAATGGGGCAAGAACATTGTTTTCCCAAGTTCCTGAGCTGCCAGGCTGTCCTTTCCCAGGGAGGTATTTGCTGTACCAGATCAGCACCAGCTGAAGGTTGTTTCCCAAGTGTTCTTTTTCTCAGACTGGGAAAAGAGAGTCTCAGAAATGAGGAGCTTGGTGGTTCTGAGCAGCGTGGAACAGAGTGAGTAATGAAACAAGAAATCAAAACTTGCAAGTAATGTATTCAGCATAAATGCCAGCTGCCTTCTTTGGGTAAATAACTCCCAATGAATAATTCAACCAGCATCATCACTACAGGGCATAGGAACAGGATGGGCTTTTAATCATTTGGCTTTTTTCTTCCTGAAAAGTTCAACCTGGATTCAGACCCCAATGTGTTCCAACTCTGGATCTGGGCTGTGCTTGTGGCTTGGCCTGAGAGGGCCCAGGGTCAGATTTGGGCTTGTCCTGAGCATCTTCACTTCTCTTTGAAATCTAAAGAAACTCCAGGAATTTGGTATCTTACAAGAAAGAGTTCAATGCCACCCTTCAAAATAAATGCATCTGTAACCTCAAAACCTTGTGAAAATAGCAAAACAGTGAAAGCTGCTGAGGAATCCTGGATTAACACAGCACACCGAGTAGGGAAAGGCTGGTGGCCTTTGGAACAACTTCTCACATTAATTTTCTTCCAATGCTGACAGCTTTGATTTATTGCCTTCAGGCTGGTTAGAAAACACCCAGACATGAACGAAGCCAGGAGTTACAGAAAAAAAAGGAAAATATGGTAAATGTAGTGATGAATAGCACTGGTAGAGAGACAAACACTGCCCTGCACTCCTCCTGCAGCCAAATGTTGTTGTAGAGAGAAGATGGGAACAGAGGCTTTGCTTGCACTTTCAGTATTTCTTCTTTCTCTTCTAAGATGTGGAATATTGTGCTAGAAATCCCCTGGGAACCATGGGCTTGTTTGCTTTTTCTGTCAGTTAGATGCCAGCTGGAGCCCCAGCCCAAGGAGGACTTTGCAAATGAAAGAGAGAAGCCCAGCAGCTGAGAAAGTTCTTCAGATTGTTTTGCTGTGAGAATCCAGTGTCACAAGTCCTTGCCTTTCCTTTCCTCTGTCAGGGAACAACACTGAAATGGGCTCTGCATCTGCTGAGAGCAGGATCCTGAGAGGCAGCTTCTCCACCCACCCACCCTCCCATCCCATCCTCTGCATCTTCTGTGTCTGTTTTTTCTTCCACCTGAAGCTGCTGGATCTGCTGTGTTATCTTCTGTCCAGTCAGGTTTGCTGGTGGGTTTCTGCAGCAAAGTGGGTGTTTGAAGCTGAACTGATGAGGGGCAAGCTGGGCTGGTGGGAAAACAATGTTGCCTGAAGTGCTTCCTCCCTAGAAATCAAACCCAGGTACTATTTCCCAACAGAAATCCATTTAAAGGGGGTTTTCTTGGTTAAGAAAATTGTTTGCTGAGAATCCCTGGCTGCTTGGTGCTCTGACAACCCCTTTGCTGTATCAGATTCCTGTTTACAAAAGAAGAACTGGCCCTGCAAAGCAACCTGAATGAAATAACTGAGGAACACAGCATCCTGAAAGTTGATTTTAATTTCATCGATGGTTTTAAATATTTAGAAAGCACAATGTAAACATCTTAAGAGCAAGCAGACAGATTTCTCTTGATCTTCAGAATTGTTGGGATTTATAAACAGAGAGAGGCAGTTCTCAGGGTGTGGAACCCATGTTTCAGACTTTCCACCAAAGTTATATATGCTCATGTCATTACAGCTCTTCCTTCAGCCTACATTGTTGGCACGGTGTCCCGAAATGTTTCTCATTAGTAAACTTTTCATAACCTCCAAAACTGCAACAACTGGAGAATAAAATGTCCCAGGATGCCAGCTGGAGCTGGCACTTGGCACAGGGCTCCTGGAGCTGTTTGCTTAGCTGGATTTGAAGGATGTTCCAGACCAGCTAGCAGGACATGTGATGGAGTTTTGACCTAACCCCCTGGCCCCATTCCAGTGATCCTGCACACTTCATGGGAATGCTTTCCACTTGTTGCTTTCATACCTCAGACACAGCTTTTCACAATTTGCTCATAAACCCAAGAGCCCAACAGCCCTCGGAATATCCTTAGAGGTCCTGCTGCTTGGCTATATAAAGCAACAATGAGGCTCTAGAACAGCTCCTTAAGCATTAAATGCCCAATTAACAGTTTTCCAAGGGTGAGAGAGCCCTGCTTTCCCTTTTTTCCATGTCAGAGGGCCAGCTTAAACCAAGAAGTGTTGCTTTGCTTTTGTTGCCAGGCCAGACGTTGGTGTTTTTGCTGGTGTGTGCTGAGAGGCTTGAGGGGCAGCCTGGGATGGTCCAGCTGGTGGGATGGCTGTGGCTGTTCCAGGGGTGGGAAGGTGGGCTGGTGGTGGGATGTGCTGATGGAGAACCAGGCTGAGGGCCAGACAGGGGATGGGAGACCAAGAAACAGGGTGTGCTCTGCTGTGTCTCAGTCCTCAGACCTTTCCTCTTCCTATTAGCAGCCCCAGGCAAGCTGGAGCAGATGGAGAGACTTCAGAGGCCTCAGTTCCACCATTTCCCCAGGAAAAATTAATTTGGGGATGAGTGATTTGAGCTCAGCCCAGTGAACTTGTTTTACCAGAATCACAGCATTCAGAAAAAAAAATAAAAATCTAAGTCTTTTCCTGGAATTCTCTTCACTTTCAAATAATCCAGGCCACAATTCTAAATGCACAACTTTTCAACTGAGAGTTTTATTGATGCATGATTTATGTAATTTCCTAGCTATAGATCTTATTTTCTTTTTTTCCAACATGCAAAATAATATGTGAATTCTTAGTAGTTCTCAGGTGCTGAATTCCAAATCATCTGAATTAAATTTGAATCCCAGTGGGTTCTGCACCTTCCCAGTTGTTCATCACTTGCAGGCTTTATTACATTTTAGATGATACTATTAAATCCAGCCACCCCTAGAGATGCTGTTGGACTTTGTGAGTCTAAAGAGTAGAAACCCAGGACTGACTCCAATTTAGCAACACAGTAATTTCAGTTCCCTTTAAAGGACAACACATTGTAATTTTTTTTTTAATATTTTATAATTTGTTTACAATTTCAATTCCCCTCCCTCCGATACCTTTAAGGAATTATAAAAGAAATGTATTTTCCCCCAATTTAGATCCTTCTTTTCCTCGCTAGCAAACATTGATTTTACTCCCTTCCCCAGTGCTTTTGTTCACAACCAAAATTACCATGTCATTTTGGTTTGGCTTTCCAGAGGGTCTGTCTGGGGAGGGTGATGGGAGTGGGTCCTGCTCCATACCCCTGGCACTGCTTGGTGCAGGTGCCCACCACACCAGGGGGGGTTTGGTACAAGAAGTTTTTAAAATATATGAAATCTGCAGGTAGGTGGGGTTTTTTTTTTTCTGTTTTAAAAGTGTTGAATATTAAAAAAACCCTCAACAGGAGTTTAAATAAACACAGGCAAGTGAGTCAGCAAGAAGATACAAAACCATCAGGAAAGGCTGAGTTTGTTTTAATATGGGGATTACTGTAAACACTGGGAGTGCATGGTAACAATTTGTAGCCCATATGTTTTGAAATATCATAACTGGTGTCAATAAACACATTAAAATTCAACTTCAAAGAGCTGTGTGGATGTTTGGAGTGTCACGAAGCCATTGCAGGATGGGGATTTTGGATGGAAACAAGTATGGGAGCAATCAAACACAACTCCTACGTGAGGAAAGGGATCTTGTCCAGTTGTTAGAGCTGAGCATCTGCCATGGTGATGATTGCTGCTTACCAGCCAGGAGCTGTGCTCAGCCCTCACCTCCTCCCTTGCCTCCCCCTGACCTGCTGCTTTCTCTCACTTCCCAGGTGGAATCAGGCCCTGCCCTTTGCTGTTTTGCTTCTGGAGGCCCTGAGAAAGCCACTGTCTGTGCCCTGAGCTCATGTCCAAGGAACAGGCAGTTGAGGATGACCAGATCCACAGAAATGCAGAGGGAAAACAGGTAAGATATCAAAATAAGTGTTGCTTATCCCTGTCCCCCCTTGGGGCTCACCTGGGGGTGACATTTGCTCCTCTCAGCCCAGTTCCTTGTGTGTCTCTCCCCAGCTGAAGCCAGACCAGCTCTCAGAACATGAGCTGGATTTCCATCCCTGAACAAGAACTTGCAGTGGCAGCAGGAGCTGGATTGCCAGGTGAGCACCACTCATCTCTGATGTCATCCTGCCCCTTCTGTGAGGTCAGTTTGCAGTGCTTCAGCCAAACACAGTCAGTAATTTCACTTGTTACAGACCTTATAATACCAGAATTAATTCACACATGCCCTTTTTAAGGTGATCTATGACAGGGCCAATATGAGGGAACAGATGAGCATTCCTGCATCTAGGTTCAACTGCTGTTTAATCAGCCCAGTCAATATTTCCTTGTTTTAATCCTCAACTTCATGTTCAGACCAAAGTGCTTCTCTCTGAGCTGCCTGCTGAGCACACAGGATAAAATGGGGCTTCCAGTGGGATTCCCACAGCAACCTCTCAGATGATGAGGGCACCTGTTGACATGAATATCAAAGCTTGCATGAAAACAAGTGTGCCACACACAGGAATTTACATTCACAAATATGAAGAGGATTAGAGAAATTGCTAAAATGGATACAGTGGCATTTATCACAAGCACATCTGGAATCTGAGCAGAATGGAAATAACACAGAGCTGATCCCTTGTTAGATGGCTTTTTTTTTTCTTAGTTGTTTGTCTGGGGTACAAATGTCTCTGTACAAGGAGGTTCTTTGCTTACACTTAAAATTTCTGTTTAGTATAGATCTTTGTAGTATAGATCTTGGTTTGGATTCTGCCTCTGATTCAGAACCACCTTCATTTAGTAGCTGGCACCTTTGCCATGTGAGCTGCAGGAAAAAGTAATTAAATTTAATAGAAGCCACCCTTGCTTTGAAGCTGCCCTGGATTTAGGGCCACAAGGAGAAGCAATTAAACTCTGGAAGCCAAGGATTCAAACTGAAGTTACATAGTGATTTATTATTATTTTTTAAAAGGAAATTTTCTCTGTAAGTGGATTTGGATTGTCAGATCCGATGGGATCAAAAACTATAGAAATTTCCTTCTTTGGGATATCTTCTCTTGAAGCAGTTTTACCAAAAAATCCCCAAATTAGATGTTACGTGGGGATCAGTGGTGAAGATATTTTTAATCCTTTTGAACAAGCTTCCAAAAAAGTGTTTGTTCTTCTCAGCAAAGTGCTGGATGGAGAAGGGAAGCATGGAAGGAAGACATCTGCACGTCTGTTTATTTGCAGGCAGGTCAGCTTGTCAGCAGCCTAGGATATGGATTCATTATGGGAAGGAATTATAGGCACTGTTCAAGGTTGTCAGGTTTTTTTAAACCAACAAGAGGCAGAAATTATTGTTTCACTTTTGTGATTTTACAGAAAAATACTCTTTAAGTGACAAGGACAGAAGAAGATATTCCAGCATGCCATCCTCAGTGCCCAACATGGCTCTAACTGTTTTAAAGTGGTTTTCAGTTTCCTACAAAGAATTAGCAAGGATTCAGTTGAAAAAAGTTCTGTTTCCAGTGCAGATGTTGCTCAGAAAAGCAAACTGGTAGTTCAGTTAATACTTACAGGGAGGCAACATTGTCCTAATCTTCACCAGCTTTTGGAAAGATCAGTAGGATCCTAGCTAAGCCAGAGGCACATGTGAGAAATGTCATGATTGTCATGCATGCATTTTTGTCATACATGCTTTTGGATTCTGAAGAACAAAATGCTCTCAGGCTCTTTCCAGGGGACTCAGTCGTGGAGATGAAGGAGCAGATCCTGCAGGAGAGGAACCCCAAATGCTGCACTTGGTGGGCAGATCAACTCTTGGCAGTGTTCCCAGGAGAGGCTGCTGGAGGAGCTCCAGGATGGGCTTCCCAACACATCCCACATCAGGATCACCTTGCCTGGGATGTACTCTGTGTGGATTGGGGCTTCCAGCCTTGCCACCTTGCCAGCTTTTTGGAGTATGTGGGATACCAAGGAAGACTATAGCAAGGCTGGACCAGCAGTACTCCAGAGAACATGCTTTTGGAAATTTCACTAGGACCATCCAGGAGTTTTTCTTAAGTTCCAGTCTGAACAGCTGGAGAGTACTTAATAAATGAGTACTAAAAGAATTGATTTATAGTAAGCCATTTCATAGCTTACTAAAGAAAGTTCCCTTGTGCATTGCTCCTTGTTTGGAGCATTTCTTCTATTGAAGATGCTGGGTTTACTTCTAGCAATGTGTTGATCCCTGCTAGGACTGCAAAAAGTTTGTCAGACTTTTAAATGCTTGAGAACAAGGCACCTCCATCCCATGCCCCTGGGGGCTGGCTCCTTGCCATTCCATGTAAACTTCCAAAGGGTGGAAAGGAGAGAGCAGAGGGCTCAGGGGCATTGGTCACCCTCCATCACAGCACTGGGGATCTACTGCAGCATCCCTGGAGGAGCTCAGAGTGGGCTGAACTTCTACATTTGCTTTTGCTCATGAAATAAGAAAATAAGTTGGTCTGACTGTTGCAGCAGAGCCCCTGGACCTGGAGTATCTCTGTGCCCTCAGTGACCTCCTCATGTGGTTTGCTGTGTCAGGGCACATAAAGCATTGTCTCCATTTGTGCATCTCTGGGATTTCACTAATATTCTGTCACAAGGACTACGTGTGGCTACATTTAGCTAACTTAATATCATGTTAATTCAAATCAGTAAATTAATCAGAGAGCACACAGTGAAAAGCAGCTGGTTTGGGTTTCTTCTTAGAGGACTCCTGAACAAATGTTTTGATGTCAGGCATCTAAGAGAAGGTGGAGGCATTGCCTGGCACTGATTCTCCTTTGGGAAAAGCTGAGTATCTTGCAAGAAAGTGTTACTCCTCTGCCTTGTCACCAAGAGGGAAAGTGACAACATAATCCTGCAAATATTTGCTTGAATAACTAAACAGATCTGCCTTGCCAAGCTCAATTTTTACATGCAATGCCACCAAATAAGCTTCATTAGCATCATGCCTAATTGATTTGATTTCCAAAGTCAACTATGAAATTCTTAACAAAGGTGTGAATTTTCAGCAATGAAATCTTCATTCAAATAAACAACTTGAAAACTCTGCATTTACAGTGATTGTCTTTATCCAAATCTGCAAATACATGTGCTGCATCCAGGCAGGGAACAGAAACCTCATCATAACTTGTGAAGCTTGGAGCACTGTGATTTATATATTCAAAAATTCTTTGAAATATATATCTAAGAAAAGGCAAACTATACCTGAGAACTTCTTGAACTTGCTGAAGGCTAACCTGAAGGGAGGTAAAGAGCTGCAATGTCTGGTGTTACTGGTTCAGCAGTGTCTGGCTGCTCTCAGGCAGCTCTGGGGATGAATCTTCAAACTCATGGATGCCCTCTGCTGCCTTGGGACTGCTGAGTCCTCTGTCACCTCCTCTCCCTGCCCTGGGAAGGACCACAACACTCTTTTCCTGTTCCACAGGAGTGCTGCAGAGGGAGGCAAGTCTGGCTCCCTGCTCAGTTGCCCCCCGAGCCCTGGAGGCTCCTCGGGGGGGCAGGTGGAACAATAAATTGTGCTGAAGGCCCAGCTGTGGGCAGGGGGAGCACAGGAACATTTGTGGGTGACTCCAGCAGCCCCCACCTCACCTCTTTTCCCCCAGTGATCTGGGTGAAAATGGGGAGCAAGGAGTCTGGGGTAAAGCACAGCTCTGCTGCTCCTCTTGGGCCCTGGGATGGAGATTGCTCCATCAAGTCACTGCAAGTATTCAGAGCACTTTTAGATCTGTTATGAAATCAGAATCAGCAATCTTGGATCTTTTTTCTCTTACAGTATGTTACCTTTTAGCAGCCCACTGGAAATGTGTAAACAAATGAGGTACAACTGTAGACACTTTGAATATTTTACAGCTGACTGACTTCCATACGAGGGAGGGATTTGCAGTAACTTAAGTGTTTGGACTCCTGCTCCAATAATCTAATGCAAATAAAAATGCAAAAAACAGCGTGCTGGAAAGCTGAGGGAACCTGAGTGAAAGGTGCAATAAAGGTTGTGGTCAGGAAGGAGAAAAGAAAAGCAAAGAGCACAATAAGTCTGCAAATGCAGACACAAACTGTGTTGGGAGAGTGACACTGAGCAGAGCTTTGGGGGGGCTTTTAATGAGACTTCCCCTCTGCAGAGCAAGGCACTGCCTGCTGAAATCCAGGATGGATTCCCTGATGCCAGCTTTGGCATCACCTGATGAAAGATGTGCAAGGACCACAGTGCTGCTTTGGCTTTAACTTCTCAGATGTGACTTGGCTCAAGGGCACAGGACAAGAGCAGAGGTTGGCACATGTTCTCTGCCTCTGGATTTTATAGCATCAGCCTCTTGCTCACCTTGTGCTGCCATCACTGCAGTGGGCACTGGAAAATCATTACTTTGCTTATAGCTCCTGTTTGCTTTGGAGAGGTCTGAGGTCTAAATCATCTGGGGACCTTATTCCCTCCTGATGTAAAAAAAATGCATTGCAGGAATTCTTTCTCAGAGGGATTTCCCCCAGTGCTCTACCTGTCCTTGAGGTACACAGGGGACTTGGATTGTGAATGTCTGGGATCTTTCTAGCCTCAGGAGAGCAGCAGCAGTCTGGTGCCTGTATGCAGGGATTAAAAAGGCCCAAATTCATTCCTAGACTTGCTGTGGAATGAACAATTTAATCTTGGCCACATCAGGTGTTGGTTCCCACTGACAAACACCTTTCTTCTGTGCCATTCAAGCAGTTTGGGGTGAGTGCTGTCTCTTGCTCTAAGAACATGTACCAGTGCAAAGATCTGGGACTTTGGGGCCACAGAATCCCAGCTCCACTCTCTGACTTTGGAAACATCCAGGTGAGTGCCTGAATATGAGGGAGTTGATGCAAAGGGGGTGAGACCATCCCAGACCTTTTCCCAGCAGAGATGTTACTGTGTGGAGGAAGATGTAGCTCTGGCCCTACAGTCATTGCACACACCCCACAAACATCTGCACCCACACTGGTTTGATTATGCTGTTCCATGCAAGTATTTTATATATTTATATATATTTTATTATTATTATTTAGAAACCCTCAGAGTGCTTTTCTTCCCAGGCAGTGCAGTTAGCTGTGCAGAGAGTCAGTAGCCCCCTCTCCCCCATCTGTAAATGGATCTCTCTCAGTTATGCAATGCAAGGGTACACAACCATGAAAAGTGCAGAGGCAGCCAAAAAAAGCATTGTTCTGAACTCAGAGGTGTAAAATATTCATATTCAATAATAAAAAAATAACATAAAAAAACTCCAACCCTTAATAAAAAATTCACGGCGTAAAATCCGCATTGTTGTTCATCCCCAGGGCAGCAGTGCCCAGCCCAGCCCCTCACCTGGCTTTTCACTGCCTGGTTTTACTCCAGTAATTCAAGCCCAGTTCACCCACAGACATCCCAGTGTGAGGTGTCCTGACCCCTCTGCTCTGTGTCTGTGGCTACAGCCAAGGCTGGAGGAAGCTGTGGCTGCTCAGAGCATCCCAGGGGCCAGCAGGGTGTAGGGCAAGGCTGTCCCTCAGCCAGTTCTTCAGTTCTTTGGGGCCTTAAGTGCCCTTTGGACAATTTATCTCCTGTCCTTTGAGGCAAAACTGGAACTTACCCCCCAGTGTCCACAACTTCCATGGGTGCCCTGTGCTGCTTTGTGTGAGCAGGGGCTGTGCTGGTCCTGAGAGCCCCGTGGGGAGGGAGAAGGTTAAAGGGATGTTGTAAATGCTGCTAGAGGAAAGAACAAGAGGCAAACTTAGGAACAAGAGGCAAAGTTTTGAACTTAAAATACTGTGCCTGGCACTTATGTTTTATGAAGATATATGGGAGAAAAGAAAGAGAAACTCCAAAACAACCAATGCTTCAGATGTTTCTTTTATCTAAAGCCTAGCCAGTTAAATGTTTTACATAGAACAAGTCCCAAGGAGCATAAATCAGAGGATGTGAGCTGTGTTTTATAAAGACCTCAAAATATAAGTTCTTTACCTCCCACATTCTCAGGCCAGATATTTCAAATGGAAAAGCACGTGGGACAATAAGCATGTATATTATCCATGTCTTTAATGACCATTCCCACCAAGGTGATTTGTTCTGTTGTTTATATAGGAGGAAAGGGAAGAGCAGTAAAAACCCTCAGAAAATCCTAATGTTGGAAAAATTGTGACTGTGATTGACAGAATGGAAGTAATGAAATGTGCTGTGCTGTGACAGCTGTCGGTCGTGTTTGGGATTCTTCTGCTTGGTGGGAAAAAGTGATAGAAAATGTTTTTTCTCACAGCAAGCTCCAGATAGACTTCTAATGGGTGTCAAACCCGAGGCATGGTGCTGGGCTCCCTTCAAAGGGAACAGGGAGAATCATCTTCACTGATCTGAGCATCCTTCTCATTCACCTTTGCCTGTTTCTTTTCCAGTGGTTTGGGTTAAAAAGCTTTTTTCTTCTTCAGTTGTGTTTTATGTAGTTCACCTCAAGGAAATGCAGCTAACTCAGGAAGGGCTGCATCATGCAGTGTAAGAAAGGGAGAAGAACTTGTAGGGCTGGGCTAGGCAGGAAGGCAAACCCTGAGGTTATTCCATGCTGCAAGATCCCAATCCTTCAACCCCCCCTCCCTGAGCCATCTCAGAGTCGATTTATTGTGTCTCATTGCCCCATCAGCTGCTCCATTCCTGTGTCTGAGAAGGGAGAATGTTCTGAGAGCCTTCAGATGGCCGGCCTCACAAAACCACATCCTTGCTATCCCAAAGTTCAGAACATCTGTCTTAATTTGCCAGGCCCTCCGTGCTGTGCTCTCGCAGCCTTCCAGAATTTACTGCTTGTTTTTTGCAATGAATCTCTCTCCCCAAGAAGGGAGAGGGGAATTCGATGGTGTCAGAAAACATCACTCTCCCCACGGTTCTCAAGACTTCTTGGATCAAATGTGACCCTGTTTATGTCAGGGCCTCAGCTTAACCCAGGAGCCACTTAGTCCCTGTAATGCAGATGAGCTGAGATGATTTGGAAGGATTCAGCTCTTCAGATCCTTTGCTACCCTGAAAAATCCGAAGGGAAATAGAGGGGCTGCCAAAGCTGTTTCTATGGGTCATTCCCAAATTCCTACAGCAAATGGTCTCAGAACAGCCCAGCCCAGCTCTGAAACGGTGCTGGTGGTCTGGTGACATGTTCTGAAGCACTGTCTTTCAGCCAAAGTAATATATATATTTCCTAGAATCACATGCCCCTGGAGGAAGAAATCGTGGACTTCTAAGGTATCCAAGACAATAGTGCAGAGGCTGATTGCAGCTACACTGGTTTAAACCCAGCTTATTCAGTGGATTTGCTTCAAAACTGGGTTTTCATTTCCTGGCCTGAGATCATTGTTCCTTTCCGAGGGGAAGAACAGATCCCTGCACATCCAGAGTGACTGGAAAGCCTCCCCCTTGCCTCTCGGAGGTTTTCTTCCCAGATCTGTCACAGAGTTTCTTCCACAAGTCACCAAGAGCTGGATTCATCCCATCCAACCTTTTACAGCTGAAGAAAATAACTTTAAACTCTGGTTAGAAATAAACAGCAGAGACAGAGACTTCCCCTACTTATGAGCTGCTGGGCTTTTACAGCTCTCCATTTACTGAAGAGGAAAGCTTTTGGGACTCATTCCTAATTTAGTTGTCTTCTTCATGCAGATTGATGAAACTGATCCAAAACCTTTGTCCTCCTGAGTCTCTGTTCATTTTTGTGATACTTAAACACTGTGGAAAAACCTTAAACTAACTTGGACCATACATTTTCAGAGGGAGATAATATTTTTGTTAAGAGAAAGTTGTCTCTGAAGGTGGAAGAAACAAACAAACAAAAACATTAGCTAGGACATTGCAAAGCCAAACCAGAGGAAGTTACAGCAGTTCCTACTTGCTGGTGATGCCATGGGGCTGGGCTGTGTCCTGCTTCAGGCAGATTTACCTGTGGGGAATATCTGCCAACCTTCAGGTGCCCCAACAAGGACCCAGGGGGTGTCACCATCAGGGGGGCAAAGGCTGAAACCCCACCAGTGTGCCCAGGTGAAGGCACAGATCCCAGTGGAGGCACCGGTGTGTGGTGGGCTCCTCTAGTCTGGCTCCAGCAGAGGCTTCCTTAGAATCATCTGTCATTTTCTCCTCAAGCCCAGGACAGGGAATCCTGCCCAGAAATCACACTCTGCAAGGACCATCCTCAGCTGGAGTCATTATTCCCAGCAGTGCCCCCACTCTGGCTGCTGCCCAAGCCCTCCTCTCTTCACTGGGTGTTTACTGGGAAGTGTCTGTGTCACCAGTGACTCCATCTGTGAGGCTTCGCTTTCATTCGGAAGCCACAGAAGGGATTAAAACCAACAATAATCCATGAAATTACTTCAGAATTTTTTTCTCCTCGAATGTCCTAAGGAATTCCCCAGCTCCAGACCTGTTCCAGTTGGCACCATCGTGCACTTGAGCTCTAATATCAGTGGAGTTTGTAATGTTTCCAGTTTTTCTGGTGAGGGATTACATGAAACCGAAATAATTCTTTCCATGGGGATTACACAGCCACTTTTGTTTCTAATATTCCAGGCTTTGAGTGAGGAACTTTTTCTTGGGTACCTGTTTCCTCTTTGACTACAAGAGCTAGTGTCATTTAGAATATCTAGGCATAAATCCATTTCATTAATTTCATTCCTTATCATTTAATTCTCAGAGGAACCTGATTAAATAGCCTATCATAAATCCAGTATTTATATTTTGGCTGAATGCTCTTGGACTGCTAATTTCACATCAGTTGTACGGTGCAGTGTTGCCCATTTTAGAGATGGAAAAATATCTCTGCACTTAATCAGATCAAACCTCACCTTAAGGAACTGTCAGCCACTGATGAAAAGGACTTGTATTTGAGCAGAAAATTGCTACTGATTTACAAGAGCCCAGGTCAAATGTCTACTCTCAAATATTGGGTTTTTTCAGTTCAAGTACCAAAGTGTGCTTCGGGGATTTTTTTGGCAGGGGTTTTAGAGCAGGAAAATAGGAAATGAACTGGAAAATTTGAAGACTACAGCAAACAAGAAAATCCTGGAAGGAACACACTCTGTAGATCCACCCTAGCCATTAATAATATGGAAAGATTTCATTAGAAAACGAGAGAGGAGAGAGAGAAATGAGGAATGTACAAGGAGGCAGTGTTAGCATCGGGGTGCACAGGGTGCCCTCTCTGCTCCCACTCTCAGATGGGGCTTTTGTGGGGTGGTTCTGCTGCAACAGGCACTGTTCCCTGGAGTGACAGTGACATTTCTGAGCAGGTGAACAAACCCCCAGTGCTGGGACACACGTCGAGTGGCTTCTGAGGCAGTGCTGCTGATCCCAGTTTGCCAGCTGGGGACGAAGGTGCCCGGGTTCACACCTCAGCAGAACATGGGGAATAAAGTGACCAATGGTACATGGGTGGCACTGTGACCATCCAGGACACTTCTTCTGATAGAGGACACCTTCTGCCCTAGGCTGAGGAGCAGCTGGCAGGTGGAGCAGCCCCCAGAGGACACCGTTTTATTTAGGGGGACTGCAAGAAGGCATTGGACATTGGCACTGGAACAGCTTGCCCAGAGAGGTGGTGGAAGTTTTTAAGGCCAGGTTGGACGGGGCTCTGAGCAGCCAGGGGGGTTGGAACAAGATGGACTTAAAGGTCCCTTCCAACCCTGAAAATTCTATGATTCTATGATTGCCTTTTGGCTCTGACCATCCAAGGTCCTGCTGGAGACCCAGCCTGCCCAGAGCCCCATCTGTGCAGGGGGTGTGGGGACTGGGACCAGAGACTGCAGCCCCCTGGGCCTGTGGCCTCTGCTCTGACAGGGCCTGGGAAATGCACAGAGCCAGGAAAGTGATTTTGTACAAAGGGAAATAAAGCTGTGTCCCCTTCCACCTCTCTGAGGCAGGTACCTGCCACCTCACCAGCAAGCATCCATCACCTCCAGCCCTTCTGTTGACTGCAACCTCTAAACAGCACACCCAGCTCCATGTATTTTTGTCCAGAAAATTGTTTTGTTCTTCCATGTAACCCACTGGAGGTGATTGTCTGTTCTTTTGTGTCAGTTCTAGGCAAAGTGCACTGCATTAAAACTCCCACCACAGCAAAACAGAGCAGAGCAATTTAAAATCCCTGTTTTTGCCAAAAGTTTTTGCACCATTATGTCACATCCTATACATCAGAACTTGCTGGGAAAAACTTGGCTTTTTTTTTTTTCAGTGTTCCTGCTCTCTTCTGAAAATAGAAATTTCAGCAGGTCGAATGACACCGAGTTATGCTCTCCCTATTTCCACAGTATGTATAAATTCAGTCTTTGTGCTTATGAAACATGCAGTTACAGCAAATAATGGGATGTAAGCATAGGAAATGCCAGGGATATTAAACGTGGACCTTTTGGGATGGCCAGCAGCTCACCTGGCAGGCAGTCTGCCCATATCTGCCACTGCTCCCATGGCTGCCTTTCCCAAGTAACCACAGGCAGGTGAAGGGGGATGGGAGAGGCTCAAGGGGTGTTACTTGAATGACACTGGGATGAGCCTCCTGTATCCCTGGGAATTATTGTCAGCCCACCTAAAATTCATTAATTGTCTGGCTTTAAGCTTGGTGAGCTGAGCTCTTTCAACACTTGTGTTGTATCTCCCTTTGTAATGTAAGAAATCTCCACTTGTGAGAAGGTGCAGTGGGGATGTCTGCAGTGAGTCAGGGGTGCCTGGAGAGCACATCCACAGCAGCAACCTTATCCCAGCCTTCTTGGCCACTGGCACATCCCCACAGGAATTCCCTCCATGTCCAAAGGTGCCACTCAGTGAGAAGCTGAGGGGAGCAGGGGGATGGGCTGCCCATCACCAGCTGATTGTCCTTGTGCTGATTGCCCCAGCAGGACCCAGCCCCAGCCCCTTAGTGCTGGATTGATCCCAGCTGCTCCACTCACCCCCAGGAGCACACCTGCAGCCAGTCACTGCTGAAGAACCAGCTCAGCCCCCTTCTAGAAGGTTCCATTTTCTCTGGGAGAAGGAGACGTGTGGAGTCCTCTCTGTGGCATCTCTTGAGCCAGGAGGCTCCCCCACTTCTCTGAGGTATGTTCCTCACCTCTCTTCAGGGGGTGAAGTAGAGGGAAGGGAGATGGAGCTGGCACAGCACAAGGGGGTTATATCCTTGTCCTGTGCTCCTGCAGTGGGAAACTACCAGCAAAGTCTGTGCTGAAAAATAGCTTGTGGCTGGTGCAAGGGAGTGGGTGACCTGCAGGAGCCTTGGCACTGCTGGTAGTTTTACTGCTGTAAAAAAGAGGCTCTAAGGCCTCCTGAGGTGGGGAGTCCCTGAGCTGAGGCTGGGGGGCAGCTGCTCTGCTGCAGGGAAACTCAGCCCTCCCTTCAGTCTCAGAGGGCAACTTTTCCTGCAGATTTGCTGGTTCTGGTGGTACCAGCACGGATACCCAGTCCCTGCATGGCAAGAGAAATCCCTTCTCTGTAGACCACGAAGAAGTTGGCAGATGCAGACCTGGTAAGTCAGAGAAAACTTTTTTCCTTTCTTGAAAATCTAAAGGCCGGGAAGCTTCAAGGAAAAGTGGGATTTAAGAGCTTAGATAAAGTGTTGTGGAAAAGCTGGATATCTGTGATGGTCCCTGCCCTCTGGTTGTAGGGTGGGATGTGTGTGTTCAGCAGGTCTGAGGAGCAGTTTGGTCAGGAAGGGGACAGTGTCTGTTGGAAACATCAGATGGAACTAAGGAGGGGCTGTTGCAGGTTAGAGGGACACCAGTGCTGTGTGTGAGGAGCTGGGCAGGATCTCCTGGGGTGCCCCTGGGTCTCCAGAGTGTTCTGCAGACATGGCACTTTGTGTATGTTCAGGTGAACCCCTGGGGGTTTGTTGGTGTCCCTCTGAACTGGTTGTTTGGAAACCTCTGGATCCTAGGAGAATGGTGTTGGGTTTTTGTGAGAAGAGGGAGACCTTGGAGATTTTTGGACTGAATAATTTGAGAAGAGCTTGGGGTTTATCTCCAAGGGAAATAAGATGATTAAAGACCAGCAGCTGAGCTCTGGTTGCTGTGTGGTGATGAGAACCAAGTAGCTCTGCTCCCCTGCACAGCCTGGGGACACGGGAGGGAGAGGAGTCATTTGTGTGCAACAGGGCTTGGGATTTCTGCTTGAGAGGCAGAGGAGCCAATCTTGAGGCTTTTGTGATGCTAGAGGGCAAATTGCACCTGAGCTGAGGTCCTGAAGCTCAGGGTGAAGGGAAACTTGTTGTAGTCTGGGTGAGAGCTGTGGGGAATGGTCCTTGTCCCTCTGAGAACACAGCCATGGTTGAGCTACAGTCATCTGCTTCTGTTAAAGAAAAATACAGCTGCTTTCTTACTGCATTTATTGTTTAATTCATTCATGCTGCTTGTTGGAAACACCATCGTTAAAGTCCTTCTGGGGCATAGTTTGTTTTAAAGAAAACTCCATGGAAAAGGCATTCCTTTAAATTTAGTACAAAAGAAAATCCCAGCTAGTTTTATTTATAGATCAGGGCATGAGAGATTTTCAGTTTTCAAGCTAGTTCTGTATCTCTGTTTCTCCCATAAAAACATGTTTAGCATTTTTCTCATCCTTCCAGAACAATTTTATGGTTTTTGTGATATTTTTTGTTGTTGTTGTTGTTGGTTGGTTGGTTGGTTGTTAAAATGCAGCCACTTGAGTGACAAAAATGTTTTGGTTTACCCATTGAATAAGCAGTCCTGCAAATTGTGATTCTATTCTTGGGTTATTTATCCTGGGGGTTTCTTAGTCTTTGATAGATCTCTTACTTCTCTAAGTTTGGGATGGTTTATATGCCTAGAGCTGAGTGTTTTCTAGATTGGAACCATGCATATGATAATTTTGGGGATGTTATTAACTGGTAAACATCTAGGATTTCTTTGCAGAGTATATTGAGAGAATGTATAGTGAGAAAATGGCTAAATGATTAAATGATTAGAAATAACCACTTTCCAATGAGAAAAGAAACAATCTCTGTATTCGTTTGTGTGTTTGGGGTGAAAGATACAAAATTGTGCTTTGCTTGGAAAACCTGCAGTGTCTGGGTGAATGACAACACTGACAACACATCTTGTTTTCTATGATTTGTTTGTAGCAAGATGCTGAGTTTTGAATGGTTTTATTTAAAGTGGCAGCTTTTCCTTTTCTGGTGGAAGTTGGGCTGTAATAATTCTGATCAGCTGTAAGGAGGAAAGGCTGAGCCTGGGGAGAAGAGCAGTTCTGAACTGGTTTGTAAAGGAGTCAGGGGACACTGGGTGCTTTTCCTCCTGTTACCACTTCCCTGGGTTTTATTTCAGTCACTCTTGACACCCTTGCTGAGCCCTGCCCTGCCACCCAAGGTTTGGTGCTCAGGAATAAAATGTCTCAGTGCCTGCATGGCTCATTCAGCAGAGCTTTGTGCCAAGGTAATTTAAGACTCAAATTCCCCTGAAAATGTCAAGTCCTTTTGTGATCTTTAAATGAGTCACATTCTGGGTTGCTTAAGAGTGGAGGTAGAAAGCTGTTAGTAATAATTTTATAGAAAATCTGTTCCCTGCGTGGATGAGCAGGGAGTCCCCTGGGAATGCACCCAAGTGGCTGACACTGAGGAGCCTCCTGCTCCTTGGGACAGGCTGGCCACGTGCAAGCACTGCTCTGATTGGAGCCATTTAAAATCACTGGATGGCTGATCTCACTCCATTATTTCTAAAGGAGCTTCTCAGTTCACTCTATTTAACTTTATACTTCAGAGAAATAAAACTATTTCCCCATCTCATTTGTACTGAAGGAAGGAAGCTGGAGCTGAGTGGTAGCCAAGCAGCTCGGGGTGTATCTATCTCAGTGCTAACAGGATCTGCAGGCAAAACAGGAGAAGGTCTTGGAGTCTCTGTCAGTGCTGCTGGCACTGCTGTGAGGTTGTAGCTAAGTGCTGAGACACAGCCAGGTTTCAGCCAAGGAACACCCTGGGTAACATCAGGCAGTGCAGCCTGACCACAGAATGTTTGCATCCCTGCTGGACCAGATCCCTGAGCTGCAACTTACAAAGCCAATTACAAACTGGGAAGTTCCTTGTCTGATTGTTTCTTTTCCCCTAACATAAAGAGTAATTAAATTCTAACCTTAGTGCATGTGGGCAGTGCTGGGGATGGGTTTGTGGCTGGGTGGAGCTGCACCTGCAGGACTCTGCCAGCACAGGCATTTTGTAGCTCAGTTTTTGAGCTGAAATCCCCCCGATGGTGTCCGTGGTGTAGGAGGCTTTCCTGGGCATCCCCTCTGCCCCCCAACTTGCCCAGGGGTCTGAGGGTGGGAAGCTGCTGTGACTGGGAGGGGATTCCCCTGCAGAGAATTCCCCAGGAAGCCAGAGCAGGCAGTGCCTGGCTGCAGAGCTACTGCTCAGAAAGGGATGGGTACTAATTCCTTTGGGAATACAGCAAATGTACCAGCAAGCAGTGGTGCTTTTAAGGAAGTTTGATTGGAGGGGCTTTGATAGACCCACAGAATGAAAGTGAAGTTCATCTGCTGTGCCTGAGCTGGGTCATTGAGCAGCTTTTTTCCTCCCTCAGTGTATTCCTCCATGAGGGCTGTTTTTAAGGTATTGAGTAAATGCTATTATTCAACAAGGCTTTTGTTTGACCCAGATACCAAACTAATTCTTTACTTTTAATGCTTTACCAGTTGTAAAAGCCTTTTCCCTGCACAGAATGTAAATCAGTGCTTTCATTTTTTGTCAGGGAATGGTTGGTGCATCTGGTGCTTTCCAGAAGTCAGTGTTCCTTCCCCAAAGGTCCCACTCTTGCCTCTGTTTTAACACGAGTCTTCCCAGGAATAAACCAGTGGAACATGAGTCACTGTAGGAACAAGCACATGGGCAAGGTGGGCTCCTGGCTTATAAATGGCACAATTGTAGATACAGAAGTGCAGAGACTGCACTGGCTGGAAAGCTGGCTGGAAAATAGCAGTCATAAGGTAGACAGACATTTATATTCATAGAAACCATTGGATATTTGGTATATATTTGCATTTCATTTTCTAACCACTTCTTAGAGATGGAGCTTGGGTTTTAGCTGCTCATCACTGAGCTCATCACTAGCCATGCCTTGCTGTTCTAACACCAGAGCTGCCCATCCTGCTCTCCTGTAGCCACTTTGTGAGCTAAAAACCTGACAGTAAGGTTGAAAAATCCCACAGTTCTGCTTCTAGGTGTTTGCTCTGTTGCTTGTGTGTTAGTGGAAGCACGGAAGGGTCTGTGTGCAGCTGGGCTTCTGAATGCAAAGACCCAATCTCTCGCGGTGCTGTAGGATTTGTCTCTCTGCTCCTGTCATTGCATTCTGAGATTTCAACCCAAATCTTTTAAAGGAACAAGTAGTTTATTCTTCCACCTGTCAAATAGCACTGGTTCTGCAGTGCATGTGTGTGGTTGGAGAAAGGTTTCTCTGCTGAGTACTCAAACATGCTGTGTCCCTCCGTGCTGCAGGGACAGAGCTGGGCAGGAAACGTGTTGGTGCCTTCAGGAGCTTCAGTCTCCTCCATGGGAATCAGACCAAAACCTTTCAAAATTTGACACTCAATATGTGGGTAAAGGAGAAGCCAGACCTATCAGCAGGACAACCAGCCAGGAGGCTCTTCCATGCCTCTCTCCCTGTGCCCTGACCACTAAGCTGCTCTTTCCAACCCCAGATCCTGGTGTCTGTGACTGGCTGAATAGTTACTTGTGACTGCTGTGATCTGGGGAGGGGGGAAATTGGCAAATTGTTGTTTTCCAATGGTGAAAACAATTTTTTTAATAAAATCCCTATCTAGTTCTAGCCCTGAAGAGATAATTAGCTGGACAGGAATACATGAAATGGGGGGGGGGGTTGGGTGAGATGATCCAGACTCATTCCTGGTGTAATTCTCCTCAGCTCAGTGAGTTTGACTCAAGGAATGAAGTTGACTCATTCTTCCTGGATACAATCCACCTCATGGAAATCAGTGGAATTCTCTCTGTTGCATTTTAACACATGTTCTTGCTGTTACTTTCTGCAGTAAGTCTTCATGAATTTGTAAATCTAAATGAACTCTTGGCTCCCTATGGTAAAAAAAAAAATAATGATAATAATTTTTGGTACTGATGGCTTTCCCTTGAACTGGGACATAAAGAGGTGGCTCCCACCACTTAAAGGGTGCTGTTAAATCCCTTCCCATCTCTGGTTATGATCTCCAGACCCGAGGACAGGAGCTCTTTGTCCTCTCTGCACACTTACAGGAGTTCATGGGAACACTTACCCAGCTCCGGGCTTTGCTGAGGGACCAAGGGCAGGGGGACTGGGGGCGGAGAAACCGCTTTGCCCGGGGGTGTCCTGTCCTCCCCTCCTCCTCACTCCGCGGTGCGCTCAGCACCCGCGCTGGGGACCGAAGGATGGCAGCAAAATCACCTGGCACCCCATCCGTTTGTGCTGCCCGCCCTTCAGCTGTGCTCGGGGCCACTTATTTTGGGGTTTTTTGGGGTTTTTTTTTTAAAGTTTTTTTGTTGTTTGGGTTTTTTGGTTGTGGTGGCTTTTTTGGTGTTTTGTTTTGTTTTTTTTTTAAGCTGCTTTGTATTAAATGAATAAAATGTTCGTGTCCTGCCGGGTCCATTCTGCACCTTCCTGAGAAGGAGCTCTGGGTCGCCGCTGGCTTTTGGCAGCTCCCAGCTCCTGGGCTCGTCTTCTTTTCATCTTAAAAATGAAAACGCAGGGATGGAGGGAAGCTGAAGGCAGAGCCCCTGTCACCTTTCCAACAGCTTTCGAAAACCCAGTAAAATCGTAGTCTCGTTTATTTGAGGCTTGGAGAGATGCTTCTGGCTTTGCCCGCTGTGAAGGTCTCACTGGTTTAATTTGTTCTGTAGACGAACACCATCTATTCAGGATCAAGAATAATTTCAGGTGTATTTGTAGCAGATACGTTATTCTGAAATGCAGAACTCTGTTAGTGTTCAAAGAAAAAGAGCATTTGGAAAAGGGTTTGAATCTTTACTTTTCCTGTTTGCTAAAAGGAAAAAAAAATAAAATGTTCTTAATTATGACTTGGGGAGCAGGGGGGATGCTTGGAAAGCTCTTCCAGAAAAGTAATTCTAAACAGTAAAAAAATGAGGGAGGAAACAAACAGAAAAACATCTCTATGATGTTTGATTTTAATAATCCTTTGCAGGCATGTGAGCTGTTCTCTTTAAAAAAAAAAAAAAAAATCGGGGGGGAGGGTGGTGGTGGTGGTGTAGGAAAAAGGCAGGAACAATACAGCCTTTAAAACCAAATCTGCAAACTTCTGAGAATATGCCTTCCTCTTGAATACACCGGATTTCTCTCCCTAGCGAAGGGGAGGGTTTTGTTCGTTTGGACAGTCTTTGAATACTGTTCTAAAACTTCTTTCAAGTGGGAACTGAAGAGAGAAATGTTAAGTTCTGAGAGGAGACAATAAGTTAGCATCTTTGAGCCGAGCCCCCTGCATGCAAATCAGGCTTTTGGCAATTTGGGGAAGTTTAATTGGAAGGTGCAAGGGTGGAAAGATAAGGAAACTGAATCGGTAAGAACCACCCCCTGGTCGCCGGGGGTCCGGGGGAAGGGGCTGGACCCCGGCAGCTCCTCACCTTTACCGGGGGAAGCCCGGGGGTTGTCCCCCTGTGTGTCCCCCCCCCCCCCAAAACCTCCGCACCGGGCACTGCCGGGGGGCTCTCTGCCCCCTTCACCCCCTGCTCCCGAGTGGCCGCCCCCAAAGGGACCTCGTAAATAAATCCATCGGTTTAAAGTTTCTATAATTTTCACCTAATGAATTTTTTTCGGTAAGGCTTTCCCCGCCCCCGGGGGCATTGTGTCAGGCCGGGCCCAGCCAGCCCGCGATGGCTTTTTCATGGCTCTTGGCTGCGCGCAGCCCCTTCTTGGGATTAGTGGTCGGACTCCTCATTTCCCAGAACCGTAAAAGGTCTTGAACTCAATTAATAGCTAATAATTATACAGCCGGCTCGGCTGCAGCCGCCCTTTGCGGGGGAAGCGCAAGTAAAGCAGGCGCGGAATCCGCGGGGGGGGGGTCGGGCGGCCCCCGGACACCCAGATGCGGGGAAAAAACCCGGGGCGAGAGCGGGGGCACCCCCGGAGCCCTCTCGTCTGGGAGCTGGCGGTGGTCCCGCTGGTCACTGCTGGGGGGCTCTGGGTGGCAAATGAAATCTGGACCGCGCTGGGCTCACTTGCCGCCCCCCGTCACACTTTGATTGAAGCCCCCGGCTTGGTGGCCCTGGCTAGGGGCTAGCTGAGGCTGAGGGGGGTGGTCCTGCCCTCGGGAGTGGGGGGGCTGTGCCGGGGCTGCTCTGCTCGCTCCCTCCCTCCAGGCGCTATCGCGATAGTGTTAACGGGGCCGCATCTCTCGCTGGACCTTACAGCGCGATCTGACCTTTAAGTAGAGGGGAGTTCCGTGAATTTGGAGAGGAAAGGCGGTACGGGTCGTTTTTGTGTCTTTAGAAAACTGTGATTTATGTGAAAAATGTTGGGGCGAGAAGGAATGGCTCGGTACCTGTTTGCTAGAGGCACCCCCGAACCCTCTGGGGCTGAGAACCCCCTGCCCTGGGGAGAGGGCTGGGGACTTGGGCTCCTTCCATCACCAAATTGTCTGCCGAATTGCAGCGCCCATCATTTCCATTTTGCTTTCATTTGGCAAGCGTTCTCCGGGCAAAAATATTTTGATCAAACGTCTCTAAAAAAAAAAAAAATAATTTGCTATAACTCCGTAATTTCCCTTCATTCTGGGAGAGCTTCACGACTAAAGCTGCTGTGTTTACATCCCCCGAAAACTGCCTGTTCAGGGGCTGGCGTTTTAAAGACAACAGTGCTCGATCTTTTACGATTGTAATTATAATACCGTTCAAGTTAGATATTCAAATGTAAATGTTGCTTTTCTTTGGACAACTTCTTATTTTTAGGACGTGCGGTTTTTACCTTGCTCTGGACCAGCTCAAGGAGCAGCCTCGCAGAGCCGAGTGTAACGAATTCGAAGGAATTCTTATAGCTGAGCGTGTTTTTTGAAAAATCTGAAATGGCAATTTACACGGTATTTTTTCATGGCCGGAGGAGCCAGTGTTTGGTTCTAGAAATAAGAAAAAAGCAAAACAAAACAAAAAGTCTGATAAACGCATTTTGATGCAAAGACCGATAGCGGTGCCAGGGCAGGACAGGAACATGCACGCTCAGGTTTTGCAGTGACATTCACCTCCCCCCTCTTTCTCATTGCTCAGAGGACCAGTAAGGGTGCCTTAATTTGGAGTTTGGGGTTTGGTGGTTGTTTGGTTTTTTTTTGTTTTTTTTTTTTCTGTACAAAATGTGGACGCTTCTGTCTCAGGGCGGTGTTTTTGTTTTGTTTTGTTTTCTGGCGCTTCTTGAAGATTTTCGGGTAAAAAATTATCTGAGTGTGCAAATAGGTTTCTGCAGGAAAGGAGCTGCTCGGGTTTATCGGGTGGACGGTTCTCCTTCTCTCTCCAGCCTAAACCACTTTTTCCCTGCGTGTGAGCCCCGTACCCCAAGCGCTGCTTCGGGAGGTGCCGATGCCGGCTCCTCCAGCTTCGGGCACCGGGGACCCCGGTGAGGCCGAGGGGGCTCTGCCTGACCCCGCAGCTTTCCTCCGGCTCGGAACCGCGCAGAGGCTGCAGCCAGCCTTTGATAGTTATTATTTATAATAATTTTATTTTCGAATTATTTTTATTTATTTACATTTTAATTTTTTTTACTTTTCCTTTAAAAAAAAAAAAAGCCCAAACAACTAATTTTTTCCCCTTGCATCGGCGGCGGAGGGAGGCAGCAGCCCCGCTGCTGTGAAAGCAAACAAACTTTCTCCCGGTCGGAGGGGCGAAGGCTCCTGCGGGGGCTCAGCCCGCCCCGGCCCCGCAGCCCCCCGGGGCTGTCCTTAACTGTCCTTAACTGCCCCCTTGTGCCGGCACCACGCAGGGACCCGGGGCTGGAAACCGCGTCCGAAAGGTGTTGAAATTCCTTGGCACCGGCGGGGATGAAAGGCAAACTGCTCTTTGATTGCGTGGGTTTGAGGCAGAGCCTAATTACAAAGCGGCGGCTGTGTGTGCGCTTCCTCGCTTATTAATGGCAGATTAGGAAGGAAAAATCTCTAGGGAAGCGTGTGACATTCTTATCGCCTAATCTGTCCGGAGCTGGCTGACCCGAAAGGCAGAGCAGCCCTGTCGTATGCCACGGGGGTCTTGCGTAGTTCAAAATATTAATTCTTGCTCTAATCTCCCCGCAACGTTGCGCAGAAACAATAAGTAATTTATGCGAAAATCCTTGGGAAGGGGAAGGGGTTGGGGTTATTCCGTGTGTGCGGCAGCTCCTGGACAAGCCGGACTATCTCAACCATTTTAATCTTCTTTACCGCTTAAAAATACTTGCGCATAACAACTCGCAAAACTCATTTTATTTCTTTTCCCCCTCCCCCGTCCTCACTTGCCGAACCGATGCCAGCCCCGAGGGCCCAGCCCGCACTCCCCAGCGCGGGTGGGGGGCAGGCACAGGCACAGGCACACACGCAGCCGCTTTTACATCTGGTTTGGAATAAAATCGGCCAGGGCGTCTCGCACGCAAAGTTTCACCTGGAGCGTGTTTTTAAAGCTTGTTTCATAAAATACCTGGGGACTGGGGGTTGGAGGGGACATTCCCCAGCGCCCACCCCCAACCCCCCTGCAGCCTCGTCGTGTGTCCCCGTGGGGGGCATGTGGCACGCTGCGGAGCTGGTGTGGGGAAATGTGTGTTCGCAGGGCGAGGAGCTGAAGGTGCAAACAGGAGCTGGGGCGGATGAAATAAACTCTTAAGAGGTGGATTTCTCCGCCCGTGCCCCCCGGCCCGGCCAGCCCCCCCCCCCCCCCCCACACACACACACCTCATCCCCTCCAGCAGGAGCCCGGCTGCTCCCTCTGCCCTGGCACTCCTGGGGTGGGAAGGGGAAACGAGAAGAGTCTGGGGCAAGCAATTATCCAGCTTTTGCAGAACCAGCTCGGCTCCGGGGGAGCCGTTTTCTCCCCTCGGGGCTCCGGGGCTACCCCGAACCCCCCGCGAACCCTCCCTTGCCCGCGGGGTCCCTATGCCAGCTCCTTGGCTGACTGGGAGGGAGCCCAGCAGCTTCCCGGCCCCTCTCCCTTCCTCCACGCTGCTTAATTCCCGTGACAGCCCCACGCACTCGAACAGGTGCCAGCCGGAAAGTCGGCGGCAGCCGCAGGATGCTCGCCCGGCCGGGCGGTCTGTGCCGGGGGAGGGGGGGAAGGGGGAGCTCCGGGAGGGGGCTGGAGAATTCCTCCCGGCCCCCAGCTGCACACCTGCCTCCGGGGATGTGCTGTGCCTCGGGATTCCTGCTCTTTTTTCCCGGGGGTTTCGTGTCTGCAAAGCGGCGAGGCAGCCTGGAATAGATCTGTTTATGGGCAGGGAAGAGCGTGTCCCGGGAGCTGTCAGAGGGCACCCGGAGCCTCCCCGGCTCCTACTCTCTCCACGGACACCCCCTCCCCCCCTTCCTCCAGACCTTTTTGGGGCTCAAAATGAGCGTGGGTTGCGGGGCCCATTCGCGGGGGCTGAATTGCAACCGGCGCTGGAAGGGTCCCTGCTCTCGGGGGGATGGCAGCGGCTCCTCTCCCGCACGCCAGCACACCCCGACACCTCCAGTTAAAAATTCATTCACTACGTTGTCCCGCTCCTCGTCTTTTTTTTTTTTCTCTTTTTTTTTTTTCCCCCTTCCTCCCGCCCAGCGCGAGCCCGAACGCAGCCGGGGGACCCCCGCTCCTGCCCCTCGGCCCCGCCGGTACCGCGGCTGCAGAGACGGAGAAACGCAAGAAAAAGAAACCGGATTGCCGAGGCAAAGTGAGGGCAAGCCCAGCCCTCGGCTCGGCCGAGCTGCCGCCGGGTCACACGGCGGCTTTTCGATCGCTTCTCAGCGGCTTCGTTTGCAGAAGCATCTCGTCCACCCCCCAAAGCTTTTTGCGTCTCCCAAATATCTGCGAGCGGGTCCGCGTGGTTATTTGCTGTACGAGCTATTTCCTAGGGAAAATATGAATTCTAGGGATGCGGGAGATTTGAGAAAAAAAGAAACCCAAAGCCGGGCTTGTGCCCGCCGGTGGCTCGGGCCCTCTGTGCCTTTTGTTGTCCCGGCTCCGGGAGGGGGATGCGGGCACCGGAGCATCGTCCCCCTCGCCGGAGCCGCGGGTCGCACACGTCCCGGGCACGAGCAACCTCCGCTTCCCCAAAACCGCTGGAATAATCGGGAAAAATAACCCGGGACGACGTTTTCAAACTGAAATCTGTCCCGTGAGCAGCTCAAGCGGGGGGATGCGGGAGAGAGCCAGCGTCCGAGAGCGGTGGCAGAAATTTCAATGAATTGGAAACATTAGAGCTCCTGTTTCACTGGTGAAGCTCAGAGATGTTTTTCCAACCTCGGGTGCCCGCCGTGCCGTGAAACGGCGACCTGTGCGCTCCCGCGTCCTCCAGGAAGGAATTCACAGGCAGCGTTTCAACATTTTAGGCGACACGTGGCTGCAAGTTCCCTTCAAACGTATTTATTTTATTTGGACTCCTGCTCCGCCACCCTTCCCTTCAGCGCTGGCTCATAGGTAGCATCTGAAAGGGCCCTGCTCCCATTCGCAATTAAAGAGTTTATTGAGGAGGGGAAAACCGGTAATTAGCGAGCCTGTGCCCCCCTCCCCAGTTCCACCTGCAGGGCAGAAGTGCAGCTGGCAGAATGGCTTCCAGCAGGGACCTGACGCACCCACAGAAGTTTGGCCTTTGTTTTTGCAGTGCCCTTCAGAGAGGGCTCCTGGTTTTTCTGCTCGTCCAGCCCTGCTCCGGGCTGGCACCCCCAGCGCACCCCAGAGCGCTCGCCCTAAACTAACCCCATTATTTTATTGAATGTTGATGAAGGCGCGCGCTTTCTCTCCCTCTCTCTCTCCATATTAATCTCATTAAATCCTACCTTTCAACCTTCTTCCGTGACCATCTGACCTGGCCACTTGAATTAAAATAGTGCTTTCTCCGCAGTCAAAGACAGCACATCAATCACCGGGCTATTTACACTTCGCTCCTTTCTTCAAAGCGGCTCTGCCCGGGCTCTCTCTACCTTCGCTCCGGGGCTGGCGGGCAGGTCCTACGGGGGCTCCGGGGGGTTCGGATTTTTTTATTTTTTTTTTTTTTTTCCTCCTTCCTTCCTTTCCCGCTTTTCTCGGGTGTCCGCTCCTCTCCCGTTTTCCCCCGTCCCCGAGGAGAGTTTCCCTCTCGCCGCCTTCCACCTGAAACGCAAAAAAAAAACCCCAAACAAAACAAAACAAAAAAAAAACCCCAAGCACCACAAGCCCTCGTTGCCTGTCCCCGCCGCTCCCGGGGCCGCTGCCCGGCGGGGAAGCGAGGGCCGGGGGCTCCGGGCCCGCTGCCTCCCACCCCTTCCCCGGTGGGTACCGGCCGGGACCACCTCCAGGAGCTGCCCCGGGAGCGGAGGCGACCGGCCCGCACCCCGCCGGACCCCCCCTTCTCCCGGTAAAAGGGGAGCGGAACCGCGGGGTCCGCCTTTCTGGGTCAAAACCGTTGACAAATACAAATAAATCAACCCGGGGGAGCAACAGCAAAGGCTTCCGAGCGCCGGTGCGGAGCAGAAATATTCTGGTAGAAACGCGAGAAATACGACGGCACAAACCACAGCGCGAATTCTGTCATTTTAAAAGTTATGCAAGCCCCCTGAGCCGAAAGGGAAAAGGGGTAAAAAGGCAGAAAATAAAGACACACGCTGATTGCAAAGTTACTGTAAATATTTTTCAGATAAAAAATAAAAGCATGTCTAAAATAGGTACAGTTACAAGATGACATCCATTAAGAAACTCTCTACAGTCATCGCTATTTAGTGGCAGTAATAGCAATAATAAGAATATAATGATAATCACCTCTTTATAGGATGGCACCTTGATCCTTAAATATTGTCCAGTGTGTAAGGTCAGTGTGCGGAGGGTTAGGAGCGGAGAGGGCTGATTTTTCTTAAAGGGGCAGATCAGGGGAAGGCTGCGATGGTGCTGGGAGAGAGGAGGGGGGAGAGATAAGTGGTCTGAAGAAGAGGATAGGACAAAAAAAAAAAAAAAAAAAAAAAAAAAAGCAAACCACCCCGATGATGATGAATACATTGGAAAGTTTTTTTGGCCCTGGTGAGGGTGTCAGATTGAATGCTCTGTGCGCATGTGCGAAGGTGTCCAAACTGACAATGCTTGGGAGATGAAGATAGTGTGTAGCTGCTTCTGGGCTCAAGGAGGAGGAGAGGAATCCACAAGCCGACACGATGAGATCCAAGGCGAGGGCGAGAAAACTGCCCAAAAGTAGGTCCTTTCTCTCCCTTCTTCCGCGTACCGCCTCCGCGGCGGCCGGGGCAGGAGGGCGCGGAGCGGGGCCGGGGGCTGCGCGGGTTGCGGGGGCTGCAGCCCCTCTGTCTCTCTCTCTCTCCCTCCCTCCCCGCGGCGGCGGCCAGCCGCGCCGCCCGCCCCGTCTGCGCGGAGACCGACCGCTCCGCGCTCCTTCCGCGCCTCTCCGCGCCTTTCCGCGCTGCCCCCGGGCGCGCTATAGCGGGGAGCCGCGAGCGAACGGCGAGCGGCGCGGGGCCGGGGGAGAAAAGCGAAAGTTAGCTGGAAGTTGACGAAAGGGGATAGCAACTTTTTTTTTTTTTTTTTTTTTTTTTTTTTTTTTTTTTTTTGAGTCGTTCCAAGTCTTGTGAAATAATATTCCTGGCTTTTGAAATAGTGGGCGCTAGAGGTCTGCGTTTGGCATCGGCCTGGGAGAGCCGGGGAGACTTAGCGCTGGAAGAGGAGGGGGGGGGGGGAGAGAGAGGGAGACAGGCAGAGGCAGACGGGGGGGTGACAGAAACCCTCCTGGTCTCGGGAACAATTATCGAGGAGAGGGAAGGAAGAGAATTTGTAGCAAAAAATGGATCCGCTCTCAGTGAGGGGCTTTGAATTCGCAGGTCCAGAGGGAAGATCCCGATGGCAGCTCGGGTGTCCCAGCTGGGGGTTAAGAAGGTCTGGGGGAGGGGAGTGTGGGGGGAGTGTCTTTAATTTTTAATTTTTTTAAATTTACTTGGGGGTGGAATTGCAAACTCGTAAGTCTCGCGCAGCTCTTTTCCTCCGTCTTCCACCGGACCCTTTTCCTTCTTTTCTTTCGAATCGTTTTTAGGTTGGATTTTCGGAGGAGGCGAGCGTGGCTTTTGCAAGGGAAGAGCGGGGGGGTCCTGCCCCGGCTCCCGCAGGGTCCAGCTGTAATCGCTCAGGCTCTTTCCTCGCCGATTAACTGCTAGGCTGGGTGCCGCAGAGGGTCCGGCTGCCCGGCAGCCTCTCCCGACTTCTCTGCTGCTATTATTATTTTTATATTTAGTTTCTCTTTCTCTCGGGCTCTGTCCGAAATATCTGGCGGCTGCAGCGTAGTCTGCGCCTTGCTAGAAAACTGTTTTGTGTGGTGCTCGGAGGAAGGTTTGGAGAGCAGCGGCTCCCGAGGTGGTGGAATCGCGTGGGTTTTCCAAGGGAATCCTCCGGGCGGACCCTGGAGGCACGAAGAGCCGGTGGGGAGGGGGCGCGGGCCCCCCGGCAGCCGCTCGCCCGCTACTCGCCCGCTACTCGCCCGACCGCAGGCCCTGGTAGTCCGCAGGGGCGATCGCCCCGGGTGAGGGGGGCAAACGGTGTCCTCAGCCCCGATTTTGGGGTGAAAACCCAGGCGCGGTTCGCAGCGCGGCTGGCGGAGGGTGCCCGCGCAGGCAGCGGGAGCGCCGTTGATTTTGCGGTTTGTTTTGCCGTTCAAGTTCGTTACCCGGAGCCTTCGGAACCCCCGCAAGGTCAGCGGGGCATTTCGTGCGGCAGGTCCCACCGCAGCCCCCGCGCTCCTCAGCCCTCCTTGCCTTCCGAAAAAAAAAACCAACAAAAAACCCCAACCAAAAAAACCCCAAACAAACTCGCTTTGTTCCCAGGGTGCTGGTGGTGGTGGCCGAGCAGCCGCCGCTCCGCGTTTCGCTTTCCCGAACGGCCCAAGGCGCGGGCAGCCCCGCGGCCCAGCAATTCCCCTCTCCGGGGCTGCGTTTTGCAGAGCTCCGGGAAGGTTCCCCGGGTTCCGACCCAGCCCCGCTCCCCGGCACCCGCGCACCTTCCTCTCCCCAACAAACGCGGCTCCGCGGGCAGGAACGCGGCTCGGAGGGGTTTAGAGTTGGAACCATCAATGCCTGTCAGCACAGCGCTGCCAGGCTAGTTGGGAAGTTGGCTTTCAATTAATTCTGGAGTTTTTATTTATTTTTTTTCTTCCCCCGATAAACACACACTTTAAACGTCCCCCGTTCAATTCATAACAACTTTTAAAAAACCGCATCATTTATTGTTTTAGGTTGTTACGGAGAAGAGTAATTTTCAGGGCTCTCTCGGCTGTAAAAGAGAGGTTGAATAGAGTGGAAAATTAGGGGTTTATTCTCCTTCTATTTTTTGTTTCTCCTTTTTCCTCCTGCAAAAGGCACCGGCGTTTTATAGATGTGTTTGCAGTGCAGGTTTTTTTTGTTTGCTTGCTTTGCTTTTTTTTTTTTTTTTTTTTTTCAATTTTATTTTAAAATTTTTTTTACAGCTGTATTTGCGGCGCAGGATGCGGGTTTTTTACAGCTGTGTTTGCGGTGCAAGGTGCGGGTTTTTGCAGCTGTGTGCCCGTGTGTGCGGGGAGGCAGCCTCTGCAGCTGAAGGACTGGGAGGTTTCCAGTGCTTGGCCATCCCGAGGGCTCCGGAGAGGAGCCGGGAATCAGCCACTTCCCTTCCACAGAAGGAGCTCAGCAAGCTCCGGGCTGTGGGTGAGCGCTGCTGATCCCAACTGGAAGTGTCTATTCGGGAGGCTGAGCGCTGATTAAAATCAGGTGTTTAATACAATACAAGGCCCAACGGTTTATGGGGTTTCAGCTGAGGATTTTTTAGGGATCACAGTTCAAAACAGTAGTCCAAAGCTAAGGTTTCAATATCCCAGGAGTATTTATTTGCAAAACAGATTTAACGCGGACACGAGTGCGTGGATCTGGCCGTATTTCCAGCGGCAAGGTAGTGAGGAGCCGGGCTGCTGCGCGGCATCCCGCACGGCCCTTCCCGCACCCCTCCGCACTGCCCCGCGCTCCAGCCCTCGTTAGTCTCCGCTTGGATTAATTAATCCCTGCCCAGAGCCCGGGCTAACGCGGGACACAGGCGGCCGGCGGGCGAGGCAGCAGCATACAGTATATTAAAAACACAGTATGTTGTAGAATTTAATTTCATTGGACAATATTTTAAGCAGATGTGAGGCTCCTCTGGGAATTTGACTCTATTACCTGACTTGGAAAGGGGATGAACGGGGAGGGGGCTGGAGGGAAATTCTCAGCAATTTTACCCCGGCTGGCCAGGAGAAAGGCAGGTATCGGGGGCGGCGGAGCTGAACCGGAGAGGGGAATTGTTTCCGCTCGCTTTCTCGCTCCCCTCCGGGGGTGGGGGTCTGGCGGAGCGGCTGTAAAGCGAGAGATGCGGCTTGGGGGGTGCGGGGAGGGGCGGGCAGGGCAGCACCCGGGGGCTCCAGGTGAGCGCTTGCACACCCGCACCCCCCCCGCGGGCATCCCGGTTCCTCGGGGACCCCCAAAGCCGGTGCCGGGGGTTTGGGGAGCCTGGCGGGGTCTCTGCCGCAGCGGGTCACTGGGCCTCGTCATTCAGCGAGAAAATAAAATAACTGGGGAGCAGGGAGAAGCTGCTGCGGGAGCCGATGGTCTCTTTCTACTAAGGTGGAGAAGCGGCAAATAAATGAGTTGGGCGCTCCACGTTTAAAGCGAATTCGTTCCCGTTCGAAATCCCTGAATTAAGTTTGCAAATATAACCCCAGCCCCCTCGCCTCCCAGCACGAGTGGGAATTTGTTGCATCTCGGGCTCTAAATAAATGTTCGTGTTGGAAAAGGCTGCCCGGTATTTCTGCGGTGCCGCCGTTTGGTTTTCGTTGTTAGGAACATGACAAAGTCAAAGTTTCAAGGCTGAGTTTTTCGGCGAGGCTGTCGGGAGCTGTCGGGCAGGCTGGCCGGACCGGGAATGGTTTGGGATCCAACCCTGCCCTCCTTTGCCTGCTTCATGCTCTAACAATTCGTCTTCGCAGAGGAGCAGGCTTCCCCCTTACCAATATATTTATTATACTTATTTTTTTTATTAAGGCTGCGGAGGTGGCGAAGGGGGAGGCTGGAGCCCCGCTGCCGTTTCCCGGCGTGCGGCTCTGCCGGCACCGGGACCCGCCAGGGCGAGCGATCGGGGCGGCTTTGGGTTTTTTCGGGTTTTTTTCAATGTTTCACAGCCCCGCCACCTTCTCCTTTCGGGGTCTGCCCGGCCGGGGGGACTCCAGCTGAAAAACGGGCTCCGGGAGCCCCAGGAACGAACAAATTACGGGAAGGTGCGGGGGGCTCCCGGTACCCCCATCCCCGCGGTGCCCGGCTCTCTCCCTGCGCGGGGAGGCGCGGAGCCGGCGCAGGTGCGGTGCGGATGCCCCTGTGCTGGGTGCCGGCGGCCTCGGCTGCTTCGCCCTCCCCCGTCCTGCCCCGGATCTGTTCAATTAGGCAATTAGGGATGCCGGGCAGGGAAAGGGAGGAAGGGAGGGGGGAGTTGATCTGTTAATTAAGGTGATGTGTAATTAGCGCTTCAACAAAAATTACCGAGGATTTAAGATCAGTTTAGTCTTAAAAAATAAAAGCTAAATTCTACAGATAGAATTTATCAATTCACCCACCTTCCCCACTCGCTTGGTTTGAGAAAGTGCAGAGCGAACAACTGCAAAGCTCTTCCTTCCTCCTTGTCCTGGGAAGAAACTTGGTGGCCAGAAGGAATATTTGAGGTGGGAGAGCTCTGGAATTGTCCCTCAGGCTGGCAGGGTTAAGGTGCCACAGCTGAAGAAGACACAGAAATTGGGGACTGACTTTTGGCCTGCGCCGAAGCCGGTGCTTGTAGGTGTGTGTGAGGCTTGTGTGGTGCTCAGCCCCCGTGCTCACATCCCAGGGGCCTGCAGCGTGCAAGTGGAAACATGAAGTTGATAAAGTACATCAAAGGTTGGCACATCATCCCAGCTTCACTCAGTTCCCACGTTCTGTACAAACACCACGCGGGTGCGACCCGTGCCCCTGCTGATGTCTGTTGGACCCGTAGTGTGCACACAGAGATTGTCTGGTGAATCACAGGTACTGGGTGATCCCAAACCAGTACAGCGTGGGCTGAAATTCCGACTTGGATTTTTTAAACTTTGTTAAACAGCAAATAAAGCTGCCTTATTTTTAGGCTCTGTGTGGGAACTGCAGCGTAAGTTCAAGCTCGGCCATAGCAATTCAGGTCTTCATTAGCTGTGGGTGGGGGAAAAAAAAAAATCAAAAGCAGCATAATTCTAAAGGTTGCTATTAAAAATACCTGGTGAAGATACCGAGGGCAGCAAGAGCAAAGAATTGCTCTTCTGTTCCTCACCCAGAGCCCGCCGGGTGCTCAGTCAGACGTTGCAGCAGGATGAGCCTTTGCCAGGGCAGGATCCCAGCTCTCCAGCACACCTGAAGCATGCACACAATCTCCACTCACTCCTTGGATTTCACAGCAGCACGGGAGCAGTGTAACTCATCTCCCTGTAACCATAGCCCTGCTCCTCCCTCGGATGGAACCCTTCCGTGACCGCCTGCCCGCTGGGCTCCCACACCTGGGGGGAAGGACAAGGGGGATCTCCTGGTGGAGAAGGAAATCTCCTTCTCTGGTGTGGCTGCCTCCACTGGTGTTTGTAAAGCACCCGGAGACTCTGGGAAGGGAAGGGCCTGTTGAGTGAAAAGTGTTATTATTGTTATTATGCCTATGATTATGATGGCTTATATATTTTATAAAAGCTCTGTGCTCTTTAATACAGTGCTTCAAAGACAAAGGCCTAGACAAGTTTGCAAACACTGAGAGGTAAGGCTTAGGAGCCACCTCGGCAGCCAGGAAGGTTTAGTTAGTGCTGGGAAGGTGGAGGCAGTGTGTGATGGCAGGAGGATCCCTGCCTGCTCCTGGGAACAGGAGCCAGGAAAGAACCCACAGCTTGCAGGCTTGCTTTTGCCTTTCTTAACTGTAAAATTTGCCTGCTTTCTGTTTATTATCTGTTTGTTGGGTTGGTTTGGTTTGATTTTTTTTTTTTTCTTTTTTTCCTTTGTTTTCTTCCCCTTGTTGCTGTAAACTTACAGTGTGAGAAATTGTTTATTGGAAGAAAAAAAATCCCCTTTGCCAATCCAGGCGTTCCCTACGGCGAGGCCGCTGGCGTGTCGGGCTGTGCCTGCTCTCTGTGGGCCAGGGCAAGCTCCTGCTTTGTTTCCCCAGCTCCATGGCTCTCCCACTATTGCTGGATGTGTTTATTTTTTTTCCATTTAGAGATTATTTCGATGATAAACTCATACAATTCTGAATGCTGGCGGGAAGGATCAAAATGTTAGCTGAATAATTATTTTTTCATGCCTGTTTCCCCGAAGATATTTTAATCCTGTAATATTTTTAATTGGAGTGACCAGCACATCAGTAACTACAGGGACAGGCAGTGTCTGGCTGCAGGTAAGGATGAAGGCATCTGAAGGATATGTGCAAACACATTTGTTTCCACTCTCTGGGTAACAGCCTGTTGATATGTCACTACTCCACAGCATTCCACACCAAAATTACTGCTGGGTTTTCTGATCTTAAATATATACCACCATCACCACCCTTTTTTTTTTTTCTTTTTTTTTTTTTTTTTTTTCCTGGAGGAATTTCAGGTCAGGGATGTCGTAGTGGAAAAGATCTATGACCTTATTATTTCTTTTATTTTCTTAATGGATTTTCATGCATCACCGCTACCTACTCATGGGCTGTTTATTTTTATTTTTATTGCAGTAGGTTGTGTGTTCTGTGGCGTCCAAATCTGTAACAGAGTGTCCCTGTCCTGAAGAGTTTTTTTTCCTTCTCTTCAGTGAATGATGTGACCCTCTTTGCTAATAAAAATGAAATATGACTTTCATCCCTGGAATAAGTGTGCTTCTGAATGCTCACACACTGAATAAGCAGCTTTTAAAATTTTTTTTTTTTATTTTTGTAATTGGGAAGAAATCTCCCTGCAGTTAAGGTCACGGTGTGTGCTTCACATCAGGGGGTAGGGCTGGAATCTGAACTCCATTTCCAGGGAGTAAAATGCTTCTCTGGGCCAAGGTACCGACTGCTGCTCTGGTCAGCAGGACAGTGGGAGGAAGGGAAGTTTGAGTTCAGGGGGGCTGGATGAGCTTTCATCACATTCCCCTGGAGATGGGCTTCACCCAAATTCCCGACAGAAAGTTAGGAAGGCAATTTTTTTGTACTGCTGAACCCCCTTTTGTACTGCAGACAAGGCCACCCGTCCTCTTGGGGAGACATTTTCCAGCTGAAAATGGACTGAGACAGCCAAATTATTTCCAGTAGGCCCCAGAATAATGCTGCTCTCATGGTAAATCTCGGGCTGTGAGCTGGTGGGGAAAGACTTCATCTTCTCTGAACCATTGGCTTTTTGTAGTGCTGGGGAGAAAATTGGGGGAGGCTGGAGCACAGCTCTGCAAAGAGAAGTGACTGCAGAGGCGTTTGGGGTGAAATGTCAGAGCCAAATAAACTGGGTGGTGATTTATTTTTGTCTTGATGGTTTTACATCTTTCAGGTGTTTTGCTTTAAGGTAATATTTTGATGTGGTGGGTTTCTGCTGGTCTGTTTTCTTTGGCTTCTGAGCTCTCTCAGCCAGGCCCTGAGACACAATGCCCCGGCGTCAGTTCTTGGGATCAATTCAGCCATCATCCCAGATAAGGCTGTCGGCCCCTTGGAGATAGATATTTGTTTAATAGTTAATGTTCTGTACAAAATGGGGAGGGTGGGGAGAAGTCAAACCCTAGTGAACGCTCTGCTTATTTTATATCCACTATAACTATTTTTGTCCATGAAAATTGGCTTAATTATATCAATGGAATGTTTCTCTTTCAATTCTGTATGCAATTAGTCCATCTCGCTGGCTGCAATTTATTTTAATAAAAAAATAAACCAGTGGCGTGTTCAGTTCCTCATCCCCTGGGGACAAATGCGATTGGTGTGTTTAATTTCATTAACTACAATGCGGCCTACTGGAAAAATGTATAAAATCAGCTTTATACAGCTTAAACACTGGCATTTGAAACAAATCATTACTGCATTAGCTGTCACACTGGTAATTCTAGAATCCAAGACAAAAATATTATAGCTGTTTTTATAACCCTCTGCAAATACACTGTTAAAATAATTTGTAATCATTTTTTAAACATGCCCTGATGTTTTTAGTTAAAATATCTTATCACCCCCGAAGAAGGCTGCCTATTCATTATCACACGGGCCTTTTATTGAATGATTCATGGGTTGCTCCCCCTGTAAAAAACCCACGGCTGTCTGGCTGAAGCTCCCCACTTGGGAGATGGACTGTTAGGAGGGAGGGAAACGTGCTTCCCTGCCTCTTTTTTCAGCCCAGTTTGCCAGTTCCAGTTTGCCAGTTCCAGTTTGCCAGTTCCAGTTTGCCAGGACTGGTGCAGACTCAGGAGATGCTGAAATTCAGCATCGCTTCAAGTGCTCCCTCCCCTTTTCACTTTTCCATATGTGCTACCAGCACCCCCGAGCAGTGCTGAGGGTTTCCTTGGTCCCCCCAAGGGTGGGTGCGTGCACCCCTCTCCTGGTTTGCTCCTGCATCCAGAAGTTTTGGGTTGGGATGGGGTGAGGTTGCAGGAAGGGGCAGGCACAGCCCGACCTCAGCCCCCTAGAGCAGCCCCAGGCTCAGTGGGACCTGAACCCCCCAGGAACAGGAGTGGGCACTTCATCTCCTGCACAGCTCTGGTTCTTATGCTTTGTGGGACAAGGTGATTTTTCAGATCCCACAGTTTAGCCACTAAATGTTCTTCCCTGGGTCTGGAAGTGTCAGTGCACACAGGTGTAGGATGTGTGCATCACGGGGGAGCAATGCTGAGCAGAGCCCCTCAGAGAGAGCCTCTGTGGAAACAGGGCTCAAACTGACAGCATTTATTTATTTATTTGTTTAATGAAAGGCCAGATCCTCAACTCATGTAAATCAGAATCAACATCAATGAAACTAATTTTCACCAGCTGAGGACATGACCCAGGAGATTTTGTGCATATGTGCATAAAATACACAAATACTGGTGATTTGAGGGGATTCACTTTTAGCATCTGCAGATCAGTATCTGAGGGAAAAATGTAACTTTTTTTCTTTTTTTTTTTTTTAAACTTCTGGAATGATCAATTAGATAATCTCAGCATGTTTTAGACAGATTGCTATTTTCTGAAGTGGCTTCCTTTCCAAAGAAGTAATATACAGAAGATGGGCCACACTGGACAGAAGCCATCTGTTCCCTGCACACATTGTGCTTTTTTTTTTTTTCCCTTTGCACTGCTGTCATAAACAGAGGCTAATTTTCATTTCCATATCTTTAACTTTATAGCAGCAGTGTTTTGGTAGAAGTGATATTGAGTTATTGTTCTATTAGTGTTGCAGGGGAAAAAAAAATCAACTTTATTTCCTACTTGATACAAAATCACTTCAGGAGGACTGAAGAAGGTAAATGCAGCTTCCCTCCCCAGGCTGAGGAAGCAGCTCTATTTAGGAGGTGTATTTATTATCTCAGCCCAGTGTTATTGTATTTTACCCAGATGATTCCTTGGCTGTAAGGAAATGTGGAAAGTTGGATGTGAAGTTTGGTGCAGAACATGGAAAAGTTGCAGACTTGGGCAGGAAGGGCCCTGGGGTGGGGTCCTGGGCTGCTGCTGCTGAAAGAAACCCCTGCCACACTTGGGGAATATTGAAAGGAAATCAGTTGATCAGAGATGATGCAGAAAAAGCAGGAATTCTGTTTTTTGCTAAGCTGATGGACTAACTGAGCAAATAGCTTACCCTCAGCTACTTCAGCAGTCGAAGGGAAGGGATGTGCACACCTGCCCTGGTGACTCCTGGAGAAGTGTCTGGGTTTGTTCCAGTGCCCACTGAGGTCCTTGGCACATCTGTGCTGAATTTACTGAGTCAGGTTTTTAATTTTTTTCCAAGTTTCAGATTTGACTGAAAAAATCTTTTACTCCATCTCAGATGCTTATAAAAAAGAAAGCTTTTGTTTACATGTAGTCTGGTGTTTTCTTTCCTTTCAGGCTAGTATTTACAGTGAAATAGACCTTTTGGGCTCAATCATGTAAATTAATTTTTAAATGGTTGTTCTTGAAGTTCACATAGTATAAAATTGCTTTACCATTTTTTTCCCTGTTTATAGAAAAGGAGTGGTTTCATTTTATATTTTATTGCACAAATGTGAAATAGGGAACACGCACAACTTGCAAGTGATCAAGTATTTTATTTTAGAATTATCACATAGGAATAAAATAAATGTAAATCCCTACGTGGCACAGCAGTCACATTTATAAAGCAGCTGATACCTCGTGGAGAACTTTGCAAAGCCTTCTGCTCAGAAACAGTTCTGCTCACATGGCTCATATGTAATGAATAAAACCAGATCTTCATTACTTTGGGAGTTTTTAAGTTTTTCCTCCTAGAATAGTGTTTAACTGTTTATTTGGATAAAGTTCAGAGCAGAATTTGGTTCTTGGACTTGTGTTGACTGTAGTGTCTTAAGGAATGATCCTTCAGGAAAGCTGAGGGAATTGCAGGGCTGTGTCCTTCAGGAGATGCCTGAAGAGCTGCTGAAGCTCCTTCAGAGCACAGCAGGCTCCTGCTTTCCCACTGGAATATCTGAGCATTGCCCTTGCTCTGGAACCCTCCTCTCTGTGCTGATGAAAACACTGAGCTCAGAACTTAGGGAAAGGGGAAGTTCCAGCCTCAGTCAGGAGCAGGAAACAGGAATTCCACAGCCCAAGTTTGCCTTGAACCCTGTGTAGGTGATCACTGTCTGAAGGGAACCTTCCCCAGGGCCAGGATGAGCATTGCAGCCTCACTGCTCAGAGCCTCAGACCTGCTGGATGGAGCTCAGGGGAGTCCTTCATGGACTTGGCTGGACTTTGGAGCAGGCCCTCAAGGCACTGAGCTCTTGGGGACACCAGGCTATTTGCAAAGAGATTTTTTCCTTATATCTGAGCTGGTATGTGGTGCTGGTTAATGGTTAACTCCCAAGGCTCTGGTACAAGGTAGAGCTCTTTCCATGGATGAAATCAGTTGTGCCTTTGTCTGGGTATCTAAAGTCCTGTTCCTGATGTGACCTGGCTTTTAACATATTGATAAACAAATGTTTGGTTGGTTTTGTTGTTGTTGTTTGTTGTTGTTTTTTTTTTAATCTGCAATTTGAAGTGCTATTTGCCTGGTGTTTTTTTTTTTCAAACAGCCTCAAGGAATGTGTATTTGCTGCCCCTTCAGACTCCTGGGGCAAGGGGAATAATCCCATCCCATGGCCACGTTTCAGTAACTGCAGACTGGAGAGGGACCTTTGAGGACTTCCCTGTCAGGAGATGTTTGTAGATTTAGTTCACAGGCACCCTGCCCAAGGGCTGTTGTTCTCCTTGGCAGTGACAGATTCCTTATCTTCCTTTTTTAGTTCTTTTGGTGAGATCCCATCCTACCTGTCTGCAATGAGGAGAGTCCCTGAACACCCAGACAGATACCTCCCTGCTGCTCTGGTTGTGCAGAGCCTAAACATTGCACTCATTTAGATCAATCTTGTTAGAACAAAAAAAGAGCACTCCTGAAAAATTACTGAATTCTCCTTGCAGTGTCAGGTTCCAAGATAATGATGTGTCTGTGTGTGAAAATATTAAATTGCAATAACATGCAGAGTGAGTGGCTCTCTGAATGGGGTATTCAGCTCACAGCTTGGACTATACATAAAGCTAGTGAGTGACAGAATACAAATGGTGTCATAAAACATCAGGGGAATTTACAGCCAGTTTCAATCTTTTTGATCTATATTCTATCTATGGAGTGCTCTCAATCTGTCTTTAGTTAATGAAACAGTTAAACATATTTAATTATTTATCACTGTTTAATGTCAGGAGTTATCAAAGCAGATTACGTTTCCCCTGCACACACTCTCAGGTATTAACAGAAATTGTGTGTACAGGGGTCTGGGATGTTTCCTGCCTTAAGATAATGCTTTCAGACCCATCCCCACGTGTGGGTGCTTTTAAATCTCAGGTGTCTGAGGGAAGCAGAACCTTCCATCTCCTTGCTGGAGACCATGCTTGATTTCTAAAACTTTTGCTTGTTTCTTACCCAAACTGCCTGTGTAACACAGAAAATAGGGAAATGAGAATTCAGCTCAGTTTCAGATGAGCAATGAGGTAGAGCAGGGCAGTTCTCATCTGGTCACAATCCTGGGTGGCAGCTCCTGGTGCTGAGGTCCCGTGTCCCATAGAGGGGGTTCCAGCAGCTCAGCCCCCCCGGGAGATGAGGGGCTGCCCCAAACCCTGTTCCTGCCTGGGCTGAGCTGCTCCAACCCCACTGTGCCGGGGGCTGGAGGGAGGGAGGTGCTTGGGATCCCTCAGCCACACCACCTGGGCCTTCTCGAGTGGCAGCTCTGATAAGAAATCTTTTTTTCTCTGCCCCAGCTCCCCCCCAGCAGGGTTGGGTTGCTGCTCACCTTCAAAGCCCAGCGGGGAGGAGGTGGGAGCTGCCGGGACCTCCGAGGGGTCCATTACCAGAGGACTGGATCCCGTGGGGATCTCTGGGGACACAGCCCTCCCCGGCCCCCCAGACAGAGAGGGGATTGTGAGGAAGGGGCAGGGGGAGGAAGGAGAACCCTACCTCCCTTCTGACTGACAAAGAAACCTCAATACTTTGATTCAGAGGAAAATGGAGTAATACTTGAGGGTTGGCTTTGAAAAGCAGAGCACCGGCTGCTCCACCACCACCCATGGGCTCTGGCCAAGGAAGAGCTTTTCTCCAGGGGAAAGAGGACTTTACAGATGAAATGAGATGAAAGGCCTCTCTCTGCCAACATCTGCAGTCCCCCACACAGGTGGGGAGCAAAGAAAAGTTACAGAATATGTCCCGGTGCCTTGGAAAGGAACCTGTGGTACTGTTCCTCTGGCAGAGGCAGGATAGGGGCTGCTCCAGCTCTCTGAGCTCTACAGAGGTGACTCTTTTCTGCTTGGAATCTCTGTCTTTTAAGGCAGCCTGCCCCAAAAACCCTACCAGGGGCAGAAAACACTTGAGCAACGTCATCCCCCCTTCCTTCTGCGTGTAGGAGAAGGGTTTGTGTTGTAGGTATTGGTAAGAACTTGGGTTTAATTTTGCCTTATTTCTGTTTTGTCGAGAGAGGGAAAAGCTCATCAGTGCATCTGCTGGTTCACTGCATCACCTGGGGTTGTTTTCAGTACTGGAGGCTAAAAATTCCCTGTGCTGTTAGATTGGTGTCTTAGATTTTATGGGTACAGCTGGTAAAGAGCAAAATTTTTAATGCAAGGTATCAGAGGCAAAGGAAAAGATTTTAGTATTAAAAATAGAGAATGAGGAGCTTCAGGCAAGGTTTTCTGCCTTCATTCTCTTGCAGGTAGTTTAATGATGGCAGATGTGGGTGTTGGAGATGAGGGGACTTGAGTGTAAATGAGGAACCCCCATTTTCCTGTGGGATGGGAGCTACTGGGACAATGTAATGAAATGCTCACTTTGGATGAACCAGGGGGAATATTTTGGTGTCTGGAGTCTTAATTCTGGTCCTGAGCTCTTCAGCAAATGTGTATTTTGGAGAAAGTGACATTATTTACCAGGGTAAAGTTATGCTTGTAACACAACCTCTGTGTAATGGAGCCTGAGCTGTTTTCCCCCCTGCCTCCTTCTTGGTCTCAAGAGGGAAGGTGGAATAAAGATAAGGGAGGGAATGGCAAGAAGGGCCCTGCTCTCAAAATAGCAATTTGTCTGCACATTTTTCTCTGCATCACTTTCTTTTTTGCCAAATCTTTCTCACTGCCCTTTCTTATCTGACTTGCAAAATCTACTGCTGGTTTCTGTTTTAAACAGGGTGAGGTTGTGTTGGGAGGAATTGGCCATTTTAAATGCAACTGAAATTGTTGTGACCTTAGACCCTCCAAAACTGGGCCTGGGAGACTCAGGGTTGTTTTTTCTCACTGCTAGCTCTGGTCTTAACACTAAATCAATGTACAGCAAAAACCAGACTTGATTTTTGAATTGCATGAGCCAGGTCACTCAGACCTAAGTGAAACCATTTTTTTTCCCCCGTCCTCTGGAATTGATATTTGCATTTCTAATCCCTGAAAAATGGCAATAATTTTGGTTGTCATGCTCAGGTTTGCTCATGGAAACACGTGGTGAAAGTAAGTGCTGAGCTCATAGTGCTGCACTGGGCTGGGGGAGGAACTTCTCTGCCTGCACTCAAAAAAGGGAAAAATCAACAGCAATTTGCATGTCTCTACGAGAGAGATACTGAGCTTGGGATTCCCTCCAGAATGCAGTCAGTGGATCAAATTTCCTGGCAGTTTTGTCTCTTGGAGCCCAGAACTGGTCCTGGTTAAGACAAACACTTCAAGAATATTATTAATTCATCTTTCTCTCCTGTGGTGAAGTAGAAATGGTTCCATCCTTTGCTCCAGGATAGTAAGAATGGGATTGTTGCTGTGGGATGTTGTCACCTGTGGGATGGAGCCCTCTCTGGTGGCACTTAGTGACTGGATCCTGGATCCAGCAGCTCCTGGGAGATGGATGGGCTGGATGGAAAGTTGTTTTTTCTCAGATCAGTCCTGCAGACAAATCCTTCTCCGTGCAGTGGGGAGATTATTTATAGTCCTAGAGACAGCTCAGGGGGCGAGAAATCAGAGTCCATAATGTCATATTAAAAATATTGATAAATTATTGATTATTATTTAGCCCAGGCTTCAAGTGTGAGTAAGTGGTTTCCATAAATCAGCCCGGATTCCTCCAGGGACAGGTCACGTCCAGGTTCCATTTAGGGAGTGAAAACCTGGCTGTGTTCCAGAGGATGAGCGGGGTCACTGCTCCCCCCCTTTTGTGTGGAAAGGGGAGGATTGGGATGTGCAGGAGCTGATCCCAAAGCTCCCAACATTCCCCCATTTACATGCGGCGTGAGTTTCCCATTTGATTAAACAAATGATGCTCGGCTTAATTTGTCTGTGTTGGCTATTTTTATGAAATATGCACTTAATTAAGTAAGAGAAATACAGGAACATGTTTATTCTCAAGATTTATGCGAAAAATGAGAACCCCACTGAAATTTCCAGTAGTGAAGCAATTAAGTAATGGAATTCCACAGTATAAACATAGTATAATTCAGCTATAAAAACGATGTCTAAGTAATGTTAATGAGCTGACTTGAAGCTACAAAAGCTAGAAAAGTTCATGGTTACAGATGAAAATGGAGTTTGTTGTGAATTATAACTGAAATAAACTTGTGTGAGGAATAGAGGCAGGCCCAGGCCAGGCTGTGTCCATGTGTTCAGTGTCTCAGGGGGAACATCAGCTGAAGCTGCTCAGGACCATCCTGAGGTTTTGTCTCTGTAGCTCTTACCTGTGGCAGCATTCTGCTCCAACCTGGCATTTCCTCAGCTGCTAAACAGTGTTTGCTGAGGGGCCAGGACTTCTGTGAGGAAAGTGAGTTTTAGTTTTACAGGATTTGCTAGAATTTAGCTAGCCACTAAAATAAGAAAAAAAAAAAGTGGGGGGGAAAAAGACCCCTCCAGAAAACAAAAGAAAGAAACGCTGCTTCCCTGCACTCAGATAACTGATCCAGGGTCTGGACTGACAGTTTGCACCATTTGCAGTTGCTTGTTTAAATATTTTTCGTGGTAACTACTTAACTAGTCTGTTTGCTGACTTGCAGAGCAGAGCCTGTGAGCAATAAATCAGTGCTGCTGGGTAGGAGGAAGCCCAGGCCAATGTGATGCTTTAGCAAGGCTCCAGCTTGAGAACTGACAAAATGGGTTTTTTGGATTTCAACTTGAGTTCTGAATTTATATTGGTATTTGGCAAATGCTGGAACAAATCTTGTAGCTGGCAATTTTAATCTGTTTTCTGTATATCCCCCCCTCCCTTCCCAGCCCCTGCTCTGCTTGGGCTTCAGCACCACCAAGGGACCAACATGTTTTGGAGAACCTCCCTCTATTTGTGATATTCTCCTCCTTTGCCACTAATTCTATTTTTTCCCCCTTTTCTAAATTCTTCTGTCTCTTTTGGTCAGTTTCTTGAAGATCTTTTCCCAGAGCATTCCCTCAGCAGTTTAATGGGGAGCAGTGTGGAAATCCCAGAGCTCAGCCCAGCACCCCTGGAGCTGCCTTTGGATCCGGGTCCCAGGGGCTTTCCCTGCACTCTGGAGTCCCCACTACATTTTCCTTTCTTTTCTCATTCCACTTCAGAATGTTGTTTCTATCACCTTCCCAGCCTAGTGAATAGCATGCCAGAGATTTATGGTGTTTAAACTTTTAATGCCATAAGGTATTTTATGTATTTTTCCCAGTGCTATCCAGACGTGTTATGTTATGGTCAGATCAAGCTGTAGTGCCACTGCTGGGAGGAACTCTCTCCCTGTGGGCAGCTCCTCCTTGCCAGAGAGTATTTGCACTTGCCTCAGAGGAGCAGGAGAGGAATGCTCCAGAAATGTTGCCCAGGATTAGAGCTGTCAGTGGCCAAACCAGCACGGACAGAGCCCCAAAGCCTGAACCTGCAGCAACCACCAACCCAAGTTTTCCTTTGTGGGACAACCTGTGGTTCCTGGTTCTGGGCTTTCCTGCTCCAAAGGTGGTGCAGGGGGGCTCTGTCACCCCTGAGAGGTGATGGGGAAGAGAGAGACCCCGTGGGGAGGCAGTGGGTCAGCTCAGGTGGGCAGCACCTTCCATCCCAGTTGGTTTTACCCTTCTGATTGTTAAATCAATAATTTATTCATATTTTTGGGGGACAAGTCCTGCTCTTCTCTTGCGTTGTCCCTGTTGAATATATGACTATCAAAAAGAAAACAAAAATAACCCCGCCTAGAATTAATTAATTGTGGGGCACATCTGCCTGCCCTGGGTTACTTTCCGGGGGATGCCAATTCCTCTGGGAAGTTTCATGAGTTTATAAAACATTAAATACTTGTGCAAGAACAACAAACATTGGTCTCCCCTCACACGGACCCTAAACCCAACCAAAAGATGGACCACGGCCTGCACCCAGCCAGGGAATATTAATTTTGGAGGAGAGAGACTTTGTGTTCTGGGTATTAAATTCTATACCTTGGGAAATGCAGCACAGTAGTTGTGTGTTTGTGCTGAGTAGTGTCTTTGTCTTTCATATCTAAGAGCACTAATTAAAATATAATGTAAAAAACTGAAGTATTCTGGTTAAATTTTAGTGTGCTGCTAAGGTAAATCAAAATGAAACAAAAGATATGTATGGATATATATACATGTATAGGGTCATTAAAAGTGCATTGTTAAATCCCTTTATGCCACAAAATTTCCAAATTAAAAGCTGAACAGAAACACATCTGGAATGGGACACAAAAGCATATTCCTGTTACTTCACCCAGCATTCTGCCTTCAGCCCATGGTTCATTTGCTCTGCTGGTAACCACTGTGCAGAGGAACAGGAGGAAGCAGAGCTCCTGCAGCTCTCCTGTGCCAAATGCCCTTTTCACAACCTCTCCATTTTTACTCCCATCTCCTTTTTACACCATCTCCTTTTTACTCCCTCCCCAGCCTGGGCCATGGGGGAGCTGAGCTCCACGTGCTGCCTGGTGCTGGGGATTTCAGGGCCTTTTTCATGTGCTCAGACCAGAACCAGCTGAAGATATTAACCTGCCCGTGGAGTGGGGGGAGAAAAGCTGTCCAAGTTAGCAATTAGGAGCCCTGAGCCTTTCCAATATTGGGTAGAAACCAGAACTGGGTGATGTTGTTTCATCAGAGCACTTTCCTGATCACAAAGCAGCCTGAGCTGAGGGGGCCCCAGCAGCACAAGGGTTGGCAGAACCACTTTGCCTTGCTGCAGCCCAGGGGCTGGGGTGCAAGCAGAGGTGCTCCAGGTGGTGGTGGTTCCATCCCAGGTGTCCATCACCCTTTGCAAGAACAAATCCTCTGTGCTGGGGACAGGCCTGGGGGTGCAGTCCACTTTTGGGATTGGGCATCTCTCATTTGGGAACCTGGAAGGAGGAATTCTCACTGGGCTGATGGAAGGAGCCAAGCAAAGTGCCCTTCCCTTGAGCAGACACCTGGAAGGTTGTGGGGTCTGAAGGTGAGCAGGAGGTTCTGGGTGTTTCTCTTCACACACAGTCAGGGAACTGCAGGTATCCAGCTCAGGGTGGTCATCATGGCAGCTTTGGAGGGCTTCATCCAAAGCCCACCAAAGGTTATGAAGATCTATCCAGTGGAGTAATCCAGTTTGGGATTTATTTTTCAGTAACAACCCATCCTCAGTGCTTGCAGTATTTGTCTCCTTATTAATAAATGTCCTTTTGGGCAGAAATCCCAGGTTGAAGGCCCAGGGTTCAGCCAAGGTTACAAAAGGTCACTTTATTACCACTATATTGCTTTAACAGTATTTATTTATGTCCTCTTCTGAATCTTCTCCTAGTCCTCCTGGCGTAGGATACGGCCACCTTGGTAATGAGAGAGGAAAAAAAAAATAATAAAATCTTTCTTTGTGCCACTATCCCCCTGCAGAAAAAGCTTAACATCTGATTTAAGTTTACTGAAATAACAGCAGATGTTTATCTTGTATTGTATGGCACATGGCACTACATCTCATAAACCCCCTCCTGGAGCTTAAAGCAGAGTTTCTGGTCCCTCATTTGGACACTTGCAGGCTTTGTGCTCTTTTTTAAATGTTTTTGTTTCTCTGGAGCTTAATCTGCTACCAAAGTATTTCTAAGGATCACGTTATACACCGTGAAACAGGGAATAGCAAAGGAGATTTCCAATACTTCCTTGCCCTAAGCACAGGGCTGTGCCCTGCCTTACCTGCAGCCTCAGGATGACAGAATTGGGCAAACTTTCTGTGGGTTTTCATTAAGAAGAATCCACTTAGGGTGTGGGTTTGGGGACAGATCAAGAAGGAAAAACCTTCATCTGTTGGGAAAGCAAAAAGTGGGGAAGAAGCAGGTAGGAAAAAAGTCATTTTTCTGGGACTTGAAAAAAGGGAAGCCTTTTAATTTTGAAAACCAAGGTGTATTTTATTGTGGAAGTGTGGAATGGCTGTAGTTGGTGTGATTTTTTTTTTACATTTACACAAAGAAATACTTAATTCTGTTTGTTGCAAGTGTAGAGCACTCTGGTGCAGGACAGAAATGACCATTTTCTTCCAGCACTAATCCCTGTTTGCACAAACATCAATGTTCTCGTGGGCAGAGGAGTGCAATCCAGCCTGGGGAATTCTCACAGCTCCTTGGGATGCTGCAGGGGATCAGGGCTGGGACAGAGATGCAGAAAGCCCCAGGAAAGGGTGGCTGAGGAAGGACATGACTTTTGGGGGCTTTAGGGACAGAGTTTGGGGGTGGCCTGGGCAGTGCTGGGTTCTGGGCTGGATCTGATGCTGGTGAAAGGTTTTTTCCAAGCAAAATGATTCTGATTATTGTCCTCAGTTGAGAGTTTCTGGTATTTTTACATATTTCTGAGCTGCTTTGCTCCAGGAACACTGTGGCTTCTCTTTTTCCCATAGGCTCTGAAGGCATGGTTCATTTTATGTTTGAATAGATGCAGTGCTCCTTTGTTTCCTCCCCTGAATTCTTTATTTATTATTTCCGAAAATGATTTGATTTTCCCCCTCCTTCCAAACACATATGATTGCAATAAGCAGATACAAAATAGAACCAAGAAACAAAAGGCTCTACATGCTGATAATGTACATTTGGTTTGTATTTATCGTTTTAAGATGTGTTTTAATTGGTTCACTACCAACATCCTGTAACTTCCAGTCAGTCAGAAGAGAGAAACCTGTTTCATTTTAAAGCCAGTTCGTTTCTTCCCTCTCCCAGCTGAGAGCAGTGGGCAAGACCCTGCTGTAGTGTCTTCAAACTTCATTTCATTAAAAATTTAAATAAAGAGGATTACAATGCCTCTTGTTTTGCAATTCTGTGTTGATGGCTGGGGGCTGGATTTCATTGGAAATGGGTTTTTGAAAGGACAGCAAGGCAAAACACATTTTGTTACTTTGTAGTATAAACCTTTGTGCATAAATGTGCCTAGAAATAACCAGTTTGCCTCTTACTCCAGAAGCTTAATGTGTAATTCAACAAAGAGAAAGCAGAAAGGTGGCAGGAGTGCCATCTGAGAGCACTTACCTGACACCAAAAGGTGATTGAATGGACTGAGGTGTGACAACACCCAATTAATTCCAACCCTTTATTACAAAGAAAAAAAAATTAAACAAACAAACAAAACCAACAACAACCCCACACTAAGAAAAAACAAAGTAGAAATCCAAGAAAATGGGTTTGGAAGAGTGATTTGGAAAGCCAGCTGGCACATCCTCCTGGACAAGGCCAAGGCAAACTGTTTGGGCTTCTTTTCCTGCCAGATGTTCTTACACACTGCCCAGGACAGAGTTTCCAGGCTCAGACAATGTGCCAGAGACTCACAGTTTGTTGCTGGTGATTTAAACACTGAGGTTTGATGCCTCCTAAAGGTCTGTGCCTACCAAAGGGGAACTGGTTTGAGGAAGTGGTGTTGTGCAGGAGGTCAGCCTGGAAAACCTCAGCGTGGTCCCTCTTGACCTTCCCTGCCTCCCTGGGAGGTCTTTTGGACTCTTGTCAGCTTCTGTCTCCCGGCTCTGATTTTGGAGTAGTAGGTTTTATATTTTATAGATATTTTATATTTTGAATAGTAAAAGTGTCCTTTTGCTCTTGCTGAAATCAGAGGTAGCCAAACCTAGCCAGGCCTGACAGAGCATCCCTGACTCTGCTCTTCCCTTCTACCTCATCTTTGACCAAAGGCCCTCACTTTGTTCCAAAACCTGTATTTAAACACACAACTTTGGGTTTAATCAGCCCCAAAAGAGTATCTGCATCAGGGGGAGTTCACAGGGAGCTTTTAAAGTGGGCTCTGTGACCACAGGAAAACCCACCTGGGTGCTGGGATCCTCATTGTGAATTTTGGCCTCTGCCCCCAGCAGCTTCCAGCTGAGCCCAGCACCATTCCTGCCTGTCCCAGGGCACCATTCCTGCCTGTCCCAAGGAATCCTGAGCCCAGCACCATTCCTGCCTGTCCCAAGGAATCCTGAGCCCAGCACCATTCTTGCCTGTCCCAAGGAACCCTGGACCAGACCTGAGCAGGGTTTCATGCAGCCAAACTCTCTGCTCCATGGGAAAAGACCTTTCCCTGTGTGACAGTGAATGGTGTTGCTGCTGTGGTGAAACTGTTTCATGTGGTTGGTCCAGATGGAGAAGTTGATTAAGGGAAGTGGTGAGGTGGTGGAATTACCTGGAAGTTGACCTGAGCAGGGCACGGCTGAGTGATGGAGCCTGGTGGGATGGGGCAGCTCTGGATGAGTTGTCCCCCCGAAACCAAAACAGCTTCAGAGGTTTCAAAATTCAGGTCTTGAGAAAGAGCTATTCCTGTCTGTGGGGAGGGTGAGAACTTGGACACCTTTCAGGAAAACACACGGAAACTTTTGTTTTAATAAACGTTATGGAGTTTCCCTTTTCCATTTGGCTACTGGGAGTGTGGAGAGGGGGAAAGATGGAAAAAGATTCCGTTTGTTTGCTGGCCAGTTTGGTGAAAAAGAGCAAAACCAGGAGGTGTTTTTATACATAAAATTTCTTGCTGAACGTCTGTCCAGCCCTGCTGGGACCTGGGGGTTCCCACCTGGCCCAGATGTTTCTGGGATTTTGTGGCCAGGAGGGGAAAAAGGAGAGGAGTGGGATCCAGGCACGGGCTGGGAGTTGGGAGTGAGGAGGAGCCAGCCCTGCCCCAGGGAGCTGTGCAGAGTTCCTCCAGGAAAGTTATCCCTGAGGCACTGGGATGACAGGATAAATAGTGCTCTGTGCTATAAAACAAATACAGATTCATTTATTTAGTTCAGCATGCTGGAAGTTTGCCAGGTCTGTGCTAATTATATTGTATCTTGGTTTTATCATCTATATTCTCCAGGATTTGTTATGCCAAAATGGCTGGATGCCTGTTCCCCAGGCTCCTATTTCTCCTCTAGGTTTCTGGCCATCTTCTCACTTGTATTGATTTTTCCTGGAGTTTTCTGGGCAGCAGCCTCACTGTTACCTGCTGCCATAGCAATGCTGCTTATTCACCTTCTCTAAAAGTGGGAAAGAAAGGAAGGAAAAGAGGCTGAAGAGCACTGAGAGCCCCAGCCCTGCTGTGTCAGGCTCTGCCACGCTGGGGCACAGACCTGCAGGGTCTGTGGGTTTTCCTTTTGGGCTACAATACAAGTTTTGCTGTCCCTGACCATTTTGCCCAAAGCAAAGCTGGAGAGCAGCTGAAGGAAAGAGCTTTTCTGGTGGGATGTTCAGTGCAGAGGGAGAGGAATGGCTTTGTTTTGAAAGTGGAAGGTGAAGGAGGGGTGGGTGGGGTTTGGTCAGAGCATTGCAGAACTTGGAGAGAGGAGAGCTGAGGTGATGGGAGATAAGAATAAAGAGGATGCAGAATATGATCAGATGTGAAAGGAGAATGAGGGGGAAAAAATTGGCTTGGATAAATGAGGTGAAACGGGCACAGAAAATAAGAAGTGGAGTTTTTCTGGAAGCATTTCTGTTTTTCCTGGGATTTAAAAATTACCAGGCATCAATTGAAACATTAAAAGGAAGAACCTCAAAAGCAGTCCAATTCTATAATTTCAAGGACAATCAGATTTACATCAAAATATTATATTTTTTTTTTCTTAGTGGAACTTCTTGCCTGTTAAGCTTAAATTGGCAACGAGGTGATCCTCAGGGCAGAAGCACCAGAGGCTCTGGGCTGCTCCAGTCCCTGGTGGGTCAGGGCAGGGCCTCTCCTGGGTCTGTGTGCAGGGTCCTTCATGCCCAGCACTCATCAGCGTGGGGCACAGAAAGAGGGGTTTTTGGGCAGAGGATGGTGGATCTTCAGTGGGGAATTTGCTCTAAGGAGCCTTCAGATTCTCTGTGTGCCCAGCTCATGGGGGAACAGTCACCCCGGGATGACAAAGGGGTCCCTGCTCCTGAGGACTGGGATGCTGATGAAATGCTCTTTGAACTGTTGGAGGTTTCTTTGGTTTCTTTATTTTTCTCCTTTTTAAAAAAAAAAAAAAATTAATTTTTTCCGTGTGGGTTTTTGCTTTCTTCCAAAGAACAAAAAAATAACTTCCCATGCAGATCTAGTCTGTCCAGGACAAGGACTCTTTTGAGCTATTTCACATACAGTCCCTATTCAAAAGAATCCTCTTGCAGCTCCTGAAGGAGCCCTGACAATCTCCCAGCTGGGTACAGCATCTCTCTTAGCAGAGCACTGATAAGGGATTCCTGACCCCAGGGTGCTTCACCACATTTCAGGGACCTGCTGCCCAGCACTGAAATAGATCTGAATATTGAAATCCTCCTGAATTTTAGTTTACTCCTCTGAACTTGTTAGTATTAGCATTGCATTGGTGTTACTGTTTTGCTCTCTGTTGTAACAGCACCTACAACTTCTACTGAGTCTGAGATTCTGGTGCCAGGAGTTATGTCCAGAGTGGGGAAGTTTCCAAATTAAAGCTGGTCAAAAAACCTCTGGCACGTTTTCCATGCCAACAGCTCAAATTTATGGTTTCTTTATGAAAGGGATCAAATCTGTTCCTATTTTCTGTCTGAGAAACTTGCTGTTAATTTCAGCAAGTGCAACTACTGACAAGAGACTGAGCTGAAAGCAGAAGTACAAGACAGAAAATCACCTTTATCCTGGCCCAACCAGGACATTAAGAAGAGCTTGGTTTTAATTCTGTAGATAAAAAGAAATAAAAAGGGAAGCATACTGGCTTCTTTTCCTCATAGGACCTGAACATCACTGGGGCTGTTTTTTCACCAGTTCTTCACTAGAAAAGTTTGTATCCAGAAGAACATTGTCCTTGTGCAAGGTTGTTTGCCAGAGATACCTTTCTGGGGGGTGTGTGAAGCTACTGAAAGCTAAATAAGAAGTGACAGAAAAGTGATACTGAGTATGGTGCAAATAAAATGCAAGTGAATCCAGAGGTGAGAGGTTTCTAAGTGAATGTTCTGGGCTGGTTCCTCACCCCGTGGTGTTCAGCAGGTCAGTAGATGGTTGGCAAAAGCCTGGTTTGATAAGAAGTTGCCTAAATGAGGCTAATGATGGCTTCTCCTGGGTAATGCAGGGGAGAAAAAGTTCAAAGCCTGGTATTTCTGTGCACAAAGTCCAAATACCTGCCAAGTCTCTTTGATGAAGTGTCTTTGTCAGAACGATTAAATGAAGGTTAAAAAGGCCAGACCTTTTCTCAACATATTTGACTTGCTCTTTCTTTCCTCTCTTCAAGGTGTCTTCATGTTGCATTTATTTGCTTCATGAATTCTTTATTACACTAATCAGCCCTGATGTACAAACTCATTAGAAAATGAGCTGGAAATATAAGATCTGTCAAATTTCAGAGACTTCTGACATTGCTAGACTCAAGGGCCTTTTTGTGGAGAAAAGAGAGAAAGGAAAGAAGCTAATGAGGAAATGTCAGATAATGTAGAAGTCAATCCATTTGGGGATGAAGTTTTATAAAGTTCAGAGAGAAAAGTTGTAACGTTGCCAGGGTAAACACCTTTTTTTTTTTTTTTTTTAAATGTAAATTTTGGCACGGAGGATTTTTTTTTCTTACTGGTGTTACTGGCCACTGCTGGCAACACCACTGGGGAATCTTTAGCCCTGGCCTGCAGTTGTGTTGCCACCCAGATTTCGGAGCAGGCATCTTGTCTGTTCACATAAAGCAGAACAGAGCTGGATGCCAAGAGAAACCTCTCTCCAAAGCCCATTTTTTCCCCCTCCCATTGGGAATGAGCCAGGTGGCAGCTCCCAGGTGCAGGTCCAGAAGCCCCCCTGCTTCTCTGGCAGTGTGAAGCTGAGGTCCCAGGGATGGGTCCCCAGCTGCTGAGGCAGTTTGTGTGTTCCTGGGGGACATTCCCAGGGTCCTGCCTGGGGTCTGCTCCTCGGAGGGGCTGAGCTGAGCATCCTGCCCACCCCCCACCTCCCACTGCAGAAGCCAACAGGAGCTGTGCTTGCTCAGCACCTCATAAAAACCAATCCCCTGTGGGCTTGGGGAGGATGAATGAGAGAGAAACTGGGCTCAAAGAATAAGATAAGTTTGCTGGCAAATTATTAGTAGCAGTGAAAGCAAAACCTGAGGCATTTCCATACCCATGAGAGGGGGATTTCAGAGCTGGCTGCTTTGGGATCATTGGTGTCAGGGGACATCTGGCTGTACCCTGTGAGCACTGTGCTGGGGGACACCTGCCACCTGTGTCCATCCTGCTGGTGGCACTTTAAGGCCCTCCAGCCCGGGCTTGGCTGGGGTTTATGGGCATCAGTGCTCCTGCTGAACCCGGGGAGGTGGCAGTGGAGGTGCCCCAAGGTGACCCTGCAGAAGGGTCAGAGGCAGAAGTGCAGCACATGGCAGAGAGGGGTGATTCAGTTCAAGGAGAGCTTTTCAAATCAGATTAGGCTGGGTGGGCTTGGGAAAGGGAAGGGGCTCTGTTCTGCTTTGCAAATCTTAACTCCATCAGAAAGGTGTCAAAGAGCTGGTACTTCCCTCTTAGTTCTTCCCCCTCTTTCCTTCCTCTTTCTGTCTCAGGCTGCTGTCTTGCCTTTTCTGCAGACACAATCCTCATCTCAAATTCCTGCTCTTTGAAGCCTGTGGCTGCTCAGGTAAAGCAGCCCTTAGGGGAAGAGCCCAGGGATGTGGCTCTGACTCCTGAGGTTTCCCTTCTGCCTCAAACCCACACAAAGAAGATTCCCAGGGCAGTAGCAGGTGAGGAGCACTGGATCAGACTGGCTGCTGGCACAATTCTGGTATGTTTCTCTTTGCTTTATTGATGCCTTTGTTTTAAAAGTCTTATCCAGAAAAAAATCGTAGGTGTTTTTGCGTGGGAATCTGCTCAAAATCATCCTAAACTTTCCTCTGAGTGTGTCGTGTTGCTGTGGTGTTACCAGCCACATCTTCAGGGTTTCTTTAGTGTTTCCATGTGTTTCTAGTGTTCTGCTTTGTACTGGTTTATTTCCCTTCCAGTCTATCTGCTCCGTGGCCTTTAGCACCCTCCTGCTCTGGGTGTTTCTCTTGCCAAATAAAAACCCCACTTCCCAGCAGGTCTGAAGTCTGCTCACCTCATTTGTTGCTGTTGGCTTGGGTGCTTTGCAGGCACTGCCAATCCTTCACTTTCTCTTCAGCCTCAGAGTCCCAACCAGTGAAACCCATTTGCCCACTGGATCTGACCCGTGGCTGTTGTGCTTCCCAGGTGTGGAGCACCCACAGGTCCCCTGGGCCACCCCCTCCCAGCAGTCACTGTCACCCACTGCCAGCATCCAACCCTCTGCAGTGCTTCTGCCCTGCCCCAGCTCCTCCACTCTGCTCCAGGGCAAGGATGGCTGCAGAAACAGGGAAGAAAAGAATACACCAAATATATCTTGTAAGAACTGACATGGGTTTTTTTTCCACACCCCCCCAGAGCTTTTCTTTATATCACAAGGAAACTTCAGAGTCAAATATTTTGAACGATTCTCCCGTAAAAAACATCTTGTAGATTTTAAACCTGCAGAAGTGGTGAGGTCAGGAGCTTTCCTTGCCAGGCTCTGATGATCTCTTATGGATCCACACTTGGAAATGTTCAGTGCTGCTGGAGCCCATCTTGCTGCCCATCATTCCTCCTGATAAAGTTGCTCTTTGTTTGTGTTTATTTCCTGCCTGTCTTGTCTGCTCTCCCCTCATCTCTCTTCTTCAGGTGGGGAGGTTGATCAGATGCTGCACTGTCTTTGGATTTGGATTTGCACCAGTTAATAATCTCTGTAAATAAATAAGCAGTTCACTGTCAAACCATTTACATTTATATGAAAAAAATAATCTTTTGATACTTTCTTTTACTTTTTCCTCCCTATTTATGTGGAAAGGTTGTGCTCAGCTTAGCACAGTTTTCCCCTGAAAAACAGAAGCTGGAAGAAAAAACCTGGCTTCCCCAGTATGAGATACCTGGGCTTTCTCATTCAGAAGGTGAGGTTGAAAGGGCCAGTGAGCTTTCACTCCTTGAGACATCTTCAGCTCTTTTTTCAGTAAGTTCAAACAAATTTCTGCAGCCATATATGGGGAAGTTTACATCTCTGCCAAGTGTAGGTTGATAAAGGGGAGACTTTGATCCCCTGGCCTGTCAGTTGTAGCTCATGTGTGCTGGGTCAGGACAAAAGTCTAAGTGTATTTCCCTTAACACATGAATTATGCTGCCTCTGAAGTATTGCATGGGGGTGAGAGTCAGGAGGAAGCTGGTGTGATTGCTCTTGGGGAGATTTATCTGGGGAAAATCCTCTGTGAAGGAGCTGATTGCTAACATCTAACATTAACCAGGTTAATATGAGTTGTCAAACAGCTGACAGTGGGAAACAATCTCTATTTATAGGGACTGCAGGTATTTAGAAGGAAATGCACACACCTGCATGCTTAACCCAAAGACCCTATAAATAGAACACCTCACAGTGCCTCCAGCAGGACTGATGCAGCCTGGAGACACCAGGTTTTTCCCTCCATGTATTTAAGTGGATTATTTGAGGAAAAGGAGTGATTTCATGAGGAGATAGTGCTGCTACCAAAATGCAGCAATTTGAAAGCACAGCAGCTTCCTGAATACTTGTGCTTTTATGTTAGCCTGACCTGGGGCTTGGGAAGTTGAGGATGCTTGAAACAAAAGCCTATTAGGAAAACAAGGTGAGCTCCCATGTTTAATAACTATCGTGTTACTTGGTGGCTTTGGGCAAAGACTGGTGAAGGGCAAAGGGTTTTCTGCTTCTTGTTGGAGTGCTTTGTGCTGCTGAACTCCCTGCCAGTAAACAAACTGCTGAACCACTTCAATATTAAGTGTAACAAATGCAAGCAGTGCGTGCTGAGATTTTATTTAAATGTCTTTACCACCTTTTTGTGTGCATTCAGGGCAGGTGTGTGTGGCTGGGGCTCTCCTGTTCCTGGCTTTGTGGATGCACAGGAGGCAGGGGACAGGAGCTGTGTGTGTGCTCGTTTCTTCTGCACCCTCAAGGAGCCCCAGGAGGGTTTGTTAGATCTTCAGGGAAAGGGCTCATTCCTGCTAACAAGTGGTGCCATGTCCAGCATCAGGTCAAGGCCTCTGGGGATTACTGCAGCAGAAATAATTATCTTAGATGAGTTAAGGCAACGTTGGCTTGGTTGAACAGGATGTGTTAATTTGCTCGTGGGCAAATCGATCAGAAATCCAAACCAGAAATTCCTCTGAGCAGGGTAAGGTGTATTTTTTCCCCTTCTGGGTCACCTGGATCTCTGGCTTGCCTTTGGCATGCTGATAACACCCTGCAGCCCCAGCAGCAAGGTGGTGTCACACAGTGCTGAGTGAGCCCACGGGGGCTGCTCAGGAGCTGCAGAGAGTGTGCAGAGCCTGGGGAGAGGAGATCTCCCTAAAGTGGGAGCAATTGCTGGAAAAGTGGGTCTGATGTGTTCCTGATCTCCTCTCAGCAGCTTCTCAGCAGCCTGAAGGAGCTGAAAGCAGCCATTAGAAATCCTTTTCTTAAAAGTCAAGAGGGTGAAGGGACTCTGCTCATTGCAGCTGGGTGTTGCTTCCTTCCTGAGAGGAGCTCAGGGCTCCAGAGGGCTCCTCAGGAGCAGTGCTGAGCCAAAAAAATTGTCATGTGCCATTGTTACAGGATATTTTGGCACATCCAAGTGAAAAGCCTTCCTCTGGGCATCCTGTCACTTGCTTTGGTGGTTGTGCTGCAAATGCCAGAGTCAAGGAAAAGGAAAGCCCTTGCTTCTGACTTGTGGACCTGCTGCAAAGATATCTCTGACAGAGAAAGGGGCTCTGTGCAGGAGCTCCTCTGACCTTTGCCAACCATCCATCCATCCATCCATCCATCCATCCCTTTCCCACCAGGCACCCGTGCAGTGTGAGCACCAGAATGGGCAGGGAGAGGTTGCAAGATGGATTTGGTTTTTCTGGTGGATTTCTCCCGCATGCAGATCTGTTTCACCTTACTGCTACAAAAGTCCCTCCTAGTTTTCAGGAAGCCTGTACAGAAGAATTTTCCTTCTGCTTTCCCCACTTCCTCTAAATGCTGTGCCAGAAAAAGGTGCTGTAAAAATTGTAAACCACAGTTTGATCTCTCAGAGTTAAATGGAGTGACTCTGGTTTCACAGGGGTTGAGATGACATGGGAATTGGGCACCAACATTTGTTTTTCTGTGGGCTCCCTCTATGGGCTTTTATTTTAATCTTACTTTTATTCTTTCTTCCCTCCTCTCCCTGCATCCACCAGTTAAAATAGACCAGAAGAACCCAGTTTGAAGCAGCTTGGGAGGCAAAGTGTTTCAGGATGCCTCTGCAGCCCCATTACCCATTTGCAGTGGGCACTGGAGCTCTGGGGGGAAGAGAAGGGGCTGTGGGCAGGATCAGTCCCATGCTGGGTGGGAGAGGCTGGGCTCAGCCTCTGATTCCCAGAGGTGCTGGGGAAAGCTGAATTTTTATCTCCCAAGGCAGAAGGTGCAGCAGTGTCTGCATTCAGAGCGTGCCAGGGGAGGTATGTGCCTGCTTCTCAGCTCAGCATGTTCAAGACCCATCTCAGCTCAGGGTAAAGGTGTTGAAAAGGTTCCCAGGAACTCGAGTGAGCCCTCAAAGGAGCCTTGAATGGGTTCACAAGAGTCCCAGACAAAAGGAAGAAGGCAAAGAGTGCAGACAGGGAGTCCCTGGAATGAGATAGTGGGCTGTGTTCGCTCTTCAAATGCCTCCTGATGGCATTTGCTTTGCAGATGTTTCATTCCACAGAGCTGTGATCTCTGGTCTGAAGGTTCCTGGAGGTGTGATCACAGAAACACTGGCAGGGAGCAGTAGTGGGCTGGTGTTCCCAGCGTGCCCCACAATGCAGTTTGATTGTGGTCAGATCTGAAAAACCCGACAAAACAAAACAAAAGTGAACCCAAAAGCCATAAAATATTCTATAAACCCTTTTATTTTCAACCCATTTGCATTTAAGGGCCACTCAAAAAACCCTCATTCATTCATCTGATTCATTAAAGAGACTCAAGAACTTCAGTGACTCCTCAGGGACTTGAACTTGTGGTTGAAGTAACTGGGAAGTCCCAAATAATGTTAAGGAAACCTGAAGCTGTCCTCTCTAACAGCCCCAAATTAATGTGCATTGAGGCTTAAGGGCTCTGGTCATTTCCCACGTTAATTTTCTTAGTGCAGAAATAAAACCAAAGTAGTAAGAAAAAAAATGTAGCAGGAAGAGACATTTAATAGCAATGAAAGTGTCACAGTGGGTAATTGATGTTCAAGCTTCAACCATTGGTGTTGCTCTCAGACCCCTCAACCTGTTCATCTCCTGCCCAAACCATTTTGTGGACTTTGTTCACTTTGTTATTGAAAAGGGACACCTGGAATGGAGACATTTGGGGGTGCAAAGGATGGAAAAGAGGTTGACTGCCCCATGATGGGCAGGGGAGCACCTGGAGCACCTGCATGGAGCCTGGAGCCCTCCTCCAGCTGGAGTAGCTGCCCCCTTCCTCTTGGGGTGCTGGGCAGCCTGCTCTCCAGGGCAGGATCTGTGCCATCCTTTGGTCACATCCCTCTGTTGGTGGCCTTGCCTCAGCTGTGTCTATTGGATTACACACTCTCAGGGCAGGCAGAAACATATGCTTTTGCTTTTTGGCTCAGCTGCTTCCAAACATTCACATCAACAAAAGAGAACACTGCAACATTATTATTTTTTTTTTTTTCCAGCTGATTGAGTCATCCAAATATGCAGTGGTAGGATCAGAGAATGAGAGATGTGTGATAGCTAACACAAAGCATCTTTGAGCTGCTGCCCTGGTGGAGCAGCTCCAGCTGATGCTGAGGAGCTCAGAGAGCTTGGGCTGATGCTGCTGTGCTGGGGCTGATGCCCAGAGGTACCCCAGGGTAAGGGGTGTCACCTGGGATGTCCCCTTGGCCAGCTGGGAGCAGGGGACACACAGAGGAGCCCTCTGTCCTTTGAGAACTTATTCTCCTCAATTATTGTAGGATATTCCTAGTGGGCAGGTCTCGAGAGTGAAGAAAATTATTTGTCTTTCAAAAATGAACTTGCTATATTTGTTTATATATTTATTTTCCAGCCATTTCTGTGCTGCTTTTAGTGGTTTGGGCAGCAGGCACCAAAGCAGGGTTGCTGAGGTGTCTGTCAGGAGCTGACCCACTGCCCTTGGAGGCTGCAGGCTCCTTCCCTTCTCTTCCAAGCCCTGCAGAGGAACTTTCCAGTCCCACCTCCCTGCTCAGTGTCACCTGGGTGCTGTCATCTGTGGGGAGGGGAGGTGCAGATGTAGAAATTTTTTTTTTTTTTTTTTTTTTTTTTTTTTATCCTAAACAGAACTCGTAAACGCAAACTGACAATAACATTCCAACAAAATGAAAGATTACATTAGTTTGGCAGGAACTTTTTCCATGTAAAACAATCTGGAGGCTGCAGTGCCTTAATGTTGACCATTACGACTGAATTGGCATGGAGTTACTGTAATAAACAGCCACTCAGAGTAGGGTGATATTATTTTGAGGCTAAATCTGTGTTTCAGCTCATTACCAGCACCGAAGCAATGGACTCCACAACATTTGCTTTCAGTAAGAAGGATGTAAAACGCTTTATTTTTATTTTTGCCACGAAGCTTAATTTAGAAATTGGAGTAACAGCAGTGGCCACCCCTCCCCAGGGCTGTGAGCACTGCCTGGTGCTGGTTTGGTCCTGGTGTGCTGGGAACACCCCATGCCAGGGCCTGAGGGCACCTGCTGGGTGTGCACTGTGGGGCTGTCTGTCCTTTCCTGTGGAATTTGAGGGGTTTTTGCTAGGAAAGGGCAGGATTGCAGCTCCTTCCTCTGGGCTGGCAGTGCAGTGGTTTCAGAGCAGGCTTCAGAGGGGACTTGGGTTCCCTCCTCCTTAGAGCAGCACTTCTCTGAGGACCAAGGGATTTCAGCTCCTGACAAGCGCTTTTTCCAAATCGAGCCCCTGCTGAAATAACCGAGGAGCTTCTGTCGGTTGAAGCCAGGAGGACAGCCCTGCCCACACTCTCCGGGAGGTGACACCCCCGGGACCCATCTGCCGTGTCACCCAGCCCTGCGCACAGCGCTGGCATCTGCCCGCACCCAGCCGCAGCCCCGCCGCGTTTCTCCCCGAGGAGTTCAACTTCCAACCCCCCCCTCCTCTTCCTTTCTCTTCTTCCCACCTCCCTCCCTCCCTCCCTGCTCCTCGACAGAGGCGCAAACACTCTTAAATGAGAGATAGTGGCTTCCATCCAATGGAGCCCCGGTTAATCACCGAACATCGTGGGAAAAGCACAAGATGAGGGCCGAGAAACAGCCCATTGTCTGGGCAAGATTAAAGCCCCAAAAGCCGTATTGTCTGCTGAGGGGATAAATCTTCCTGCTGTCACTCAAGCACTGAATTAAATTCCCCTTCATTTCTAAAGGGGCTTATCTGTACTGAATAGGCTGTTGCGCCACAAGCGTAAGGGAACGTATTAAGTGAGCTCCTGTCTTGGGCACCTTCACAAATAGACGAAAAACAGGAGCAGCTCTGGAAGGGGTGGGCTGGGGGGAGGGAAGAGCAGGAGTGCTTGGGGCTGGGGAAAAGAGGAGGGATGGTAATTGTTGTTGCAGGTCCTTATTACTGAAGGAGGGAAATGAAATGGCCATTTTGCTTGGCTCTCCGGCTTCCTCCAGCCACTGAGATAAAACCGAGGTGGAGTGTTAGGAACCAGCATCCTGCAGGGGGTTGGGATAAGGGATGTCCTGGCGTGGTCTGGGGTGGCTCTGAAGGAGACTGTGATGCTCTTGCAGGGTCCCCAAGGAAGGAAGTGGCTATGGGTGCACTGGTGGGGACCTCCTGCCACCCAGGTTGTCTCGGGAGGGATGGCTGTAGCTGACTTGAGGAGAATATTTTGCAGGGGGTTTGTACCACGTTTGCTCAGCTGCTGGAGCTGGGTGAGCCGTGGCTGCTCAGGGCTCTGCTGGGAGCTGGGCAAAGGAGGAATATTCTGAGCAGACTTTATGTCTCAAGGAGCCCACGGGCAACACCACCAGTGCTGCTTCTCTAAAGGCTTCCCCTGGGCTTTGGCAAGGGCCCAGCACTGGGAGGACACAGGACACACACAGTCACTGCTTGTGGCTCTGCCATCCTCCACCCCCTGCCACTCACAGCATTCCCCACACAGAGCCAGCCTGCTCGGGCATCCCACCCGTGGGTGCCTCCATGGGGATGAGCACTGTCCCATGATTTTGGGAAATGCAGCAGCCAGGGACACGGAGGCCGGGCTGTGAACCAAGTGTCAGATCATCAGCTTGGTGTGTTGGGGCTGAGGCACCTCCTGGGCATTGTGTCTGCTGTCTGAGGCATCCCAAAGGCTGGAGGGTCAGTGCAGCTTCCCTTGCACCCCGGGTGGTGAGCTGTCCTTCTCTGGGATGCTTAGAGCCCAGAGGAAGTTTGGAAACACCAATCAAGCATTTTTCATATTAGTTCCTTAGTGCCAAGTGATGATAATGGCCCCAAACCCAGTGTTGATGTCTGCAGGGTGAAGGGGTTGGAGCATCACTGTTTGGGAGGGACTGAATTCTGGTGCTTTGTTGGTATTCTTTCTTTTATTATCTGAGTGACTTTGTTTTTATGGAACATTTCTTTGCCTTCAGTGAGGATCCAGGTGCCTGATGTGCAGCCTGTGTTGGAAGCCTGGGCTCTGTGCTGGGAGAGGTGAAGGGCACATGGAGAAAGTTCAGCATTGCAATGGGTTGGGGAGTCACTGGGTTTAACTCAGAGCAGGATGTTCCTGAGCACAGATACACTGCAAATGTCAAAGGACAGCAACATTTATACATTTCTATTTACTGTGTACAATATTAACTATGCATAACACACTCAACACAGGGATCAGGCTTTTCAGTTTAGGAAAGCAGATGATTATACTTCACCTTGGTGTTAGTGCACTGGATTAGGAGCAGGCTGCATTTCGCTTCTGGTACAATTTGGTAAGTGCTAAACAGGATTTTCTGCATCCTGAGTGGAGTTTCCTCTTGTTGATAGGGTTTAATGCTCTCTTGTACAAGTCTCTTACTGTGCAAATACCTCCAATCTCTCCTTTTAGCAACCCAAACCATTGCTTAAACAAGTGGGTTTACACCTGCTTACCAGATTAATTTAATTAGCCAAAAATAGAGTGAAAGAACTGGCTTGAGAACAATGGTTTGCAAAGAACACTTTTTTTCTATTTCTTGTTGAATCTGGTAAGCCAGGGGAAGCTGGATTGAAATATTATTCCTCTTAGTTTCCTGGCTTCTTGTTTTTACAAACTAACTTGAGAAAAGAAATGATCGAAAGAATGTTTGGAGGGTTTTGTATTTGAAATAACAGGGAGAAAACTTTTTCTACTGATTCATGCCATCATATGAAAGAGCTGATCTAGTCCTTTGCTACTGAATGAAATCCCAGTTATTTGCCATCTATGGTTATTTCAGTTCTCAAGTTTTGCTCAAGGAAAAGCTGGAGCTGATCTCTCAGCTGCTGTGATCTCAGGAGGCAAAAGGCTTGTACTGCAATTGCTGGAGCTGGGACCTGTCCCCTTTCCCAAACCCACAAATTGTTAATTATTGGGGGAAATGGATCTTCTCCATAAAGCCATTTTATTTCAGCAACCTTAAAGATCTATTTCAATTTCACCTTTGTTTTTAAGGCTCTTTACAGATCAGACCTCTCATTTTAGGCAGACAGCATTTTGCAGCAAAAAAAGGAGCCGTGTAGTAAATGTCAAATTGTCTTTTCACACTGATCTTCCTTTATCTTTTTAGATTTTCATAAAGTGACACGAGACAAACTCCTGTTTTAATAAATCCACATTTTCTAATAAATACAGTTATTTAGAGGTACACTGGGTTGGACAATTGTAAAGCCACTGAATTGCATACACTAATTTGGTTAGAAATCAGCTGGTATTTTCCTATTGAATTGAGATCACAGACTGTTCCATGCATTTTTCTTCATATTCTACAATCTTTTGGAAGAGGCACAAAATTTAAGTAAAGCACCTTCAGAGTCCTACATAATGCTACTTTTAAAGTAATTTGTATTTAAAAAATAATAATAACAAGCAAACAAACTTGTTAGCCCATAGGATGCTTCTGCCCCGTGGCTTAATGGCACAGGTCTTTATACATCCAAATCCAGCAGCTTTCAATAACAAAGGATGAAATTCATGAAACAAATTGCTTCTCTCTTCATAAGTCACACACTCCTGTGCCAGGGGAAGGGTGTGTTGGTAACATTAAAATAGTTTGGTCGCCAATGAATTGTAAATTCCCACCGAGCCCTGGGCCTCGGCACTGAGCTGGGAACAGCGTGAGCCTGGCCACAGAATGCCACAGATTGGGGCACTCACTGCTGCCTTTTGTGTGACATCTTGTAGGGGAAGAGCTGAGGAACACCACTGGGACTTTGGGTAGGCAGCCTTGAGGGGAAAAAAACAACAAAAAAACCCCACCCAACAAACTGAAATATGCAGAGGGGATTTAATGAACACCCAGGGGGCTGCGGAGCGGTGCCGGTGGAGCTGGGATCTCTGGGGATCCCGGTTCAGGGGAACAAAGGACACGTGGCCACCAGGTCCTGCCTGCCTGAAGGCAGTGGGGTTGCTCTCTGCAGGCAGAGCTGCCTCAGAATCCCAGCTCCTGGGGCTCCACCAGAGCATCTGCTCTGGAGCAGGGCTGGAGGGGAGAGAGATTCAGGTTTGGGGCATCTTGGGGCTCTTGTGCTGGTGTGCTGGGACCTCCTGGGAAGTGCTCTGGGGAGGAGTGGTCGTGGTGCTAGGGCAGAGACTTGTGTGCAGGATTCCACACGGAATCCTTGAGGAACTGTGGGCTTTAAAGAGGTGAAAGAATAATGCTGTGGTTCTGCACTTCGGTTTTTCCCGGTTCCTGGTTACAATTTTTTTTTTTTTAATTATCCAGCACAATCGGGCCCCGACTGACTCTACAGGTGACAAAAGCAGCCAGAGCTGGCTTGCCAGAGCAGTTTGAGTGAACATCTCCTGAATTCCAGCAGCTCTGGGGACCAGCACACATCCTGCCCTCCGAGCTCTGCAGCAGGGTGCTGGGGCTCTGCACCCAGGGCAGGGGAGGGGACCCCAGAGCACCCAGTTCCTCAGGCAGGTCAGGACCCCAAAGGGTTAACAAACAAACTGCCTGGATTGCTTTGTTCACTGGAAATCTAATCAGATGTTAACCTACAGTCTATATCCAAGCAATCCTTTCCTTATGATAGTGATTAGTATTACACTCAGAATGAATAGAGCAAGGAAAGATTCCTATGGTAACCTTCCAAATGCATTCCTCGGGCAGGCTCTGCCTACTCACAATAATTACATTCTTAACTCGTCTAACAAACGGCATGCTAATTAGCTGCTTAACCAGCCTCAGCTCATTATTACCAAGGTTGGGCAGGCTTGGGTAAAGTGACCCAGAGAGAACAAGCCCACTTAAAAAAAATAATAGTAATAATAAGACATTTGTCAGCTTTGCAGCCGAGATGGAGCCTCCCCCGCGGTGCCGGGACACTCTGGGTGCCTGGCTTGGCCTTTTGGGCCAGCAGCACCCACCAACTTCCCCTGTGTTCCCCAGGAGCTGGGCTTTGGGTTGGCACCTGTAGGGCTTGATAGTCACCTGCCAGAATCCATGGTGCTTCCAGAGTGTCCTCAGGCCCCATCCCAGGGGTGCTGGACACACTGCTGAGCCTCCAGAGCTTCGGTGCACCCCAAGCGTGGCCCTCCCTGAGCTCTCAGCACCTCCAGGCACATGGGTGGTTGTGGTTGTGATTCCTGAAGGTTTGCCTCTGGAAAATATCCCTGAGGCTTGAGCCCAGCTCCCTGTGTGGCTCCACACAGCAATGGGATCTCCAACGGGACTGAGGGAAGCCTCATCCAGAGCCATCCACCTCCCTTCTCCAGTTGTGCTTTTTGCTTTTGGGGGATGAAGGAATTTCCTATGATTGGGATCCATCCACTGCCTCCAGGTTCAAGCAGGGAAGGATGGGCTGAGCTCCTGAGCTCCCTCCCCAGAATCCTAGGATAGAGCCTGTGGTCTGAAGGAAGCTGACCTGCCCCTCACCTTGTGTTTCATCACTTAGCTTTGCTGTTTGCTTTTGTTGTGTTCTCACAAAATGTTTCATTCCCTGCTGCTCCTCTGCACTTCCAGCACAGGGAGAATGAGGAGAACAGGCCTGTCCTTGCAGCCTGGGGAAAGGTGTGCATTGGGCTCCTGGTGTGATTTTAGTGTCAACCCCCCTGGTCCCATTCCAGCAGGCAGTTTGCAGGCAGGAGCGTGCTGGGGAGGCTGCTGCTTAGGCAAGCACCTCAAATCCAGTTGCCTTTATTGCTAGGCAGGTTGGCTTACAGTAGCTCGTGTGGTTAAGGAAAGATCACAAAAGTGAGGGGTTTTAAAACTCTTTTTACAGTTCTTCAGTCTCAATCCACAAAGTTAATCCCAATGTAAACAGAGAATGACACGATTTATGTGCCACTAAATGCAAACTGGTGACACTGCAGCTCAGTGCAGTGGTAAGGTTTGCTCTAAATACAATCTGTTCAGTTTTATGTCCTTACACCAGCTGGAAAGGCCAGCTCCCTTACCATGATTTCAAATATTGATTTGGTTTGCATACATCAAAACATTACAGTCATATATTAAGCAGAATGTTTATTTTTGGGTTTCACACTTCCAGCCCTTTTAACACCTTAATGTGCTCTTGCATTTTGTTGCACTCCTAATTATTTTCCCCTCTTCACCTCTGCAGTTTGTTCTTACGTTGCTGGAATCCAACCATATGAATAATGAAACAAAGCTGAGCACACTCTCCAGCAGAATGCAGCTTCCTTCTTGTCCAAGCTTCCAGGGAACCCCAGGCCACAGGGTGCACAATTCCAGTTTTAAAAGTAGTGGGTCTACAATTTGTGGCCTTTGCCTGTCACCAGGTGCTCTGAGGCTGCCTAAGAGGCAGTTTGATGTTCAAGGATAGGTGCATACTCTTTGAACTTTTAAAAATGTGAATTTCTCTAGGAACAGTGCTTTTCTTCATCTTTATTCATGTTTATCAGTAGAGTAGCAATGCCCATGTCTTGATACAAAATGTATTATCTCTTTTCCTCATCATAAGAAGTTGGCAAACTTGGTCAGTAAAAGCTGGGAACGGGTTTTGTCCCCATGGGTGTTTGTATTGACTTTTCCAGCTCTAATTCCTGCCCTTCTGTGTAAAGATGGGGTTGGAAGGGAGGTGTGTGCAGTTCTGCAGGCAGGTGTTGGAAGGATGAGGCTTTGCCAAGTTTCAGGAAGTCAGACACCATTAAATAACCCTGTAGGTGCTCAGCATTTGCACTGTTCCCCCAAGCAATAGCTGGGCCTGGACCAGAGCTGTCAGTGCCAGGATGGTGCCAGACAAAGGGTGGTTGGGGGATGAATTCCTGTTTTGGTTACCAACTACTTAAGTGTACTACTTAATTATGTGTATCATGCTATGTATATCTTAATCTTGGCTGGAGGAGAAATTAATACTATGGATAATTTTCCTAAAGATCTCCTTGGATTCTGACTGTGTTTAGCCCTTTGTTTGTCAGTGTCAGTGACTCCCCTACCAGCTGCTCTTCCCTGTCCCTTCATCTGTCTGTTTTAGTGTTCAGTTTCTACTTGGACACTAAAAAGGGTCCCCAGGATTTTGTCTCAGAGTTCCTGTGTGCTCAGCAATTGCAGGATAGGAATGATACCATGGGAATGATGCATCCAACCAAAGGAGAAGAAGGGAGCTCATGTTTCAGCTCTGGTTGGGAAGCTGGGTATTGCTGCAAGCTGAGCTGGGCTAGGAAAAGGATCCAGGGAAATCACACCTTGCTTTCAGGCCAGCTTGCATGTAGGGTTATTACTGCATGTGATTGTAAGTGTTTCTAACAGACAGTATGTTAAAAAATGTCTTTTTTAGTGTAAAGCACAATACTTAAGTTCTGTGTTGACTGGTGAACATCATTAATGGTGAATATCATTTTAACCATTGCAAATGGAATGGGAAATAACCAAAGGTTTCCACTCCTTTGGTCAGTCAGGTTTGACAGTCAGGGAGGATCATCAGAGGAAATATCCTTAGTCTCTTTGGGGCAGTATCATCCTCCCCTGCAACCCCCCCAAAAAAACCCAAAAAACCCACATGCATCTTTCCATAGAGACAGGAAAGCACATGAGGACCTGGCTTGACCAGGTCATGGAGATGCTCTCAGCTCAGAGAAAAGTTACACCTGAGCTCAGCTTTGTGTGGAGCAGTGATGCAGCAAGGGAGTCTCTATTGAGAATGGATCCAGGTTCTGGAAGTGACCAGAATCACCATTATTGCTCAGTTTCTACCCCCAGAGAATATGGTGCCAAGAACTATCTGCTTGGCTGGTGAGGGGTTTTCTGGTGGCTGTGGATGCTCCTCTGTCTCTTGGACCTGCCCTGATGTTCACACTCAGGTGGTGCTGAGGCAATGACATCCCCAGCAAGGGCAGGGCTGGGCTCTGGGTGAACTGGAGGGTTGCTGGGGATGTCCCAGCTGGAACCTGAAGGGGTTTTGTTCCTTCCAAGTCCGTGCCAAATGTTAAATCACCTGGCATAGCATCTAGAATAACTCAGTGAACAGGAAAAGAAACAGCTAAGGGGGTGCAGAGACTTGGAGTCATCTGGCCCCAGGTTTTTCATCAGCGTAGAGTAATTTTTTGTATTTAAGAAATGTCCTTTTACAGCAGTGCTGTGTGTGAGGAATCAGCTGAAACTTCTGCACTAAACCCTGCAGAATCTCCTTTTATGTTGGAGAAATTCTCCTTCTCCCTCAGACAAGCTGTAACTTCTGAATTTCCCAAGCCTGTTGGTAGGGAAAGGGGAATTATTAGCAAGGAGATAGCTCATTTTCTAGAAGAAAACCAGAAAGTGCTGGAAATCTTCTTTGCTGCTTGCACACCGGTGGGGTTTGGGGTTGTTCAGCTGTTGGTAGGCAGAACCCTGCAGATTTGGGGTGTGGGTTTGAACACCCCAGCGTGAGGCCGTGGTCCTGCGTGAGCCTCTGACTCTGAACCGGAGCACGTTCCTAAACCACCCCCGTCTGCGTGAGGCCACGAAGGAACAAGGAAAAGGAAAACACAGCTTCTGAGATGGCTGTGAAAGATTGGTATTATCCTGCCCCAGATGGCACCAGCTGTACTCCTGGACCAGCACTAAATGACTGTGGCTTGTGCCAAATATGTACTTGAGTGGGTTGTACATGCCCTTTACAAATAGAAGCTGAATGTTAATAGATACTGACTGAAACCCACTGCCAAACCAAACAGAGCCCCTGGATATATACAGGGCAGGCAGGGAAATTATACATTTGAGGAAGGCTCTCTGCAGAACGCCTGCAAAGGATTTCCAAGTGTTGGTGGATTTAATGTGCCAGTGGCTAATTCCCCCTCCGCTAATGGCGAGGATGCGGGAAGAAGAATGGGGAGAGGTTAAAGGCCCCCGGCACCGCCGCCGTGTAAATTCGGGAGAGGGTCAGGCTCTGGGGTTGTAAACAACATCACATCTCGGAGTACACGGAGTCCTGATCCTTTCAGGTATTCGAGCCTTTGTCTGCTGATATAACGCCTGCCTGTCAGCCCCACGGTCAGAGGCCCAATCTTTTTTTCTTCGGTTGCTGAAAAGGTCCCAGCGCCACATCGGGGCACACACTGGCTGCCTATTCTCCTTCCCCCCGGAACGCAATCACCGGACAACTCGGCTATAATTCACTCCCTGGCCAGCCCTTTGAAAAGGTGGGCTGCCTCGGCGCTGTTAGCCCAGCAAGATAAATCATGTACTCGAAATTAACTTCCATTGAAAGGAAGGGGTGGAAGAAAAGCCGACTGGTCAGGCGGAGCACGCTAAAGAAAAGATGACTGGAGCTGATAAATGTCATTGCGGATAATTTGGGGGCTGTGATTAAGATCTTATCTAGGTAGGAAGTAAATAGAAAAGACTTAATAAAAGTCCTACCCGGGGATCCGTCCTTGCCGACTTGTGAAGTTTTAATTTTTTTTTTGTTGGTTTTTTTTTCTTTTTAAGTGAATATTGAGGAGAGCCCCAGAAAGGTCTTCATTAAAGGGAGAGTTGTTTTCAGGGTGCTGCCTCGAATCTGGAACTGCCTGGGTGAAACTGTACAGCTTCCCCCCACTCTTTTTTTTTTTTGGTTTTTTTTTTTTGTTCTTTCTCTTCTCCAGTGGAGAAAGAAAGCATCTTTGTCTAAAAATTCCTTTAAAAAGCTAAAGAATAAACAACTGGGGGAGAACTGATGAGGATTTCTGGGTAACAATCATCTGTTTTTTCTCTTCTCTTTTTTCTTTCTTTAATGAATGGGCTTTGCTGCCATAAAATTCCCTACAAATAAAATGTAACCTTATCCCCAATATGTGTAAGGGAGAGAATGCAGAGGCCTGTTTGTCTATAAATCCACATACTGCTCGCTCAGAAAGCATAAACTGCCTCCTATTTTTATTGCACTGCCTAGAATTTGCTTTTATTATATTATTAGCAGTAGTTTGCCTTTTTTTTTTTTTTTTTTTTTTTTTTTTCTTGGCTCAACCAATTACTTCAGCAACCTGCAAGCAATGAGCAGAGAGCAGCAGTAAACTCAGTGAACATCTGTGAGCCTGAGTGACAGGGATCCAGAGCCCAGTGGGAGTTTGTGTCACCAGGGAGGCTGCAGCTCCCTCCCTTTCCCTCCGTGCTCAGCCTTTGCAGCCTGGAGCAAGCACAGACAATCCCCAACAGCTGTACAGCTGTTTTCTGTGTACAGACTTCTGTTAGCTAATGAGAATGTTTAAATTTTTATTGAAGAGTGTATCCTGTGATCTATAACCTACCTAATCCAAATCTCGAAGGGATATTGAACTGCCAGAGCTTTCCAGAACCCTCAAAATGCCACCTCCTAAACTACCCAGGCTTCTTATTTACTTCTTCTGTAGCTTTTTACTGCTTTCTCTAATATATAGAGCAGGGTTCAGGATGCAAACTGCGTAATGCATTTTAAAAAAAAAAAAAAAAAAAAGAAAAAAGCTAAAAGGAACAGCTAAGGGTGCAGAGAAAGGGGCTGTGAGGAGCCAGGGCCACTGTGTTGTTGCCTGGGCTAGAAATCAAGTTTGGAGCTGGGAGACAGCCATTTCTATTGACTCAAATCATGTCTGGAGAATCTGGGAGACAGAAGATACTGCTGTGTCTCTGATCCCTTTGTATCTCCAGGTTCTCTCCCTGCTGTTCCAAAACCCAAGGGGAGAAGGCAGGCAGAGTAGTTCCAAGTCTTTCCAGCCTCTGCTCTTGGGTGAATTCTGGTGCAGAAGGGAGGGCCCAGAGCAGAAGCTGCAGGTGCTGGGGTTTTGTGTTCCCACCAGGAGCTGCCTCCTGGGGAGAGCTGGGATGGGATGGGATGGGGACAGCCCCCCAGCAAACTGGCTTTATCCCAGGGAACTTCTTCCTGAGTGCAAAGGGTGGGATGGGCAGTGGGAAGGCTCTGCTGAACCTGGGAAAGCAGAAGGATAACCAATGTCCTCAGGCTTTAGGAGAGCTGTGCCAGCTTTGCTGGGGATGCTGGGGAGAAGGTAACTGTGGTTCCAGCTCCCAGATGCCTGCAGCTTTCTGTGTAATTAAACACTTACTTAAGTGTCTGCCTGGTGTTGCTTTCTTAGCCTGGGGAGGCTTGTCTTGCTTGTATTTCTTTTAAGATCTTGCAATAACAAAACCTGCAAAGTTCCAGCGCAAACCGAAAATGTAAAAAGTGGACGTTGCAGTCAGCAGAAACATAGAATTATTTCCTAGGATCAAGAGCTGAAAATTTAAGTCTTTTCTTGCCGTTTGTGAATTCCCTGTGTGCTGATGCAGGTTTCTATACGTGTTGTCACTATTTACAAGCATGAAGTTGAGAGTTTAGGGCTTTATTTAAAGATGCCTCTGCCTTGGGGAGCTGGCTGGGCCCTGCTTGCCACCCGGGTGTCATTGGTCACTTGAGCCCCAGGAGACTGCTGCTCCTGTATGGGATATCTGCATGAAAATATTTAAACCATGGCCTGGCTGTAAGTGTTGGCTCTGAGAGGAGAAGCAGATTGTGCTCTTGTGGCACTTCAGTGCCCATAAGTGTAGAAATCCCAATGGTTATGGTAACAAAAATGCCTGTGCAGGCTACTGAGCTTACCCAGCTTGTAGGGATTGGTATGGGAGATGAAAATGGGTGAATGCAGCTTCCATTAGATTTTGGAGAGATGTTGCCATCTGCATCATGAGACACAAGCACCTCTTAAACATGAAACATAAAAAAGAAAACTGCAGGTTTGTGAGGCAGGAAGCACACAAGGTGCTCCTGGGCTTTATGGACCTGATCTGCTGCCTGCTCCCAGCTGCTGACAGGAGGGCAGGTATTTTCCTTTAAAGAAAGTGAAGGCAGTTTCTGGGCTGGTTTTTCTCAAGGATTCCTTTTGAATCAAATCACCTGCCAGCCTTCTGTTGGCCTGCCTTGTACCTGGCTGTGCTGTTGCAAATTCACAGCATCTTTGTTGAGCAATTCCTCCTCTGCAATAGAGTTCCCCACACAGACCCCATCCTCATTCAGAGCATCTCGTGAGGCTGATTCAGGAACATTTCCCAGGTGCTGGGCATGGCTGTTCTGCACTGATCTCACCACGTCAGGATCCCCCTTGCAGTGGCTCTGAGAAAGCTGTGGAGCCAATAAACCCTGAGCCAGGTAAAGAGCACCACGAGGATTGGAAAGTGACAGATAAAGCAAATATCCTGCTCCTAAACAAACACAGCAGGACAGGAGAAGATGACAAATGATGGGATTGTGTCAGCTTGAAAACAGATTGGACTAATGGCATGCTGGACTTTGCACTCCTGGGGATCAATAGTGCATCAGGCAGGAGCTGGAGCCCTGGGGAGCTGCAGGACAGGGATCTGTGCTGAGCAGCTCCTCACTGAGCCTCAGCCCCAATGGGCAGCTCTGTGCTCAGGGACTTTTGCAGGTCTCAGGGCTGGAAACAGAGATGTGGCAAAGGCTCTGCCTTTTCTAAGTCCTGGCACTGTGCTGGAAGCTCTGAGCTCACCTCTTTCTTTCAAACATTCTGTTTATTTTGGTTTTTTTCTTGGAGGCAGGGATGTGGAATTGAGTACTTACAGATAGAGAGAGGAAAAAAAAAAAAAAGTTTTATTTCTTGCACTTTAAGGCAGACTGTGCACATAAAATGAATATATTTCTTCCTGTCTTTGTTCCCAAAAGCTGCAGTTGGTACAAACTGGCTTCACTGTGTGCAGAACTCAGAGACACTGCCTGGATGTGATTTTTCTGTGCTCTTTGCCTGCATGATGCAGAAATATGCTCCTTTTCCTATAGAAATGTGCATTTACATATGTATGGGGAAAAAAATAGCTGGCAGTTGTTTGGGATGGGCAGATCTTACCTGTGTCTGACAGGGGGATGTCCCTCCTGCTGCTGCTCAGCCACTGTCTCCTTCTCTGCTCCCACTGCCTCCCAGGCTTCTCCATCTCCTCTGGAGCAGACAGGAGAGCTCCCAGACCCTCTCCCAGGAGCAGCCTGCACCTGGATGGATCAGCTGCTCAAAAAGCCTTTGGCATAACTCTATCAAGCTCAGAAGCCTTCTGACCACTGACACGGTTTTTAGGGAGCAGTTTTGGTTTATTTTAGTTTTGTTCCTAACTTGAGGCTTCTCCCTGCTGATCAGCAAGCTCAGAGTCCTGCTACATGGCCACCCCTGCCTGCACCCTGCCTTTCCTTCCTTTGCCAGCCCCTTCCCCTGCTCCTGATAAAGCTCCTCTGGCCAGAGCCAGGGCTTGGGGGGGAATTTCTGCCCAGAGCCAGAGCTGAAGCCCAGCTCCAGCGAGTTGAGAGATAACAGGAGCAGCAAGGAAATTGAAACCCAAGGTTTTGCAAAGCTGAAAGTTTCCGGGTGGGCCTCTCGTGCCTTGGAGTGTTCAGACTCAGTCCTGTCCCTCCTCTTCTCCTGTCTCAGAAGTCTCCAACAGCTTTGGGAAGAGCTTTGGAGGGGATCTCCCAGCTGGGATCATCCCAGCTCCAGGCTGCACCCTGCCTGGGGGACTGGGTGCCGAGCCTGAGATGAGACCCAGGAATCTCCCTGGGAAACACCTCAGCTGCTGTGTCTGAGTGTGGTTTATTAAAAATACCTATTCCTGTCGTATTTTGCTTAAAAATACCTATTCTCCCTCATGCTCAAAAGGGTTAACTATTTCCTGATAAATGGCACTCTCTTTACCAGCTATTAGTTGTTTACCTGGACTAATAAGATTAATGTCATATTGAATATGGGGGGAAAAAAATCCCCTGGACAGACAAACACATGCTTTTAGATTTATATGCTAATGACCACGGGCATGAAATTAATGCTAAAGAGACTTTACAGGAATGCTTTTGCTTGATCAAGAAAATAAGAAAGAATTAACAAACTTCAGTATGACCTTATCCATCCCATCCTCCAGATCCCACTGAAGAGCTCTCAGGAATGAAATCAGTAGGACTGCTCTTGTGAGAGAGGGTTTGCAGGATCAGCCTTGGAAATGTGTATTTTTAACTTTGAAAGGTCAGGTTCAGAGCCCAGGAGATCCCTATATTGCTTGTGCTTTTCCAAGGTGTTTATTCAGCTTTAAAGTCTCTTCAAAAAGAGAAGGAAAGAAAGCCTCTTGTGTGCCTATCAGTTTCTCTGTTGATATTTCTCTGTACCCATTTGATATTTTAGATAAATAGGCATTATCTCATCTGAAGGAACTCTTTGGAGGGCAGCAAGTATTTTTTATTAGAGTCCAACAAGCTGCTATTTTAGAAATTATATAAATAGCTACGCTATGGAGAGGGGGGGCTTAAATGGAGGATATTTAATCAAAAAAGCGAAATTAAATTCCAAGCAAAATATGTGGAAATAAATCATGGGGAAATTTAGCCATGAACAATGTAAACATTTTTAATCGTTAAAGCATTTAATTAAAATCAAGTAGTCTCAGTTTGTGTGGAGGTACTAGAATGCACAGTTTCAATAACCTATCTGGACATTTCAATTTCAAAATAAATGCATTGTGGCCTCTGAAAGGCTGTGTATATTCCCCCTGCTTTCCTTGTCTCATAAACACTGATGCAATGCAAATTAAGAGGTGATGAAACTGATGAAGCTTAAATGGAAACACGGTAGCTGCAGCCTTGTGCAGAAAAAAAAAAAAACCTCTTCAGATCCGTGCTGTGCACACCCATCCTTCAGGATCCTCAAAGATTTGGTCGAATTCTTCAGGATGGGCTAAAGACCAACTTCCAGGGCCCCTCCAGGGGACCCTGCAGCAGCTTTGCTGCTTCTCCCAGCCCTTGCAGCTCCTGAGTTCCCTCTCCTGCAGAGGAGGAGGAGGAGGCTGGGAATGTTCTTCCTCCCTGGCAGAGGCAGAGCCTGCAGCACAGGGCTCTGGGTGGGGAGGGAATGCTCCTGCACCTCTGTGTCACTGCTGGGGGTTAGGGAAGGGAGGTGGCAGTGAGGGATCTCTGCTCCATGGGAGATGATTTGGCTTGAAATCAGGTTTGGGGGTGTGCTGGGGGAGGGATGCAGGCAGGGAGAAGTTTAGTCTCAGTATTGTCTGGCTGGCTTGGTTACTGCCATGATCTCACTGCTTCTGGTTGTCAGACAGTACTAAAATAATAGAAATTATAGGCAGAGAGTGAGAAAGTGATGCCATTTTGCATATATTTTAAACATTGCCTCTTTTTTTCTGCGTTTTCTTGAACACCAGCAGTTTAAACCAACTAACAAGCAGAAAGCCCCTTTCTTATTATCTTCTCCTTTTTTTCTGTAATTTATGCATAACGTGTGCTCAGAGAAGCCAGAGGAAAAAGGAGTGTTTTGCATTTATTTTGGCTTGTCTTCCCTTGTAACACGCTTGCTTGGGCCAGAGAAATTGCACATCATATGGGTGGTGGGGCAAGCTTTGAGAATCCCAAGAAATGCTAATGCCTAATTTCTGCTTAGCTTTAATAATAAATACATTACTTCACCGCAGCATTAATTGGAATCAGTTGATGCATTTAATAAATTAAAGCTAATTCCCCACTCAAATATCTCAAAGGAATCTACTAATTTGTTTTTTTTTTCTGAGCAAATCAGAAAGTTTGGACGTGCCTGTGACCAGGGATGGGGGCCAAAAGTTCCCTCACCTGTGCAGCACGTGGGGTTGAGGTGGCCAGATGTGTACGGCGTGGAATTCTGCAAAATGCACTTGCATTTGTCCATTTTCAGAACCATTTTATCAGAATGAGGAGCTCTGCACAGAGCCCAGATGCACACCGAGTTATCTGTTACCTTAACAGCCAGCTGCCCATGAAGGGAAGTGTGTGTGTGGTGTTTGACAAGTGAAAATGCATTGAACCTGCCACAGTCATTTGTCTTTATTGCAGCCCTAATTTGAATGAAGGCAAGTGCTAATAGAGGACACGGTCTGAGAAAATTCTGCACATAGGCAAAAATATCTTGCAGGGGGAGAAACTTGTATTATGATTTAATAGCCTGGCTTCTCTTTGCTCCTGGCAAACTCTGCCAGCGTGGGGGTGCTGGTTGCTGCTCCGGTTGTTAGCAATGCACACAGCTCCCTGCCCCCCTCCAGACTTCCCTGGTGAATTTATCCCAAACACATCCATCCCAGGGAGCACCCAGGCTCTCCCTGTTTCCCTTTCTGAGCAGTCCCAGGCTCCTGCACTGCATCTTCCTTGGGGCTCAGATCCAGATGTTAACAACCAAAGTGCCACCAGCCCTGCTGGGCCCTGGTGCTGCCACACAGCTGAGCTGGGGATGGTTTTGTCCCCTTGGAATCCTTCTTCATTACCTTTAACAGGATTCCAGCTTGAAATGATATTTCAATTGAACAGAACTGGGGGAACATTACTTTTTTCCACAGTTTTATAAATATTCATGTGCTGATGTGTTCAGAGGGGAAATGGGGGTAGGAAGAAGTGGGAAGAATCTGAGAATTTTAGGCATAAAGAGTAAGACCTTGGATGGAGTAGTACTGGAAGCCACCTACTTTTGAAGATATGTCTTAGGGTTGGTTTTTTCCCCCTTTTCCTTCAACTATTTTCAATGCCACATGAAAGTGCAACTGTTCTTTGACCAAATTCAACAAGTGCAAGGGCTGTAAAGATCTGGTGTGCTGGTGGGGAAGGCAGCCAAACTATAAAAACTTCCTTGTGAACAAAAACTGCTGATCCACTGCCACCCTTCTGTTCCCTTTCCCCACTTTCTCTTTTCTTCCCATCTTCCAGTTCAGATCCTGATATTTCATCCTGGATTGAAGAACCTGATAGATGACTCCCTGAGGTTTTTCTGTTGGTACTGGTGACCAAATGGAGATACCAGAATAAGGCTGCAGGTTTTGCCTCTTTGCTCATCCTTTTTTCTTCTCTTTCCCAGTTTACCCATGTCCTGCATGAAACTGGTGGTCCCTTCCCAGTGCCCTCTGGGCACTCTGAGCTTTGGGCTCCTCTCCAGCAGCTGCTGCTGCCTCCTTGCTGCCTCCTTGCTGAACTTGGCAAGTTTGGGTTAGGTAGTACCTGAAGTCCAAGGCATTCACTTGAATTCATCTCTCTAGAGAAAGATGCTTTGTGCAATCAAACCTCTCCCAACCCTACCAGAGGCTTTTAACAACATGCTTTCTGGGTCCCCTAGGAGGCTGGGGATAATAGAAACACTTTTAACAGTCAGGTCCTAGTTTAAAAAAAACCAAGACACCAAACCCTAAATAATTAAAAAGATGGATACAGTCTGGTTTAGGCCACTTGTTTATTCAGTGTTATTTAATTTCACAAATATTAAGTTTCCCTTTTCTATCATCATCACCATTCCCATGGGGTGCAAGTTACCACCAATTTCATTCTTCTGAAGCCTCATTAATGTCACCAGTTGTTCACTTTGACTTATAGGCTTAAATTACCAGTAACAAGTGTAAATATAGTTGGGCTGCCCTTGAAAAACCCATCCACACTTAAAACATTCTGCAGTATAAAAGAGCTGAGAAAGTCAGAAGGCTACAAATGTGGTTGGGTGTTAAGCAAAATCCCTCAAAACTCTAAACTGAAGAGTGTAACCATACCAGTTGTGATAACCTTGTAAAACCAGAAGATGCCCAAATACTGGATGCAGAAGAAATATAATGCTGAATTCCTCAGCTAGAGCAAGGTAGATGGGAAACTGCTGGTGGCTCATTCCTCACTTTTGTTTGCAGCAGGCCTGGGGCTGCTGACAAGGATCACAGGTGGCTGCTCTGAGTTACACAAAGCACTGGGGCAGAAGTTAGCAGGGTAGCAAGGATGTGAGGTTCATACTAATGACAGACAAAAGCATGGGTTAAATGGGAATGGTGAGGGATGTGAGACACCCCATGTTTCTCAGGTTGCTTCCCCTGGCAGGGAAGGCATGGTTAGAGCCCACCCAAGGGTGGGGGTGCAGTTTCTCAGGGGGTTTGCTCTGTTGCCCCAAAGAATATTTCCTTAAATGCTGGGGAGGTGCACAAAATGAACAAACCCATAAAAGTTGCTGTCGTGCTCTACTTTCTCCTCAGATGTAGTAGTTAGAAAGGTACATGTGCTGTTGACTTTTATGTTCTGTGCCTTTTAAAGCTCCAAGCTGTAAAGTAGAATGTAATTAATGAAACACATGCAAGGAACTGGTAGTCCAGACTGTGGCATCAGGTGAGCTTCACAGAGGAGGAGGCTGAGTGCTTTGCAGCAGGGGAAAAAATGGGTTGCACAGAGATCTGAGTCAATAATCCTAGGCTGAGCAACACACTTAGCTTAGAAATATTTCCTGAACCTCACAATTTTACAAGCAGGTTTACAATACTGGAACCACAGTGGGATGATGATTTAGCAGGAAAAAAAATGGTTTTGGTTCACATGCTTGTGGCATAATGAATGTAGCTAAATAATTTAATAGACATTAAGCTGCTAGTATAGTAGTTAAGAAGTTTCATCCCTATGTTTTCTTCTCCAAAGAACTCCTCTTTGCTGTTTAGATCAGCAACAGGATGTAATAAACTTGTTAACATGTCAAAAATCTTGTGCTGGGCAGAGCTCTGTGGCTGGGCAGTGTTGGTGTGCAGGAAAACACTGCAGTGAGTGCAGGGCCTGGAGCACAGGGAGGGAACAAGCCCCAGGCAGCCAGGGATGACTTGGCAAAGCCCCACCAGAAGTCCTGCCAAGACACTGTGTGGTAAGCCAGGGAGACATGAAAATGTGTGTTCACAGAGTGCTCACACAAGTGTGGACACACAAAGGAACCCGGATCTCAGAGGTACAAATGCTCTGTGTTTGCAGATACAGCCAAGTACTGTGGATGGAAAAGGATGAAGGAGAAATGGGATTTTCTAGTACAATTTTCGGTTGGTTTTGTTTGGTTTTTTTTTTTCCTGGTAACAGATAATATAGATTTTTGTTGCATCTATTTTTCCTTTGAAATTGCAGGCTGTTCAGGAAGCTGCAAACTACAAACGTTAATGGCAAGCAAAACAAACCAACAACAAGCACTGGTAAAAAGTTCCTTGATAGGGAACAAAAACATTTTTGTTGAAGCCTAATAGAAGTTTGAGCTTTGTCCTAAAGCTCTCTCTAGTCTGCAGTGCCTCTCACTTATTGAATAAGTGAAATGAAGCCCTTGGCGAGAGCAAGTAAGTGTGGGACAAAGGGCAGCAGTGAAAAATGAACACAGTTTCAAAATGCAGAGAAACAGATGTGAATCTGCAACAGAGAAAAGGAGGAAGGGAAGCCCATTACAGAGACCATACCAAGGGCAGAATTTAAAGCTGCAAAACATTTTGCTTACTGTGCTGCTTGCCCCACGCAGTATTTTATGGGCTCGTCCTCTTCATTATCTCTGATAAGTGGGACACAGAGAGGCCACTTTTCAAACTGGGTTGAACATCTGAAGATTCTTGAGGAATATGCATCAAAAGACCTGGGGCAGGGCGGGGGGAAGGAGAAGGTGGGTGCTTATTAAGTCCTGCTAATGTTGGTGATGTATTGAGTGAAACATCATGAAAAATGAAAGCAAATCCTACTATAATCTTGACAGAACAAAAGGCTTTCAGTTGAAATAGAAAAATGCTAAGGCGGTATATATCAAACATAACTTTTATATTAAATGTGCATGTGGTAGAATATGGATCACATTATAAGAAATGTTGTTTGGGGTTTTTTTCGTCAACAAGCACCTAAAGCTCTTGCTTGGGGAACATTTGGACAGTGTGCTGCTTTCTGTTGGTAAAATTAGATTTTCTTGTGTTTTGCAATTATGAAGGATTTGCCCATCTGCACTTGGAAGAGAAAAAATTTTGCTCATCAGTCATTAAGTACAAGGTTTACATGTCTGGCCTGAGTGAAAGTAGCTGTACTTTTCATTCATCTTTTCTTGACAGGACAAACCAATATACCAAAGCAGTTTTTCTTCTTTTTAAAAATCCCACCTTTTATAACCACTTAATAGCATCAAATTTATCTGACTCGGTTTCTGTGAGCATAGCTTCCCCAATTCTAATTACTGCAACCTTTTGTTCTAAGAATAATAAAATTTAAGCCAGAGTTGGCACAGGAACCGAGTGCCCCCAGCAAAAGTCAAGTGCTCACAAAGAAAATAAAACTCTCCCAGTTCCTCCTCGAAGTCCAGTAGCTCTCACAACAGCAGTTGTTTCCTTTTATGCATTTCATTTGTCACAACTGGAAAAAAGTCTTTTGAAATACCTCTATCCTTAAATGTGAATGTAGTCCTCCTTGGCTCATCTAGCCTGGTGCAGAAGTCGTCATCTTGGCAGTGAAGAGAATTCATGTATTAGTTTAGGGCTCAAGCAACATAAACAAAACTCAAGTGGCTGGAGGGAAAAAAGGATCATTATGTGAGCGAAAAAAATTAAACATCTTGACTCAACAAATGCTACAGTTCTGTCTTATACCAGACTGCCTGTATGCCAAGTTACAAAAAAGTCATCTGACTTCAGGGGAGGGAGAAAGGGAAACAGGGTGTATGTTTCAGTGTGCAGAAACGTAATCCAGTGAAAAGTGGAAAGGCTTTTTCTAAATATAATTTTATTCAGCTCTTTCTTTTCCGTGTGTGTCTTTAGAACTGTTAAATATAGTAGTGCCAAATGCAAATAAGGGTTGAAAAGGAAGTTTATGTTCTTTACAATAATGGGGAGAAGCAGAACTGAAGCTGATTTCTTTACGACTGTCCGAGGGCATTGTCACATGTTGGGCTGTCTTCAGGAAAGAAACCATGACAGATTGGAGGGAAAAGATTTCTCTATCCATCTTGTTATGTCACCTCTTATAAATCAACATATCTTAATTAATTACATTCTTTTCATACCAAGACTTTAAAATTGATGAGGGTGTGCCAGTGTGTATTTATTGCTCATTAGCTGCATGACTCTACAGACTTTCTGTAGTCTATTCCCACGTGTTTAAAAACTCCCCAGCATACTGTGGGCATCTCATTTTACTTACTGTATGGATAATTGTCTCAGTCACGGTGACTTAATTGTGTTGCTATCCTGCAGCAGACACAGGAGATGCAGAAAATTATTCCCTCCGTGCGTGTCTGTGTTTTTACCTGTCACACACATGCAGGAAAATATCTGTACCTAACTGGGCATATGTAAAGTCCTCACACTAATTCCACCTAAGAATAATAGCATATTTGGGAGAGCAGATGTGTGTATTTTTGATTGCTTTTCTCTTTTAGGAATTAAATATGAAGTCGGCAGGCACAGGGTTAATTCTGTATGATATCAGCAATAGCAGTTCCTTAGACAACCCCACGCTGCAAAAGGTCACATACTAAATATTTGTCTCATCCTGACGTGCCAAAATGTACTTGAAAAAGAAATGGAAACGAAGCTGAGACGGGTCTTTTACTTAGCTAATAATGAGGCACATCTGATAGGAGCTGCTGTCTGAACTGCAGAGATTGATTTGAGCAAATAAAAGAAGGGAAAGTTTAAAGGGAAGGAGTCTGAGCTCTGCTGGTGACAGTGGAACAGAAATGTTTCAGGCTGTGGGCACAGAGCAGATCTCTGGGCAGCCCATGCTGGTCCTGGCTCCTCATTTCATCAGTTGTGTGAGGAGCAGGAGCCATTCCTGCCAGGGCTGCAGAGGAAATGGTGAGGGGAAGAGGACAACATGGAGAGTTTCCCAGACTACAGGGAGATAGCAACCAGATGGAAGCTGTCAGGAATTGTGAGGACATTGCTACTGCTGCTTGGAAGTGGACAGAGTAAGGAATAAAGGAGAGGAGAGGGGGAAGAGGCTGAGTGAGGATGAGTTATACTGAAGAGCAGAAGAGGAGATAATGAAAAAGATGTAGGGAAGGGGTGCATGAGTAGGGCTGGGTTAGAGAAGCCTGGCTGCACAGTGCACTAAAAAATGAGATTTGTCACTGGAAAAATAACTGAATTTATAAAGTCTTAAGTTTTCTCAGTACCAATTATCTGTATAGTGCTGAGTGCACACCTCTAATTTCTGGACGTTGTAGTCAGGGATGAAGCTCCTTGTTTCTACCAAAGATGTGTCTCTTGGGTGCTCTCAAGTGTTATTTGAGGTACAAGAGAATTTGGGAGAGCAACTGTCTTAAAATGCAGCTCAGAGGAGTATTAATCTGTGCTACAAGGCTGCTGATGGAAAGTGAAGCACTGAGACTGGTACCAGCCCAGACCTAGAATTTGTTTTGTCCAGAGACCAAATTTCTGCATCAAGAGCCAGTAAATGGCTTGATAGTGGAAAACAAACATCTGGTCCTTAAGAAAAAACAGGAGTCTTCCCTAATCTAGCTTTTAATAATTACTATTTCTTGTTCTAATAATTGATGCTCAGCATTTTGTATAAATCTGCTACTGATTCCATCTGAGTTTTCTTAAGAAACAAATGCTGGTAAGAGATGGTTTGTACCTACACCCATTCTTTTTAGGATACAAGTTATTTTTATTGTGATATTGGATTTTTGATACATCTTTATATGCAGCATTCTTCACTCAGGTTACTGGGAGTGTTTTTTTAAATTATGTAAAAAAAAAAAAAAGACTGAAATAAGAACAGCTGAGTTTGGACATTTCCAGTACAACTCACGTTTTGGTTTAATTGCTTTGTTTTGACTCTGCTTCACTGGAGATCTCAGTCTGGTCTCACAACTTGTTAATGGTTTTTTAACTTCTCCAGACTCATCCTGTCCAGCAACATAACACAATTTATGTATTCTCAGTATAGCTGACAATATTTTCCATGCATTGTAGCAGTGACACTTCAACTCCAGCATAGGTCATTCAGATAGGAACTTGTTAAGGATGCCAAGATGGCTGTGCTGTCTGTAAACATTATTCCTGAGAGGCAGAGAAATCGAGGCTATTTTCTAACTTTGCTTCCTTTCTTGTTTTGTTGATGTGAACAATTGCTGCTCAGTAACAGTGAAGATCAGTGCATTTTTTTAGGTGATCACACAGTGAGAGTGAGATTCCTACCTGCAGTTCTCGGAGTCTGGATGCTCTTATAAAGCAGAGTTTTAAGCTGAGCTCTGCTCTGCTCTCAGGCTGCATGGAGCATCTCTGCTCCCTGGGGATGCTGCTGCCAGGGGGGTGCCATCGAGGGATGTGCTTCCTTTAAAAACAGGGAGAGAGCAGCTCACGGGGCTGTGTCCTGGGACAGGCAAGGGGGGTCCTGTGAGGAGCAGCTGAGGAGCTGGGGGGGTTTGGTCTGGGGAAGAGGAGGCTGAGAGGAGACCTCATGGCTCTCTGCAACCACCCCGAGGGAAATTGGAGTGAACTTCTCCTGAGTGATGTGATAGGAGCAGAGGGAAGGGATGGAAGCTGTGCCAGGGGAGGTTTAGGCTGATGTTAGGAAATATTTTGTCGCTGAGGGGGTTGTCAGGCGTTGGGATGGCCCAGGACAGTGCTGGAGTCACCATCCTTGGAGTGTTTGAAAGGCGTTTGGACCTGGTTCTTAAGGACGTGGTTTAGTAGTTGACTGTGGTGTTAGTCAAAGGTTGAACTGGGTGATCTTGGAGGTCTCTTCCAACCTAAAAACATTCTTTGATTCTATGATTCTGTCCGTGTCACCCACACACACCTCCTCACACACCCTTTCCTCCCTCAGCCGGGAAGGGGCCCTGTGCGTTTCACGCTCCCAGATGTATCGTTCTCCTCCTTGGAAAACCGTGCGGCTCCCTGTCTTTGCCCACGGAAATAAAAGTCACGGTGAAAGCCCTCAGAGGTGCGGGCAGCCCCCGGTCCCCGCCGCTGCCCCCCGGAGCCCGCTCTGTGCCGGGCCCTCACTCAGCGCCGCTCCGCTGGAATTCCTCCCGCGCTAATGGAGTGCGGAAACCGCGTCCCTCAGCTGCAGCCACATGTTGTGCTGAGCCCCCGGACGGGGGATGGGGCCCTGCCCGCAGACGGAGCCGAGCCCGGGTTGGCCCCCGCCGTGGGCCGGCCCTGCTGACCCCACGGGCCGTCTGACAGCCCCGGGAGAGCCGAACGGGCCGGGCCGAGCCGGGTCGGGTTGGGCCGGGTCGGGCGGTGCAGGTGAAGCGGGCGAGGCCGGGGCCGCTGGAGCGCTGCGCGCCTTTCTCCTCAGGTTCAGCACTTTTTGCTGCCCGCTCTGGTAAGTGTTGAACATTTGTAACTTGCTTTTTTTTTTATTATTATAATTTTTTTTCCCCCTCTCCCCCGTGAGGGGTGATGAAGCGATAATGAAATGCCGCCCGCTGGAGGCGACGTGCCAGTGCCCGGCTGCAATGCCGGCATTACCCTAATTCAGTAAGTGCTAGATGCCCGCTTTGTTTGTGTGGAGCTTGCAGCCCTATTGATGTCAAGCAGGCTGTTAAAAAGCATAATGACATGGCATTAGAGACCCCGAGAGCAATTAACAGGCTGCTTAATTAGCAAAAGGAATTAGAATTTGAGTGGCTGATCTTTGCTTAAAGACTTGTAAAAAAGCTGGAGCAGTTATCTGATTATGCATTGATCAAACAGGCTAACCCTGTCCTTAGGTAATTCTCTTCCTTCCATTGTGGTCTTTGAATATACAACTGTTTAAATATTCTGACCTGCCCCAAGAACCCGGAGGGGAGCGGAGCCCCTGGGCCGGGGCGGCAGCAGGAGGAGAGGAGAAGGAGGAGGAGGAGGAGGCCCTGCGGCCCAGCCCGGTGCTGAGGGCTCTGCGCCCGGGCAGTAGCCAGGACACATGGGGTGGTGGCCAAGGGCTGGCTGCTGGGCCCTCACACTGGGACTGCCTTCACCCGGGCACCTGGCAGCCCTTGGGGCCCTTTGGTGGGGAAAAGGGTCCCCCTGGGGTGAGGGTGGGAAAGGAAGAGATGCCTGATCCCAGGCCCCGGCCTGGAGCAGCCTGAGGACCGTGAGGAGATGGCGGTCCCAGGGGATGGCAGTCCCGTGAGGAGATGGCAGATCCATGAGTAGATGGCAGTCCCATGAGGAGATAGCAGTCCCATAAGGGATGGCAGATCCATGAGGAAATGGCAGTGCCGTGAGGGATGGCAGATCCATGAGGAAATGGCAGTCCCATGGGGGATGGCAGCCTCAGGAAGGTATGGCAGTCCCATGAGGAAATGGCAGTCCCATGAGGGATGGCGATCCCATGAGGAAATGGCAGTCCCATGAGGGATGGTGATCCCATGAGGAAATGGCAGTCCCTTGAGGGATGGTGATCCCATGAGGAAATGGCAGTCCCGTGAGGGATGGCAGATCCATGAGGAAATGGCAGTCCCGTGAGGGATGGTGATCCCATGAGGAAATGGCAGTGCCATGGGGGATGTCAGCCCCAGGAGGGGTTGGCAGTCACAGGGGATGGCGGCCCCATGAGGGGATGGCAGATCCATGAGGAAATGCCAGATCCATAAGGAAATGGCAGTCCCATGAGGGATGTCAGCCCCAGGAGGGGGTGCAGGCCACCCCCCTGTGCAGCCACACGCTCGCTCTCAGTGTCCCTGCTCAGCTGTTGGCAGCCGAAAGCCCGGAGAACCCCCGAGTGATTGATTTTTTACCCAAACAGGCACACGCACGCTGTATTGTTTCCTCTGCCGGCCTTGGGGTTTGATTCACTCCAAGTGTGTTATGACAATGCCTCATCAAATAATCCTGGAATTGCTGGTGAGGAGGCAGCAAGGAGGGCGGCTGGGGAAGGGGAGAAGTGCAGGCGTCATAAAGTGCTTGTGTTTATTTTAGTTGGTATTTGCAACAAAATAAATGCGGTAAAGTGAAGAAAAAGAAAAGAGACCAGAGAAAAAAAGCAAGCTAGAAACCTGCCATGCTGCCAAATGAGAGCATTTCAGTGGTGGTTGCTGTGGAAGGTCAGAGTAGACATCACAGAATTTCTTTGGCTGTAGCACGTATGTGACACTGGCTTGACCTTGCTGTGCTTTTGGCAGGTGGTTCCCTATTACTGTGTGGCACAGAGTTATTAAAAAATCCATTAACGGTTGTGTTTGTGCTTGCCAGAAGCCCACCTTCCCCAAATATTTTTTACTCAGTTTTTCTTGAATATTGTTTTCCTCTTCGCTACACATAATTTTGGCTTATTGGCAAAATGTTATTTAACACTTCTCGGTGCAGTGAATACATAATTTTTTTTCTGGATCTGTGAGATTGAAGAAAGAGAATTAACCTTTACAAGGCAGGGGAATTCTGCTGTACTCAGTACCGTTTTCATTGTTCTACTTCCAAAAGTTTTGTTTGACCCAGGCTTGATTGTGTTTAGTTCCTGACAATTTAATTATGGAAATGCTAGTTCTAAACATAACCACCCAGCCTCTTAAAGGCCACCATTGTTTATTGTTTTCCTTTTAATAATCTTATTTTTTTCCTGACTTCTAGATGTCTAGAGACAGAACAAAAATCAACCCCTCTTCCCAATATAGTGAATTAAAAACATCTATAACTATTTTCTTGCTGTGGATACCTTTTGGGAGTGAGATTGTACTGAGAAATCCTCTTCAGTGACCTAAGTTCTAGTGAGAATCTGATTAACTTTTATTGCTCTGAAATTATTAAATTGCAATTTAGGTTGCACTAAATCTCTGTTTACAGGAAAATTATTTTGTAGCAAAATATTAATTCCTTCACTATGAGTTAGTGTGAGAGAGATCAAGTATGTGTCATATTTCATGCCCTAGAAGTCACTAAAATGTTACAGGATATGATCAGCCTGAATTTAATGAGAGAACCCTTAGCTCACTGACAGTAAATCTTTTATTTTTTTCCCTAGCACTAGAATAGAAAGAGGAGGGAGATGCCTGCCTCTAGTAAAGCTTTCTTCCTGTCAGGAGGCTGTGTGATGCAATTGCCAGGGAAATTTTGAAGCTGACATTGCAAGGTCCTGCTCTAGACATCAGCTCTGTGAGCACAGAGCTCCATGCTCATGATTTAATTGGGATTGCTTGTGTCTTCAGGGATCTGTCCAGACGGGCACCAGTCTGCTAGCAGGGAAAAGCCTGTGTTGCTTACAAGCATTTCCCTCATCTTTCTGCTTTACTGACATGTTTCTCCAAGAGAAACGCTGAATCTTTTCCAATAACTGGGAAAGTGTATTTGAAATAAAAATCTCATTCCTCTGGAGACTTTCCTTGCTGATAAATGGACTATTATGCTGCTCAGCCAAAGAAGATATTAATGTCTTCCAAAATTTGAAAGAACATATTGATAACTGATCCTGTGTCTTAAATAAATTCCATATTAAGTTGGATAAAAAGTATTTTTAAGAAAAGGAAATTACAACAAACCCACATTTGTTACGCATCACTGGGTAAATAAGTGTGTAAAGTTGTGCTTGTGTTTAAATGTTTGTAGGGTGGAAGATGAATTGCTTTAGGCCTGCTCTGCTAAAATTCTGCAGAACTTCTGTCTTTCTCAAAGCCTTTAGCCTGCAACCAACTGGACATTTTGATAAAGCCTTTTCTAAAAGATGTTTCCAGCCATCATGGTCAAATTGTGAGAAGGAGAAGCAGGCACTCAGTTCATGGCACTTGACTTGAACTAGAGACTTGCAGCTTCTGGGTTGTCTCAGTCATTTTAATAGAGTGTAAAAACTTTGAAAATGTAAAAAAAAATTATCTGGAGAAAAGCAAACCAGGAGCTATCAGCAGGATGGGTAAATCACCTTTGTCCTGATTCTCTACTTCATTTTGCAGTGCTTTTTGTGTGAGTGGATGCTCTTGATCCTGGTATAAACCTCAGCACAGATCACTGAATTGCTGCACTCTGCTGCTGTCCCCACCTCACGGAGGAGAAACAGAATTCCTTTAGGAAACTTGCAAAGTAAACCCTTGCAGCTTCTGTTTTGCTTCAAAACATTACACTGTGGTCTGCAGCAGGTCGGGAGCTGATGCACATCACCTCAGACATCTGTGCTGCAGGGGCTGGTGGGGCTGTAACCCTGTCAGCTCTCTGTGCTCATCTGTCAAAGCTGTGAGGGACCCGGTCAGCAGCACTAACCACAGCACCCAGTGTGTCCTCACCTGCTGCCCTTGCTCCCTGCCAGATGGGGCTGACCTGGGACTCTGACAATTTAAGAGTTCGTCTTCTCTCTTTGCAATTAGAGCCTGTGATGTTACAAGAAAGTGAGTCCTTTTAACCCAATCAGTCACTTTTATGCAGATAATTTGGTAGGAGCAGTGGAAGTGCCATCCAGGGGGGCAGCACGCCAGGAGGAGAGGTGCTGGGGAGCAGTTGGTGTTAACACTTGATCAGGTTCAGCAGCACTTGGGTCAGTTGATCTTAGTGGTGAATTAGCAAAGGTCACAAGAGAAGTCTGTGGCAGAGCTGGGAACTCCTGTGTGCTGAGGTGGGACCTTAACTGTTTCCTGGTCTGTCACTGTGTTCCTTAATAGCTGCAGTACCAAAGGAGACCTTGTTCCTGAAGTCTTGAACCATTCCTTCCTTGTATCTTAAATTCTGTTTAAAATTGATTTGTGTTACAGTGCATTTAAAAATCCAAAGCAAACCAAGCTCCAGACCAGTTTTTCAACTCTTTGACACGAGGGTAGAAGTGGAAGAGAGGAGTGTATTTAGGTACTTTGAGAATTATGACTTCAGGTTTTGGTTTGGTTTTGTTGTTGTATTTGATAATATCTGCCCACACACCTTGTGCACTCTGGGGGAGTAGAGAGAAAAAGGGAATAAAACTGCAAACCATGCAACTTTAGGGACAGGAGGGGGGAATTTAAATTGAGTTGCTGGAGTCATACCGTTTTAGGTAATCTTGACCTAATTAGTCTAATGGAACATAGTCCAGCACTAAGCATCTGTGCTCAGATTTTCAAAAAGTAAAGATTAAATTTAAAGAGATTAGACAACTTTGTTTTTTTCTTTTTTCCTTTTTTTCTTTTTTTTTTTTCCCCTCTAAGATATTAGCTGTTCAAAAATGACAAAAATGTTCTTAAGCCTTTCTGAAGGAAGGGTGACCAAACAGACTGCCTTTTGTTTAGCAATGGAGCTTGCTTGCAAGCCACGGAGAGGTGGTGTCTGGTCAGTGTGTGCAGGACCCAGAAACATGACTTATCTATCACCAGCAAAGCAAATCAGGCTGAGGTATTAGCAGGGGGATTAAAAGTCGAAGTTGCTAGTGCAGCAGTGAAAACACTGCCCACCCACAAGGCCTGCTGGAGGGACAAGTTTGCAAAAGCTTTCTCTAACTGGGAGGAAAAATTGGAGCAATGATCTTCCCAGTGCTAACGTAAATGAGCCTTGGATTCACTGTGTTCATACTGACCTGGTGTTAAGGTATGGATAACAGATGCCACAGACTTTAAATAGTACTTGGGCTTCTGCGTGTTCATGTGACCCCTGAAAATGAGTGCAGGTTCCTAAATCTCACCCTTAGGTAGCTTTGAGACCTTCCTGATATGCAGATGGTGAATGTTTTAAGCAGCTCTATCAGGAAGGAAGTTAGGGGTTGATTTTGCATCAGGTAGAAACTGTCTGCCCTGGCAGGTAACCAGGCCTTGCTCAGCTGGTCAGTTCTGTGATGTTTCATTTAAGGGGATAAAAGCAACTCATGGATCTGCAGTACTGGGGGGGGGGTTCAAATGGTGAACAAAGTTCTTTACTCCATGTAGGTCATAAACAGGGCATTGTCCCAAAACTTTTCCTCCTGTCCTTGGCTGGTGGTCTATTGGAAATGAGTCCGTGAGTTTAAACTGGTTCTTGCTAAGCATAACTGGATGTTACAGACCTATTAACTTGATCTGCAGTGATCAGCCTCCATAGTTTAGTGGTTGTGCTGGCCATGAAGGATAAATTGTATTGTCATTTTCTGCCTTTCTTGTGGTGAGGATATTGCAGATCTTGTGTTCACAGCCTAAAGGACTTCACAGAAGTGCAGTACTTAACCAAGGTCAGCCTAGCCTGGTGTCTGTATGCACATGTACATCATATGTTTAGTGGTAAACTCCTGATTTCTGAGAAACTACAGATGCCTATAGTTAAAAAGGATTTCTTCAAAATTATGGTGTAAGATGAGGCATGGATGTATTTTGGTAATAGATTGACCAAGCACAAGCTGAGTCCTGTGCACCAAGAATGAGGCTGGATGTAGTCAAACCTGATTGAAAGCAATTTGATGGATTTTACCATCTAAGCTGATAGCAACAATTGTATTTTCTAATATTGTTCCTCAACAAATTCTTATATTGTCTGTGTTAAGATATTAGAACCTCAAATCATCTCAGCCAATGCCAATATGGATTTTTTATTTATTTATATTTTAGTGCAACATTTTTCATAGAATAATCATGGGGCTTTTTTTATGGTTGGCATTAAACAGCATCTCTGTCTGAGAATCACTGGTAATTATAGGAGTTATATTGCCTGATGAGAAACAGGTATTTCCATACTATCTACAAATCCCTCAGAGGTGAAGTACACAACTGCAGCACAGCTATTTTGCTGTCAAACTTCAGCAGAAATATTAGGATGGAAAACAGCTACCTAAATCTTCCTTTTACCTGTTGCTTAAAAACAAGCTTGATTTTCTTTCTATCAGGATTAAAACCTTAGAGAAATATTTCCAAGCATTTTAACTTTGTGGTGCCACTCACTGTTCTCTCACTGCTGGTGAGCTTCAGACCTGTCTAATGAGAGATTTAAATTAACTTCATACCTGCCTGTATTGGAAAGTCAGATTTTTGGGGTGTGTAAGGGCTGTCCAAAGGCTGTGTCTGTTTTCTCACCAGCTTGCTGATTTGTTCCAAGTACCCTTAGTCTCTGATAATGGAACACTTTGAGCACCCAAATTTGTTACTTTTTGAATCTAGAAAAACAAAGTAAAACCAGCTAATGAAACTAATGAAACATGGGTGGGATTATTTCCCAACCAGCTCTGTAACACACTTAAGTGCAGTAGATCCCTTTTCTTCAGCTTCTGACTTTCAGCAGCTTCATCCTGTAGCACACAGCTCCAGTCCCCACCCCAGGCCCTCTGTCACCTTCTCAGCTGTCCCTGGGCACACCACAGCACTCTGTACTGCAGAGCAAACTCCTCTTTCTTGGCTCAGCTACATGACATTCCAGTCTCAATTTGCACTTGTCTTTCCCTCATTTTTTTCCCTTTTTTTTTTTTTTTTTTTTTTTTTTTTTTTTTTTTTCAATTTTAAATGAACAGATTGCTGGTGGGGGGTTTGTATAACTCTGGAGCAGGATTGTGCTACCTCCAACCTATTCCAGATGTGGCTGGTTGAGCTTGGTAGGTAATGAGAATTTGTGATGTGTTTGGGAGTTGCCATGGAGTTCTGTGAGGCTTTTCTTAAAGCAGCTCAGTTAAATTTTGATACAGGTTTTCAAATTGACTTGTGCTTCACCTGTGCCAGGAGAATGCCAGTGCCTGGAGGCTGGATGAGTGTGAAGCTCTTGTGCTGGGTGGTTAACAAAAGAGGGCTGTGTTAGGTATGTTACCTGTCCCCATCTCCCCAAAATGTATACAGGAGTGGAGAGGGGACACTGGTTGTGCTGTGAGGTCTCTTTTCTAGAGAAAAGAGGAGTGCCTTGCCTAAGATAAACTCAGTACAAGTTTTTGCTTGTTTTTAAGTGCTGATTTGAGCTGGGTTATGACATGGTGAGAGCAATCTGGTTTACAATGCTGGGATCACTGCTGGCCCCATTCACTTCTGCTGGTTTCCAGTAGCTCATTATTGAGATATATTGTCTGGGAGGCTTTTGGATATGGCTTTCAACTTGTTTAATCTTTACATTTCGTGGGTTTTGGAAAGGTTTGAGTAGCTTTTCTGCACAGCTTTTGCACTTCCAGCTTCTGACAGGCCAGAAGCAAAATGGCTCAGTTAGTTCAGAAAGGATTGTTATTTGATAAAAGTCTAGTGAGAAATCCTCTTCTCTTGACTTAGCAAATGTTGTTGGACTTGGCAGGCTTTTAGTTTTCCCAAATTGCTTTAAGGTTCAGTCATCTAAGGCAGAAACGTTGTGAGACCCTTAACACTGCACCCAGACTCCCACAAGTCAAGCCTCACCCTTGCACCTGTGCCTCTTGTGGTCCCTCAGTGTATCTGTCCAAAAGAGAGAAGCATGTTCACAGCATCTTTCTCAAAGTCCCAATTCGATCAGTAGGATTTTTTTTTTAAATTATTATTAACAAACCCTTTGACTTTGAAGCCTCAGCTGAAAAACTTGCTGACCTTTACAAGTGAATGGGCGAGACACTAACCATGTGAGGAGGGTCATATGGAACAGATTTAGATACAACCTCATAGCATCCTACCAGAGGAATGCAAAGTCTCTCCCGATCCCTTCCACAAAGCTGCATCATGTGTGTGAGATAAATCCAAGGGACATAAGGGCTTGCCAGACAGCAGCAAAGGACAATAACTTTGCTATCTCAAACAAAACAGACAGAGCTGCTTTGAGGCTTTACTCTTAAGGGTGTAGTAACCTTCTCCCTTGACCACTGTGGATTACCAAGTGAGGGTGTCAGGGAGTGGAATGAAGAGGGATTTAGAGCTGGTCTGAATCCGTGGTGGTCTGGCAGAATGTGTCAGGGACTGCATGAGCACGAGGGTGCCTTTGTAAAGCTGCGTAAGATTTTAAGAAGTCAGAAGAAAAAGAAGGATTCAGCTTCTCTTCTGAACCCCAGAGCATCCTGAGAGAGGGTTCCTTCAGGTCTTGTTTTACACATAGCAGATAATTTATTCCTGTAACAAGGGCTTTCCTAAGAGCCTGGAGGTGAATTTTCTCCTCTCCCATGTCATCACACATCAAAATGCTAAAATGCTGGTTGAATACTTGTGTTATTACAATACATGGCTACATGGACCATACTGGGCTGAGGCATAGAGCTTACAGGCCTAGGTGAAGTATGGAACAAAGGAAAATGCTCAGGTGTGAGGAGCAGAGGAAACCAGCAACAGTGGGAGCTAAGAGATGAGGCATCACCCAGCTCAGTGTTTCAGGTGTGCAGCTGGTGAAGTGGATCTGTCATGATAAATGTTGCTCCTCGGGTAACTTCTGCACAAAAACCCTACTAGGTCCTCCCCTAAGACATCTCACTTCCCTTCCTTGTTTCGACAAAACTGAATAAAGGTTCTTTGGATTTCAAAAAAATTTTTTGAGAAGATGCAGTGATGGTTTTACTGTGCAAATTCTGTAATGGGAGGAGTGTCTTTAAACCCTTAGCAATAGTCTAGGTGATTGGGATGTTTTCTTGTGTCTTGTTTCTGCAGGAAGAACAGCTTCATCAGAAAAGGTTGACAGTATGCAGGCACTAGTGATTAAGACATTTTTCCCCAGTGAAAAAAGGAAATGACATCTTTCCTTGGGAATGAGAGGAGTTACACAAGGGAATATCATTGTGGTCATCTTCTGCCACTCATTTTGATGGAATCCACAAATCCAGCTGGCAGAGACTGAGCTTAAGCTTTTGACAGAGACAAAACTTAAGGCTAACACCTTCCTTAGCATTTTATTGAGACAAACTCTAAGTGACTGTGAAAGTTCTTCCCTGCTCACTATCATGGTTCTTCACAAATCCTCATCTGGCTTTCCCAATGGTTTCTAAAGGCAGAGCAGATGCCTGACCCAGCAGTGTGTCTGACAGCTGGGCCTCGTGCTGGGTTGTGGTGCCCACGTTCCGTTCAGGCCCTGAGCAGCAGCTTCAGCTGCGTGGGCTTGTGGTGGGTGCTGAGCTCTGGTGGAAGCTGGCAGCAGAGTTGCAGTGGGAGATGCTGAGGCACAGCTCTGCAGTGTCTGGGCTCCTGTTGGGACTTCTGAACCCTGGGTGACCTTCTGTTCTGTTGGTGAAAGGTAGGAAAATGTGAGCATCAGGCCTGCTGAGACAAACCCTAGCAATTCTAGTTAGAGAGGTGTCAGGCTCTTGACCAACATCATTCTTCATTCCCTTATTTCAGAGCTTTTTCTTTCAAAGTGCTTTTGCCTTAGGACTCTACAACTCTGACCTCTAGCACCAATATTATACCTTTAATTATGTCTGCTAGACAAATATGTCACCTTCAACTTACTGTGGTCCTGGCATGCTATGAATCTCCCTTGGCCTAGGACTGGGAGGCTCTGGGTTTTGACAATGCCATTAGCAGGGAAGGATTTTAAGCTGTTCATTGTATAATCATCCCTGTAAGGTGGTGTTTCTCTCGAAATTAATCAGCAGGGCTTGTACTTAATCAACAATGATAGGTGTATATTTTGTCCTCAGAGTACAGAGCTCTGTCTCTGGTTCATGGCAAGCAGGATTCTGTGGTTTCTCTGGTTTGTGGGATTTTAATAAGTTTGGCCTGCACGTAAGTAAACGTGTGCCTGACCTTGAACATAACAGCAGAAGAGGAGCTGCAGCCCCTCTTGGTGTTGCTGACAAAGCAAACAGTTTAAACATGGACATTCAATTTTTATTTTCGTTCCGTATTTATTCTTTTTTAGTTAACCTGTGGCAGAAGAAAAATACAGCTTGGGCTGCATCTGCACCAATCCTCAGATTATTAATATTCCTATTAAAGAACAGTGAGGATAAAGAGCAAATGGGAAGGAATAGGAATTTCGTTTGCTTGCTGGCACTACGGCGTCAAACATTATTAAGATGATTTGTTAAATAATAGAAAGGGTTTTTCATTTCCTAATTTTCCAGCTGCAGCTAAAGCTATCTCCCGGCAACCTGCTTCTCATTCCTTAATATTTAGACTTATGGACCAATTTGAGAGTATTTTCTTTCCTGCTATGATTAATGCTTCTATGAAACAATGTCATCGCAAGCCATCTACCTACCTTGTCAGCTTGGCATCAGTCTGGCTGTGCTGGGCTGTAATTTATGGCTTCAGCCAGTAATTTGCAAATCTAATGTTGGGGAGGCTATGAGGATCTGAAATTTGAATGCTTTTTACTGATTTGGTAAATATCTCCCCCATTAGTAAAACAAATGGCGCAGGGATCAGACATCATCTCCAAGGCTCAATAAATATTTTATCAGCCATAATGGAAATTGTCAAATTGATCTAATTGTACAATACGTTATCAACGAGATATCAAAGTTGGACATGGCCTCTGCCCTTGTCTATCATTCCCAGGCTTTTGTCTTCGATTGTGACTTCCTGGGAGAAAAGTGGAAAAGTGCAGAGTTCATTGCAAAGTAGTGTGAATAACAAACGGAGTGAATATCCATTCAGAAGATAAATTCTGGAGAAATAATTAACTCTCCCCTGCTTGACTGTATAGCAGGACTGCAGAAGGTCCATGTAAATCTCCTAAATGGTAACTGATATTTTTATGTTGAACCTGCACGGTGTGGTCTAATACAGAAAGGCAAATTATCCATCACTGATACTGCTTTTGAGGTAGCATTCATGGCTTTGTTCCTTTTAGAAGGGGCTGCCTTAGTTCCAAAGCAAATTTTAGTTCTCTGGCAGCAGCTGTGGGAATTGTATAATTAATTTATTTTAAAAAAACCAACTGCTTAGGACAAAAATTACCTAGGTTCAGCTAAATTTGAATTTAATTGCTACTTTGCTTAAATTCAGTGCAAACGGTCAGTCACAGGATATCCAGATTTGTAATTAATTAAAGATTTACTTGGATGCCTAATTTTAGCAGGATAAAATTGGAAGGTGTTGCCATGCTGAAATTCATGCTTGTGAACTTCCCTTGTTAAATTTCATCCTGTATAGATGTTGTTGTGGGGTTTTTGTGTGTGTGTGAGGGAATGCCATCCACTAATAGAGAAAAATCCATTTACAAGAAACCAATGACAGTTCCTCATTTAAGAATACCCTGAAAAGCAAAAGGTCCTTGTGGTTAGACATCTCCAGGGGCTTGAGATGCTTGGACAAAAAAGTGCAGAAGCAAAGGAAGAGTCTTCCTTCCTTTTTCTTGGAAATCTTGTTTGGGTCTCAACATACCCAAAGTCTCCAGTGTCTCATGCTGGGTAGCCAGCTGAAAAATGTCAGTAGCCTTTTCAAAGTGAGAGAATCTTAAACATGGGCTTGGATGCAGCCCCTAGTGATGTTTTTCATTAGATCTCTTGGAGGCTTAACTCGAAGGTCTACACTTGATGTTTTTGGTTTCCTGTCATTTCGAATAAAAATAAGGATAGAGAATGTGGTATCTTAATAGGAACCTTGAGTAAAAGTAGCTTTAGGTAGCACTGCCTTGGAGAAGTGCTTGAAATCCAAGCTCACAGGCTGCAAACATCCTGTGATGGAGTTTTACTGTTTGTTTGTTGGGCACAGCTACTTTCTGCATTGTAAATAGGGAACAGAAGTAAATGTCAGTGTGTGCTGAATTAGAATCCATTTCAGGATATTAATAACTGAGCACAAGAAAGATCTCAATATTCATTAACCCAGTGAAGGGGAAAGGGGGTATTTTAACAAAATACAGCAGTCAAGGAGGACCAAGTTAAGCATGGGTTCAATGCAGCCTGTAGCCTCGGGCTTGTTGAGTCCAGAGAGGTTTTTAAACATAAGCCATATGCTGCTTCTTTCTTTCAAATGTTCTTTTAAAGTGTATGTTCAGTTTTCTACCCCTGCACTTGGTCATTCTGTGTTATGCACAGTAAGCATGGGAGTTGTTTAGTGTGGTTTTTGCCAGAGGAGTTCTGCATATGGTTTGTTTTGTTGTTTTTTTTTTTTAATAACAGGATCTGAGCACGGGTGAGAAGGGCAGGGCAAGCACATTAACACGACCCCCCTGTACATCAGGGGTCTTTTGGACATCCTTTGTATCAGAAGATACTGATCTGCTGGCAGGAGAGACGTGAGCCATGCTCAGTGCAGATCAGTTTAGATCTCATGGTCTTGAATCTTTTCATTTCTTTCATACCCTCTTGATAGAGGGGTGCAGATACTTTACAGATTAGGGAGTAATTTTTTCTGCTCTCTTTCCTTTTCTCCTCTTTCCCAGTGCCAAATTCCATAAAGATGCACACAACTGTGGAATAGTGAAGATTTGAGCAACAAAATCCCAATTTTGGGTTCTTTTTTTGGCCTGACTAGGCAATAATGAATTCCCAATCTCTTGCCTCCTGACCATTGTGTTCTCTGTACCATCTCAAAAGTGCTGCACACACACAGAGCTCACAAGCATTTTGTTCAAACAACTGAAGTGATGACAAACTTGTGGGTGTAAGTGAGCCCAGATTCAGCTCCCATGATCAGCTGCACAGCAGTTACCTTTGGTGTGAGTGCTGTGCATTTCGAATGCCAGGTTCATGCAGTCCTTTTTTTCTTTGCATCCCGTGTACACTCCCACCCCTAAATCAGCAGACTTAGATTTTTATCTGTAATGGCTTCTGGTGAGAGAGGAAAAAAAAAGTTGTTCTTAAGCATTCATTTTCTAGGCCAACAATAACCCTAGCCTAGACGAATAACTCCCTCCTAGTTCCTACAGAGAGGAGTGTTAGACTACACAGACAGTGAGGTCATTCATAGTCACTATTGTTTCTTGATAACCCAATTAAGAAAGTGCAATTTATCTAGCCTGTTTCCATTTAATTATCTAATTTGTCTGACGGAGTGGGACCAGCTATCTCCTCTGTGCTCTGGGTTGCTATCACACTGAGGACTTGTTCCTGCAGCGTGCTCCCCAGGTGCTTTTCATTCATTTGACCTATAGTCATAGACAGTTATAAATCAGGAAGGTAGAAGGAGCCATCACATTGCTTTCCCTTACTTTATCGTTAGGGGGGAAATGTGTGCACGAGATTGAGAGCCACAGTGCTATTGCTCTCTTGCTAATCTAAGACCAAACTTTAATAAAGATATTTTATAGTCTTCCCTTTAGATCTCAGGATGGCTCGAAGGAAAGGTTTGCTTGTGGGTAGAAAAAAAAAATTGTCAGCGTGGATGTTGCGCAGCAAAGGGTCAGACCCACAAAATTAGTATCCAGCAGAGGAATTATTAATACCTGTATATCACTGCTATTAACATGCTCTAATGAATATTGTGTTTATAAAGGCTGCTTCACTGTGATTATCTCAGCTGCCAAATGCACTTCTGCAGGGACCTGTCTGAAGCAAAGGGATAATTTTAAAGGAACAGCCTGTTACCTTCAGTCTTCTAAAGCTGTACAAATTAGCAGCTGTACTAGAGGAAGACTGCTTCCTGAAGGTTTGTTCTTCTGTGTTCCTTACTGTTCTATCATTTTATCCAGAGCTTTCTCATTTGTGATGCTCTGTTCATCGAGTCAGGGATCTTGTTCCTAGAAATGTGTTCAGTAAACATCACGGAGTTTGTGCAAGACACTGAGCTCTGGACTAGTGGCTTTTGTTTTCTTTTTCTGTTTTTACTGAATCATGTTTGTTTGTCTGGCTTTGGAGAGGGGGTTCTACCTCTGGGCACTTACTCAAGTGATAAATTGTTTTAGGGGTGCTCGTGTTCTGAGTCCAGCTAAGAGTGGCCATGATGTCCTCAGTTTATCCAGCTGGCAAACTGGTGCTGATGCTTGAAGCCTGATGTTACTGACAGCTAACCTGTACCCTGTGTCTGATGGGAATGGCTGATTTACAGAAAGAGAAGAGGGAGAGAGCCTGAGACCTTTCAAAATGGGTGTTCCATCTTGTTTTAGATAGCACTGGTGTGCCTTACTTCACGTTTCCAGTGTGAAAGGCATCAGAGCACAGGAGGACAGCCCCGTGCCCTCTGATGCTCTTGTTGCTCTTGTGCCTGCTGTGGGCTGTGGTTCACTCCTCTTCCAGAGGCCCACCCATAAATGTTGTACTGGGTACACTGCAAACACCAGAGATAAAAACCACCCCAGAGGTTTGCAGCCTGGCTGGAGGGCAGCTCTGCAGGTAGAAGGACATCTCCTGAGCTTCCTGTGGGGAGAAGGAGCCACCTGAACTCTCTGCTCCCTGGGGATCAGGGAATGTTTCAGGCTCTCCCTGTTGTCATGTTGACTTGTGTGTCTGGCAGCAATGCTCCCACTTACAATGGGGTTTGATTTTTGGAAGCCAGGGACATCCACCCTTCCTACAGCTGTGGGTGTGTGGGTGTTCTGTTTTTCTGAGCTTGTTTGAGCTGCTGCTATTTCTGAAGAGGTGTGTTCTATGCTACTTGAAGTTAACCATGAACTGTGCTATCTGCTGATAGCATGGAGATTTTGTTTGCTTAGCTCCAGTCCTCTGCAGTCCAAGCAGGTGGACAAATACCTAAGAAGGGTTTGGCTTTGTTTGTGTTGTGTTGTGTGGGGGTTTCTTCCTCTCACCTCTCCACCCCTGTAGCAGCAGCACTCTCACACTTCCAGGTGTGCATGTTTTGTCTTGCTGAACCCTGTGTAGAGAAGAGTTTAACAGTGTGCTCAGAAACTGGGTGCTCTGCCTGGGTTTCCAGCAAAGCACTGAATACTGTAGCTGTGAGTTAGCCAGAGGATTGAGGAGCTGTTTGAATTTATCTGATCCATCCACAAATAAGTATCCCGTGCCATGTTCTAATGCAGCATAATTGTGTGGTATGGTTTTGTGTAATCTGCTCTCCCTGTCAAACAGGGATTATCAAATCACATGGTTTATGCAACATGTTGGGAAATAGCTTCTGAAAAGTTTCTGAATTTACTGGTTCTATGCTGTAAAATACATAGTAGGTATTTGGCATATTGTTAAAATAATGACTATAATGTGCTGATAAGCAACTGAATCCATGAAGGGCAAATCACCTGGGTGCTTCCTTTCTGCAGGCATGCAGAGTGCTGCACAGAGAGCTGCAGCTCTCCTGGGGTTATGCAGAGATTGAGATGATGGTATTTAAAGCCTGTACTGTTGCCATCTCATCATGTGCTGCCTCTCCAGTGCCTGGCAGTCTGTGTGCCTGACTGGCTCTCTAGTCAAATAGTCATACAGCTTCTGCTTCTCAGCATTTGTCTCATCCTTCCATCCCTTCAGGGTGATGCTTTTTGGAACTTTTCATCTAGCTAAACAGGAGGATGTCTGGTTGTCTTCTGTGGATTTGATGAAGCCAGATTCTCTTCTCAGAGTTGGAAGTATCTTTGTCACCCAAATCAGGTGCCCGGCTGTCAAATGTACCGTTTCAAACAGATTTATGATCTCCATCCTGGGAACTGAACTGTCTGAGAACTTGTTAGGAGTGTTAGTATTGGAGTGTACCTGAAATTCAAAACCAAAATGGTTGTCTTTTTGTGCCCGTGGTTTGATTCCTGCTTGGTGAGCAGCATAATATTCTCTTAAGTGCTTGGCTGAGTGCCAGGAATTTGGAAAAATGTTTGTAAATCCTGAAAGCTTCGCATATTTCTCCTGAATGATTATTAGTTCAAATATTTATACTGTGAAAAGGCAACAGTCATTATTTGTTATTCTCTTGTTCAGAAAGGGGCAGTGCTTTGTGCTGCTGCAGGGAGTTCCCACTCCCCTCACCTTGGATTTGCTGGCACGTGGGCTGCTGGTTTGCAGGAAGAAACCTTAAAGAGCAAAAAGCTGGAGTGAACCCTTTGAGGAAGCAGTGAGCTGAGTGTGACTGCTCCCAATGTTGAGCAGATACCTAAAAATCAGACACCTTTGGAGAACAGACAATCTGTGAGTTCAGGGCCACCAAGAAACTCTGTGCCCATTTGAATCCACAGTGGATTTCAGATCCAGAAGCAGAGGACCTGCTCCCCAGGGCTCTCCTGGCCATGCTTTTTCCACATGAAATGTAGGAAGGGCTCTTGGAGATCAGTGGGGGCTGATGTCTAGCAGATTATGTGTTGATAATTAGGCAGATGTTAATTGGGAGTCCAAGAGTAGATATTTGGGTCCTGCTAGCTATTCAGAAGTTGCTGTGTTACCCTCATTTGGCATCTTACTTGATCCCTGTGCTCTTCCCCCCATCATTCTGAGGAAACACAGAGCAAAATCTGCATCCTCTTACATGGCAGAAAGCCTGAGAAGGATCCCGTGCTCCTTTCCATGATGATAAAAGACAAAACAACTAAATTAAATTGGAAGCAATCTCTGCATTACACAAGTCTTCATGCTCCAAATTTCTCAAAACAAAAGAGGTGCAGGGGAAGCTGCTCACCATCTGAAAGGAGGGAAGAAGTGTCTCTGGACTAGAACTTTGACAGTTCCTTAACTCAGGACTGAAAAATTTTAACTCCTCTGCAACCAGAGCCATTGAAGTTGCAGGCTGCAAACAGCAGAGCCAAGAAAGATGCACTGAATCTGGATGCTACCTGACTTTTGTGCTGTTAAGAAATGCCACAGTTTCAGAGCAAATATATTTGTGGTTGCTGCCCAGGACTTTGCTGCACTGGGCTTGTCTGAAGCTGCAGAATTGCACATGTTCACCAGGGAGATGTGGTAGCCAGCTAGAGGGAAAATCTGCTAGTGACTTGGCAGTGTAAAAATGCAGAGGAAATCCAAACTGCCTTCTAGTCCTCAGATCCTTTTTTTTCCCCTTAGAAGAAAAAAACAGTTGGAACTTTGAAAGACTAGACTATTACTTGTTATGGTTATATTGGCCACTGACCCACTGGCATAGAGCATGATCTTTTGCAAAAGCCTGTTGCTAGATTTTATTTCATTGGAAATGGAGGAATGGAAAATTTAACTGATCAGGTATCTTGCATCATCCAATTTAATTCTTTTAAGCAAAAGAAAAAAAGAGGTGGTTGCAGGCAGAGGGAATTCCTTGGAGCTCAAGTCACAACGTTATTATCAATTCAAATTCTGTGAGCTTTTCTGTCCCTGGGCTCTGCATGGAACCTGATCTTATGGAACAGAGATGCTTTACCTGACTGTCTGTGTGTATGTGTGCACTGAAAATTGTTTCTCATGTTTTTAGCCATCTTTAATCTTTGTTAGGGTGCAGGACACCAGGAAAATCTCACGAGCCTGCAGTTCATGGTTCTGCTTTTTCCTCCCTGGCTACAGCTGACAGTTCCACCAGAAAGCAGCACAGTGTGAGGAACATGCCTTCCTCTTGTGTTTTATCTGTGGGTAAAAACAGCTTGTGGAAAAAACACAGAATTGAGAATTTTAGGGTTGTCAGGTAATAATTCACCTTTATAGGTTTCTCTAGAAGTGTTTTGGGTTTTTTTGCAGTGGATCATTCAACAATGAGACCAGCATGGCTTTGAGTTTAATAGATCTTGAATTAGATCGTGAATCCAGGATGGGATCAGAGGGAAATGGTGCAGGGACTGCAAACAAAAATGAGCAAAAACTTTGTTATTTCGGCAGATTTTTCTGTTTGAAATGATTCTGATAAAATTTCTGCAGACGTGATGTAATCCCATAATAAGGTTGATGAAAGTACAGTTTGCCTTTCACAAAAAAACAAAAAAAAAGGGGAAAGGGAGGGAAGTATTTGCATTTTAAAAAATAAGTCTTGTTTTTTAAAAGCATTTCAAACAAACCATGAAAATGCCAAGTTCTGTTACAGACACTGCAGTTACCTGGCTGTGTCTCCCTCGTGACTGATAAGTTACAGCTTTATTTTGATAATGTACCAGTGCTGAGATAAGTGAGACAAAGGAGGGGCTTTCTCATCTTACAGAAGTGGCTACCCTCAGGTGAAGCAGCTCAGTTGTTCTTAAGTTGACCCATTGACCTTCTAATCACTGACAAATTATCCACTGCTTTATTCTACAGTCTTCATTATACACTGTTATTAAACAGACTAATTTCTTTTTTATTAGGACAGGATCACTCAGGTGCAATAATGACCCTTTTCATCAGCTTCAGTGAGGGCTTATGGAAGTATTCCTGTGATTTTTAGTAATAATTTAGTGCACTGCAATGGTTCTTCCCCTGGCAGTTTTTCAGACATTTGTGGAGAATGACACCATGGGCTTTCAGGTGTTGTGGGTTCTGAAGTGCTGTTTTAAAAGCTGAGGTCCCTGTAGAGGAAAAGTCTTCATTATCCCCAGTCCCAGAGAGAAGATCCCACAGGTTACTTCCTCCTCCTGTGGCCAGCAGAGCTACAGCCCCAGTACATGGGACCTCCCTAATCTGAGACTGACAGCACAGGCTGAAGCCCCAGCTCTCCAGCAGACCCTAAGTAAGTCTGAAGGGAAATAAGCAGGAAATAAGTTTTGCCTAAAACAACAGAGATAACTTGATGTTGCAGGCATGATATTTTTTAACTTTTCCCATCAGTTTTTTCAGTAAGGAATTTCCAGTTTTTCAAAGGATTTATTGTGGAGGTGTAGGGAGTGTGGGGGAGGGCAAACAAATTAGGGGTTTAAAATTACTATTAAGTATCTTATTTTCAACCCTCTTGACTGGGATCCTCAGTTCAGAAAGAAAGAAGTCAATGAAGCATAGTCTGCGTTTTGAAAGAGAACTACTGAGCTTAAGTTTCTGATATGAAGCATCTTAAAGAAACCCAATTTTTCAGAAAGCTGTAAGTACCTGCATTCTGCACAGACAGTTCCTTTCTCAGGTTTCTGATGGGGCAGCAAACCCTGGGACATCTAAAATCAGCCTTGAAATCTTCTGAGAGCATTTTTGGTAAGCGTTTATTTCCCAGTGCCCTCTCAGCTGTGAAGGGATGGAATTCTTTGTGCTTAATAATGTAAGAGCTAAGAAAATTCCAAATCAAGCTGCTTCCCCCAAATGTATTTTTAATGACAGGGAGAAGTTACCAACACCACTGTGTGAACAAGTAGATCAAGTCAGAGTTTAGCTTTTGAGAAGCCTGGTATTTGATCTTTTTCCTTCTCCTTTGTGTTATTTGGATTCTTTTGACTGTGAACTGTGTCATCAGGAGCAGAAGCAGAACTATTGTGTACTCAGATGGGGTATATTCAGAATGTTCTGTGTGTAAAATCAAAGAATTTCACAAATTACCATGCAAACCTTATCTGACCTTTCAGAACAGAATTTCCAGTGTTCTGGGGATTGCTCTTCAGCAACTGTGTTGCTCCTTCTTTAGTCTCTTTTATTACTGGCATTAGAAAGCCTGAATTTATGATGTAGAGCCCTGGCATGTTGTGGGAAACACCAGGTAGAGGAACAGAAAGAGGGCTCAGGTGACAAATCCCAAGTGCTGGGATGAAGTATTCCTCTTCTGAGGGACAAAGGCCTGAAGTGTGAGAACATTTCAGTTGCTGAGTTTTTTGCTAATCCCTTTAAAACTGGGAGATTTTTCTTGTCAATGGGAGGAGTAGGTGCTTAATTGAACTTGTAATGCTCCAACAGTTGGATGTTCAAACCCTCCATTTCCCAGAACATGGTCTTGAGTGCCCAACCCCATGGGGATGCAGAGGCAGAACAGAAACTCTTGGCTTTAGACACCAAGTTGTGTGTTCATTCCAGCACTGCTCCTCTTCACTGCCTGCTGAGGGATTCATGCTTTGCTGTAAGCCCAGGGAAATCTGTAAAATCCTGTGTTCCATCAGTACATGTTTGTAGGATGGGGTTTAACCAGAGCAACAAAACAAAACTGGATGTGTTGAGAAGATGAGCTGCAAATAATTCAGAGAGTTGGAGCATAAGAAATGAACTGGTGATAAATTCTTGCAAAGGGGTGGGTATTTTTAAGCCACTGGTATGGGTATTTTAGTGCTAAGTCTTTTGTTGCAAGATTTAAAAATAAAAAAAATAAAAAAAATCAAGTGAAATCAAAGGCTGGGGATTGCATGATGGGAGCTATCTGGAGATTGTGCCTGGTGATTAGCAGCTCTCACAAAAAGTACTCTCAGTTCAGGTTCACAGAATTATTTCCCTGTTATCTTTGTTGTCGATGGCATGATTGTATACAGCTTTCCACAGAAGGGTACTGTTATTTTCAAGTCAAAGGGACCTGTTGTATTGTTTAAAACGCACTTGTTCCAATTCTGAGTACTTTCCATCTGTTTTCCTATTTCCTTCCTCTTGATAGCAGCAGCATTTCCTCCCCTTACTCTGTTGGAGGGGTGGAGAGGGAGACTCAGTGCAAAGCCTTGCTTAGCTCCGTGTCATGGGATACTGCCCAAGATTTAAGCTTTGTCTTTGGAAAAAGAAAAAGGGAAGGAAGGGAGAAGGAGTAATTTTTGTTCAGGTTTTTTCAAAGGCTTTTGGAGAAAGCATGTATGGAAGGCTTTAGAGAAAGGAGCCAAGACAGAGCAGGATCAGTGGTTTTGCTACCTTAATAGCTTGTGGGTGGCCAATGAGATACAAGTTTGGGCCGTGGTCCAGGTTGCAGTGAATTAAGGAGCATAACAGAGGAATCCTTCTTCAGCAAGTGCTGATTTCTCCCTCCTTCCTCTGCCCTCACCACACACACTGTGCAATTCCAGCGGGTGGCAAAGGAGGAGTGTGGGTTCCTTCCATGCCCCTCTTCAGGACTTGGAGGATAATCCACGGTTGAGGCACCCTGGTTGTCTTTCTGCCTGTGCCCAGCCTGAGGCAGCCAGAACTCATCCAGGCTGTCAGCCACCTCTTGCCTGTGTCAAATAAAAGCTGAGGAAGAGGTAGAGAAGAATAGAAAGGAAACAGAGATTTCCCAGAAAGGCTCCCAGGAGACAGAGCATCCCAGGGGGATGGCAGCAGGCTCTTCAGCTGACCCCCAGCTGCCTATAACACTCCTAATGTAACCTTGTCCTCCCCTCAGAGCTCTTTGGTGTAATGGATTTCTTTAAATTAATAATGCGTAAAAGGAGATTTACACTGCAGTGCTAAAATATTGTCTTTGCCTTTTATTCATGCATTTGTCACTGTAATCTCTAATAGAGGTGTTCAGTGGGGGGATAAATAATGAAGGGTAAAAAAACTCTGTCATAATCCAGAACCATTTGCAAATTCATCACCAGTATTCTTTTGGAAGCAGAGACAGAGGGAAATGAAAAATCTATCCTGGTGCTAATATATCTCACTGATTTCCATCTCTGCTTTATTCAGAGAGCCTCCTTTGAGCTATGATAGAATGTGAATCCCAGAAATTGCCATGCCTTTTTAGAGACAAGTCTAGGGCTGCTACTGAGCCTCTCCAGCAAGAGATTAAATACAGTCAATGAATACTGAGTGAATGTAGTTTATAGGCAGACACAGGGCACTTACCTTGTGGGTTTTTGATTAATTAAGCTTTGAGTTACCATGTGCAAAATAGTAAGGGAGTTGTATCAATTCTTTAGCATTTGAGCTCTTGAGAAAGCTTTTCAAGATGTTTTTAGGGAGATGGGTAAATAAAAGCAAATATTTTAAAGTAGAAATCCTGTAAAGAATTTTTTGTTCTTTATTAAAAGTCAGAAGGACTGAAATAAGTTGGAAGAGCTGTCCTGCAACAGATGCAGTTTCTTGTGAAGTTCAGGTTCCTTTAAGCTTCATAAAAAATGTTGCAACTCCAGAATTTTGAAATCGTGGTCTTGGGACAAAAGAAAATGTGCTCTTGCAAAAGACTTTCCCTTGTCATATTCCCTGCCCTCCTGAGCTTGGGAATGGTTACAAAACTTGGAGTGTCAGGACCCCCTTCCCCAGCTGCTGCCTGGCATTGCAGAGGGTTGGCTGGGGCTGGGGCTGGGGCTCTGCTCTCACACCAGGCACAGGCTCTTCATGCCTTTGACTGGAGCCTTGGTGGTTGCACTGGTACCAGACTGGGGGGAGTGATGGATCTCAGATCAGCTTCCAGAGTCTTCCTTGGATCCCAACGAGGGGGCTGCCAAGGAAGCAACAGAAAGCCAAGGAAGAAGAGGCTGGGGTGTTAGGAGGGGTGTGTGGGCACCCTGACCCCTCTCAGCACAGCCCGGGCGGGGTGTCCTGGCTCCATTGGAGGCTGATGGAATGAGGAGATGGTTCAGGATGTGCCAGGTTTGGATGTGGATCCAGAGGTGGTGCCATTGTGCTTCCCAGCCCAGAGCTCCCAAGGGCTGGGAGCTGCTGCCTGCCTGGGATTGCTCCTCCTGCCAAGCTGGGGTCGGGCAGAACCAGTGAGCAGAGTGAAAACAGAATGTAGTAGCACTCTGCAGAGGGGGGGAAGATGAAATATATCACAAGATAATAAGAAAATAAACCATTAAAAGGCTCTGTTTCTTATTATCATGTGGTTTTATGTTAATGAAGTTGTTCCAGGCCTGTTTGAGTTTAACTCAAGCAAGGGAATATGAGTAATATGAAAAATATGTGGGGATGAAGACCCTAAGTTAAAAAGTCTGTGAAACATTTAATGTTTTCATTCACCACACATTTCAGAAGAAGATATAAGGCAGCCACAAAGTGGTATGGAAAAAACATTAAGCACAGGATTTTCCTTTTTGTGATCTCTGGATCTCTGAATCTGTGTTTACAGAAGTGAGGTGAACCTGACAGGGATGCAAGAGTGGACAGCACTGGAGCTCAGGTTCCTCTGCTCACTTTTCCCCTATTTCTGTGAATGCCTTGATGAATCTGAGATCCCAGAAAAGATCACATAAGGGATAAATTGCCATCCCTCTGTGGAGTATCTGTCCAGATTTAAATAGTGTTGGGGTTTTTTACCAGCTACTTGATTTGTAAAAGAAGAAAAAAGTACTGGAGATAGAATTTGGAAGACAGCTTTGATCAGAAAAATGGAAAAACATGAAAATATCGAAACTGAGAATTGAATATTTTTAATAGTGTTTTATTTCAGAAAAATAAAAAATATAGCTCTGACCTGAAATGACCTAAATTTGATAAAAAAGGAAAAGAGAAAGCATGAAAGGACTAAGTTGTCCTGGATTTAGAAAACCAGATTCCATTCTGAATTGAGCAGATACAAGGACAGTATCTGTATTTAGTCTTAAAAGAAAATAAAATGCTGATTTTGGTTTGTATCTTTTCAGTACATCTGCATTTTTTTCCTGAAAAATAGACAGTGAAAAATAACAGTCATTTAGACACCTGGTTGACAGCAAAAGAATTTTTCCTCTTAAAGAGCAAGCTTTAGGTTCCCCGTGGTAGCAGTCAATATTTCAAACATTGTGAGACTGTTGCCGGCCACTCAGGGGCAAAATGTAAAAATATTTTTATCTCAAATATTTTTCATAATAATACCTTCAAAGGCTGAAAAATCGCTCGTTCCACTGCAGCTGACTGTTGTGTGCTGTGGGCTGGCAGTGCTGAAGCTGCAGGGAAGAGCAGCCCTGGGATTCTGCTGGTGTTACTGGGCAGCCTGGAATGTCAGCCATGGGCCGTGGTCTGTGGCCCAGCAGGAATATTTCTAGCAGGAGTCGGGCAGGAGGAGGAAAGGTCTTGTGTGGGTCTAACACACAGAGATCCCCCCAGGACTCAGAGTTGCACCAGTTGTGCAGTGAATCCTTCCAGGATTAGCTCTCAGTCACCATCTCCATCCTCACTGGTGTGAGCGGAGCTGCCCAGGTGCTGACCCGGCTGCTCTTGAGGCTGGGTCAGTGCTCTGCACCTGGCTGGTTCTTGTTCTGCTTTGGTGCTTAAATTCATGGAAGTTGTAAATGGGACAAAATGGCTCTGGGGAGGCTGAGTTGGCACGAGGGGGGTACTCGGTGCTGTCAGGAGTGCAGAGAAAAGGGCAGCAGATGGAATCCCTTCCAGCCCCTGGCTGTTACTGTAGCTGAGTTGCAACATTAAACGGGAATATCACCTTGCCTTCTGTTTTCCTGAAGTGAATTAACTGACAGGAAATCATGGATTTCCGAAGCCAGCTTTCCTTACGACATTCCTTGCTGCAAAAGGAGAATTAAACCGGTGAAACGGAGTAACAAGAAACAGGCTCTAGAATTATGCCACATAGTAAGAGAGCATCAACCTGTTTAGTAGCAGTTCCACTGCTTTTGAAAAAAGGTTTTGGGGAAAGATGAACTGAAGTCTGGGGATAGAGAGTGCAGAGACTTGCTGAGCAGCTGGGGAGGTGCAGTGGGGGCAGAATCTCTGCTGCAGGGGATGGGACACTGCCCAGAACTGCTCCGGTGTGCTGGTCCCAGCAGCCCCAGGTACAGGGGTTTGCTGTGTGTGCTTTCACAACTGGTGGGCAGAGTCCACCGAGCACTTGTGAAAATTCTGCATTAAATGCCTTGTTAGGTCATCAGTGGAAAAAAGCAGTCAAATCTTTCGGAAGAGATTTTTGGAATTCTCACCATGTTTCTATTATCTTCGTGACTTTCAATGGCTTTACTGTTGAAACTGCTTTAGTGGGAGTAACCAACTGATGGTACAGGGCAAGGCTGAAAGAATGCAGTTTCTTTGCTACTACTGCTTGTACAATACAGCAGGAGCATTCAAGACTCCTGCAAAGATTCATTCTTTTCCCTGCTCTTCCACTACCACTGAGCACACAGAACTCTCCTGCACTCCTGCAGGCACTGCCTTTCTGCAGATTTCCCTTTTTGGCTGTTTCTTCTTCTTTTCAGGTTAAAAATTGCGGTCAACCACATGTGTTGTTTTTTATTATTGTTCTAAAGAGCACAAAGACTTTAACATTAAAAAAAAAAAAAAATTGACCTTCAAAGAATTGTAGTGGCTGGGTTTGGTGTGCATCTTTTCTGAATGTTTTGCACCATGTTCAGAAACTGGAAATTAGAGGCCACGTTAAAGCAAAAAAAAGCAAAAGTGGGGCTGTCTGCCAGGAAGCACCGTGTGTTCCACTGACAGTTTCTTTCCCAGTGTTTCCAGGCAGAGGTGGCTGGTGCTCTGGGAGCTGGGAGCCAAGGCTTCTCAGAGACTGTTGTTTTGGAAGCAGAATAGGAGGATTCATTCAATTCCCTCTGAAATGTGGTTGCTTGAAATCTTCAAGGAGAGACGGGAGAGGCCTTTGGGGAGTAAGCTTTGAGCAAACCGACTGCGTTTCCAAGGATTCCCCAAATCTGCCCCTGGAAGTGCTGCTGCTCTCAGAGGTTGCCATTCCTGCCTTCTCTCCCCCGGGAGGGCAGTGGGGGGGTGGCAGAACCAGGGGAAGTGGTGGTCTCATCCTAAGCCTGGGCTGATACCCCAGCACTGCCTGAGCAGGAGCAGTGGGCAGGGAAGGGAGGGCAGCTTGGGATGGAAACTTGGGATTAGGGTGCTCCAGGTTATCCCAGCTCCTCGGGAGGCTCCCTGTACCCCAGGGAAAGCAGAACAGTCTCCTGCAGCCACCCGGCCCGTTCAGTTCGTGCATAGTGCTTAATGGAAGTACTTCTGAGTTCCGGGAGGTGCCTCTCTCTTTCTCCTTCTCTCAGCTCTCACGTGGAGCCTGCTCCAGCTCCACTGTCACTCTCTCATTTCTCTTTCTCCGTCCCTTTTTTCCCTGCCTCAGCAGCTTAAAAAAAAAACAACCCACAACAACCCAACAAAAAGCAACCCAACCCCACAAACCCTTTCTTTGCTAGCCCTGTGGCTGTGCTCTCCTCTGCTCGTGTCCCAGAGCCGTGCTGGGGTCAGCAGTGAGCTCAGGCTCTTGGCAGGGTGATTAATAGCGCTGTGGATTGTCGTTAATTCACTGGCTAATGACTGCAACTCTGCCGCTCCCCGAGTAATCGGGTGATGTATGTGGGGAGCGCGCACCTCATGGCAGAGGTGAAAATCATTTCGACAAGTCAAATATTGTCACAGGGAACAAATGGCTCTCCCTGTTAATAAAAATTAATGAATTTTTTTTACCGCTGGCCTGCTAAATGAAGCCGTGGAGTGACTGAGTGGAGGGGACAAGCTCGGTGGAATTAAGCGCTTTATTCGACGGTTAAAACTATAAACATCTTTATTAGGGGTGTGATGGGATGTGGCAAGTGTTGGTGGGGATTTTGTTTGTGTTGCAGAGAGGTTTGCTCAGATGCACTGAGCCTTTTTGAAAGTTTGTGTCTGTGTTTGTGTTGGGAAGGAGAAGAGAGGGAAAACAAAAGAGCTTTGCTGCGGTGTAGTGAGGATTTATGTTTAATATTTGGGAGAAGTGGCTCCCTCCCTCCCTTCTGGGGTGCCCTGGCTGCTCTTGGGCACACAACTTGGGCTGTGCTGGAGGAGCACTGGGGGTGAGCTGCTTCCTCTCCACCAGTTCTTTCCCAGTCACACCAGTACACGCGTAACTGGTGACTCTTGCTGCCGCGGCTGGGCATGGGGTGATGCTCTGGGAAAGGCTTTTCTTGGCTGGAGAGTGGGGTGAGGGAGGCAGAAGTGGCACGGCAAAGGCAGTGTCCTTGAAGGAGTCAGCAGAATTTTGGGGCACTGCAGGAGGAACTGGTGCCTGATTTCCTGCTCACTGGTGAGCTGTGTCTCATAGCTGGTTAGAGAGGAGTTTGGTTTGATGAGGGCTTGGAGTCTGTCTGTGCTGATGGGAAATGGTGGGAGCCATCGGTGAGGCTGTGCAGGAGGGACTGTCCTGTGCTTTGAGATGCTCTGCTGGAGGCTGCCTCTGGGAACACAGGGAGAAATATTTATGCTGCTTGCAAATGCATTGCTTTTCACAACAAGGTGGAGATACTACCTTGGGAGAAGCTAAAGGCATTTTGGGCTGTGTTTCCCTTAATGAACTCTTCTCCCTGCCTGAATTTAATTTTAATGTAAACATGTTTGCTGCATCTAGGAAAATGATCTCAAAAGAAGGGCCACAAGAAAGCAAAATGCAATCTTATTATTTCAATCCACTTTCTGTGGATACAATTTTCTGGGCAGCAAAGTTTAGGAACGTGTTTAAATTGCTGAGGAGCAGTGCAAACTTCCTGCTGGGGGGATTATCAGTTGGCAGGGAACTCAGGGCAGAGATGCTCTCCCAAACTAAATGCTGAAGCAAAGTCTTGATTGGTTTTGACTGCCAAAGATCCCATTAGGACCTGAGCTGCTGTCTCCTATGTGAAAAGGCAGCAGTATGTTGATAATCCTTGTCCACGTTGTTCTTTGAGGTGTCAGGAGTGTGTGCAGTGCTTCCATGTGCTGGTAAATGGGAACCAGTTTGGAGATGTCTAAAAAAAATATTGCAACATCTGGTTTAAAATTGGTATGTTGTATTAGAGACCATAGGGACTGTATAAAGGCAGGGGAACAGCATCCTGCTGCAGCTTCTGCTTTCGAAGTATATTTTATTGGTGTTCTTGGACACTGGGTTTGGCATCTGTTTCATAGGGAAATCCACCCCATTTGTCAATGAGAGGCACAGAATAAATTAAAACATGATTAAGCAACCCTAAATCTGGGGTAAGTGTTACTGTGTTTAAGAACAAATTCTTTGGTACGTGAGAAACAAAGAGTCTGTCTTCTGAAAAGGCTTTGAAAAGTATAAATTTCAGCAGTAATTTATGTAAAAGTCTGCTGGTACCAATACTGTTTGAAATAAATACATGTTGTTTTGGCCTTGTCTAGGACACTGTAGGCCCATTCATATTTTTAATAACACATCTGTGAGCTTATGCTCAGCTATCTGGTGCTAGGAAATTAGGCCAAGAACCATGTGTGTTCAATTGTAAAAAGTTTTCTGATGGGGCTGGACAGTATTTTTTTAATAAATTTTAATTGCTATATGGGAGTTTATCTGTATTGTTTTACTTCTACAAGAGATTTTTTTTTTAACAAAGCTAAAATGTTGCTTGTTGCATGAAGTTATGCTGAAATATCTTGAAGTGATTTGGCAATTTTGAACTATTTTCGAGCAAGTTATAAAAAAAAAAAATAATCTGAACTTATACCTTTCTTCCAGTGAAAAACAAGAATCAAAGTTGTGTCAGTTTTTATGGGATTGCCATGGGGAGTTTTGGAAAAATATTGTTACAGTTTGTTGCTTCTGTTTGAGTCCTTGTGGTCCAGGAAGGTCCCTCAGAGGGCTCCTGGCAGGATGCAGTTTTTGTCTCATTTCTAGAGAAGGAGGGTGGAAGTGTAATGTCATCTGGGAAAAGGTTTGAGCTTCCCTGGAGCAGATGCAGGTATGGTGGAACCAGCCTAGCAAAAGAATGGTAAAGCTGTCAAGACTCAGCTTTCTTTTCTCTGTTGTCTTGTGGGTTTTTTGTTTTAATTGTAATTTTAATCATGTCTTTTATAGCCCTATTCTCTTCACTTAGGATCCTGGGCTTCTGGCAGCCAAAGTCTGCTTAGCCAATGTATCTGAGCCCATTAGCTATCTCTATTGCTCTTTTTTTTTTTTTTCTTTTCCCCTTTTTTTTTTTCTTTCTTTATTTCTTTTTTATGTTTTTGATAGCCCAGACTTCTTATTTGAAGAGAACAATGACGATATATATTTTTTTTAATTTTAAAAAGCATCCATGCTTTTTTTAGCTGACATCAAGCTGCTGCAATTCATGCCTCTGAGAGGATTATTTTCAGTGTGGATTTGGAGCTTCAAAAATACCACATCTAAATTTTTGCACTCTTCATTATGTGTGGGGTTTTTTTCCCCCCTCATTTATATTACTGTATTCTACAATTATCCTTGAAAAGTGTGTTTTTTAAACTCTGTGAATGATACTGGGAGTAGTAATCTGGGCAGAAGATGTTTATTTTCAAATGCCTAGAAAGCAAGGCTGGCTGAGTTACCTCTTTCAGAGGTGGCTGAATTTGCCACAAGTAGGGAACAGCTTTGCCAGAGCTGCTCCCTCCTGTCTTGCCCCTATTCACTCAGCCTCCTTTGCCAGAGCAGATTGACCATTCCTGACATGCATCTCTTTATCGTGGCCATGTGACTGTGCAAATCCAGGAGCTGAAGAGTTAAGGCACAAATAAAATCCCAAGTTCACACTGTCAGCTCAGATAGTGCTTAGCAAGGGGCGAGGAAAAAAAGCCAGTTGTGATTTAGAAGAAAAACACTGAGATTTGACCAATTCCATGGAATACCTTTCGTAGCCCCGGGGCAAGTGGAAGTGGTATATTAACCAAGGAATAGAGCAGAGGAGGAAAAAGGCCAAATCACATTTCTTTGAAACAAAGAGGCTTTTTACCAGGAACAAGCCTTGATAAAAATTACAGTGGCATCGCAAGTCATTTCACCCGCTCTGCCTGGGGCTATATTAAAGCAGTGAGGAAATAGGGGATGCAGCAGCCCTGAAATACAAATACAGTAGTCCCGGGAGTGTTTTTAGTATAAATAATCCTTTTTAGAATAATGTGGTGGCTTTAAATAGGGCCAGGTGGTCGGTGCAGCACCCAGGATCGTTTGGGTGGCAGGATAGCACACCCCTCTCTGGATGTGGGGATGTGCCCTGCAAATGCCCATCTTCCTCCTGCTTCCACTGCTTCCTCCTGCTTCCCACGTTCTGACTTAAATCCCATCTGCAAAATCTTCAGGAAATGTCCCTGTTTAGCAGGCTGTGTCCACAGAGTGTTAGGGCAGGGTTCTCTGTAGGGCTGCATCCCGCTGTCGTTTGTTGGGCTTGCCCATCATTCCTGCCCTACATTTTGCACAAAAAGTCCAGGAGCACTTTCTTCAGTGACTTGTAAATAGACTTCTGTGGAAAAAAACACTGGAATTAAACAGACATTTAGTTCTTTGTCAGGTACTTTTGTTTTTCCTATGGAGAGTAAATCCTGTCTTTAAAGAGCACTTGAGAGACCAGGAAAAAAATAGCTCACGATGCAAACATTTATTGAAACTAGGATATGAAACATTTTGAGGAGAGATCTCTGCAGAGAATGGGATTTTAAAAAAACAGTTGTGTTTCTTACTGTCGTCGCCTGCCCCATTAAAATTCCATTTTTTCATACTAGTTAAACATTTCTGTAATCCATCAGAACACTGGTAGCCAGAGGAAAGGTGCTCAGCCCAGGAAAGGAGTTAAATTTTGTTCCCAGAATATCAGTAATTTGACTCCTCAGCCTGGTGGTGGGAAAAACCTGGTAGACCTCTAAGTCTGTCTTTGCTGAATTTTCCTTATTTGTGCATCCAAAATCCAACAGGTTTATATGGGAGAGGAAGCTGACTGAATGGACTGAGTGAGAGGTGTCTCAGGCACAAAAGTCAGGAGAAAACCTGAGGCTCATCGTAGTGCCTGGGTTTTGCAATGGTTTTTCTTCCATAAAGCTGCATCATCAGTTTATGGGCAAGGATTTTTTAGAAAAATCAGTTGGTAATTCCTGTTTGTAATGGTTGAGAAAATAGAGGCCTGTCAGTATGTTCACAGGGCTCTCTGGGTGCCCAGCTGATGCCCAGGACACAGTGAAAACACCATTACTTGTGACTCTCGTGATGGTTTCAAGGCCACCCTTTGGCTTGGTGGGCTCTAGAGGCAAAGGAAGGATGTGTGGGAGCCCTGAAATGAAACTCCAAGGCAGTCAGGGGTGGGTGTAAAACCCCACAGCATTCCCTGTGCTTGGGAAGGAAATCCCCAGGAAGCAGGAAAGCCATTTCCAGTTGGTTTCTGCACACAATCCTGTGCTCCCAGCCCATCTGAGCTGAGGAACTGCTCCTGTGGCTGATGCCTCTCCAGGAGGGAACCCTTCACGTGGCTTTCAGGTCTGGAAAAACTATGATTCTTGGGTCAAAGTGAAGTTTGAGGCTGCTGCTGCAAAACTCTGCCCATGAATGCAGTGAATAAAAGCTCTGTCTGCCATGTGCAGCTCCAGCAGGACTCAGCTCAGTGACCAAGTGGGGTTCTTTTTTTTGCTGAGAGGTCTGGAGCTGGAATGGTTTGATTTGGTTGAGCCAACACAGAGATTGTGGGGTGGGTAATTTGGGAACCTCTTTAGCAGTGGATCTGGGCCTTCTATTTCTACTCCTAATTGAAAAGTGAGTGAGATCATGAGAAAGACTTTCAAAGATGGAGTTCTAAAAACTCAGCTGGGCTAATTCATTAGGAAAGAAAAAATAAGCAACAAGTTTTGTAGATTTTTTGGCTTAAAAATGGAGGTGTTAAGAGGTAGAAAATAACTACAAATCTTGAAATTTGGTAAATCTGCACAAGCACAAATTCAAAACAAACTCTGCACAGTGGTGAGGAAATAGGGTGCTCAGGGTGGTGAAAATAGCACGAAGCAGTTTTTCACTGTTTTTGCAGAGCTCTGCTGTTTATTATGTGATGTAAAATGGGTGAGCTTCTCCGGAATTTTTTTGGCTGGGGATGGAGAATCTGAGTGATATTGTGGTGTTAAAATGTGTGCCTCTGTGGCTGTGAACACAGAGCTCTGCTTTTGACACCCACCTCACGGCTCAGTCCTCTGTCCTGCATTGATTCCCTGGTTCCCTTTTATTCTGCAGAGTCTGGTGCCACTGTCCCTTTTCTTGCTCTGCCCTCCCTCCTCTCCTCCATGCCTGGGGTGCGTTTGCCTGGCTCGTGCTAGGAAATATAAATTGTTATCGATTAATATTAATATTTAGCATGTTTGTGAAAATGTCTTTTCCCACTGCTATTAATCTGCTATGTTAATAATGCCAGGAGTCCTGTTCTGGACCCTGGGGAACCCACAGTGAGTGGAATGACAATGAGACGGTGACAACAGCCGAAAAGCTTTCACTTGGCAAAGATGTGAATTCCAATTGCAAGGTCTCCTTTTGGAGACTTACAAATGCTTTATTCTTGTTCCATGGTTTGACATCCAGGACCGAGAGAAATATCCAGCATCATTTGTTAGTTTTTGGAGAGCTAGCCTGAGTGCATTTATTTATTTATTCTAAATAGGTAACATTTCTCTCTGTGGAGAATTTGTCTCGCAGTCGTTTTTAAAGTTCCACTTTCCTGTGTTTCCAGCAAAGAAATTTCTGTAGAACTGGAGCTTTTCTATAGTTCTATAGATTTTTAAAGGGGAGGTACTTTGTTGCAAAAATAAGCAATCACCATTTTTCTTTACAAAGCGGAGCATTTTATTTAGGCTTTCACCTCTTCCTTTGCAGATTTCCTTTCTGTTGTGGTATTTCTGTAGATTCTTCCCAAATAGTTTGTTACAACTCTGTGTAACACACTGAACATTTCTTGTGGTGCTTCAGTGGAGCTATTATGTTGTAAAAAGTTTACAGACAGAAATCCCAAAGGCTAATATTTTTTCCAGTGGCTTAAATAATAAGATAGTAGAGCTTTTTTTTCCTGAAAAGAACTTCATTTATCTACTGCATCCAAATGTGCACTGAATTGTTTTTTTTTTAACACAGCACAACTTGGAGAAATGTCATCTTGAATTCAAATAGAAAACAAAATACTGAGCAGGGAGAGATCAGGTGAAATGTAGTTATGGACAAGAGCATTTTTATGAAGAGTTTGATTCTAAAAGGATCTTCTGTGGAAATAGTTTTGATGCCTGGTTGAACTAAACTTTTACTGGAAATATAATACTGGCATTTAGTGGGGAGTAATTTGGACACTTTCCCTGCTGGTTTTACTAGAGGAAAATGCCTATTACGGAACACATTGAAATAGTGTCTCAAGCTTTATTCTTCATTTCTGCCAGCAGAAATCCCTGAATAAAAGAAAATACTTATTTTTTTACTTAAAACCCAAGGCAGTTTAAATCAATAATACCTGTTCTTCTTACAGACAAGTTCTGAAGTAATTATTTTTTAGAATATTTATAAAATCCCCCATCTGATGAACTCTCTGCTTTGTACTCGGGCACTGTCTGTTCTTCCAGCTGACTTCTGATGTGTAAGGTGTTTTCTGCTTCTTTTTAATAAGAGGACTTGAATCAGCCTTGAGGTATGGTTACAGTCAAGACAAAACAGTCCATAAATGTGAAACCTGGAAAATTAAATAACCAATTCAAACAGGAGAATGTTTTCTCTTGCAAATGTTAGTTTTTGTCCCACTCCTCTTTCTCCTGTCTGACCCTCGCTGTCTCCCTCTCCCAAGAACTCTGCACTTCTTAGTATTCTGCAGGACTAAATTGTTTTCTAATTTATTCTGCAGCAGTTCTACATTAGACAGAGGTTTGGGGAAGTTTTCAGTGTTATTTCCTTAAACACCAAGTGCAAAGAGGGAATAATGGGAATGTTGGAGCCGGGCACTGGAGTGCTGCAGTAAGGGGCAGGTTTCCTGGTGGGAGATGCACACACAGCTCATTTTCCTCTGGAGTTTTACACAGGAGATGTGTCAAAACCTCTGTCTCCTTTGGAATTAATTTCCACAAGATGTTTAAAAAACACTAATAATCTCCACAAACGTGAACATTTTGGGCTGGCAGAATTTGTGTGGCTGTGTCTGACCCGGTGTGAGGCACCCGAGAGGTGGCACTGGGAGCCCCAGGGAGCTGGGGCTTTGGGGCAGCTGGGTCAGGGCTGTGGTACCTGAGCACTGATTTCCAGGAGCCCTGGAACAAAATCAGCATTTCCCTGCTCCTGGAGCATTCCTGACATCTGGTGCTTCCTCGGGTGTGAAATTTCCAGGGAAAATCCCGAGCAGCAAAGCTGAGAGAGCTGGAGTCTGGCTGTCCAGAGGAGGAGGCTGGGAAGGGCTGGTGGGATTCACAGGATTTGAGGGGAGCAGAAGCTGAATTCTAAGTGCACTGAATTCAGTGGGATTTAGCTGGTTGGGTTGGCACTGGGAACACAGCCAGTGGCTTGTGACTTACCCTGTGACAACTGTGCAAGGGATCTAAAGCACCAGAGCTTCACCCAGAACCATTTTATTGTCCCCAGTTCCTTTTGATTGTAGCATTTTGGGTGCTTTCAGATATGGGAGCCTGTAAACCCTGTGGGTAGGTTCTAAAGAAGTAACAGGCTTACTTCAAGGAGAAATATATCCAATGTGCTTTCTGTATTAATGCAATCTGCTAATCAGGGCCCAGGATTTAGGAGCAGGGAAAAATCAGAGATAACCAAAGGGAAGAAAAATACTATTTCAAGCTGGGTATTTCTAGATACGTTCAGCATTTATGAAGGAAAAAAGAGGCAAAATCACAGCAAGTTAGAGCAGAAGTGCCCATTAAACTAAAAAATTAAATAGAGGATTGTATTAGCAGTGTAATTTGTCAAAGGTCAGAGCAGATCATGTGGCACTCCCTTGGCACTCTGGCATCTTGGCAAAACCACTTCCCATTTGTGACCACTTCCCTCCCTGTACATTTATTGCCTGGGTCTTTTTTCAACTGTAAAACCTGTGAAGATGAAGGCTTTTCATGAATGAATGAAAGGGGAAAAAGACATTTCCTAATGTTTGTTTGAAGCAGAGTTTCCTTGTCCTCCTATAGCAGCTGGAATTGTCTGGAAAAGCTTCCAGAGGCTGTGTTCTGAGGAGGGTGCAGAGCCCTGGCCCCAGGGTGTCCCTGGGGCTGCTCCTGGCAGTTCCTGTTTTGGGGCTCAGTTGCTGCTTCCTGAGCAGCATCCCCCAGGCAGGCCTGGAGCTCCTTCCCAGGGCAGCTCAGGTGGAGAAGAGTTCTTCCAGGGAATGGAAGGAAGAAATTCTGCACCAGGCTCCAGAATATGAAGATGCTCACTCTTGATTGTCCTTTCTGCCCTTTATTGTCTTCTTCAGTGGCTGTAGAACCATTGGAGTGAAATGAATATTGCCTGTGGATGGAGGAAAAGCCATCAAGTGCTTAATGCTTCAGTCCCATTCTCAGTGACTCATTCTTGTCACCACAGTTTTGACACTAATTTCCATCTTTTCTGGCAGAAGGAAGCCCAGGTGTGTCAGAATACCTTCCAGAGATGGCCTTACACTGAATTTAGCTGCTTGGCTTTTTCATGCCACCTCTTTGAAGTGCTGCTGATACCAACCCTTCTGTCTTTGCTCTGCAGGAGCTGGGCTGTGCTGGGTGCACTGCCTGGCCACCAGCTGGGAGCTGCTTCCTTCCCCAGTAGGGTAACTGGGAGACCATTCCCAGCTCAGCTGAACAGTGGTGTCTGACTGAGGGCTGTGTTGGACATTTTGCCTTTTCTGGTTTTGATGCTGGCAGCAGGAACTCTGCATCCTGCAGGCTGGGAGCCCCTGGGAGACACAGGGCTGGTTCCTGGGGCTGCAAAGTGCTGGAAATCTGGGGAGATCAGAGTTTGTAGCTAAGCCAGACAGAGGCAGCCCAAGGAGGGACTTGGGTTTCTGGTTTTCTATTGTATTTCAGCTGTGGCCATCAGGTGGCAATCTGATCACTGAGATCATTCAGTGTTCTAAGGCACTGGTGGGTGCTGTTTGGTGCTTTGAGTGGCCTTTGTGAGTTAGAGATGTGTCTCCTGAGTTCTGGTGTCTCCTCTCAGTTGTTGGTGGAGCCCATGCTCACTTAATGTAAGTATTTGCACTCTTGGCTGAATTAGGCTGTGATGTTGTTGGTTTGCTCCAGCTCTGCTGCTCTACAAATCCATCATAAAAATGAATTTGTTGTTGCTGATGAAACGTGATGAGTGTACAGCAAATAGAGAGAGGATCCTCTCCCCCTGGAGTTAAAAATGTAGGCAGTCTTGGTCTCTGGAGGGGTGAAATACTCTGTGCCTTCTTTCCAGCCTGGTGTTGTATCTGGAAATTTTTTTTTTTTGGTTTGTTTTCTTCCCCGGGGAAGGTTTCTAAAGGAAAATCCCTGCAGTGCAGGAACCTCAGTATGTTCCATGGAGTTGTAAAGGTTGTGGCAACATCCCTCTTTGGGTTGGAAAAGATGTTTGAGGTCACCCACTCTTCCTCTAGAGTCAGAAAAATGGAAATGGATCCTAGGGAGGTCCTGGCCTGGCAGGTATTTTTCTGGTGCTGCCTTTTATATTGTAAGAGCCCAGTGACAGTTCTAGACACTACTAGGGGTTTAATACCTGTGTGTATGTCTAAACTTAGAGCTGTTGCACGGACTCAGTCCTGTGTTCTCATTGCCCTGGATGGGAGCTCTGAGTACAGAAGGAATGAGGATCAGGCCCAGTTCTGCATTTCTTCCAAAGTAGTGAAATTTAAGGCAGTTTGTGCTTACTGATCAGGTACTGGTTGTCTGATATTAATTCATTCTTGGTGTGTCCTGAAAGTGTCCCTAGTGAAGGAGTTGGAGATGTTCAGAGTAGGAGAGATTTCCTTGGCAGAATTTTTAATACCAGTAAAGATAATATATAATGATAATGATGATAATAACAATAATGTAGTGACACTAATCACTATGTTAAAAAAACAAGTACAAAACCTACCAAAAAACCCACCCAAAACGTCACACATTGTTTCCTTTGCCACCATTTCCTTTAACATCAGACTTTCTTTTTCCTTCATTATAGCTGCAAACCAGATTATTCATGAGGTCTCTCCCCAGTACTAAAGCATCCCTCTCATTGTTGCAAGACCCTCACTGGTGTCACACAGATTTTAAGCCCATGTCCATATCTGATTATCTGTGGAAACAACCTCTCAATGGGTCTTTTTGTTGAGTGATTTTGCTAGTGAGCTTTGGAGGACTAATTTTAGTTTCATGACAATAACAGATCAGGTCCAGTTATATTTCTGGTCTGCTTTTCACAGAACCAGACACTCCAGGGCACTGGGATCCGTGCTGTGAGCAGGGCAGGTGTAGGACACCCTGGGTGTCACCAGGGAGTGGCCACAAGAGCAGCCACCTCCTTTGTGATGGAGCTCAGCAGAACTGAGGTTGGGTCCTGAAGAAAGAACATGTTCTCTGGTGGTCTGGGGTTTTTTTAACCAATTTTGTTAGCTCTGGAGCAATGCTGAGAGGGGCACTGGGGTGGCTGAAGAGCTGAGGGCAGTCCAGAAGGTTCTGCAGGCTTTGGGCTTGCTCAGTGCTGAGTAGTAGATGGGCTTGGTAGCCCTGGCTGTTAGTAAAGGCTGTGTAAAAGCTATTGAGGGACAAAGCCAGGGTACACAGGTGATTCTGCTCTGGTGTCACAGCCACTGTCACCTGGAACTGCCTCTTGCCAGGCCCTGAGCACTGATTTTAGCTGCTGAAAAGGCAGAAGGAGAAGTTTAGCTGGGTTTGATGATTTCTTTTGAAATATGAGGTTGGCCACATGTGGGTTCAGCTTCAGAGTAAAATAAAATTTACTCATAACTGGCCTGATTGTCCCGTGGAATAAATTGAATTAGCAGTGTTCAGTTGTGAGGTGTCCTTTTGCTCGTATCATCTGAAAACGTTCACAGGTTGTGCTCCAATAAACCTAGTTTTGCTTTTCAACTCAGTTGGAATTCCTGTTTCTTAAGTGCAAAAGAGGCTAATCATAGAGTAGAAAATAATTTGACTTGCTAATACCAGGAGAAAAAACATTTACAGCAACCACAAATATTTTCAGGATTATGGAGTATATCATCCTTATGAAAGCTTGTTTCTGGTGACATGTTTGAGTAAGGAGGGTTGCACTTTTTAGCAGAAGAAACATTTGTAAGCTGCAGCAGGCAGCTCTCTGTATTTCTCAAAAGCTGGAGCAAAAAAATATTGGCAAAGGAATCAAAATCCTCCTCTTCAGTGAAGTCTGCCACCGGGTTTCTTCGGCACGAACTGGGGAAAATCTTTATTAGGCATAAAAAAAAATGGAGGAGGAAAGATGTGCCTTTCAGAGGCGTGTTCTGAGGCTACAGAAGAGCTGCAGTGTGGATACCTGGAGCCAGGGCTTGCTGTTCCACCTCTCCCTCCCTGCTGGTTTCGGTTTGGCAGCCAGCACTCCCTTCCCTGCTGCAGTGAGAGCTGGGATGTGTGATGGGTGCTGTTCCCCCATGACACCAGAGGTCACTCTGTGGGGTCTCCCTCTGAGTTCTCCCCTCATGTGCACCATGGGAGCCCCTCTCCTTTCTGCATCCTCCACAATGAGGTGCTTGTTGGAGTTGTTATCATAGTGGAAACTACTGTGCAATGAAAGCACAGTCATGCTGCCTCATGTTTAATTGAGAGATGGCAAATCTGTTCCCAAAATCCTTCAACTACTTGTATTGTATGACAAATGTGTTTTTCTTTTTCCCTTCATCTGTTTCCCCCTTCCCCCCCCCCTTTTTTTTTTCCTTTTTGGATGAAATAAAGCTCCCGTTTTCATTACATATGAATGTTGTAGCTTAGCAATTGACTCCTCTTGGAAAAATCCCCAAACATTATTACCCTCTGAGTCTACAGTTTTCACTCTTAAGTTTCGTATCTCTTGTGTACTTCAGGCTCCTTGGGACTTGCTGTTTTGGTTTTTCTTTTCTTTCCTTTTTTTAATTTTTTTTAAAAATTTCTTTAGCATGTTCAAATCTGGTTGTGGACTTGCTTCTCAGGCTTATTTCATGTTCATGCTGATGTCTGACATCAACACAGACATGTTCTTGTGGGCCTGGTCAGCAGGGATGCCCCCATACCTCCAGAGAATGAGGCAGGCCAGGGGCAGTAATAGCAGTTCTGCTTCAGTTTGATGGGAGGAATGAGAATATCTGTTCAAACAGAGTATTCTGATGTGCTGATGAGCACCCCAGTTCATGTGGCAAAAACTTTGAGGATACACAGTAATGACTCCTTTGTTTCCTAGCAGCTTTCAGGGAAGGTGTCTGAAACTGACTCCTTAATTTCAAGCCATTGGGGTGAAAATCTTGGTTTTTGTTGGAGGGAAATTGCACTAATGGTCCTTGGAACTAAACATATATGTGTATCACCTTTAGGCAGAGGAAAGAGGATGTAAAAAAGCTCAGTTGTGATAACTGGTCACATGGTTTATGATGCCTGTGCCCTGAGTACAGCATATGATAAGTACAGCATATGAATTTTAAGTGTTTATTTGGTGTTGTATGGTAAAGGTTGTAAGGTCAGTGCATCCCAGTGATGAGGATGTTGTCTCCAGCAGAGCTTATTTGGAAAATTTCTCTCAGGGTGTAACACTTGGGTGATCTGGAATCCTCAAGCTGGTTATAATACAGATAGTTCAGAACAGCTGTTGAAAAACTACAGATGGTTCAGCCAGGAGTCTTGAAAGGTCTGCAGACACACGTTGCAGGGAAAGACACTCTGTCCTATCTAGCTCCTTCAGGAGGTTAAGAGGTGACATCCTCAAAAATTGAAAAGGGGGAGATGCTGAATGCAGGAGGTGAAAAGGAGCCAGAGTGCTTGCCAGGCCAGAGGAGACACAGAGTTTGTAATTCCCCATTAGCCCTGGCTGCCCAGCTCTGTGCTCTGGGGCTGGGTGAGCCCTTTTCCCTTCACAGAAACCACTGTGGGCAGCAGTGCAGTGGAGCTGTGGACCAAGGCTTCTTGGCCAGTGTATTTCCCCTACAAAATATCCCAAAGCAGTTAAAGCAATAACCTACAACACCTCTTCAGTGTTTTTTCCCCTCTTTCCGCTATTGCAAGACCAGTGCTGCATGACTCTGCTCCTGGGTGAGATGGCAGTCAGCAATCAGCTCCCTTCTCATCCCAGAATATTGTGGGATGAATATTCCTGCCTCAGTTCTGCCTGAGTTCTCCAGCTGAGGATTAGCTCGTTTTCTGCCACTACTTCTATCCTTAAAGCATGCACACTGGGCTCGATGACACTTTGTCCCAGGAAGAGAGAAACTGATGTTCACCTGAGTGTCTCAGTGACTTTTGTTCTGCTGTTTCCCCCTCTAGGTGACAGTGAGATTGTAAATAATATGTACGAGACCGACCCCGACCTCCTGGCTGGCGACAGTGCAGAGGAGGAGACAGAGGACAGTATTATGTCCCCCATCCCTGTGGGACCTCCGTCACCCTTCCCCACCAGTGAGGACTTCACTCCCAAGGAGGGCTCACCTTACGAAGCTCCTGTCTACATTCCTGATGACATTCCAATCCCACCAGATTTTGAACTCAGAGAATCTTCGATTCCAGGGGCAGGGCTAGGGATTTGGGCCAAAAAGAAGATTGAAGTTGGGGAAAGATTTGGACCCTGTATGACAGTACAGAGGAGCACATTAAAGGAATCCAACTTTGGATGGGAGGTAAGCACTTTGAATGTGACAATCACATTCTTTTCTCTTCTCTACAAACTGTTCCTAAAGCCACTGAGTGCCCTGGGGACAGAAGCAGTGACTGTGTTAATGCCTTTATTTCCCTGAGTTACTTTGCCTCTCTCATTACATGCAGTATTTAAAAAGCAGCAGCTGCAGTCCTTTTCCAGGTAGCTTCTTGGGCTCCAAACACTGCTCCAGCACCATTTCAGAAGGTTGGTTTTAAATGATGTTGGGTCACTTCTTAAAGCACTTGTCATTTTCAGCTTGTGTTCAGAACTTGTCACAGAGGAGGAGGTGTGATTAGTCGCATCATGTTCTGTAGTTGGGTGGGTTACCTTTGACTTCCAGCCCATGTCAGCTGTGCAGGCATTATTAACTGGGCCTAGAGAAATAGCATGTACCCATTAACAGCCTCCATGTTCTTGTGCTGCAGCAAAGAGAAAGAAATAGGAAAGTCATTTTTCCCTACCAGCTAAGCAAAAAAATCAGTCTTCAGCAGGAAAAGCGCTGCTATCCCAGGACTCAGACCTTTCTCCCTGCTTTTATGGGATTGTCCCAGAAATCAACTTTGTTTCTTCTGTTCCTGGATTGGTGATTGGAAAATGTCCATACCCCTAATGCCCACCCTGGCACGATGATCCCCCCCCCCAAGGATCTGCTGCCTCTTGTCCAGGGGCAGCTGGTGCAGAGAGCTTTGGGTGGCTGAGAGGTCAGCCCAGTCCTTCCAAATCTGGGAAGCTGAGTTTTCCCTGCCTTTTCCCTTGGGTGAAGTGGGAACCTGGCCTGTTTTCTCCGTTGGCCACTGGCATGAAGCTGTGGTGTAAAAACTGTTGGAGTGCAGAGGTGGGAAGGCTCTGAGGAGTGAAACAGTTGGATTTACCAAGTGGGCAAGCCAGCAGTGCAATCACAGGAGCCCTGTTTTCTTAGGAAACGACCAAACTTAAAACATCAACATTTTAAATTGTGTCTGATTATGTTTACACTCTGGATTGTGGAGCCTGAAACCCCCCTGAACAGCTCCATTCTGTATGTCCAGATGTTTTTGTTTACTTTTCTAATGCGTGGAAAGCGCAGGGAAAAAACAAAAAACACTTTCTATAAAAACAAAACTCAATCATGTTTCATTGTTCTGAAGTGGGAAATGTCTGAGGAGAGTTTGGCTGAATGTGTGGAGAATTTCCTTTTCTCTCCTAATTCAGCTGAGGGTTTTGATTCCCTCTGCTCCCACCAGTGGCATTCCTTGGAAGTCTGTCCTTGTGTTAGCTGCTCTTCTGAATATCATTACAGAATATTTGATAAGTATTACTGTACTGGCTTCAAGATAGGTTGTTGTGTTTTGCTTTGGTTTTTTTTTTGTTAATATATTAGAAAGACTTGTGTGTCTTAGGGAGGTTGGTATGAGGCAAATTACCTGAGGTATTGGTCATGTTAAGGTCTCTCTGAAACAAAGCACAATTTTCCTCTAGGAATATGCAATATTGATTATTTGTAGGCTGCAGTGTTGAAGTGGCTCTTACAGAAAGGTGAATTCTCTATTTCTGAACCTCGTATTTAAAGGTGACATTTGGTTTTGTTTTCTCTCTTTTAAGACAATTTTTTTAGTGCTATCCTTCTTGGCTGCTACAAGTCAGACCCAATTTGAGTAATGTGAATCATTTTTTCTATGACCTTGGCAAAACTTTGTCCTTGTGTTTTATATTTCTGATAAAAATGTGTATTTACATCCACGCTTTTAAGAAATGTCCCCTATATCCACTCTGCCCTGAGTGACAGCCCTGATAGGAGTCGTTTCCATTAACTTAGTCTACATTGACTTTGTGATACTATTTATTTTCATAGTGTAATTGAACAAACTTGCTTTCTCTGTGGCACTTCTCACGTTTCAGCAGTGTTCTTTTGTTCTCTGCTGTGGCAGGTACCTTTCCTACCTGAAAGGAAGGACTATTTGTCCTCCCTCACATGTCCTCAAACACTGCTGGAGACCCACCCTGCCTCTATCTCTCTTGGCCTTGCTTGTGCTTGCAGACACCCCGTGAAGTTTTCCACTTCCCAGGGTATTTAAAGGAAGTTCAGAAATCTGATTTTAGTCACTCGGTCCCTTCAGCATTTCACTGGAGATCAACATACCTGAGTGTCCTCATGTGCTGAACAGGAATTCCTCTAATAAATGCTATCCCTGCCTGCATGTTTCCTTGAGCAGAAGTTTGGAAGAGTCTTAGAGATGTTCTAGGCAGCTTTATGTGCTGTCCTTTGTGCTAGGAAATTGTATTTGTTAAAAGTTCAGCACACAGCTCCTTCGTGCTGCCTAATTGAGCTTTTACTATTTTTCTTGAATTGCCTGTCATTTTCATTATATTCATGTTTTTACGTCAGGAAAGATTAAAAATGCTTCAGTTTGTAGCTCACAGTTAAGATCTGCTTCTTCTGATTTCTGTTATTAAAAAAAAAATCCATTTGGGGGGGATGGGAAATGTGCTATTAAGGGAAATGTGCTTTGATTGGGAAATGGATCTCTGTCTTCTAGCCAAGGCATTAACACTGCAGCAGGAGCTTTCTCTTTTCAAACTCCAGTAAGACCAGATATGTGAAAATGAACATGGGCCAAAACATTTAACTGCATTTCTGCAAAGTTCTCAGGAAACATGGGCTTGTTTGGAGATAGAGACCAAGCTCTTGTCTGATCCAGGCCTGGCTCTGATGTACAGCATCAAGCTCCAGGAGCTATTGGCTGAAACTTTCAGCTTTGCTTGTTATTTCCCCTAACAGCCTAAAACATCGTAGGGAATACAGAATGTCTTATTTGCCATAGCTTGGACAGAAGATACAGATTTTTTTTTTATATTATAGGTGCTTTTCCTTTCATCCTGACAGGAGGGAGTGGGTTAAAGCTGGGTGAATACGTTGGTCTTTATCTGCAGCAAGTCTTTACTATCTTGTTTCTTTGTATGTTTTTCCTCCAATATTTGCTTTGTGGAATATGTATTTAAAATATTCTTGAAATGAAACCACACATATTATTCAAGGGCTCCTTTAACATGGGATGGCAGTGAGTGATTCATGCTCATTTCATAAAAATAAATGAGATGTGTCGGTCTTCCGGCCCCCACCCCTCACAGAGATGATTCAGTAAGTGCTTGTATAGGATGGTGTGCTGTGTGTTTTCCCTCTGTGCCTCATTCCCTGACACTACTGGGCTCATCATGTTTATCTACCTTTTTTTTTTTTTCCTTAAAAGACACCATCCAAACTAAAAACCTTGTGATTATTTAGTGTGACGTGATTGCATTTCTGCTCTGCTCTCCTGATCCTATTACTTCCTTGCCTGCTGACACAGAACGTACCATTCAGGGTACCCCAAATAAATCACAACGTGGTTTCACTTTATTGCCTCTGGGACCTTAAAAAAAAATAAATGGCATCATAATTTTGATCACTTTGTTGAGTAAATAGTGGTATTTATCATAGCACTGTTTATTTTGCTAATTGCGAGAAGAACGGGAATCATATCCTGGAGGGAAATTTAGCAACTGGATTCTAGGGAGTTTGGAAGCAATCAGATAGGCTTCTGGCTCAGGATACTTCATGGGTAAATACCATTAATAAAATAGAATTATTGGTTCCTTTGCTTTAATTTCTATTTTAAGAGAGATTATGTGGTGAAACACAGGACACTCCTCTTGCACCAGATCATAAGAGGCAGGCTGAGTCTCTCCCTATGAAAAAGATGAGCTTTCCTTTAATGCTTCAGGGTGAAGATAGAAGTTGTTCCATGAAAGACAAATAACTGGAAAAAATAGGAGCCAGCAGCTAAGGATGCAGCAGGCATTCCTGGCTTCACATCTGTGCCAGTGGAAAACTGCTGTTTCTTGAACTTGCTTTGTAGTGTCTGTGATTCAGTGCAGTGTGAGCTCCTGTTCTCACAACAGAGGAGAATTACATTTTGGTGCAGGGGTCTTTTTTGTTTATTTTGTTTGTTTGTTTTTTAAGAAATACTTGGAAGTGCCAGGGAAACTTTACTTCACACCGCTGGCCTTGACTGCTGAGAGGACAATTATATTGTATTTCCTGGAGTCTTAACAATATTAAAATAGGAAGGAGACCTTAAGCAGTCTTTTAACTGTGATGGTTTTGTCATGCTTCCCAGGTAAAAGAACATACAGCCCTATTTCCCTTGTTTCGCTTTAAAAACCTAAATAATTTGTTAAAGAAGCATGTTCTTGTCTGTCCTGTTTCTTAACAAAAGATGCTAAAGGAAGTGTGAGTCCTTTAAAGGAACAAAGAAATCCCAAACCTCTTTGCACTCATCTCTTGCTAACATTCTTTCAGCTTTTAGATGGGGAGGATGTGATGACGTTTCCTTGGAGTTGTTCTTTGTGTCTCTTCTGATTCATACATTTTCTCTGGCCTCTGCCTTTCCCTTTGGCTTGAGATGAACATTACAGTGACAGCTTCACTGGGAACTGGTGTTTTCAGAAGCAGACCTGGTGCTCCTGCAGGGACTGAGCAGTCCTGGAGCTGCTGGAGGATTCCCCGTGCTGGGAGCGGGACCTGCGCAGAAAGAGCTCCCCAAGCACGGCTACTTCCCAGTTGCTCCAAGCTTTGTTTGGCCAGAATTATTCTAAAAAAGAAAGAATCTGTGGGGTCATGAAGTAAACAATGTAAGAACACTCTGGGATGTCCCAGCTGTGCCCTTAGCCACTAGGAGTTGCTCCCAGGCAGATGGAGTGTGCTTATACCTGCGTTAGGAACCTGCAGGAAACTTCTGCTTTAGGCTGACACCAGGTATAGCAGAAACTGCTGATTGGATCAAAGGCAAAATCCCTTTCCCTAACAATGAAATCTATTGGGGAGGGTGTGTAGTATATTAATTTCAAGCATGGGTAAAAATGAAAAATGCCTCTTATGGCATCTAAGTGAAGTGGATGAAATTTGCACCATTTTTTGATGTTTCACCAAATGCCTCAATGTCAGGGTTAACAGAGTAAGTCTTTTTTAGGTCCAAGAATGCCAAGATATCTTGCTCTATCTTAGGCACTTCTCTAAAACATGGGTATATAAGGAATTAAGAAAAAAAAGGGAGACAGGGGAAGGGAATGACTAAGAATACCTCCTGATATTTCTCCTTTATTTCCATAAGGGGTAATAACTCATGAGCAATCCGGCAGAGGGCACTTTCTTTAAATAGAACATTCTGATTCACAAGCAGAAAAAGGAAATAAATATTTTCTTTTCGTCTTCGAGAGACATCCATGAATGCCAGCTTCTGAAACACTGTTTTATCATCCACACTTAAAAAAAAAAAAAAAAAAGAAAAAAAAAAAAGGAGGAAACGAAAATCCCACGAATTGCTCAGTGATGACCACAGGGTTTGAAAAATAGGTCTTTTTGTTGTCAAAAGCCTTGCAGAGTACAGGGCACTACTTCTTCTGGAATGTTAACCTTTGTAGAACTCCAACCTTTATTTTGTCCATTCCCAGAGAAGCCTGGCTGATGGAGAATTGGAGCACAGTAGGCTTTTGTAAAGGAAATGATCAATAAGTTGGAGTTACACATAAATCTACGTGGGACTTCAAAGGAGACATCACTCTGTGGACTCCTTCTGTTGCAATTTCAGAAGGTGGAAGCAATGGGAAGTGACTTGCTTTGCTCTTAGGCTACTCCTAGATGGTGATCAGGGATGTGTTTGCTGTTTGAGAGGTCAGTCCCTGTGCTGTTTCCTAGAAGATGCTCTGTGTGTGGCAGCAGCTACCCCAGCTCCCTGGTGCCTGCAGGGACTGCACTCTCCCTTGCTGGGTGAGGGACCCTGGCTTACTGAATGTTTTAGGTGTTCACCCAGTTATTTTCCAGGAGTTCCTTTTCTGTAGAGCTTCTTCCTAGGGACTGAGTTCCAGTAACCTTGTGCTCAGACAGCAGAGAAAGTGGTTGCTCAGCTTTGAGTCGAGGCTGAAATACTCTGAGGTGTGGTTAGACTCCCAAAGTTTGCAACATTCAACTTGCAGTGAACTTCATTTCAGTTCCTGGTTAATCATGAGGTCTGAAGGTGTTAAATTAAATTTCTGTACCTGGGTCTGTACGATAAAAATAACAACAGTTAATTTAACAGAGTGAAATGTTAGGTTAATTGCTTTTAAAGAAAGGGGAAGTCACATTCTCTGTGTAATTTGGCACCATCCTCCTCTCGCCGTAGCAAATATGGAGCAGCACCTCAGATTTGGAGAACTACTAAACATAGTAACTCTTACTTTGTGGGATTTAGCACTGCACACGTTTTGGCACTTCGACTGCTTCTTTTTTGGCTCTGGAAATGCAAGGGAGTTATGTTGTTGTATCTAGGGGGAGAGAAAAAGGTTGGGTCTGCCACTCTTTCTGAAGCAGTGGGACATAGATGGGTCTTTGTTCTTCACTTGTTAACATATTTAATTATTCATCCTTTCCTCCTTTTGTGTATTTCATCACAGCAAAGTACCAGGACCTGTACAAAATGAGACAGCCCTTGTACTTTGCAACTTTAAGAAAACAGGGGCTGTTTATCCAAGGAAGGTGTGAAGCTGAGTTTGAGTCACATTTAGAAGCATGAATGGAAGAAACATGTCTGCAGGAGGAGGTCTGGTGGTGAGGCAGGGTGGTGAATTGGCCAGTGGGAATGGGAGGAGCTTCCCATCTATAGGGGTGTCTTTGGAAATTTATTTTATTACTAATCATGAACTTTGTTTCTCAAGTTGGGGCTGAGAGCAGCTGCTCTGCAAAGTATCCTTGTAAAATACCCACCCTGATGGTGTGTGCATCTCTCTTCATTTCCTGCTTTTTCTTTCTTCTCCAAAAGCAAACAGATAACAAGATGATGAGAGGCACAGGCCTGAGTGGAAGCTGTTTAGTGTCACTGGTTCCAGACTGGTAGCAGTGTGCTGGGACCAGTGGATGTGTTTGCTCTGATCAGAGAGGTGCAGATTCAAGTGTGCAAATAAAGGAGAGGCATCTCTCAGAGCTGGGCACACACTGGGGAGCACAGGCTGCAGAGCAGGGGGTCAGAACCTGCCATCACTTCCTCTCTTTGGCCCAGAAATGCACAAAATGTGCATTAAAAAATTAAAGTGCTTTTCCCTGCTGAGTGTTCTTGCCCAGCTGTCCCATGCACACCCTTCAGTGGGGTTGATTTAGGCTGCTCTGTGCAACGTGACGCTTGTGATTTAAACCCCTGTGTCCTGGAAGCAATGACGTGTACAGTAAGTGGTGCAGCAGTTCAGAAGCCCTGATCTTTAAGAATCACCTTTGTGTTTCAGGGATTTCATAACCTTTCCGGGATGGAGGCAGCAGCCTCAGCCCACCCGTGCCTGCACTTGTGCCCAGGCAGTTTGCTCACACACACAAGTGGGGCTTTTCTTCCTTTTGATCTGATTAGCCAGCAGTATGTTTCTTCCCTTTCAGATAATGCCCGGGCAAGTCATTGCTTTAATTGTACATCTTATTGTGTCATCCCTGTTCAATCATGTTCAAAAATACCTACATTTCACCCTTGTCCCCCACCTCCCTTTTCCCATTTAGATCTCACTGAAGTCCATTCTACCTTATCAGCACAGTAATTTCATGAGCAGAGCTTGGATTTCTGCCGTTTAGGCCCCGGCCATTGTCTGTCGCAGCTGCAGTCAAGATAAACCCTCACCCAGAACAAAGTTGGAATGACCTTTTACAAGCAGAATCTGCCTTGTTTCCCTCCAGACTAATTTATCAGCCTTCATTTCAGCCTAGTCTCTCAGCAGAGGCCTGAAAGAACATTACAGAGAGCATGAATGAACAGGGGGATTAAGATGCTTGGCTAGTCCCTCTTTTTCATCAGACACCTTCTGGATTTACTGAGATGTAAGCTGTAAATGACCGTAAGTGGTGAACTGCCTTCAACTTGGAGTAAGGGGAAGGGAAGGGGCAGGGGGGGAATCACCAAAGCCAAATGTTTGGAAAAGAAGTGATGTGGGGAACTGGATAAACCTCCTGCCTTGAAGTCAGAAAGTGGTAGGTCTGAGGTGTAACTGTGTTCTCCCCTCTCTGCTTTCCCTTCCACAGAGGCTCTGGTTTTTCCACAGGGGGTGCAGGCTGGGCAGAAAACTGCCCCCCAGCCAGGCTCCAGCTTCTTCAGAGCAGTGAACAAGGGGTTCTTGCTGCTTTAAATCCATTTTATTGACTTAAAGCAAATTTTTAAAACTGCATTACATAGGTAGATACTAAAAGTATCTTTGTGCAGCAGACCAGCAACAATTTTACTGGGAGCCTGATTTTAATGCTGCAAGAACTGAAATGTTTTTAAAGTCAACTTGACAAGTGTCGAAGAACCCGACATGATATAAAATCCATTTTTAGCTGACAACAGCCATAGTCCAAAGGACTGAATATGAGGAGAGGAATAAACATTTTTCTCCTGAAGGGAGAGAGAGTTGTTGATCCTGGTTTGGGTGAATATCCTGCCTGCATGACCCAGGATGCTGGAGTGGAATTGGTGAATTCTACCCCTGGTACCATAAGGCATCAGATGTCTTTTTAGTGCTTATATCTTGTAGCTTTCTTCCTCTTTTCTGTAATGAAATAAAGGGTTGCTTAAAAACTTTGAAACCTTACTGTTAAATCACAAGCTTCTCAGTTGAGAGAGGGGGGGAATCCTTATCTTCAAAACTTAAATCGTGGTGGATTAATTGAGTTGACTTGAAAGCTTTTGCAAGGGAAGAATTAAATACATCTCCAGTTACTAAGCCTTTGATATTGGTAGTGGTGATTATTAGTAGTGTTTGTGTGTCTTCTGCCATCAGTGGAGGACAAGGGCAGGCTGGGAACCTGCCTGATCTGCTTCCCTCCTACAGACACCTGCATGATGCTGATCTGCACCAGGAATGGGGCTGCTGGGTCCAGCCAAGCAGCAGAAAGGTCTACAGAGGAAAATTTAATGCTAGCAGGTTTTACACCTTTGGTAGGTTGTTTTTGAACTTTTGGTATATTAGGAATATTTTGAGTTGTGGTGATGAAGAAGGAAGAGGTAAAGGATGGAGCTGCAGGTGTGGGGGGTGTGGAAGCAGAGGAGTGAGCAGGAGGGCACAGACCTACTGAGGAACCAGCTTGTGAAATTCATATTGCAGCCTCCAGCCCTGCCAAACATCAACCACAAGATGTTTAGGAACCACATGCAGATAACAGAGCAGTGTTTTGGCATGATTTTAAGGTTATGAGGAGTTTAGCCTGTTCACTGGGCAAGCCTGGCACTTTGGCTGCAAGATTTTCCTCTCTTCCTGTGACCCTACATATCAATAAGCCCTACTGACATAATTGGTATTGCCTTGCTGAGCAATAAAAGCCCTCAAAATGCAGCGGATGGTGCCACTTTAGACTTTCCTAAGCCTTTGGAAATCTTCAGATTTAATGTAGATATTTAGGTGAAAGTTCAGGCAGTGATTCTTTGTCTTTGCTGCTAACCCACAGTTGTGCCTTTGCAGTTCTCTAGCTAGGAGGATGGAGGCTGTAGGATTTTTAGAGTTGGTGCAATCTTTTTTGCTCTCAGCAGTGGTTGTGTTTAATCTCTTACTGAAGGAGTTTATTAATGCAGAAGCTCTGCACTCTTAGAAAGCTTGCACCTTGGATCTTTCCATGCAATCAGCTGAAAGGTGAGTGCTTCTCATCTCTTTAACACTGACCAAACTATTGCTCCAAGTGCTGAGTTACAAACTCTTCCCATTGCAGGAGTTAAGGTTTGGTGGTTTTCTTTTTGCCATTCATATATACTTATATCTTTTCCAAAATCCATTTCAGGAGTGTGGAAGGGAAATAAAGAGGCTGCCTTTCTGGAGAGCTGTTCAGGCAAAATGCAGATCCTTACTTTTAAACAGGACCAATTATTTTTGGCTTTTATCCAGTTTCCTGGGAAATGGACAGAAAGAAACCTAATTTCTTATAGTCCTCTGCAGCTGTGCTTAGGTTTTACTAAGTACACAAGCTTGATGAAAAAAATGCCAGGAAGTTTGGTTTCTTGTCGAGTTGCCTCCTGTGTTCTTTGGAGCAGAAATTGGGTTTTACTGCTCAGTGGACCAGCAGTGCTTCACAGACAGAAGTTTAAGCATCAGGGATAGTGCTGCCCAAAGTGTCAGCAACCCTGCAGAATGTCAGAAGTGGGCAGCACCAGTCACAGTTCCCTTCCATTTAGCTAAGTCATGTAATTTACTGTGCCCAGGGAAGAATAACCTAAGGTGTGTCTGTGCTGAGCTGGAGTGGCAGACAAGGCAGAGTCTGCAGGCTGAGGCAAGGTCTCTGAAATCATGGGCTCAGCATGCAGGGGCAGCCAGAAAAAGGCAGTGGTACAGTGGGCTTTTCAGGAAGGCTGCTGAGAAGAAGCCTGAGGACTTCATTCTGCTGCTGTGCAGAGCTTGGTGTGCCCCTGCCTTGTGGCTCTGGTGGGACAAGAGCTGGGCAGAGCCTTGGTACCCAGGAGGGTGTGAGGCTTCCTTCCATCCCCTGCTCCCTGCCAGGGTGCCCTGGTGCTGATGCTGCAGAAGTCTTCCTCCTGCAAATCTCATTTTCAGCTCTTTCTTATTGTAGTGGCTTTAGATCCAAGCCAATGCTCACAGTGTAAATTCTCATCTTGCCTGCACTTCATTACAAGATTTTTGAGTAATCTGCTGGAAATTTCAGGTTTAGAAATTTGAGCCAAAGTGACTTCTATTTATTTTTTTCCTTGTTTTTCCAAGGTGCTTCATTTTGAAAAGGGCTTGTGTGTGATGTATATCAGTAAAGGCATGTGTAAATTTACTGCTCACTATAAGCTGTGATTGGCAAGAGTAGGAATATAGCAAATTCAGAATGTGAATGATAAAATACTGATACTGTATCCTTCAATTTATTACCTGGATTATTCACACTCCACATTTTCCACTCTGTTCTCTCTCCTTCACGAGTTGTGTTTTCACCAGACTGGCATTTTCCTACTCTGATGAATTAACTGTCAATTGAAGTTAGTGAGATAAATCAAAACAAATGGACACACTGCTCCATATTGACTTTCTCACTGCCTGGTTCTGAAAACCACTTTCTGAGTGCTGTGCTGCTATTATGCTCACTTGGTTCTAAGCAAATGTACAAGAAAGAGGGGATTGGGGGAGGTAGGTGTTTAACAGCCATCAATTACATTTTCACTATCTTTGTTTTACCTAGGATCTTGTCAGCAGGGAGATCTGTGCCATCCCTAGCAAGAAGACACTTGGCATAGTGTCAGAAGATGAAATGTTAAATGGCTCTCAGGAAGCACACACTGAAGTTTAGGTCTTGTAAAATATGATCTTAATCCACGCTGGAAAAGGATTTTTGGAATAACTGCAACAGTTTAAATGAGGAGGGTGCTTTTTATCAGCAAAGGCTCTGTGCAGACACTTGCTCTAACAGGAGAGACAAGTCTGAGTCAAGTGAGGCTTTTGAACATTTGCTGTGAGAATTTTCTGCATATGATTACAGAGTCGTTGGATAGGGGGCCTCAAAATGTTGGAGTCCTGGCTTTTATCCCAAGATAGCTGTTTCTAGCCTGGTTTATTTTATTCATGCAAGTAGGTGAGGGATGATCAGGCAGGCAGTAACCAGATGATTGTGTCCCTGGGCAGACAAACCAGCACACTGAAGTAATTGTTAAAATAAATCTGAAATAGGGGCATGGTTTGGACTATTATCTCTCATAGCCATGGTGGAACTTTCAGAGTACAGAATACATTGTACAAGCCCTCATTGTCATCAGAGTTAGCATTGTGTGATAGAACCAAGATTGATTGGTTTTGAATAATGAGGATAGAAAATCCATGTGTGTGTCTGAGGCAGTGCTACTGCAGGGCTGTGTGGATCCAGCAGCAGCCATACCTCTGGCTGACCTCAGTTCCTCTGCATGCTTTCAGTAAGAAGAACAAGCATATGCCTGTCATACAGCAAGTGTTGAAATTCTTTTGTTATTTGTTTACTTGTATCTTAAACATCTGTGTCTTAATGCTTGGCTTTGAAATGCATTCTAGATCAAGCAGATTATTTTTTCGTAGCTATGGTGTGTTACATCTTCCTGTGTAACCAGCACCACATTTAGCAAATAAATTTAACACCTTCTCACCCGGAAGAGATCTTCTAAACTTAAATTCAAGAAGTAAAAGGTTAAAAAAATGTATGTGCAGAGGAATGGATGGTGGAAAGGGGTAAAGCCTCTCAGCAGTAGGTTAATTGGAGAGTGGAATACCAGTGTAGATGGGAGCACATAGTTTCCTTGGACAATGTGCTAAAGAACTGGGAGCTGGGAAGGACCAGCTGGGATTGTTAGTGAATTAGCTGAAGTCAGAAACTGCTGAATGGAGCAAAGAAGTAAAGGGGAAATGAAGGTTAGGGTATAATTCAGTCTAAATTAGGTGGGCCATTCACAATGCATAAAAGGGCTCTGAGCTTCCTTTCTTGGGGAAAATGGGTAGGAAAGCTCACTTTTATTTGGATGTGTGTTGAGTGGTTGATTTTAAGAATGTGCATACCTAGACCCTACTTTTTGGAAGTGCATTATCCCACATGAGTTTGGAGGAAGCATTGAAAATGCCATGAGCCTGAAAGACAACAGACTCAGTAAGAAAGACCCAGAGCTGTTATGCTGCACAAGCATCTCATTTTCATCTCTTCCCTGCATTCATTCTGCCTTTGCCTGCTTGGCATCTGTATCTGATCACCTCAGAATCCTTGAAATCCTCTCTGGCTTTGGCCCATCTCTTGTTATTTTTGAAGAGATTTACTATAACATTTGTGTACTTCTGTTGAATTCTATATTTTGTTTCTACATGGTTATAGCATTGGAAGTGGTGTGGCAGGCAGCAGATGTTCCTGGAGGCTGTGAACAAGAAGTGTGTACTCAGGTGGCTTTAGGTAAATCACCTGCTGAGGAGTATCTTTGGAGTAAGGGTGAATACAACCAACAGGTGAAAAAGTCTGTGCTGGGTGCACACAATGCAGGATCACAGAGGTAAATGCAAAGGAAGTTCGTGGTTACAGATCTTCTCTTCTTTTCATGTTCAAAAGATGTTCTCCAGGTATGGTTGTGCTGCTTTGCTCTCTGCCTTGGTGGGGAGAGTTCTGCTGCATCCCTCTGATGCTGTGGTGTTAGGTGGCTGTGTAGCCCTTCAAACTCCTTTGCCCTCAGGCTGCTTAATATCTCCCAAAGCACATCACCCACTTGATGACAAAAACTTGTCATTTTTCAAAGCTCCTTAGAGGTCACTATGGCTCTGTGTGCTGTCTGTGAGTGCAAAGTGATGGTGAGTTCTGGTGGATGAGCCCTTCAGCTCACAGGAGGTGACCCCAGGGTTCTGCTGGAGGAGCCTGGGTGGTGCCACATGTTCTGTGTGCTGTGACCCTACCTGCAGAGATGTTGTGCTGGGTTATTAATGAGACGAACCTGCCTGGCTGCTGGAATCCTCATTTGATCAGACACGAAGGGCTTGGTAAGGAATGCATTACGTGGCTGATGGTATCAGTGTGTGGTTCCAGAAGTGCTGTGGCTGGAGGTGGAACTTTTTCCTGCTCACACCCTACCTGACACAGCCCCAGCTCCTTTCTGTGTTCACTCTAAAGGCTTATGTCAGACCCAGTCAATTTAAATGAGATTCAGAACTGAACAGCAATAAGTGTTCAATCAAAGTATTTGATAAATCACTTAAACAATCTTGCAGATTGCAAATTCTGTAAATGCAAGTTCTGCACTTATTCAAAAGTAGTGAATGTGACAAGACTAGGAGACAGCAAAGTCAAAACAGCAGGAAGAAAAACTCCAATTCTTTGATGAGATTAAAATACCAGCAATTTAAGAGGCAAGCAGGTAGGACTGCTGCTCATGTAGCTTTCTAACCAATGCCTGAACATTTACACGGAGAATATACAGATGGGATAAAGAAGAGAAGGCTGATTTGATGATTGCAGCATAATTTTACCTTTCCTTTGGGGTATGTGTGTTTTCCTTAATATCTTGAATGGCATAATTTAGATGGTCAGGAAAGTTTTCTCTCTCATTACGAGGAATGACAAGTGACTAAAAGTAGGAGAAGGGAAATCTCAACAAACCCCAGATTGCTTTGAATGCTAAACAATTTTTCTTTGGTTAGTCAGATTGTAGCATGAGCTTCCTCCAGGGAATTTATTCTGAGGAGTGTCTCCACATAAAAGGTGAACACAAAGTGGTGAAACAAACCCTTTGACTTGACTTTAATCTGGTTTGTCACCCACTGCAGCCATGAATATGTCCAACTGTGTATTTAATGATTTTAATTTTTTTTCAGCAGTTTTGATAATCTCAAATTTTAAATTAAAGCATTTAAATATTGATTGATAAAGCAATTTAAATATTGATTTCCAGAATGAAACTTTGCTTTTTCTCCTTTGACCTTCTTCTTTCTTATTAGTGAAGGAAGTGTAGCTGAGAATGGTGGGGGAGGAATTCACTTGTCATCAGTACCAACACAGAGGCAAGAAGCAAGATTTGAAATAACAGTTTTCATGGTTACTGGAAGAAAGATGAAAAATGGCATCAGCTTAGAATGGAGTTGATGTTCAGCATTTTAGTCTAGAAAAGAGATTTTGGGTTTGTGTGTGAGTAGTTCAAGGTTCTCTTACCATCTTCGTCCTGATTCTATAATATCAGGGGTGGTTTTATTAGGATCCTGGTGCCAAGTTTTGTTTGCAGTTATAAAGCTTGTTTCCACCATTAATGGATTTTTAACCCTCAGAAATCAGGAGTTTGATATCTCTGTTGAGATGGCAGTAGGAGCCAGTTGAGCTGCTCTCCTGCCCAGCATTTATTCCCAAGGACATAAGCAAGTGCCTGGTCTCTTTGTCTCCTTCTCCCACCACAGATGTAAAATGTCTTAATTGGTGCTTAAAAGATGCATTCCCAGCACACATACATCTATTTTCAGACAGTGTGATCCATGGAAGTTTTTCAGGACTTGGAGATTCTTGAGTGAGAAGCACTGCACTAATCTCAGTGTGTTACAAATTCCATGGGATAACATTTTATCCAGCTGTGAAGTTGGACAGGGATGAGTTGTGCTGGATTTACATAGGAATATGTGTGTGTGAGTGTGTGTGTGTGTGTGTGTGTGTGTGTGTGTGAGTGTGTGTGTGTGTGTGTGTGTACATACACACCCACCTGAACCTCCCAAACTGAAACTGCTCCCTGGGTCCCAGAGGTCTCTTCCATCACTTCTGTGATCAGCCTGGCAGGACCTCCTCACCTGAGAGTGTTTCAAGCACTTCTCTCCTGCTTGAGCTAGTTTTCCAAAAGCTACTCAGATACAAATAATTTTAATAAATTAGTGAAACCCCTCATTCTATTTAAAAATAATCTGAAGCTGAGATCTACTTCATGGATGTGGATTTAATTGTTAAAAAAATTCCCCCTCTTAATTCGAAACCGATTTTTTTTCTTTTTAAAAAAATATTTTTTAAGAGTTGCCAAGTCATTATTCTTCCTCCCATAAAATGTGTAAGTTTTGCACTCTGAATTTATAGCTGATGGCAATGAGCAGCTGTAAGGATGCATGTCAAACCTCACAGTGTGTGCAAGGTAGAATTACTTGAAAATCTTGCCTGATGCCTTTATTTTCTGGTGTGGCTGTGGCTGAGGAGCAGAGCTGAGAGGTTGAGCTCTGTGTGAGCGTGTGTGTGCGTGCGTCTGTTGTTTCTTTCTTCTTGAAATGCTTCACCACAGTAGGCAAAATGGATGAAACATAGAAAAAGAGAGACAATAAATAGTTTCCTAACCTGGCTCGGATAATAGAGAAAGTTCGTTAGATTTATTAATCCTCATTTTCCTTTGGACTGTCAGGCTTAGAGTGACAGTAAAAAAGCTTGTGACGACTTTGGCTAATTTGCACTCCATTCACTTTCTCATGAAAACCCATCAGGATGACTGAAGAACTGCTCTGCAATTGACCTTATTCAATGGCAGAGTGATATACTGGGAAACAGGCCAGTTCTTACAATGCCGAAAAGAGCAAATTGGACGGAATCTTTGTTCCTCTCTTTTTTTCTCTTTCCTTTTTATGCCAGTCTTGCTCTAGTTAAGCTCTCTCATTTGTTCCAGCAGTAGCTCTAGGGCTCAGGTCACCCTCTGGGGCTGCCATTGCAGGTGATCACTGGGCAGCTTGTCTGGGGTGTGGAGGGGAGGGAGGGAGAGGGAAACTCTGGGAGACTTTGTGCCGGGCCAGATGTTCAGGGAGAGGAGCCTGGTGGCAGCTGAGAGCCTTGGGTGGCACTGGGCTGCTGCTCCTGGGGAGCCTCTGTGCTCATCAGAGGAACTTTTCTGTGCTCCTTTCTGTGGGCACCAGCAAACCCCGGGCTCTGTGGCTCTCCTTGCACTGGGAGCAGCCAGAGGGCTGGTGGGGAGAGCTGTGTCCTGAGAAAGGCAAAACAAGTAGAATTTGCACCAGCAGAATATTGCTGCTACTGTTTTGGGGTGGATTCTCTCTCTCTGACTGAAACGAGTGAAACTGCAGCTGTGTTTCTAGGTGCCATCCAGAGTGGCTTCTGTAGAGCTCTCAGACCATAAGGTATTGCTCTGGATGCTCCCAGCAGTACCAGTTCCAAGCTGTGCAGCACGTGCTGTGTTTCAGTCCCTGCACAGCTCCTTCCCACCTGGGGGCTGCTGAGTTCTTGGGGCCTGCCCTGGGCAGACAGAGCCCTTTCTGGACATTTTGGTGACCATTTCAGTTCTGCCTGAGATCGAGCCAGCAGGCTTGGTCTGTCTTTGTAGGGAGCAACAAGATCCAACAAGAGCAACAGGATCCAACAAGACAGGCCCAGGAGGGGTTGAATGTATCAATGATTGCTCTGCTGTTGCACAGCAGAAGAACCCTTGATCCATCTTCCACAGACTGGAGGGAGATGTCTGCTGTGTCTTCCCTCTCTATCTGTAATCCTAGGCCAGGTGGCATGCCCAGCATTTCTTATTTACTGCCTTATAGTTTGTACTGGGTTATGTAACACTGTAAGGAATCCCTTGATTTTATTTACAACCCTGTTTTCAGTTCTTTTATGATTGCAGTTCCACAAAATGGAGGCCCAGCCCAGTCCTGCAGGCAGTGCTGTGCCCCATCTGAAGTGGTAACTGGAGGAGTAACTTTTGTTCTCCAACTTGTGCACTCATTTGTCGTGACCAAAAATATCTCTGGCTTTTCAGGTGTGAGCATTACTCTTTTCTGACCAGCATCAGAACTTCTGGTTTAATAAACACTTGAAAAAATATGAGGCATCCCGCTGAAGGGATAGGATGAACTCTTTCTGAAGTGATACCCATCTAACCCTCAATCTGACTGCTCCTGCTAAGCACAGTCACACATTTTAGCCTCCTGCAGCAAGGTTACCAACTTTACTGTATTTACATTTTGCAAGTAAAGCAACAGGGTGGAGACTGAGGAATGTGTGAAAGAATAGAGGAAGCAGCAAAGCTTTTCCTACCTACATTTTTGGGGGCAAATGTTCACACGAAGGAAAGGGTTGTGTTGCCACAGCAGGTCTGGGCATGCAGGATGGACCTGGTGAGATGTGTGATGCTCTCAGGAGTGCCCCACTGTCCCTCTCGGGTCTTTCCCATGCTCCAAGAAACCTCTTCAGCTCCTTGGGGCCTTTCAGGGCGGGTGCTGGGGCTTCCACCTCTCCCTGTTTCCACGTCCTGCACGGAGGCACTGGCATCGTTCTGGTCTTCTCTCTGTCATCTCCTCGCTCTCCTCCTTCTGGTGCCCTCAGGTCCTCCAATTTCCCCTTCTCTCTCTATCAAATTCTGCCCATGTCCGCACCCTCATTAATCAATGTCAAGTCCCAGAGTGTACAACAAGGGCTGTATTCTTCAACTGCCCCCTCAGCCCTCATACATCCCATTGTTCCAAAAAACTGATTCAGATGGCAAGAAAACAGCCGATGCAGCACATAAAAGAGATGAGACAGAAATGAAAAGAATCAAGGAGGGGAAAAAAAAGAGGAGGCATTTTTTTCCCCTGAAACACTCGAATAAATACTCGGCAATGATAATTTAAATTATTCATACATTTATGAAAACATCCATTGAAAAGTGAAGTGTATGATGCTCTTTGTCTACTTTACTTGTCTCTTGTTTGTGATTAACCTTTACTGTAACTTGGGCTGGCAGTGCCACGATCACAAAGACCAGACTTTTCCTTCCATGGGAAAAAATGTTTCATCGTATCCAAATGAAAAATTAAGTGGAGGTATTTAGTGCTGATGTGGCAATTTGTTGCAGAGCATTAAAGATGCAGTATTATCCATGTCTGTAGTCTAAACACGGCCTAGTACAAAAAAATAAAAACCCAGACAAAGCCAGCTTTTAGCAGCATGTTCCCTTACAGCATGGCTTGCCATACATTCTACTTCCAGTGCCATGACGTCCTGCAGGAGCCAGGGAGCTTGACACCACACAGAGTACAGGGTTTGCAGCACTCAAATCAAAAAAGAGAATCTCTCTATATATGTGAACACATCCATCCACAGCCTCAAAAAATGGAAAGGAAAAAAACCCAACCGAGTTGTTTTAATTCCAGCTGCTGTGATGTGCAAACCATGGAAGACTTAGTCATAGAATAGCATTAGTACTGTAATCAGAAAATGTGAGACATTTGGGACCTGATGGCCTGTGAAAGCCCAGATGGCAATTCCTTTTGCCTTTTAGATTGATTTTTTTTTTTTGCTTAGATTTTGTGGTCAATGCCTTAACTTCAGAACACCTCAGCCTGATGAGTAGAATATGAAATGCCAATAGTGATAAACAACTGGGGACAGCAGGAATAGTTTGAGAGGTTTTAGAAAACTCAGAGCTGTGGGGATCGTGTGTTCTTTTGGTGTATCTCTGCAATTCTTCTTTTTGCAGAGACCAAGAGAAATAGTCAAAGCAAAGCTTCTCTTCTAACGTTTGTGTGTTGCTTGTAATTCATCAGATTTCTATCCAACTTCCAAACCAGAGAGGTCTGGATAACGTTATATAATTTATAGATAATCATCCAAACATTTTTATTCTCAAGTGAACATATTTAGTCCTGCAAATATGCATTTATGCCTTTCCATAACTGGTTGATTACGTGGGAGGGGGAGCCATTGTCTCACAGTCAAAGCCAGGGGATTTTAAGCAAAAGCTCTGGTTACTCTGCTGTTGACTCTGCAGTTGACTCCGTGTGTGACCTTGGACATGTCACTTATACTCTGAATGCTTCACTTCCTTCTGTAAATGGATGTAACAGTTTTGAGTAGATGCAGAAAAGTGTGGCTGGACCTTAGGAAAGCATTTTGAGATCTCCCTTGTAATAGGTGCTGTTGGATCTTGGCAATTGAAACCAATCACAGTCTTCAGCAGTGGGTTTTGTTCAGGATTATTATTGTGGCACTTGCCTCAGGAGTTTTTTAGGTTTTCTTTTATGCCTTTTTCAGTCACTTTCCACTTCTGCATTTTGTCTTCTAGGTTTTAAGTGTTTCTACCTAGAAATCTCTGTGCAAAACAACTCTGAAGTTTTTCTTTGCATCTATCTTGTCTAGGATTTACTGGTTTTGTATTTTAATCCCGTCTCTGGATTTGTCTTTTGCTGAGGTGAAGCATGTGCCCTTGTTTCAACAGAAAACATTTTTAGTAAATCCACTAGTGGATAAATCTACTAAGGGAGGCTGTCAGCCATAGGATACAGTATTTATACAGAAAGTGTGGTGGAAAACTGTATATTAAAAGAGGAAAGGAGCTGGAGCAAGAGTCCTAAATCAAACTCCTGGCAATATACTGTCTTGGTGTGTATTTCTTGCTAGGCTGTGATTCCTTTTTCTTGGAAATTATCCAGAACTTCCTGGCTCAGTGATCTGGGATACTTTTCAGTGTGCTGGATATATGGAGCAGTGGGCAGACTTCAAACAACTCTGAGATTTTTTTTTTTTTTTTTTTTTTTTGTGGTATGGAGAGACATCCAAAATATTGGTTCCTTTTCTCAGCTGATTTGCATAAATCCTCCTCCACTGCTTCCAAACCTTTCTGTAGTTTCTGAGCAAGAAACAGGCATCAGCTTCCTCCCTCCCGTTCACACACCAAACCCAAGTGGCTTCCTGGTCAGCCAGCCAGATGCAGAACCCACTGCTCCTACTGCAGGAAGCTTGGAACTTTGGTTCTGCTCCTTGGTTGAGGCATGGGCAAAGGTGTGGCCATGGACAGCTGGCCTGGGCTCTGCTGGTTGGGAAGAGGAGCTGTGGGAAGGGGAATCTGAGCATTCACCCCCCAAAAAACACCCCCAGGCTTCTCAGTTGGAAGTTTGGATGACAGTGGCTTAGCTGGGTCTGGTTCTTCCAAGCACAGAGTCATCCTGTGACTTGGTTGCCAGTAGTTTCTAGGTAACCATCACACCTCTTTTTGCCACGAGGTCTTTCTGGGCTGGGGAATTAAAAGCACTTCTTTCTGTCATGGTTCAGAAATCCTGAGGGTCTGATCCCTTCCCTCCTGGGGCTCGGGGCTCAGTCCCAGCAGGGGCTGCCCAGGCTGGGGGTGGCTGCTCCCCCCTCGGCCCCCAGCACGCTTTGCCCATAGAAGGTATGGAGATGCCTTGTTGTGCAGTGCTCCCTCCTCCCACCCAGCCACCAATTCTGGGGTCTGGGAAGGTAGCCAAATGCCACTGAGGACACTGGAGCAATAAATCATCCTCCTTCCAACATCTGCAGCCCCAAAGGCTAGCCCCTTGCCGATGATGATCTCGCCTCCCACCCCCTGCTTTTTATCCTGTCCCTCTCTGACAAAACACCTATTGTCACAGCCTGAGTGAAGAAGAGTCCTTTTTCCTTTACAAAGGCCCTCTGAAGCCAAGTTGTGAGCTGCCAGAGAAGATGCCTATGTCTCTGCAGGGAGTCTATATCTCACTCTTTTTCTCTGTAGTTCATACTTTTTCTCTCTCACGGGGGTCACCCAAAGCCTTTCACTCTGGCTTCATATTCACATAAAGACATCAAGAAAAAGAAAAACCACACCAGAAAGAATTATTAGGCATGGCTGTCAAATGCTTTATGGGGGGGGGGGGATGTAGGGGGAAAGAACAGTAACTCTTTATGTGCTGGCATTGTTATAAGAGCTAATGTACTGCTGCTGGAGTGCGGTTTGCAGGAAGACATTACATGCCTAAAGAATTGCAGACATGTTAAACTAAAATATTGTATTTCAGCAAAAAGGGCAGTTTGTTTTCATTTCCAGTTTCTTTCCAGGGTTTTCTAGGTTATAGGAGGCTGTTTCCTGACCCCACGCTCTTGAAGAACTCCTTTTTAACCTGCACAAGTCTTTACTGACTGCTGCCTGCACGCCCTTGCTTAACTGCACTGATTTTTATGATCAAATAGATCAAACCCTACCCAGTCCCTGTGAAAGGAGTTGAAAACTCCAGACACCAAACCCTGCCCAAAGTATTAATACCTCCCAATTGAATGGGAAAAGCTCCATCAGTGCAAATCGGCTGAAATAAAGACAAGAGCAGAGCCTCCTTGCCCCCCATCACCCTGAGAGCCAGCTGGCAGCCTCGGGTTTGCTGGGAGTGCAGCTCCTGAGCCCCCAGTCCGAGTTAGGAATTGCCCTTTGGTGGCAGGTTAAGGCAGAAAAGCATTCCTGAATCTGCTACCCATCTCTCTCCACCGTGCTCAGAGGGAACTTTGGAGAGCTGTGAGCTGAAGGCTTCGCAAACAGATCTCCTGCCCGAGGTTCATCCGGATGCCACGGAGCCCTGTGTGGTTTTAACCCTTTGGGGCTCTGTCCCTTTGCTTCCTGGGAAGCGGGCGAGCTGTGCTGGGCACTGCTTTAAGAAGACCCTGCTGCCTTGGAGAGGAAGATAAATTAAAAACTTCATTTAATCCTTTGAAAGGGTGAGACCGTAAAGTTAACAGTTGAGTAACCTATTAAAATTTACAGTGCAAGGCATCAAAACAGAGGAAAAGTGCACATGTATAAAGTTTAAAGCATCCTTATAAAAAGCCGGAAACCTAACACTGCATTCCTACAAATTATTCCCTTAGCAAACATTTTTATTTCCAATTAGTAAAAGAAAAATTGCTAATTTGCTGCAGTTGGACAGGCCTGACGTCTCAATCTGCAAAGTGTCAGTGCTGTGAAAGGAAATGTTTCACACTGTGCTGGAGAGAGAGAGCAGCTCTAAAGAGGGTCAGGGCATTGGGCCCAGAAACCAGATTGAGTGGCCATAGTGCTAAATTACTCACACAAGACACACATTGTCTGCAGTGCCAGCTCCAGAGTACTCACTTTCTCATTCTTTCCCTTTTTTAGTTGGTGCTTGTGGGGGAGGTGAGGGGATGGCAGGGCAGAGCAGAAGGGGGGCATGGGAGGGGATGGGGCTGTGCTCAGCAGCAGCCAAGTGAACAGGCTCATCCTTGCCTTCTGGCCGAAGACAGAGACCCTGGGCAGCTGTAGGGAGGTGAAACTGTGTTCTGATCCGGTCAGAACCATTTGGGGAACCAGGCAGTAAAACCAGGCCCCCTTTGCTGCAGCACAGATGTTGGGTGGGCTGAGGTTAATGCTGTGCTGCAGATAAAGGCTCGGGCTGTTGGTGAACGGCCCCTCCACATCCTTAGCACAACAGCAGCAGCACTTGGGTTTTAGGGACAGGAGGAGCAGTGCTGTGCTGGTGTGAGAGGAACAGGTTGGTGTGATAGGGCTGACCACATGAAGAGCCTTGAGAGCTGCTGGAGGATGCCAAAGGCATGGCAGAGGGCTGAGGAGGAGAAAGGATCAGTGCAAGGCTATGGAAGGCAAAGACAGAAATCGGTCTGTGTGTCTCAGCAGAGCTGTGGGCCCATGGATTAAATACCTGCATTGTGTTTGGTTTGTGGTCTCTTCAAGAGCCCCCGAATCCAAACACTCTTGAGTGTGTTGCAGTACCCTAAGCAGGATGTAAATCTGGATTTTATGGAACTCTTTAGTGGTCTGAGTCTTCCACACTAACAACTGAGCACTGAATCTTTCTGAGATTCAGAAGGCACCAGCTTGATCTTTCATGCCTTCACTTTGATACCTTCCTGTTATGCAGCTGCAGGGAGCAGAGCTGAGACATGGCTCATTTTCATGTTATTTGGGATACTATTGAATTTAAATAACTATAATTGTTTTATTAATCATGTATTTAAAACCCCCAATGAGACAAGGATCAAGTTCACAAATAATTGCTACATCCTAAATCTTATCATCTGCCTCTGAAAAAGTTTCATATACTTTCTGTTCCAGTTTCCTCCTTGCTGGTCCCATATCACTTTTTGCTCTAAATCAGTGTATTGTGAGGACTAATTAGCTGAAGATGGACCAGTGATATTGAGGGTGTGAAGTGCTTGTAAACTTCAGAGGTTTATTTGATTCATCTTGTCAGGCAAGTGCATTGCACTCAGATGTGTAACAGGGATAAACTTTGTATGTTTCTTAAAAAGCTGCTTGAAAGAAACATTTCATTTTGTTGAGGTGCTGGTGCTAGACAGGCATCTTAATTTCTCTTTTCACAAGGAATCAGCACGAGGAAAACACCCATTTATTTGTGCTAAGTAAATAAATATGGAGGAGACTGATTTACAGAAATAGCTTTTAGTTTGGCCTGGAAGGAAGCTGTTGCACCTTGACATAACAATCTCCACAGCCCCTTTCCCAACTAGACAGGTTCTGGGTTTCTTTCTACTGATAATCCCATCAGGACCTTTGTTTTCTGATAAAACTCAATTCCTCTGGAGAAAGCCAAACACATTAGGGGCTCCATTACATCCTCTGCATACTCCTTCAGCCCTGCCCTCGACTTCCTGAGCCTTAAACACAGCAAATGCCTCCTGGTTCCTCTCTGGCAGAGCCCAGGCCAGCCAGCACAGTTATTACTGATAGCTGTGTGCAGCTGCCATGATAAGGCAGTAACATTTTCAATGTGTCCCTGTTCAAAAAAAAAAAAAATAATTAAAGAAAGGACCTTGCCTTTAGTCAGACAGCTCTGAAGTGCAGACGTGGGGGGTTCTTCCAAGAGCCAGTTTGCAGCTTCTTCATTCATGTGAACCTCAGCAGGCAGTTATTTATGATCTGACCCAAACCCAGAACTACCTAATTGAGATGAAGAAAGGGAGGGAGGAAAAGCAGTTTATTTTGTGTTCCAGGTTTGAACATTGCAGACTGGAAGGCCAAATCTGTGTTTCCTTTTTCAGACTGGCTTTTCACAATGCTTACTGCCAGAGCAGGGAGCTCCAGCACTTCTTGCATGAATCCAAACTACTCATGGTTCAGAAATATTTCAGGGTGAAGGAATTTGGTTATTTCTCAAGTCAGATGAAATTTAAAAAAAACAAACCAGGAGCCAAGAGTGATCCCGGAGCCTCTGTCCTGGCCCTGGGCAGCTGTGGACATGTGTCCCCTGGCAGAGGTGGCCTGGACTCAGTGTTCCTCCTGGTGCTCACACTTTTTCTTCAGTTCCTGGGGGCTGGAAGCCATCCAGGGAGTTTCCATGTGCCAACACCTCCATCAGCCCATCCCCAGGGATGCAGCAGCTCTCCCCACACAGGGTCACTGCCCTTGGTTTCCCTGCAGAAGAGCTCGTGATGTGTGCTGAGGAGGGAAGGCAGTGCCTGCCATCATATGGGGTTTCCTGGTTTGGCTTTTTTTTTTTTTTTTTTTTTTTTTTGTCTTCCTGGGTTTTTTTTTTTCTTCTTCTAGGCCTTTAGTATCATCCTTCAAGCCAAAAGAAAAAAAAAAAAAGTTCTCTACAAAGTGTTGCTATAACTACAAGTGTGCGTGGCCACACAGAGATCCTTTGGCAACCAGATGTCACATTTTCTGACCTCAGCTGCAGGGGTAGTGGCTGGCCACAGCAACTTTACAGTACATTTATTTATCTTTTTGTGGAAATAGCCCTGATGTTCAGAAACAGCTCAGCAAATTGGCTTTGATCTGTAGATTTCAGAAGAATTTGTCCTGATTCCCTCTTGCTTGTGGTCTTTTTTCTCAATGAGCTTCACAGTTCCATGGAGCAGCACTGGTGTGTGGCTGCTCGTGGTGGGGACCCATGTGTCTGGTGTTGGAAAAAAGTGTTCCAGCAGCAGGAATCTCCAGGCCACTTCCCTGAAGCCTCCTTTTTGGAAGCAGTGCAGGTGCTGCTGCCATGCAGTGCTTCCCTGACCTGCTGTTACAGGGGGACCTTTAATAAAAATCATATCCCAGAAGGATGTTCTGGGGAACCTGAGCTATTAGGGTTGACTTCTAAGAGCAGGTGAGAAATTTGTCACTGGTATTCACCCTGGTTTGATGACCACATTTGAGGCTGCATTGTTACATTCTGCATCCTCAAATTCAGCCATTCAGATGGGAATTCTGCTGCAATATTTGCCCTTACCTCTTCTGCAGGTTTGCTCTGGGTTGTTGCAGTGGTTCCTCTCTGAAGTTGGTGACATTTCACTGAGTGCTGAGCAGATTCTTAATGCATGCAGAAACTGTGAAGCACTTTGGGCTTTGAGAGCATGGAGGTAGAACACAGCAAATGTAAAATAGTTAATTCTGACCTGAGCTGTGAGGATTTGGGGTTTCTTTTTTTCTTCCTTGATTGTACAGTTACACTACTGAGAGATAAGCCAGGCTTCAAAGTCTGAATTGATGTGTGTATAATTCCGAGCTTGCTGGGGTCAAAGGTGTTTGCATCTGCAGAGGAGTGACAGCCTTATTGTTAAGATTAGGTCTAAGGAGCTTGAAATTCAATTTCTGAATGCTAGAGACTGTGTGGTTTGGGCACATCACCTAATTTACTGTCTCAGCCTTGTCTGTAAAATTGGGAGAGCAATCCTCTTTTTTTCTGCTCTCACTGTTTATCTGTTTGTTTCATTTTTTCACAAGGTCTCTTAGGCAGACTCATCTCTGTATTTTATGTATCAGGCAGCACAGCTGGGCTTCAGTCTTTTTTCCTGGGTGCTCCTGGTAGGAAATGGTGGGAAACTTGGTCAGGCAGAGTGTAACAGCAGAAGTTCAGTCCCCAGGTTATGTGCTGTGGTGCTTCCCCATGGCTTGGAAATACCAGGAGTGCTGAACAGTGGGGAGAGGTTTGCTCCTGTCTCAAAAGTCAAGTTGATGGCTCATCAGGACTGGATTTTTTTCACTGTGAAAGTGGTGGGTTTGGTACTCAGATGCTCTGCCTACCTGCTTGATGATGAGCTCTCCATTTTCCCCTCATATCCAACAAGAACAACAGACTAAGAGAGAACTGTGCAAGAGACCTGTGACTTTCAGCATCTCCCCACGTGTGCCTGAGCAGACTCTGCAAGGTTTGAAGCCAGACTTGTGTTTTGAAACAGCCTGAACCAAAGTGTGCTGTGCTTTGGAGAAACGGCAGCACTGGAGCCTGATACTGGGCTTTCCAGCCACATGAGGCATTTCTTCAAGTAAACTATCAGATAAAGGTCAACTTGTGTCACCTTAACCACCAGAAGCCTTGTTTGTGAAGCAGCTGCTGATTATCACTGGTGAGCAAATGTCTTTGAATTTTATAGCTCCTGTTATCTGAAACTAATAAAAACACAAAGCCAGTGAGGAGCCGAAGGTCACCTCATCTCTCTCTGGAGGTGGGTAGCTCCCAACAAAGCTCAAGATTACTCACACTTTTTGTCTAATACAGTCTGTAAATAAGGTTTGGAATCAGGGATGCAAGTCAAGGATGTATTTTGTCCTTCCATTCACACTGAAAAGTTTTCTGTTTTCACACACTGCTTCCTAATCTCTGTGTTCTGAAAGAGAACAGGAAGCAGGGAGATTATTTCAGCCTCCATCAGGTGCCATTTCAGTTAACTGGTTGTGAGCCAGTTCTGAAAAATCAGATTTAATAGAAAATCTATTGAAACAATCAAAATGCTCACCTTTCAGGAAAGCCATTGTGCCAAGTGCAACGTAAAGAGACAGCAATAAATCACCATGCTCTGCACCTCAAATAGATAATCAATTTAATTGAAAGCATCAATAATCATAGTTTGACATTTATTACCCTGTGGATGTTTTATCTTTTAGGCAAGGGGACAGCGGGGCAATGATGAATACCAGTTCTGCCATGGAACACAATTATATAGGTGCAAGGAAAAGGGTTTTATATTCTGAAAAAAAAAAATGCAGTCAAATTCATAATTGAAGCAGGTTGCATGAAATCTGTGATAAATAGAAGCATATAACTCAAATGCAGAGAAGTTGAATTCTGGTGTTTTGGCTCATGAAAGAACGTTGCAAATGCTGCTTTCTGTAGGCTTTTAAAGTGACTTAGGACTTTAAAGGACAGCAAGACTGCAGGGCCAATCTTCCTCTGCAGAACAGCATCTTTTTTCACACCTACACAAGAAAAAAAATGAAAAAGTAATGCTGGCTTGCTCCTTCTTTGGCTATATTTTATTGTTTGTGCTCACCTGGTCTTTTCATTGTGTATCCACAAAGGTAACAGTATAAAAGTTGTGCTGGTTGTCTAGACAGAGGGGTCTGGGAACAAAGGAGGGATCAAAATGTTTTTTCCTTATTTTCCAATAATGGGGGAAAGTTCCTTTTCACCTGAAGAATTGTTTCCATCTAGAATGCCTGAGGAACAGCATCCAGGGCACTGTCTGAATGAAGTAATGGAGCAGATCTGAGGAGGTTGTTGGGAAAGCCCTGGGCTGCCAGGGCTGTGATGTACAGCTGCTCCTGACACAGCCTGGAAGGCTGTCAAGAATGTGAAACCCCAAACTTCTAAAACTTTGAGTCGTGGAGTAAGTTCTTCCAAAAACCTAAATTGTCTGTATTAGTCTGAATCATGCACTTGTTACACTGCAGTCGGAGCAGATATTTCACTGTTTTGTTTGTTTGTTTCTTTTTGAGGACTCCTCCTTAAGTAGCTTTTACTTTCAGAAGAGTGAATCAAACTCTTAGTGCTTTCACCAGCTAGAACAGCCTGCAGGTCTTATGGTAAAGTTCTCTTTGCACTTATTCTTTGAACCAAAACACAGCTTAAAACTGCCCAGTCTGGCAGGTGATGCCCCTGCCAGGGCTCTCCTGGGGAAAGTGAGAGCACAAAGTGCATCTTCTGAAGGTGAGGAATTCATCAAGCTGAGCTCCTCTTCCAGCTAAATGTCAGCCAGGTTATTGCTTTTGGATATAATTTTAATGTTCTGCTCAGCAAAAGGCTGGATGCCTGAGTTAGGAAAGGAGGATATGAAGTTATGAGTTAGAAATTTACAGAAATTTTAAATGTTAGCACGATCCACGGGACGAAGCCAAATGTTCAGAGGAGTAAAAAAGCCTTCAACAAAAAACCATGGGAACATGTGGTTGAGGGTGGTCATGTTTTTCTGTGTAAAAGCTGCAATATTCATTTTGCAGCTGTTAATCTGTTTGTGCTGGGGAGGAGCAGCCAGGACCATCCTCCCTGCCACGTTCTGGTCTCTTTCCAACTCGGGCCAAACAAGTGCCATGGGCAGGTGGGGGAAACTCAGGGATCCTTTCCCTGATGAGTTCATCCTCCCCTTCCTCAGCTCCAGCCAGGACACACTGACCCTGCTGCCTCAGCAGGACAGACTGACAGGCACCAGGGAGCTGCCTTGCTTTTGCAGGGCTTGCTTTACACTTTCTGCATCCCAAGAGCTTTAGGATCTTGAGGAAGACAAGACCCAAGTTTGTGAGAATGTTAAACTGCTGTTATTTGATTCCCACAGTCACCAGTTTCCTTGGTGGCACATTCAGGTTATTTGGAGGGTAAGGTGGCATCTCCTAACTCAAATCAGTGATTATTGGCTTTGGGCTGGCAGGTAAAATGCTTTACTTGACCCTCTTCAGTGGCATTAATAACCATTGCATCTCCAGCATCTGGATCCATCATGGACATTTCTTTGTCTGTGAACTACTGGTGCTAGTTTTTAAGACATAAACAGAAATGTTACTTGGTGTATGGAGCCATCTTTTAACCTCAGTGTTCCTTTTGGCACAAGATAAAAAAGCTCCTTGTAATCAATACTCTGAGCTGAATCTCCCAAGATTTTTGTCAGAACTTGAGTGTTTAACAACAATAAGGGCTGTGTGTGCTTTTTAAAACTTTTAAGGAAAAAGAAGTCCTCCCCCCCTTTTTGGTTTTTTTTCTGGTGCTGTTCTGAAAGAAGCTGTTAATGTAGAATCCATTTTAATTGCAGTAACAGACAACTGGAGTTGCTAAGGATAACTGGTGGAATAATAAAAAAAAATACATCTTTGCCATTTTGGCTCATTTCAGGGAAGTCTTCTGCAGAGATTTCAGAATGTTCTGAGCAAGCACTTGGGCAGCTTGGGCCATTGCTTGGTGCTTGTGGCTGAAGCCAGGAGCAGCCTTTTGTCAGGTGTCTGTTTGAAGTGGCTGTGAGGTCCTTCCCCTGAGATGTCTGACTAAGAAACTGCTGTAATAATGGTCAAGAAGGAGCATTTTGATAATCAGAGGTGCACCAGAGCACTGGAGAAGAGGGACTGCCTGAGGTTGTTTGTGGTTTGAGAGGTTTGGAAGTGTTGTGTTCCTGCCCACCTCAGTTCTCAGGTATCTTGATACTGTGAGTACTTGTAAAGCCAAAGAACCTCCCCAGGGCCTGAGACTCTGCCGTGAGCTCAACAGCTGCCTGGAGAAGCAGCCAGAATGGGGAAGTGAGTAAAGAACATTCCTTCAAGTCAGATTGAGAAGGGAATTGTTACCCAAAGATATGGGAGGGTGCCCCAGGGTACCCCCTGCAGGAAGAGCTCAAGGGCAGAGCAGCAGAATGAGATCTGCTGTGGGAAAACCTTCTGGAAAAGTCCAAGTGTGGAGCTGGCAGGAGGTTTACAGCCCAGATTCAGAGGGAAGCTCTGGACACTGAGGATGGGGTTCCCTCTGAAGCAGCCCTGGGGCTACACCCAGCCCTGTCCTTGGACACTCCAAACACAAATTCCTACCTGTGGAAGACAACAGCAGCCCAAGAAAAAACCTGAAACTTCTTTCTGTTTGGACTTCCTGAATTCCTGTCTCAAGAAAATGCATTGAAATTGCCACCCACTCTCTGTCTGGCTGATTAAATAAAATATTGACCTTTTCCAAACACAATATTATCATTCCAAGCATAATATTATCCAGTTCTGTCTGAGATTGTTTCTACAGCTCTTAAAAGGGAACTCACCTGTCAATTCAGATAAAACAACACCCTGTGCTTTTTAAATAAGAAGCTGATTGTGCCAGTGTCTGAAGTTAGTCCACAGAATAATTTCTTATTAGCTTTACTTTGTAGAGAGTATCACTGGCTGAATATCACTACCTATTTTGCCAAATTATGAGAGAGTTAAATGATGTAAACTTCCTTCAAGCTCTGTGCAGCACCCTTAGTGTCTCTGGTAGTCACCAGCATCTTATTTTTCTCTCAGAGAAGATGGTCCCAGCAGAGGAGGTGTCTGGGGGGTATCTGGGGCTTCCACTAAAATAAACTCAGGCCTGGAGGACCTAATCACCAGCCTCATGTTTCCCTTCCAGTTCTGCTCAGGCATTAATGGGCCATTTTTCTCACTGCATCCCACTGACTGCCTACGACCTTCTCATGTTCAAGTGACAGGTAGGTTATCCTGCTGATGGGTATCAAAGTGACAGATCCCATCCTTGCTGTCGGAGTGCCAGGCAGGGATACATTCCCAGACAGCTCTGCACTCCCCCTGGACAGGCCCAGCTATTAGGAAGGCTGCTGCTGTTTTCATTCCTGCCTTTCGCAGCGTGAGCAGCAAAACTGAGCTGCTAAATGAGACAGTGCATTTCCCACTTTAGACTTTGGAAATTGGTGGGAACGTTGCATATTGGCTTTATTTTCCTCCAAGGGTGATTAATGATCAGAAATCTCCGTGTCCCAGCGTAGCTGTTTGGCTTTGGTGCTCTGCTGTGGTTACTCTGAAGGCCATTATTTTGATGGAGCTGAGGATAAGCTCTGGATGTAGCTGCAGTTTATTGACCTGGGGTTTTGGCAAATTCTGTATACACTGAATTGCAAGTTGGCTTTTATGTTTGCACTTGTGATTTGACATGCCTGCAAGTGGAGTAGAACACTTCCAGTGAGCTCAGCAAAGCTGTGTGTTATTGGGCAAGGAAAAGACTTGGCTTTCAGACCGTGGCAGGCAAGCCTATGAAAAAACTCTATTTGTTTTATACTTTTAAAATGTGGTAAACCAATTAATAATTCTTACCTGTGTCTCTTTAGGCTGTGAGGAGAGAAATGAAATGAGGCCATTTTTCTCTCTTCTTTCCCAGTTCTTAACTATAATTTTTACAGTTCAGTGAGGGTGGAGGCTGCACCATTCAGCATGGGTGATGAGAGAGGCTGGCCCTGCTCTCTAGCTTAAGACCTCCAGAAAATCTTTTACCTTGAGACATCTAATCCTGGTCTTTCTCTTTGGCAGCTGTAGGCACAGAGGGACTCCAGTGCTGTGGAGATTGAGTGGTGCCAATCAGTTTCTGCATCAATGGCAAGACACTGTCAGTGTGGAAGGGAATTTTGTAAGAAAAAAAAGAAATGGTGTTGATGTTGCCATGTAGATTTGAAGGTACTTAAGCTCTGCTGCTGAAGGGAGAAGGGCAGGGAGTTTCTGAAAGCCTTGCCAATGGAGCTGGAAATGAATGCCACCCCAGTGATTCCAAGAATGAGGCAAATCAGTCAATCAGCTCTTTGAATAATGAGTTATTCTGGGCACTAGATGGTGTATTTGTTGAATCCATTTCAACACACCTCTTCCCTCAGAGGGTATTTTCTAGGATGCCCTGGTCATAACAGGTATGATTAGGTGCCAAGCTCTGAGTGCATTGCCTTCTCTAGATTTCTGGGTCAGTTTGTGCAAAGGCTGCAGCTGAATATGAAGTGTGAGCTCTCCAGCCAAGCCCAGAGGTCCCCATATGTCAGATCAAGTGCATGGCAGCAGTGCCATTACAAGAAGATGTATGAGCTCTCTTTATTTACTTATGATTTTTACTGATCATCTTAACAAACAGCTTATCAATAGAGGAAGCCCAGGGAAGTTCATTTATATTATTCTGTCAATATCAAGGTCATTTTTATAACTAAAAAGGGTCGAGAATAAAAGGTAGATGGATGATACATGACTAAAGCTGACTGTCCAGTCCACTTAGATCACTGCACACAGCAGGGCTTTATCTGTTAGCTGAAACATTACTCTTCACTCCTCAAGATGATTTTTTGCTGAGATAACAAATAGCTCCAGATACATCAAGTGATTGTGTTGTGTGTTCTGCAGCAGGCAGGGTTTAGACCTGATGACCCCAAGCTTCCATTCTACTACTGTTTCCTCTAAGGTTACACTGAGGGTGTGGTAAAAGGTGTTGGTAAAACCTACTTACTTTAAGTAGTAATAGTAAAGAGATGGTTGTTAAAGGCACTGTTGGATGGCTGAAATGGAGGAAAAGAAAGATGTGGCACTGTATGAAAGAGAACTGCATCTCTAGCTCGAATCCAAGGAACACATGTAATGAATGAAATACATTCCCTTTTAGCAAAACTGCCAAACTATCAAGTGCATTTCTCATGCTCATTAACACTGGACTTTAAGAACCTGATAAGAATGCAATATAAAATCAAAGAGCCCCTAAAGACTGTGAGATTATGTTTAATACTCTCCTATCACCAGTCCCTGAGTGCTTGGCAAGAGAAACGGTGACATTTACTAATCAGTACCCTCTCCTATTTGTCTTGGCTGAAAGTCTCAAGTCCTCAGCTTATTGAAGTTATTACAAATGCTCTCCATTAGATTCTGTTTAACTTCCTGGTATTTGCAGTTGAACTCCATCCCAGTGCCATGGAGGAGTTCTGCCTTTAAAGTGATTCAGAGGTTGCCATAGCATGTATGTAAATTACATGTTTATTTTCTTTCTTGCAGTCTTTGTTCTTAAACATATTCCTAATGTTTGACATCCATTCTTACCCTTAACTGCCCCAGACCTTTTCCTGCTCCTTTCTGGGTGCACAGAAGTTTGGTTTGTGTGGGAAGAAGGTGCTGTTTCTTACTCAAGGATGACTTAGGCTGTTCCATTCTTTTGAACACCCTCTGGGATAACGTGTGGTGATTCACCTCTGTAAACTGCATTTTGTTCTCCTCAAAGTTGGCACACAGGATTTTTACACAAAAATCCTTGTGTAAATCCATGCAGGATGGAAGGCATGAGCAAGTGCAGAGGTGTTCCCTGCAGCGGATTGCCCAAAATTGTAGGCCACGGATCCCTCCTCATTTTGGCCATTTTTCATGCAGCACTGCACCACCTTTTTGTTCAGACTTTCAACTGAAGAATAAATGGTTATAAAATGGTCTGTGGAGTGCATAGCACGGCTTTGCAGGCTGTTACTGGTCCACAAACCACATTTTGGCTGCTCGACAGTGTTCCCAATTGTGCTGGGGTTGCCCTTAGCAGTGAATGGTTGGTTTATTCTTTATACTCTTTTCAGCCTTTGGCTTGTTTCTTGCCAGTCAGAGCAGTGCTGTTCATCTTCCTTCGCTCACCAGCCAGGAAAGGAAATTCTTCCTCTCAGACAAGAGCTTTCCTCCCTGTCCTCTTAATTCCAGGCACATTCGTTTCAAATTCCCAAGGCAGGATATTGAAATTTTCCTCAAGTTAACAGGGCTTCACAAATTTGCTTTCTGTAGAAAATGTAAAATTTTGGTCAATTGTTGGCCAGAAAGTGCTATAAAATCCCCACATTAAAAAAAAATAAAATTAAAGAAGGCTAGTAGGAAGAATTCCCAAGTGCTGCAATGGTTTCCTGTGGGTTCCTCTCCCTCTGGCTTTGCTGTGGGAGGACAGGATCTCCCTGCTGGAGCCCTTGTGTTGGCTGCTGGGCTGGGAAGGGCTCTCCTGGCCCTGGGTGCAGGGCTGACCAGCACCCTGCAGCCCTGGCTGGGCTCAGCCCCAGCTCCTGGCAGTTCCCAAAGCAGCTCCTGCTCATCCTCCTTGCTCCCAACTGCAGAGGGCTTTGGAGGCTTTGAATGGGCTTTTTCTTCTGCAGTTTGTGCAGTGATGGGACAGCTTCCCAGGGGAAAAGCAAAGGACAGGAAAGAAGCACAAAGTAAACCTGGCAATCCCAGATTAGGGTTGTGTGTGTTTTGTATGTGTTCTCTTTAGTGCTGTGGTTGTGTCAGTGTTCTGTGAATGAACCCCCATTCCTCTGAGGTCCATTACCAACAGCCCCTCTTGGCTGCACAAATACCATTGGAGTGCTTTGAATCAGCTCCTTTGCCCCACAGCACCACGGATGATTCCTGACCTTTTCCTTAGCTCCACCTGGGGAGGTTTTGGGATGACCATGCTTTACAGGTATTCCCAGGCAAGGCTTTCCTGGCTGACTGCTCTTACATTTATAAAGACATCAAGTATCAAAACCAGGCATTAATCATTGCAGGGTTTAAGGAGCTTCAGGAAGCTGAGCTGGAGAGTCTGTTCTGGAAGGTAAAAACAGCCATGCAAACTGCAAGGGAAAATGTTTGCACAGAAAGCACCTGGATTCAAATTAATATAAATTATATTAATATAAAAGCAGCTCAGACCCTGCCAGTACTCAGACAGCAGCCCCAGCTGGACTCACACCCTGGATGCTCTCTGCACAAGCTTTTGTAGCTCCTGAAGCACTGTGTGGCCATCCCTAGGACATCATGAAGGTTCCACTGCTATTTCAGGACTCGGTAGCTCTGGTGACAGTGGATCTGCCTATTAATTAATGCTGTTAATTCAGTTGGGAGGCTCTCTAATCTGTTAGCAAAAGGTTGAGAATTTTGCTGCTGCTTTACATTATCACTTCAGGCAACCCAGTCTGTGGATCTCACTTCATAGGCTTTTCAAGCAGGTATTTTCCTTCCATGGAAAGTTCAAAGCTGACAATATTTACTGCTTAATTTTTATATTTATGTAATGAATGTTTGCAGATTATTGAAGCAGATTTTGCATTGGTTCTGTGCTCTGTTTTGGGGTTCCATGGTATCCAGGACCATGTCTGTTTTTGGTTACTGATGCACCCAGCTGTGTCAGAGGGGGAGAGGCTGCAGAGGAGCAGTGGGGTTTTGGTAACCCAGCTGTGTGCTGAGGAAGGATTTTCTGGATAGTGCCAGAGTTCATGGGAGAGCTAGAAAAGCAGCAGCTGCTGTGACAGCCTTAGGGTCTGCACGAATCAGCTTTTTGGTTTCACTTCAGAATTGGCAAATGGCTAATAAATAACCCAGCCCTTTCCTGCTGCTGCACTTGCTGTCTGCAGTCTCCAGGGCTGCTAAAGGCAGCAGGATTAGCTCTTTGCTGCTGCAGCCTTTGTCACTATCATGAGGAATGGCTTTCGTGTCTCAGGCAAACAGGAACAATGAAAAATGCTTCACCTGCTTTTCTTCTTTTTTGTAAAATCGTCCTCAGGCACCGGGGAGTGAGAATATTTGTGGGATATTTGCTAAAGCAGAGACAGGTATAAAGCTGTACAGAATTTCTGCCTGTGGAAGAGCCAGCCCATCCTGGCAGCCAGCTGGGAAGATTCCTCTTTTCATTCCAAATCCCCTGTCCCAGCCCCTGCAGGGGATGTCCTGAGCACTCTCAGTTTTTCTGGGGGGGCTGTGGCCCAGCAGGAGGCACTGGGGGAATGTGCACCCCACCTGAGAGGAGTTTCTGTGTCCCCCCAGGTGCTTTGTGCTCCTGGCCTGCCTCCAGAAAAGCACTTATGTCTTGTTACTCATTTCACTGCTACACTTGCTCAAAGACCTGACTGGGTCAGGGCCAGCACTCTGGACTTTGCAGGATAAAACTTTTAAAGGAATAATTAACGGGGCTCCTGAAGGAGAAGATTTGTAGCTCCATAGCAGTGTTCTCCTCGGAGCAAGATGGGGATGGAGGTGCAGGGAGTGGGTGCCAGAGCTGGGAAAGAGTCCTATTGACTCCAGCAGTGATGTGTGGAGGTCTCACTGAGGAATCAGATGGTAATGAACAACAGATTACTAGAAAAAAGTGTTTTTATCTGCACACTGACCTCTGTGGAGTCACTGGAGTTCTCTGTTTCCAACTCAAGGCAGCCATGGAACTACTTCTCAGAAACCAGGAGTGACAGTAATGCAGCAGGGACAGGTCCTTGTCTGTCACCTCCTTTCTGGCACTTTGCTGAATGCATCGCTCCGAGCCTATTTAAGTTTGGGATTTTTGTGTTCTTGGATTTTTTTAAAATGAGGGTTTATCTGAGCTCAGGGAATGAATGGATAATGTTACTATTTACATAAGCTCATTGTGATCTGTCTCGGTAATGTAATCAAATTAGGGTTAACTGCAGCTGGAGAATGCCAGCTTGTAAACTGTTTTTCAAAAGGAATCACATGGTGTTACTTGACATGTTTAGTATACATTCAGGAGGCTTTGCAAAGATTGTAGCACATCCCTAAGTAATGTACCGGAGTCAGGATTCTGTTGCCACCAATCTGCTGAATCCGGGAAATGAAAGGCACCAAAATTCATCCCCGGGCAGAGGAGATTCCCCCTCCAAGCAGATCCCTCAAACACACGTCGGGCTGACGTGGCTGCTGCTGACATGTTGTCTTTCTTTTGGCTAAAGTCAACATATCAGTTGATAGAAAAAGCATATGGTGTAAATTTTGAGTACATTTAAGAACATCTGTGTTAACTGCAAAAGTGCGGCCCACTGTACACGTCAAACACTATATTTAGTCTTGTGGCATTCGCATAAGATGAAGTCCAGCCTGAGCTAAAATTACCCAATGAGTAGATTTTCAAAGTATCTTTTGTTATTCTTTTTAATAAACATCACATCTGGTCCTCACTTTCCCTCTTTCTCCCTTTCTCCTTCAGCTCAGAGGTGCCGCTCACGGCGCAAGGCACCGCCTCTGCCAGGAGAGTCTGGAGGGATAGGGGATGGGAAAAGAGGGAATTTGGGACATCAGGGTAGTGCAGAAAGTCTGTGGCAGAACTCGGTCCCATACTGCTGCGTTTTGGACATCAGCATCTTTCTTCTTAAAAGGGTGGAATATAGAATCTAAAGAAAGTTCTGAGTCTCCCGCTGCTGCCAGGACACCTTTGGCCACGTGTAAATGTTCTGACAGCTTGAGTTTGGAGGTGGTTCTGCTAAAATTCTTGATGAAATCGGTGTTCACTTCCCTCAGAAGATCTGCAAGAGAAGGAAACTGAAAAAAATACTTCAGCTTGTCAGTAATCAGCCATTTTGAAATATTCTGAATGAGCAGATAAACAGGCGGTGATGCTTTTCTCTAGCAGTATCATTTTTTAATATGTATCCAACACTTCTTACAGAAATTCTCAAAGAATTTTGAAATTTGGGATCTGCTATGAACTGAATGGGAAAAAAAAGAAATACAGTTTGAGAAACAGAACTTGTCCCTTGAGCGTGGATCTCTCCAAGCCAACAAAAAGAAGCTTGTGTTGGCATTTAGATTCAGACTCAGGAATTCCTGACTCTTAAGCCTGTTTATACAGGACTATACCACAGCCCAATTTGCACTTCATTTTGATTTTTTTTTTTTTCCCCTCTACATTTATGGTCATGTTGAACGGGTGGATTATGTACATACTGAATGCACATACTTAACCAATTGTATGTAAAGATTTTTTGCATGTTATAATTACAGTTAAGTGTCTTCAGTGGGAAGCAGCAGTGTTCCATGAAGACTTTTAAGTCATTGAGCATTGCCAGATTTATATTCCAGCTCTGAAGGTTTCAAGGCCTGATTCTCAGAAGGCTTTAGAGGGTGTCTGGTTCCCAGTGGATGGAACAGGAGCTGCAAGTTCTTGCACGGGGGACAGGCACTGATTTCCCAACTTCTGGCTGTTTGTGACAGATTTTTGTCTTTCAGTATCTCAGGGTGAGATTTCAGCAGTGGATGTGCACACACAAGTGCAGGAACACGAAGAGTTTCATTGCTCTGCTCTTCACCTCCTGGTCCTGTTTGCTTTCAGCTGCTCTCTGAACCGCAGTTTCAGTATCTGTGGAGCTGTTGTAACACAGGGAATGGGTCAGGATTCTTACTGGTGGAAACATGATACTTTGTTATTACAGCTGAGCCTGGAGATATTTACCAACATTTTCGAAATTTGGAAATTAGTCAGTCTCACCTGGGCATGGTCAAAAGGGTCCAAGAGCTTTGTGCCAAGTGCTTGGCTGCTGACACACAGCAGAGCCTCCTTGGTCTTTCTTTTTCTTTCTTTCTTTTTTTTTTTTTTTTTTTTCCTTTGCAATGTACAGCCATTCTCATTTCATCTTGGGTTTCCTTGTGTTTTCGTCTCCTTTCCTTGGAACTTTTTTCTGCTACTTCATGGTAGCCAAAACACATAGGCAGAGCCTGGAAGTCCTGCATCCCATGTCCCCACCCTGGCACTGAGCATCTGTTTAACCTGAGACATCCGAGCTCCCCCCCGAGGTCAGGGAAACCACTTAAACCCTGAGATGGAGCCCGGCTGCTCCATCCATCCCCTCCTCCCCACTGTTTATCCTGATGGGGCTCTCCAGCCTGATACAGGGTTTAGGTACTTGACCTCCTGAATGCCTGCTGACCTGGAGCTAATCTGAGGTAGAGCACAGCAGCGTTTTAATGACTTGTATCACCACACCTCTGCTGGAGGAGGAATTAAAGAGCCTCGAGAGCTTCCCACCCAGCTGCTGGAAGTGCCAAGGGGCTGCAGCATCCCCTGGGGCTGGGGGTGTGTGGGGAAGGGCTGGGCTGAGCTCCTGCCTGCAGGAGGAGGGTCTCCATCCTCTTAGTTCATGGACATCACCTGCCATTTGGGAAGGAAAGACGTGTTCTTGTCTGCCAAACACAAAGGAAATGTTTATAGAAGCTGCAGAAAACACTGAAATGTTGGGGAGAGTGTGATAGCAGTTCTGGTGTATGCCTTCCAGCTATGTCCTAATACCTCTGTCTTGCTCTGCTGCTGCTGAGAGTTTTGCCCTTTAAATATAATAGTAATACTAATAGTAATACTAATAGTAATCATCATCAGGGTTTATTAGTTTACAACATTCTTAGCTGCAATTTGAGTTTAGTTTAACTTTTTTTCCCCTTTGTTTTCTCACAGCAAATACTGACTGATCCTGAGGTGACCTCCCAAGAGGGCAATATAAAAAAGGTAGGATATGGATCAATCTTACAGATTCCTCTACTGTCTGGCTTTGAAATACACTTAGCTTAATTTTTTTCCTCTTCCTACTTGTGAAGAAGGTGTGTATTGCAATAGTGTCCTAAAAGTTTCCCAATCTTTGCTCCTGCGTTTTTGGATTACATATTGTGGTTCTGCTGGCAAATTTCTCTGTCTTTTTGTGATTCCAATATTTATGAAAAAGAAAATAATAGGTCGAAATGTTCCTTGATTCAGCTACAATATAAACAACTCTCGGTCCAAATTGAAAAACCTCATTTACCTCTTTTCCAGTAAAAGAAAATGTTGGTCCTTTGCTAAATGTGCTAAATTTTTAGAGGTCACTTCACTGTGTGTATGTGGCTTGTGTGAAGTTCAAGGGAAAAGGAATAGATACATGAAAGGATAAAATTCAACTCTCATGATGTATCACTGGTGCTTTTCATCACATTGTGCTGCTTAAACTGTAATACTGACCGGAGAAAAATGTGTTCCAAATACAGCCCAGCTGTATAAATTTCTTCCTAGTAGCTGTGAGGCAGCCCCAACACCACATACTTCAGTAGCCAGTCTACTATTTTGGTTGGGGTTATTCTCAGCAACACTGCAGTGACATTCTTTCCGTGGCTATCTCCTGGTTAACAGCTTTACTGAAGTCAAGTGTTACAAGCCAGGTTTGATTTTAGCCTCCCTGGGTGTCTGGAGGTGCTGTGTCCTTGCTGAAACAATGAGCCAGCAGTAACTCTTTTCACATGCAGTTGTCTTACAGCAGACACTCGCAGCTCTATCCATGAAATACGAGTTTTTGAAAGTGGAAAATATTTTAAATTGGAACTTGCAACAACTGCCATTTTTATTCATCCATTGAGGGGAGCTTCAGTAGTGTTTTTAGCTCTGAAAGCTAAAAGGAAACACTTGTTTCGCTCTGCCAAACAAAGTGAAATTTAAAACTTGTCAGGCTCCAAAGTCAGTTTGGGAAAAGGTCTTTAGAGCCACGTCTGGGATGGACCATTCTGTTCTTACTGCCTGGAGAAAAATCAGCTTTTCTTTGAGAAAGCCAGGCTACCAAAACGAAATGTCCTTTGACCATCCACTGACCTTGCAGAGGACCTATCACAACACTGCTGAACTTTTTACCTTGTTCATCTCCATAACTCACTTGGTGTTTGTCTCTGCCTCTGTGGGATCCTTTTGTCTGAACAGACATGGTGACAGGGCAGCAGGTTCTTATTATCAGAACTCACTTAGCACAGGGATGGAGTGAATTCTCCCTGGCTCAGGACTGCTCAGCTATTTCTGTCTCAGTCTTTAATCACAATATCACAAATAAATTCTACATCTCTACCTTGCAGGCTTTGCATAAAACAAGGGTGGAAGGAAATGTTAGACTGGCAGCTTTCTGTGTTGGTTTTATTTTGAAGGAGGATGTTGCAAAAGCCACAGGCCTTTGAAATATACTGTGTCCTGAAATATTTTCCTGTTCTGCAGGTATAAAACTGGACAATTATGATATTTGACAAGGGGGGAAGGACTGGCCTTCCACTTCTGTCTTCTAAATGCATTGTAGAGAAGCACTAGTGGGAGTTTATGAGGTGATAAATTTATTGAAGGATGGGCAGTAGGGTTTTACAGCTAGGGTAAGAAAGGTCAATGCAGTAAGGTAAAGAGTTCAAGTCTAAACTTTATGGCTTGTGAAAAGACTACTGCTAGACAGCTTTTCAGTCAGAAGAAAATGAAAAATAAAGAAAATCATCCGGTACAATTTTTGTAGTATCTTAAAATTGTAAGTAGTACTCTAGCATTTTGCTCCAGTGGTACAAAACCCTCTTGGGAGAAGATTTCCTTTTCCAAGCTCTCTGAATCATTCACTTGTCATATCCCTGAAGACACAATAGTTGAGATTTGACTCCAATTTATTCCTGTTCCCTCAGAGATAAGTTGGTGGAGAGAAGGTGACTGAAGACAAATGTGACTGTAGTGGGTGGGCTGATGGAATGGGGAGCAAAGGAGTCAGAGCTGAGCAGAGGGACCAGAATTTTCAGTGACTCATTTGGTTGTTTAGAGTTGGGTAGTAACAAGGACTAGAAAGAGAAAAAAACAAGGACTAGAAAGAGAAAACAAGGACTAGAACGAGAAAAAAACTAGAAAGCAGTAAAAAAACAGAGCAGGGAAGAGAAGCGTGATAGCAGGGAGAGGTATAGGAAGAGGCACAGGAAGCAATCTCTGCCTAAAAATTGACCCCAGTATTATTTCTGCTGTTAAGCTGCCAGGAAAAAAAAAAAAAAAGCTCTCTTACAGAACTTTTCATACACTGCAAGGCAGTGAGAAGTCTGGAGGTGTAGCATTGCAGCCACTATTGCAGCTTGGAGCAAAGAAAGAAGCATTTTCATAGAATTAGCCGGGTTGGAAGGGACCTCAGAGATCATCTAGTCCAACCCTTTTCCCACTGTGTCCAATACTTTTCAGTTTGTATTACTGTTATTTCTGCTGGGAGCACTCACACCAGAAAGCTGATTTGTTTGTTAGTGGTTGTCTGACAAGAATGAAGATTTTAGACAGGACCTGTGTCCAGGATCATTTTTCCATACCTGGAAACGTGCTGTGCCACAGACTAAACCCTGGTGTTCTCCTAAGCAGTTTCCCTTTTCTCTGCTTTGCTTGTTGATCCTTGGTTTAACTCTCCCCAAAACTCATCAGCTCCACATCCTCTTTGTTTAAACTGAAATAATTGATTGTGAAAGTACTGCTAAAATAGGAGGCTTAGGTTTTTTAGGGAGCTGAGTGCATACATTCAGCACACACCCCCGTGTGTAAGTAGGACCTGGGGGTGTATTGTCCCCTGCTCCCCAGCATGGTTTTTTTCCAAGCCATCTTCCTGCCCTCTGTTTATTTTGCTTAGAGAGCAGCTCACGTGTTCTCTCGCTCTGAATTTTCTGAGCTTCTCCACTGCGTTTATTGTGTTGCAAAAACCAGGCTTGTTACCATTATCTTCATTGTCATTTTGATTTAACTTGGAGAGGGAGATGAAAGATTCAGACTTCCTCCGGCAGGAAACAAGGCCAGCATCCATTACGAGACACCTTTTTTTCCCAAGGAGCAGTGCTAGGTGTATTTATCTCTCCTCTAAAAGAGCCTTTGGCTGATGGTCTGGGGCTCCTGGTGAAGGCAGCTCTGTGTGTGCAGCTCCTCACCCACCTCCCCGGGATGGGCTCTTTTCCTGCCTGTGGTGACAAGAGACCTCGGGGACTTCTCTCTTCAGTAGACTCTCTATTTAGTTTCTGTTTACTTAGAGGGAATAGCCTGAGGGGCTACTGGAGAGAAAACATCTGTGGGAGATAATCTATAGAGTTATCTATCTATCACTCTTGTCGACCCTGTCTCCCCTGAGAGCAAGCTGAGAGACTTGTAATAAAAAGGCATCGCTGAAGAGGCTTTGGGGACAAATAAAGAGACATGTTAAGGGCCAGCTGAAAAAGGATAGAAGACATTATTAAAGCTCAATAGCCATCTTATCAAAATCCAATAGGATAGGTATTTGGCAAAAGGCTTTAAATTTATTCTTTGACTTTCTGGAGAGCTTGAATTTATCCATTAACAAGAAAGTCCTACACAGGGAGCGGGAGATGCTATCAGCTTCAAAAGAGGTGGGTTCAGTCTGGCAGTGTACAAAGCACAACAACAGAAATTAAAGTCAAAACAAATCTTTTTCCCTGCTTTGGCTGACTTCACGCCTGCACTGCAAAATGCTGGAAGCTGGGAATGTAATGCTGATGACACCATAAACTAAGTTATGCAGCACAGGAATTTATTCTCTATGACAAATCACATAGATGTTGTTTTTTTTTTTTTTAATAAAGTTGCTGTTAGAAAACTGAGTGAGATTAGAAATCTTAACCTCTAAGAAAGCATTAAGTAGCAAACAAGAAACATCCACAGATGGAAAGCTTGTATTCCTAAAACAAAAGTAAAAACCAACTAATGTTCTGTTCCTGCAGATGCAGAGAGGGATAGGGCCATAAATCTCCCTGGGTTTATTATTATATACAAAATGCTACAGGTCACAGGAACCATCTGATAATTCAGAAACACATTGTTCACACAAGATGATTGATTGATAATTATGATAATTTGCAAAATGATTATTTGGGTATTATAACCATAGTTTGTCCCACTGGATTGCTGTGAAGACATTTTCTATATCATGGGCCGTCAGAAATGGCCCCTGGCAACAAGGGATATGGAAAGGTCTGGTGGGTCTCTCCCAGTGGGATCTGTAGGACTGATGAATGATGACCCAGAGGAGTAAGAAATCAGACTTCAATAAGCAGTCAGGAAGGTAGTTAGAGAAGAGCAAGGGAACTGTTAACTGTCTTTTGTGGAGCAATTACTATCTGGGCCAAAAGCCCTGAGGCCTGAGCACAGTCTGTCATAATATTATATTGTACATATTATACATCCAGGGAGAGACTGACCTGGAGATTTTAACTTCAGCTCTTTAAAGTTCCTGGATTTGCAGCACTTTGCACAAAACACGTCTGCATTTCCACGTTTAATGTATTTATTATATCTGTGTAATAAAAGGTGTTCTAAAGCTGGTAGTAGAAATGTAAAAATCCAGATTTCAGTGATACTTCTTCATCTGTCTGTGCTGCACATTGGAGACCCAAACCCCAAGCTTAGTGGGTTTGAAACATTGTTCATCCTTACTGAGAATTTACACTATTAACCGGATGGAATGATTTTTAAAATATCACCTGCTTTTGTGTGCTTAAATTCAGCTTAAAAGAGGTGAGAGGGATCTTATAAAACATCCCAGACTCTTGGAAGCTGCACAGTGACCAGGGCGGGAGGGTCCTGGCACTTGAGAGCCCCCAGGAGGGGGTAGCAGTACCCACTGATGGTGCCTAAAGTCCAGTCTCAACCCCAGCACTGCCTTCCAGTTCCTGTTCCTGAAAGAGCTTGAATTTGCTTGTTTTATGTAGGTTGTATCTTTATGAAATAAAGGTATGTTTAGCTGCCACAAACAGAGGCAGCTTTGAGTTGATTTTTATAATCTTTTCGTGAATAGACTTGCGTCATTCCAATAAGCCCTGGACAAAAGAGTGGACAGTTGTCTGAGAGTCTTTTTTATAACATTTCTCTCTTTCCATTGTTAGAGAGCTCCTAATAAAAGAACCAGGAGTCCATTAATTCAGTGAATGAACATATAGTAAAGTCAGTTCCCTCTTGAGAACAATAATGTTGCGGTCAGCTTAGGTTTCCATGGAAACTAAGTACTCCTAAGAAGTTTGCATCCTTGATTTTGCTGAAACCAAGCATGTAAAGTAAAAAAGAGGTGTAAGGCTGGCACGGAGAAGTCGGCAAGGAAAGTGATGCCTAAACAATAACACTGTATCTTTAATTTCTGTGATACAGATGTTTGGGCTCGGTCGAGTGGTGCTTGTGAGCGTTTGTGACAGATGATTCCATGAAGAGGTCTCGGGGGGTTTTTAAACCCATAAATCAGAGCAAGTTAAGGTGACTAGCAGTGGTTAAGTCTGCTGTCTCCATCTCTTCAGTACCTTTGAGTCAGCTATAGTCACATGTGTCACAGCCAGATACAGATGCAGAGAGCCTGGCTCCCTTTCCAGAAGCTTCTGTCTGTGGTGCAGATGAGGAGGGTGGTTGGTGGCTGCTCAGCATGTTCTCTGTGGGCAAGGTACTGCAAAGTGGGTAGGTGGGTGTAAGCACCTCATACAATTTTAAATATGATGGTTTTGAAAATTAAGTTGGTTTTTTTCTGCCTTCCACTCCAGGTGAGCTCATACCCAAACCTCTACAGCAACCCTGTGGCCCAGGAGCAGTGACGTGGCTCTGTTCTTCTGGCACTAATTTATAACCTGCTGTCTTGTTTTCTTGAATAAGTGAATTGCTGTAGCTGAGAGGGAGGTGTCTGAAAAGTGTGGCTGAGCTATTTATACACCTTGTTCCCAATGACACACGGCTCTGTTGAACAATATCTCTGCAGATAAAAGTGTCCCTTTAACTCCAGGCACAGACAGTTATGAGAGGTCACCTTGTCTTCGTGTAATGCATCTCAAACACAAAGGCACAGACTTGAGGGCAGCCTGGAGGTACTGACAAAGCCAGAGACCCCTTTTGGGGAGCAGGCAGGCAGGAGGTTTCTCCTGACACACAAACCACCCCTCTTGCTTCAGCAGCAGCCTCTGACCTGCCCGGCCCCAACTGGAGGTGTGAGGAGCAGAGCCCAAGCTGCCATCTGGGGTAAGCCCAGGGCCTGAGCTCTGCTGGCTGCACACAAATTTAAGATTTATTAACTTTTTTATAGCTCGGAGCTTCCTAAATAGTGCAAAAGCCACGTGTCAGAGGGAGAGCTTTGCTTTGTGTTTGTGCAAATGTTCACAAGCACTCGGTGACAATTGAACCACTTTCTAACAATCCCACTTCTCTCTCAGTGTTTGTGTAATAATTTCAGTGATTCCTTGTTGCAAGGACACATGCAGTATCCTATGTAAAATGAAAGCCTCTCTACCTACGTGCTTATTCATTTGACTCAAGATATGGTTTTAATTGTTTGCATACCTTTGAGCACAAACTCTTTTTTCTGCTACCAAGCAGAGCTGCAGACTGCAGGGCTGGGGTGTAGGTACAGCCTGTGGGCCCATTACCAGGGAAATGATATTCTGGATGATTGGGAGGCATTACAGCCTCTGCTCAGTTCAAAAATGCCAGAATGCCCCAGAGATCCCCATGAATCTGCTGCCAGCCGGCCCCTGTCAGAGCTGAAGGCAGCACTGTCTGGAGCCCAAAATCAACTTCAGGAAGGTCATGTGAAAGAAAATCCTCAGTCATCAGGAAGCCCTTGGCCTCGTGGCCTTTCTGACATTTTCTGACAAACCTTAAATCACCGGAGTAGACAAAACATCACAAATTTTGGAATGATAGCCTCTGGGGTTTCTAAACTGTATGCTGACTGGGAAGGTAACCCCCCCCTCCTCTGCTGTCCCTGCTTGCACGAGGAGGGTGAACGGGCTGGGAGGTGGTCCTGGAATTGGGTCTGGATTCAGAACCACCCGTGGTTCTGAACCACTGCTGCAACCCCTCTGCATCCTGGGGGGAACTGCAGGAATGTGTGTGTGTGTGTGTGTGTGTGTGTGTGTGTGTGTGTGTTGCCAGCAGTTATTTACACAGCCCCTGGAACACACATCAGGGGTGTAGGAACAGATTGCACCGAGCAGGACAGGTTTCTGCTCCAGAAATGTGAAATTTGGAGTCAGGATTTACTGTGCGTGTTCCATACATTAGAGAGGCCAGATGGTTCTGTTGGTGTGTGCAGCATTCAGTTAATCACATTGTGCAGCTATTAAAGAGAATATTTATCAGGTAGGAGGCTGATCAGGTTAAAAAGAAAAACCTGGACAGTAACTGGGGAGGAAAGGAAACATGGGGCAAATAGCAGGGAGAGTCACTGAAGTTGGTTCCTAGCACCTATGGTGCTGCTTCAGAAGTAAAAGAAAAGCCAACAAGCAGGGAACCGGACCCATAATTAAATAGATATATCATAGCAAAACCCAAAAATGCCTTTGTTCTTCTCCCTCCCCCCCATATTTTGCTCTAGAAATTTATGAAGGGCTTACAAAGCAGTAAAGATTCAACTGTTGTCCCGTGCACGCTCCCAGAGCACAGTATATTTTGATGATGTCAGTTAGATGGGGTTTTAGATTAGATGAGGGTTTTATGAGATTATAAAATATGTGTTCTGAAAAAAAAAAAGCCCAAATTGATTTTTCATAGGGCAGTTTTGAGAGAAAAATAATTACTGGAAGTAGACTGCTCATTGATGCTCAGGAGTACCTCCTGGCTTTACCCAGGGAAATTTCAGCAGGTGATAGCAGCACATCAGAAGCAAATTGTTTGGTTCCTTTGCTTTTTGTAGCAGATACAGTTGTTGTATGAGTGAGTCCTGTGTGCTAAAACCTGCCATCTCAAACCAGATATATTGGAGGGCCATAAGAAAATCCTGGGTTTGAATTGGCAGTAACATTATCTGTCTCAGGGCTGCAGAGATTGGGTTTTGTGAGGGTTTCTGTCCAGATGGGCAACTGCAGGTGTTTGAAATCCAGCAGCTTCTCTTTGAAATCCACAGTTCTACAGGTACTACTTGACCACCTGTTCATGCACACAGAAAAGTTGCACATAAAAAAAAAAAAACATCATAATAATAATAGTTGTAGTAGCAGAAACAGAGGAACCTAAATTGAGTGCTTAAATCCTTACTTCCCTACTTAAGTGATTTTTTTATTATTTTTCCCCCTTTTTATTTTGAAATATAGTACAGAGGTACAGAAAAGAAGTCTGGAAAGCTGGGGAATAGATTATAAAGTATTTTATAAACTCCAGAACAGGTTTTTCTTGTGCTTCTGTTTAGTGTTAATGTGTCCTGTAAGTAACTGAAATTAAGAAATCTTGTGTCATGTTGGGGCATCCTATCTCCTAATCTTCCTGAGTTAGCTGATTATTTAGGGGGTTGTGGCAGTGAATGCTGGCCTCAGAGAAGAGTGAGTTCAGCTCACTACTGAGCATTTTTCCAGATCATTAATAATTACTGTAGAGATAGTTATGCATATCTGCTGTCAGAACATTTTAGACCCTGGTTGGTGCAATAATTCCTTCTGTTCCAGAAGAATAAATCACAAGTCCTTAAGGAATTGTTTCTGTTAATTTCCACTGGAATTTCAGTCATAGGCTTCAGCTTGCATCACCCAGAAGACTGCTCATTTTCCTTATATACAGTCTGGTGGAAACTTTGGAAGTTTACATAAGTGCTTTTGATAGTGCTACAGAGGTAAAAATCTTTCTTTCCTTAAGAATTTAAAAAAAAATAATAATTCAGATGAATTTTCATATTTCCCCCTGTGCTTACATTTATTTAGATATTACCCCAGCAAAGTATTGACTTCCATTGTTCATTCTTTTTTTATCTTTCTGTAGTTGTGCCCAGAAATGCTGAGTTATGCTGGCAAATCCAAGCAGTCTCTTGCCCAGCTACTGCTTCCTTTAAATGGAGATTAATAATTTTCTCTGTCAGGGGAATCTTAAAAAAGGTGAATCCTGAAAAACTTATGGAAAGAGTTGAGGTAGGAGGGGGCCCAGGTTGCCATGTAAATCCATACACTGAGAAAAACACTGTCAGTCCTCTGAGACACCCAGCTCTGCTTCAGTCTGTCTCGAGTTCTGCTGGTCATGGTTCTGACATCATTCCTTTTCTGTTAGCTCATATGCTTCAGATGGGTGCTTGTTTCTTTTCCACCTTCATTCCTGCTCAGAACAGAGCTCTGGAGCAATCCTCTTGGCTTTCTTTGTCCCATTCCCTGCAGCAAGGATGAACCATCTTCCATATGGAGATCGTGGCCCCTCTTAAGTAAGATCATTTCTTCTGGGGCTTTTTGTCTTCTGATGACTGGAACATGTCTTCCAAGTTCCAATGTAAATTTATTCCTGGCAGTTTATATCTGCTGATCCTTTTGCCAAGAAAAACTTCTCATTTGAATGGGGTCCCATCTCCCATTCCAGTTGTGATGTTCCCCACATGGTTGGTTGGTCTGGACTGTGACATCCTGGCTGCAGTCATGGCCAGGCCTCCCGGGGAGCAAACCTTTCCCTTTGGCTGTAAAAAAATCAGATACCTGCCCTGGGTGAAAGCTGGGCAGCCAGTTCTGATCTAGGATCTTCCTCGTTTTCCCAAGCCATTGCTGTGTTGCTCCATGTCTAATATCTGCAATATGGCACCAAACAAAATCCCATCCTTCTCCTGAAGCTGGGGTGACTTGAGGCAAAGTCCTTCACTTCTTGGTGCCCAGGCTGCCATCCACCCAGCTGGCTCAGCAGTGTTGCTTTTAGAAGTTACAGAAGTGCAAGAAAAGAAGTTGTAATATTAAGAAGTAGACATTTTCATTATTATTTATCCAGATAACATGATTGTCTCAGAGCAATGAATTCAGAAACCCAAGGTTTATTACTTAATCCTGGTGTATGTCTGTTATTTCTGAACCCAACCAAGGCTTTCCCCATTTGCTCTGTGGATCTCTGTGCTCTTGGGACTTCCAAGTGCTACACGGGTGGAGGCTACTGGAATGGGCATGACCATGGAAGCAGATTATCCTGAGATGGTTTTAACTGGTTCTTTTTGTTTGCTGTATGAGGGGAAGGTTGGCAAACAAGTCACTGATGAATGTCAGAGTTTGCCCTCTTGATTGCCTTGGAGACTTGCTCAGAAGTTTGGATGCATTTCCAAAATTCATCAGAATCCCTGAGGTCTGAAAAACATTGATGAAAAGAATTGCATGTGGCATTTTGTAAAAATTAATTTCTTCTAATTCCTCACACTAACTGGGCTGGAAGTACCCAAGAAATAAGTTTCCTTGTTGTATTTTCTCTGTTCTGTTTGTAATGCCAGCCAAGGTCTTAAAGTGTTAGAAGCTGATCTACATAAATAATGAGAAAAGAATCTAATGATTTTTTTTTTGATTTTCTGACAACTCAAAAGTGCTTTAGAGCTGGACAAGGCTTTGGATATGGGCTTTCCTCCTCGCAGAGGTTCAGCACAATTAAGGAGCAAGGACTTTTTCTTTTAGTGTATGTGAATGGATTGTTCTGTAACAGAGCAGAACCACAACCCTAGATATGCCTGGCATGAGGAGCAGCTTTTAGAAGAGGACCAGATAGCAAGTGAATGTAAATATTATGAATTAGAAGCTCATATGCCAGGGATGGATGCCAGAAAGGGATGAATAACCTCAAAGTGCCTGATCTGTCCCCATCTCAAAGTGCCCTCAGGTGGAAGCAGCTCTGAGTGCCTGAAACAATTGCTTTGACTGTGATGGGAAACCAGAGGAAAACCTTATAAAACTGTTGGACTTTCTCAGATATGTGGTTCAGTGAATATTTAGTGTCAATCAGAAAATGCCCTGGACTCTCTTTGGTTGGAAAAAAAATTCTGTTGCTCTCCTTCCCTGTATCATCCATGTATCTCTGCTTGTTCTGTTAGTCTTGGGCTTTTTGTACTTTTTTTTTTCCTGTGATGCTTAAATATGTCAAATGGTGAATTAGAATAGCCACGTGTTTGGTTACTGTCTTTCCCACTTGTGAAGAACCATTCCTCTCCCTGTGTATTTACACATCCAGGACTGCCCTTTGGTAGCAGCCCTTCTCCCCCCAGTTCCTTTTCACTCACATCAAACAGTTCACCTGCATTTGCTGTGCTTGCACAGTGCTCCCCTTTTTCATGCTAAAACAGCATATCAAATATTTGTTTGCATTTTCTTTAAATATCTGCCTAAAGGAATAACCATTTCCTTTTTATTAAAAAAAAAAAAAGAAAAAAAAATCCCTTCTGAGCATCTGAATTCATGGGTCTCAACTGCAAAGCCAATATGGTGATAGGGAAACCCCCTATAAATGAAACAGAAATATTTTAAATAAATAAATTTGTTGATGATCTTGCTTTTATTGGAAAATTTCTTAAAGATAAGCAGACATTCCATAAAATAAACAGCTGAAGCTAAAATTCGTTTTGTGCATTAACCTAAAGGGTGATCATTAAAAGATGAGAAGAATCCATCCTCGTGGCATGAGAGATTTGGGTGGGATGTTAGGAAAAATGAAATGCTAGAACAGTTTAGTACCTGAGCAGACTCTCTAGGGAGGAGATAAAATATCAGAAGGCTCTTAAGAGGTTTAGACAAATACCTGCCAGGCTGGCCCAGATATACACAATCCTGCACTGGAATAAGGGATAGCCTAGATGGCTTCCTGATGCCTGTTGGGTTTTTATGGTGCTTATATAAGTTTATCTGGTTACTGGGTGTGAACAAGCTGGGGGGTGAAGGAGTGAAAAGCTTCACTCTCCTGCCAGGCTGCACGGGCAGCTGGAGCACCCCGAAAATATGAGATGGGGGAGTGGAGCTTTTCTTCCTCTTTTAGACTTTTTTGCTTTTCTTACTAGTGCCCGGTAAGGTTTGTGCTCTTTGCTTGCAGCTTTCCTTATCAGCCAAACATTTTTCTCCATTTTCAAGTGGATTTGGTGCTCAGGAGAGCTGACAGGTTAAGAGAAAGCTGATCTGAAGGGCAGAAAGTTCCCTCCTGAACTCCTCAGTAGCTGAGTTTCCTAGTGTGCAAACTAGTTGATCCTAATTCTGATACATGTATTTATACATACCTCAGTAACAGGGAAAAAAAATAAAGAAAAAGCAAAAAAAAAAACCAAACCCCAACCCCTCCACAGTGTTTGTAACTCTGAGCCAGAGTTCTGAACTACTATCAGAAGGAAACCCAAAGATGATGGGATATGGAAGAGCAGATGCAGTGCAGGGCAGCAAATGAATGCTGAAATGAGTTCTGCTTTTATAAAGAAGATTTAAGGTGTCAAAATGTCTTTCCGTTTGAACGTGGAAGTTCTTTGTCCTTGTGCCTGACATTGCTGAGTTTCTATGTGTGGTTGCAAGGGGTGGAAACATCCTTTGACTGCCAGACAGCCCTCACTGATAAGCCAGCCAATTAATAATGGTGATTTGAAAAGCCCAAGAATAGGTGAGAAAGCAAAGTCCTTTGGTAAGTCATATTTGCACAGCATTAAGAGTCCCCTTTTACCTGATCTAGTAAACATGGTATTAGGAACTCTGTGCTATTGAAAAGTTGAGAGACCATAATGATACGTGGTACTGATAATTGCCACTCCTAACTATTCAGCACCCACTTATCATGCCTTTTGTACATACATACCTTGGAAAGAGACAGCTTATGGCATATGGATTTCTCTTTCCTAAATACCGAGGGGGTGGGTTTTTGCCTGAGACATTGACCTGTTTTATCAAAGAGGTAAATGCAGAAGGAGAATCAGCATTTCCTTCAAAGTTGGTGGCCCTCAAACTGTAGACTTTGGGTCTGGGTGTGCAAACAGCAACCATCCTGTTTGCTCAGCTGATGCCACAGTCTTCTCTTACTGCCTTGATGAAGACAAGATGAATACAGTTTCTGGTGAAAACACAGTGATCTAAGCAGATGCAAAAGCACTTGTAACTAGTTCCAGGCAGCCACCACTGGTTACCTTTGGTCTTTGGCAGGATTCCGGGGAGTCTGGAGCAGCAGAAATGCTCAGGGTACCAGAAAGTGCCATGCAGAACTGTGTTAATCATGAGGGAGGCTGGGGCAGGGTAGGTGTTGTCAGCTGGCAGCAGAATGTGCTCTATCATTGTATCTTTGTGTGTTCCTGGACTCTCAGAAAGGCACAGAAATTGAATTAATTAGAAGTTGATGAAGCTGTTTGATTAAAGGGCTTATTTGTTGCCTAGACGTACGTATAGGTATAGAAATGCAATTAGTTGGAGAGTGCCATTAGTGGTGTCAGAGAGCAGAAGTAATAGAGCTTAACCCCCCAAGAGCAGCACTGGGGAGCTGGGTCTGGTTCTGATCCCTCGGTGCAGGACTTGAGTGGCACCTCCAGGGCCCTCCCTGCCTCCCAACTCCTCCTGGGGGGTCACTTGCAGCAGGAGCCATCCTGCTCTGGGAAAGTACACACAGTGCCAGCTCTTTCCTTCCTGCAATAGAGGGGCTTGAAAAGAAGTACGTCAAAGGCTTTCCTTAAAGTATGCAAAAAGACATAAATTCATCAGCTTCAGGAATCCCTCCGAGCTCGGGGTGGCTCTGTGGAGCAGGGACCTGCAGTGTCTGCTCCTGGGGCATTGCCCTGGCTGCTTGCTCTGAGTTCTGACTGTCAAGATGAAAAGAAGCCTCTCCCAGGCAGGGTGTTGGGTGCTGCTGCCTCCAGCAATGGCACTTGCTCAGTCACTGCCCCAGCTCAGGGGGATCTGTTAGAACTCCCCAGCATTCCTGGCTGGAGGGAGGACTTGATGATCTCTGAGGTCCCTTCCAACCCAGCCAATTCTATGATTCTATGACTTGGAAAGCTCCTGCCATCTGTTGTGGTGAGCATCACACAGCCTCTGGGCTGCTCCTCTCTTGGCTTCTGAGATGTGCAGGGTATGAAGAGGGCACGTGGGCTGCCTGTAACCACAGCCAGTGTTTGACTTCTCCTGGCTGAGTGACTTTTGAGGTTCAGCATTTCTGCTGGGTGCATGTGTGGTGTTTGCTGCTCCTTGCTGCTGACTTAAGTGTTGTGGTGTAAGTATTCCAAGCTTTCTGAGACATTGTCATGAAGTACTTGAAGACTTTCCAGGGGGGAATTATCAATGTATGTGGCACCCATCACGTGAGGAACTGTTCACCAGCATCAGGCAAGGTTGGAACAAACCCACCCTGGGCCATCATAGATGTGTGCTATGTATCTGCTCTTTCCCTTGAGAAAGTGTCTTACTTTAGATGAAAAGAAATGCACTTCATATTTCAGCTGATAATGAGAAGTTAATAAAATTGGGATTTTGTGCAATCCAGGACCTCTGACATCTTAATCTTTATTAAAGAGACTTAAACTACCAGGAACTGCTGGTGCTGACTGGCACAGCCAGACTCAAGAAACACCAGGAGAGACTGGTCAAATGAACTGTTAAACAACTCTTCCTAATCCATCAGGGAGAAACAATAAGTGCTGGAAACATCTATTTACCATGCATCAATCACGCTTACCTAAGCAATTTCTAAGTAATTATACTTCTGTTATATAGCTCCTGAGATGACTGGTCTGAATGAGACATTTGCTTTATTAAAACAAAAAAAAAATTTACTTTAGTTGACATATCAAATGTTGTTTCACATGCTGACAAAGTAGTGATTTTTCTGGACATAACCTCCACTAATTGTTGTGTTAAAATCCTATCTGGAATTTGAACAGCTCCTTTCCCCTTTTAAAAGCTGGACAAAAGGAGGAGAGTTGGTAGAATTTTTGTCTGAATTTTGCTAAGTCAGTAAAAAAAGTGTTCAGATCAGCTTGCCAAGATGTGACCTGTGGGAAGGCAGTATTTTGGAGGTGGAGAAAATGGTTGATCTGTAAGCTTATTTTGTTTTCCTTAATTCCTTAATTCTTTCTTTCCTCTTTTCTTGTTCTTTCTTTTTTTTTTTTTTTTTCCTTGCTTTTGTCCAAAGGCCTCCACGTAGGTGCAGGAGGAGATGCTCTTCTGACTCTGATGGTCTCCAGAACAGAATAAATTTTGTGCACCTACCTGTTCTTATGCCTCCTACTGAACGTTAACAATTCTTGCTTATATTTTTCCTGACCAATATAACGTTCTAGACCAATAGATAAATGAATGAAGAACAATTTGTATCTTCATTTTATACAGATATAACATCTCCTGTCTTGTTGACCTTTGCTGTTTGGACACTGTGGCATTATAGCCACATACATATATGTGTGTTTAACAACCCATCATTGTGTGGGGCTTTGAAATGTGGTTTTCTAATCCACTCAGAGAAAGGGGAGGGATAGAGTCTTTGTCAGTATCCAAGCAATTAGGATAATTAAAAAAGAAAGCTTATTGGGTAAACATGCTCTTAGATTGTGACCTCTTAATTAATGGACTACAGGGAGAAATTACAGCAGTGGCAAGATAATTAACACATGCATTTAAAGAGAACTGTTAGACAAGGGTATTATAGGATAGTAAGACACAGATTTGAATCAGGGAAGGACTATGGAGGTGAACAAACAGAGTTGAACAAGACCAGATTTGCATGTGTGAGTGCCCCAGCACACAGGAGGGAACAGATTAGGGGAACTCGGGTACCATGTGTGGGCAGCTCTGTGCAGTCCCCTCTCTGCACTGCTCTAAAGGTCCATGCTGAGGGCTGTGCAGGCTCCACGAAGAACATCTCTGCCACAGAATGTGTGGCTATTTTGAATAGTTCTGAATGTTGCTAAAAGCAGACTGTGAAGGAGCAGCCTGCTAGGAATGGCACTTGGGAGATCTTCCTTAAAATTGTGGCCTTGTGCTGAAGGAAATTTGAGCTCATTTCCCTTGCCCTAAGTTAACATCAGTCCACATGGGTTCAGCTGAACCCTCACTGCTGAAGGTAACTGGACTTCAGCTTTTCCAAAGGTCCCAAACTGGGCAGCAGTGCAGGAGCTGGGTCTGGCTGAGCCTCCTCTCTGCTGCTGTGACCCAGGGCAGGGTGAGGAGGGGATTCAGTGCAAGGCACCCACTGGTCTGCATCCCCCAAGAGAAGCCATGAGCAGAGCAGGGGTTGCTGCAAAACCTGTGCCATTTCTGGGATGCCTCGGTCATCAGTGGTTCCAGCTGCCCCCTCAGGCAGCCAGACAGGCCATAAAAAAATCTGCTCCCCTCCTCTGCCCCAGGTGGCCTGAGGAGCACAGGGCAGTCCTGACCTGCAGGCACAGGGAGTGCAACCAAGCTCAGGGATTTGCAGACTTCTTAGGAAAAAGCCAAGCGGGATTTTTGTAGAGTTTGGGTTGTGTGTGAGCTGTTGGGCCCCAGCAGCTGGTCACAAAGTCAGCTCTCACCCCAAGTGTGGAACTAGCTCAGCCCAACCAAGCTGAAATCCCCAACCCAGACACTGCTGGATTGATGGATTTGCCACTTTCTGCACTAAACCAGTCACAGCCCCAAAGTGCAGGGAAGAACAGCTCCCACATCAGAGCTGAGGTCTGTCTGATGGAGCATCACGTGTGTCACAGTCACCACAGCCAGTGTCTTGGGAGGGGTGTAAAACCCATAAATTTGTGATCCCAGCACCTGGAATTGTCCATGGATCAAGCTCCAGCTTCCCAGCCTGCAGCCAAGGGCTGAACTTTGGCTGGGGTAGGGAGGTGGTTTGTCTGTGCAGAATCCAGTTTTCTGTGCTCTCTAATCACTAAATCTCTTAAACTGTAATTTATAAAGTGGGCAAACTGCAGAAAAGTCTAAAACTAAAATGATTTGTATTAGGAGATCAAACCTCATGTTCTAAATGTATCCCCAAGCCAAAGCCAAATGATTATGTAGAGTTTCAGAACATGTGATTTGCATAAGTCCCCACTCCTCACGCTGTCCCAGGGAACAAAGAGATGCTCTGCCAAGCCAACATTTCCCATATCCAACCGTGCACTTAGCCCAAATCCCACCCACTTCTTGCTAAGTCTTAGTATTGCTGCTTTTGTCTGTACATAAATGTCCCTGTTCAGTACAGTCTTCATCCTACCTGGAACATTAGAGATGCATGTAGACCAAAAAATAAAATGGGAAAAAAAAAAAAAAAAAAAAAAGCTTTATGAATGTTTGATTAGTGACTTGGGCCCCAAATTTTTAACTAATTGAGTACATTAAATAGTATGTCTCTGAAAGACTAATACAAGACACTTTTCAAAGCTTCTTTAATAAAAATTCTATTTGGGATTTGACCATAATGGCTATCCTTGCTTGCCAAAACATGACTTCTTAGCAGGTGACTTTCATCAAGTACATCTGAAATAGTACCTAAATGAATTAGCAATAAAATGGACTTAGGCCTAGCAGTAGGAGCCTCCATTAATCTTGGGTTAATCACTAAAGAGATGCCATTCACTTTTCTTAAGAAGTCACATTTTTCTCCCCTTGCTGGCGACCAGATTTCATAAAGTAACATATTTCTAATGAAAGGGCTCTGCTTGAATTAAAACCCTGAAGGTTTATGCAGATTTTAGTTTTGATTACTGCTGGCATGGGCTCTTAGCAGACTCCGGAAGGTAGGTCCGCAGTGAAAGAGTCCCAGCATGCAGTTCATAATATTCTTTGAAATAAAATAGTGCACTTGTACTTAGTGGCTTTAATCAGCTCTGACTTTTGATAGTCAAACAATAGCTAATTACAGTAACACCTGCCTTCTAAGTCATGTCATGTAGGTTATTGCCAACAAGAGACCTTGTATCTTAGCTGCGTGATTATTATAGAGTCTAAAACCTATCTGTTAAAAAAAAAAAAGAGGGGGGAGAAAAACTGAGTTTGGTAGCCATTATACGTATTTTGATTGTCTGATGCATTTCTGGCTTTTCTGTTTGCTGTTTTCTGCGTTTGAAAGGCAAAGAGTTGGTGGTTTTGGCCAGATTAGGGATCTGTTCAAGGAAAAGGAGTCATTTTTGCAACTCTCTCTTTTCTGTGCAGTAAGAATAGGTAATGCTGAGCGTCTGCGTTGCAAAAGGTATTTGAATGTCTCTCAAATTTCAGTGGAACACAAAATTTAAAATACGTTGAGAGTTGGTTCTGTCATCGAATCTCTGGCATTCAGCCACAGAGCAGAATTTTATTTCACTGTCATTAAAGGCAATGGTACCATGAGGAGGACGGAGACCCATTTATTTCTGCCTCCATCAAATTTGGAAGGATTTTGTAAAATAAAATGCTCAGCCAGGAGCAGGAACCTGATTTTTGAAATAACAGACAACGTTTCTAAAAATAAAGCTGCACCTTTTTTTCCCCATTATTTGCCTTTCCTGGGAAGAACACAGGCAGATGAATTTCAGCGAACACGCTCGCTGCTGCAGAAGCCGTAAATTATTGTCTCATTGAAGCCTCTCTTCTCATTAATTTTGCCAGCAAATAAGGCTTGGTTTTTGCAAGCTCAGTCAAGTGAATAATATCAGATGTTGGCCAGAGGCTCAACAGCCACTGCAACAACTCTCCAGCAGTCAGGACTGCAGATCTGGGTGCTGATACTGACGGGGATGCTCCCTCTTGCAGCAGCAGAAGAAAAGGGGTGAAATTCTGCTACCCAGTTCTGCCACAGATCTGTGTGAGCAGGGAAGCTAAAGGGGCATTTAGTAACCTGACCATCCAGAGATAGCCTGCTAAAGAAAAAGGGACAAAAGCAAGACATAGCTCTTGTTTTAGTAAGTGTATTTCTTTGTGCATGTCTTAGAGAAGCTGTGACAGTGCCGTTAGGGTTTGAAGGCAAAATGATGAAGTTCGAAGAACATCGTTCCCAGATAGCTCTGACTGACAACAGGATACCTCACAATATTTGGGGATTTTGACAAGATGTGCTGTACCTCTCTATAGGCTTTTCACCTGAAATCTCTCCATTGCTGTCAGCAGTGGCAGAGCAGCTGATTTTGTCAAGCCACATGCATATTGACATTTGTTATTTAAGCTGCAGTGAAATATTTGCTCCGGATCAGGGCTTTCTGTCAGGCAGCCTGTGTATTCTTCATGCATTTGGGGTTTCCTAAGGAATAGGGAAAATAAAAGGAATTGTTGTTAACTCTGCTACTTTTAAGTACAGTGTTTAATGGGGCTGTTCTTTCCCCCCCCCCTCTAAGTTATTCTTTCTCACTCTGTCATTTGTCATGTTAACCTCAAACTGTGTAGTAAGAAATCTTCTTTATATCAGTTACCATGTTTGCCATATCTGATCAGTTTGATTGATCATTGCCTCAGCCACAGGTTGGTAATAAGCTGTTTTGAGAGAGACACACATTTCCCATAGGACAAAATTGGCATGACAGCATTATAAACTGGCCATTTATCAACCATCTCCCTGGTGGTCACCGCTGGAGCTCTGGCAGGCAGGAGGCGAGCGGGGCGGCTGCGGCACCGCGGGGGGATCCGGCCGGAGCCTCCGGGCAGCCTGGGGCAGCTAATGCAGGAGACAGGAACAAATGTGCTGGGTTTGAATCAAAATTGGGAGTGCGAGTGTCACGCCTGAAGTCTGCCAAGTCCCTCTTCTGCAAGCTGCTCCTCCAGAGCCACGGCACCCGAGCTGGGTCCTGGGCTGAAGGGTTCTGCTGCGGGGGGCAGCGGGTCAAACCCATCAGCAGAGGAGGATGGAGGAGCCCTTTGCCCTGCCCTTCCCTCTGTGTCCCACTGCCTGTAGGAAGCTCAGGATTTGGAAAGGGTGTGTTAGTGTAAGGAAAAAAAATAGACATACAGCTCCTTGAAATTGTCGTTTCAAGGATATTCTTCTGTTACTTTTATTTACTTCAAGTCCAGGTGTGACTTCTGTCCTCTCTTTTATTTTATTTTTTTTAATTAAGTTTCAAAGTATATTTTTACCAATCCATGACTGGAGCAGTTCCTTTATCAAAAAAGAATTATTAGGGAAGTCACCCATCCAACACTAAACAACAGGCTTAGAAAGGGAGTGGGGAAAAAAAGATCAAAAATTCATATCCATGACTTCAAGGTACAGGTCCCAGGCTGGAGGTCTGTATTGTCTGTAGGCCCAGCAGCAACCTTGATTAAGATTTATTTGCAGAGAATTCTGTTAATGTCTTAAAATATTGCAGATTTCTCATTTATTGCCTTTGTTTCTAATTAACTAGAAATTCTTGCATCTTGCAAGAGAAGGACTGGATTGCAGGAATAAAAGCAGAAGGAAGCTGCTTTTGCAGTAAAATGCAGATTTTACAAGATCTTTCTTGATCTAGAAAGGTGTTTGATCTCATGCTTAGTTTGACTTCTGTGACACATCCTTAGGTTCCCTGCTGGTTCAGAACCTGGGTTTTGGTTCTATGTCATGCTTGTACCCCAGAAGCCCCCAGTATGTAGGGGTTCCCAGTGCCTTGAGGAAATCTGTCCATCTGTCTTGTTTTTCTGGACATCTTTGGCTTGGCAGTATGTGTGATGCACATGAGGGGAAGAAATCAATTTTCTGAGCAGCCCTGAACAAGGTGTTACAAAACTTTTCTTCTTTTAAGCTGCTCTGTGTGTCGTGTTGTTTTTTTGTTTTTTTTTTTCCCCCACAGAAGTTTGGTAAAGTGACTTCTATTTTACAACTTAAGTGTGAAGTTATTCCCAGAGTGCACAAACTGCAATTTTTAATCTTAACGATAGATTTAGTGAGCACTGAAGTGTAAAATAAACTACTGTGGCCTAATCAATCAAATCTGCATAGTTCAGAGAAAGCACCTGTATGAGGCTTTTATATCAGAGTGTCTGTAATGGTAATAGATGTTTATTAGCAACCATAAAGCTGTTTGACTTTAATATCTCTCTAAATAATACCAACAGCATTAAAACAAATCTCTAAAGCAAATGCAACTGCGCCATAAACAGCCCACAATGTGAGGTTTAAAACCCATTATGAGAATCCTGTGAGATTCATGGTTTGTTCTGTGGCTTTGGACACTCGACTGCGAGTGAAAAAACCCAGCAGTTGTTTTAAGAAACCCCTTGAATAAAGCTGTGCCCAGATGTTAATGAGCTTACAGACTTTGTGTCTGAGCACAGAACATGCACAGCTGAGCAGTGAAATGAACGGGGAGCAGAGGCTTCCAGCGAGGCAGTGTTCCCAGCTCAGCTCCACCTGAAATGGCTTCCAAAGTCAGGGTGTAAATCCTACACCAGCAGCTTTTAATCCATGAACCTGCTCCTGGCAGTGCTGAGGGCTCTGAGGTTGTTTTGAAACACCAAAGAGGGGGCACACACACCCCCTCCCAGGCTGTTGGATCACCAATCCTTCAGAGTTACACCTGAACAAGAAGTACCATGATCGGTTCTTTAGGTTTCCTTTGGAACTTCTGTATCTGTAAGGTCATATGTATGGTTATAAGAAAATGGCATAAAATCAAAAGCATCGATTGACCATTAACCTTGTGTTGCTGCATTTTTGAGGATTTTAAAATATTCCGATTTTTGAGAATTAAAAAGTGTCAGATTTCCTTCTGTTCAGTTAAGAGTTCCTCGGTCCCTTGTTTTACTGGAGCTTTTAAACCATGCCTAGAGATGGCTCTAAGCTGGAAAATTCTCAGAGCAGCTGCTTTTAAACCCTGGTGTGCTGCAGCTTGCTTTTCAGGTTTGGCCTGTGCAGCAAAATCTGCAGCAGGGCAGTTGTTCTCCCTTTCATTACCTCAGCTCCTGAGGCAGAAGGTGATGGAGTAGCAGTCCTGCTTTATGTCTCTGCCTCCTCAGCAGATCAATAGATTCTAAATTTCGCCTGGACCCATTTTTAAAAACTTGCCAAAATGCAACTTTTTTTTTTTTTTTTTTTTTTTTTTTCCCTGAAAATACAATTTTGCCTGAGTCAGGCTCCTTGTGGACCAGGTTCTGAAGTGTTCTCAAACCAAGCAAGCCACGCTGGAATTTTGTGCTTGGCTTCTCTATTAAAGGATGAAGGAGCAGAGGGCAGCTGTCCCCAGGGCAGGTGGTGGATGGTGAAGGGTGCAGGCAGCCCCTGCTCCCCTGGGCCTGTCCAGCCTCTGGAAGCAAATCAGGTGTTGTTTTGTGGTGCTGACCCAGTCTGAGGTTGGGGCCCCCAAGAAGCAGTTGGTTTTTTTGGGGTAAATGTGGTCAGATGAAAGAGTTTGAAAAGAAGAAGACATTCAGATGCCAGGAGGCTGTGGACACGTTGGAGGAGAAGGGGTGGGAGTGTTCAGCCCAGGGCTGGGGTTTGCTGCTGGCAGCTCTGGAGGGAGCTGAGGACGAGGGGACTGTCCTGAGGGGACATTGTGGAGCTCTGTGCTCCCGGCAGGGGCCACTGAGCCCTGTCCTCTTCTGGGGGATGCAAGGCACTGTCTGGACCCAACAGAACCCCCCCCTGGTCCTGCTGCCAGGGATGGTACAGAGCAGCCACAGACAGTTTGGGGGAGGAGGTGAGAGACTGAGAGAGAAGGCTATCACATTGAAACTCCCCAAACAACTGGGAAAAATCAGAAAGAGTGTTACTTATCTTTTCTAGGAAGTTAGGTGGCATCTGGAAGGTGTTAGGAAGAAAACAGTGCATGGTTGGATCTCCTGCCCACCTCCTCCTGTATGTCAGCAAGTGAGCAGCTCCCTCCACCTTTTAAATGCAGCTAAACAGGGACTCTGCAATAACATAATGGTTTCTGTTATAGGAAATCATTCTCGTTTTGCTATAAATCACAAAACACCACCACACCCCCCCAAAAAAAAAAAAAAAAAAAAAAAAAAAAAAAAAAAAAAAAAATCTGACTTGAGCAAAAACAATTCCAGGAGCCAGCAAGCAGTGCTGCCCTGGTGTGATAAGGAGCCATGATCTCAGTGAGGGAAGCTGAGGGGAGACAGCCCACCAGTACCAGGATTTTCTTTTCCATGAGAGGGAATAATTTAAACAGAAGGCAAAGGATGATGAGATGGGGCACAAGGAGAAGCCATAAACCAGAGAGAGTGTCATAAATTGTTTCAGAGAATTAAAATGATGTAATTGGTAGTTGGACAATTTGTTCTTGTTTTGTTGGGAAGCCCATCAAGAGAGGAGCAAATATTCTGTGTGTTCCTGTGTGTCACTGTCAGACTGCTCACTCCAGCCAGGTTAAGTTTTGCCCCTGGTTTTAATCTGTAGTTACTTTTCCACCCTGTCTGTCCTTGCACCCATTTAATTCTGCTCCACTATCAAGGGCCTGAGTTTGTCTTGGTCCCTGGGAGAGTGCTGAGAAGGAACTGGTGTGGAACCAGAGGTGATGAGCTCAGGAACAACACAGCAAATCCACAGCCTGGAATAGCCACCTTATCTCTTCCCACTTTCTTTGTTGCATCTCACTGGTACATCTTGCTTTGCCCTTGACTCACTAATTCCCTGAAACAGAACCTATTTTCTTTGTCAGTCTCTACTTGGCATTTACTACAAGGTGCCCATCCTTGACTGAGTTTCCCGGGTGCTATGACAGTGCCCTGAGGAATGCTCCAGGAGCTTCTCACTGGAAATAGTTATTTTTTGTGAGGCAGACTGGAAGTGCTGGAGGCAGAAACAAGATGTTCTGGGTCTGTTACGTGGTCACTCTGCTTATTGCAGAAGCATTTCCAGTAGTGTGAATAGCTGGGTGCAAAGCTGGGTGCAGTGTCTGCTGGTTTTCATACTCTGCAGGATGAGAAATGGGTGAACCCAGCTCAGCAGGTAGCAGACTTACCTTGCAGTGAGTGCATCAGCACAAGGGAAATTCCGTGAGGAAGAAATGGAGGGCCTGGAGTCCAGCTTTCCCTTAGGGGAAGAAAGATAATTTGGTTTATTTCATTTATCCCTGCCCTCTGAACCCACCTTTTGAAACAACTGCCCATTTTGTACATTCTGTCCAAAAACACCATCCTTACCCCAGCAAAACACAGACCATTTGCAGACGGGTTCCAGTCCCAAAGGAGAGTGCAGCCTCAGCAGGAGCACTGGGATCCTCTTAGCAAGGGCTTGGTACTTGAGGACAAGAGTCATCATTTTACCTAAAAATAAAAAGTTACTGCTTTGGAAAGAGGAGAGCTGCTCAAGTACAGCAGCTTGTGTGAAGGGCCTGGAGCTCCCTGAGCTGTGCTGCAATCCAGGGGTCAGAGATCTCCTGGAGCTCCTGAGGGTGAGGAAGCTGCAGCTTTGTGAGATTTTTTTGTGAGATTTTTTGTGAGATTACAGGGCACGAGGTGCTGTGGGATGGCCATGAAGCCAGAGCATCCCTGTCACCCAGCACTGTTAAACCTGCACCACTGTAACCTGAAAGACTTTATATGAGTTTTGTGAAAAAATAAATGCACTGTCCAACCACAGCACTCATTTTTCCAAATGAAATAATGTCTTTAAAATGCGTTTTTTTTTCCTCCTTCTCCAAGGAGAGCCAAAGGCCTTTGTCTGCCTCTAGGATTAGCAGCCAGTACAATTTCAATTTCTAAATGAAGCCCTTTTTGATTTGCAAATAAAAAGCATCTGAAACCACTAACCAACTTGGCTTTCATTTTTATGCCCATAAAAATGTCTGAACCATTTGTTTTTTAGATTTTCTAACTGTAAAATGTGCTCCTGTGAGCAAATATGTCCAAGTTTCAATTGGAAGAGAACTCTCTGTTTTGATGCGAGGAGTTAAAAAAATCCTCACGTTTGCAAGGAAACTCAGAGCAATTGCTCTGCTAGAGGGGGGCTAACAAAAAAAACTAATTTTCAAATAACCACCTTTACCCTGTTGCTGCACTTGCATTAAGGGGCTGAAGGGCTCGTTCTACTTGGATCCAAAACTACAAGTGCACAATTGTGTGCACAATTTCTGGTGTAAGAATAGAGGGGCTGTGCCTGTGTGAGGGGTTCTGCCTCACACCTTTTCTCTGCCTTGATCTACACAGGTATCTTAGGAATATTTTTCTGGCCATCTCACAAATCAAAACAGAAGATGGTAACTTCTTTTTAAGTGTTTAACGAGTTGATCTGGGCTGGGGCTGTGGGAGGAAATTCAGGGTGATTCCTTTTCCGGAGTTCTGTTTTTCTGTGAGTCGGAAAGATTTAAATAGTTACTCCTCTTCCCAGGTCCAATTTCATAATTTCTTAAAGCCCAGTTTAAAAGTGGTTTCTGGTGCCGAAAGATGAACACAGCTCTGTCAGGCAAAACACTTGGAACAGTGAGAAATCACTTGTGCAGCCCGAGGCAGAGCTGACAGGTTGCAAGAGAGCACAGTCTGCATTTGTTTTTACTTGTTGCTTTACAAACAAACAAATTTAAAAGGAAAAACCAGTTATAAACAAACAAAAACCGTCTTCTACTTACAGTTTGTTTGCATGTTTCTGGTTCCAGGCAGTAATTTTCTCTCTCTCTGCAGCTGGTGCAGGTGTTTGGTGTCTGTGGGGTCGGGGTTGCTGTGAAGGATCTGGGGGGGACACCCGTGGCACCCCTCTGGGACATGGCCCTTCATTTAGTTCTTCTTCTGAATCAGCTGAGATGTCCTTGTCTCCTAACACTCTTTCAAGATGTTGTTGGCTGGTTTGTCACAGCCCTCGGGAAGGATTTCTTACAGAAGTTGTGTTTTTTATAACCTGCTGAAACCCAGTTCTGGGCAGTAAGTGACTGCGGTGGGGTCTGCACCGGGACCCTTTCCCTGTCCGTTCCCACCCCACCAGCTCCTCGGGAGGGAAACCCTTTGGAAAACTGTCCTTGGCTCATCTTTGGGCCCTGGCAGGGTGGACACTGCCCTGGGGTGTGAGCTCCGAGGGATTTGCTGGTGATGGAGCAGTTTGCAAGGTGCAGGAGCTTCGGCCTAGGATTAAGCTTAACCGCTCTTAGAGCAATCAATGCCACCCTCATTAAAGTCAGACGCTATTCAAACAGAAATGGAATTTCAGCGCGGGGGGCGAGATGGAGCATTGGAACAGATTCACAGAGCGGTTTTACAGCGTGCGGGCTCGCATCGCCCCGCACCGCCCCGCACGGGCTCACGGCAGCTGCCCACACCCCTGCCCTTCCCAGGAGCTCTGCTCTGGCCTGGAGGAGACCGCGGCCGAGGGGGGGGGGAGACCCCCAGAGCCGAGACCACCTCCAAGACCCGAACCCCCCAGACCCGAACCCCCCTCAGGTCCCGTCCCGTCCGGTCCCGCCGCGCCCCCCGCCGCGCGCCGCCGCACGGGCTGTGCCAGAGCGCCCCCTGTGGGCGGGAAGCGGCTGCTGCGGGGCCGCTCGGGCCGCGCTCCCGGGGAGTGTGCGGAAAAGCGGGGAAGAAACCCGCAAGTGCCGCTTCTCCTCCTGCCCTTCCCGCACTGCCAGCACCTCCGGGGCTTTGGCACCGCAGCCGGGCACACTGTGTCTGTGCGGGGCGGTGCGGGGCAGTCTGTTCGTTCCCCAGAGCCGCTGTGCAGGTGTGAGCGCGCCGTGCCTCGCGCTGCTCGCCTCAGACCCTGAGGGGCACAGCGCGGCCGCTCCGCTGCTCCGGGTCCCGATCCCTCGGGGAATTTGCCCTCTGGGGTCTCCTTCCCGGCTGTGGTGGAGTCAGCACAGAGGCTCCAGGTGGTTGCAAAAAGCCTGGGGACCTCTCCCGAGTCCGTTTCACTGCGCGGGTCGAGGGGAAACTGAGGCAGGGCCTGGGCAGGCAGAGGCCTGGCTGGGAGCGGCCTGAGGAGGAACAGGGAGAGCGTGGAAGGGGCCCGAGTCTCACTTCAAAGGCAGTCAGACTCCTGTGCAGCAGCATACACTCTGTTCCAGATGGGAACTCTGAGGTAACTTTTACAATTTTTTGGTTTTGAACAGCTAGCCTTGGGCTTTTTAAGCAAAACCAGGCTGAAAAGTAGCGGGTGCCTCTTGGCAAAGGCAGATGGTAAAGTTCCTGTTGTTATGGTCAGCAGAGCTTCAAAGTTGTCCATTGGAAAAGAGAAAGCCCCGTGTTTTTTACTTTTTCAGGTCTGATCAGAGATACTGTTATCAAAAGCTGATGTGGCTGAATTCTGGCCTGGATTGTGCAGGTTTTTCTTTTATTGGAAGAGTTTTCCCTTTTTACATTGGTCTAAGAGAAGAATTTGCTTCAACAAATAGTCTCTTTTGTTTCAAAGTGTCAACTTCTAGGAGGTTTGGTTTCAAAGGAACTGTGTAGTAGTTTATGTCTCTATCAAGTCCTTAAGGACTGTGGTTCTGTTCCTAATAGCAGATCTGTGAACACTACATCAAAAATGACAGCACTTTTCTGGATATTATTATTCCAGTAAAATAAACTGTTCCTGGATACATGACTTCCAGGGCACTGGGAGCAGAGCTGTGCAGGAAGGTTGGTTAGAAACAAGATACAGCTTAGAAGTTCATTTATCCAAATTTAAAAACAAATGTTAAAACAAACACCCAAACAAAACCCCCAAAAGACCTGTGATGCTTTTAGTACTAAAGTACTTCAGTTTTGTGCCAGAATGATGATTTTCAAATTTGCCAAAGCAGCAAAAGGATTAAATAGAAGATTTCTGAGGAAGTAGCTGAATATTGCCTTGTAAGTCACTTTATTAAACTATTCCAAACACTGTTGAAAAAGCACCCCTTTTTGCATACCAACACCAAGAATTTGGCAGCCTCACTAACGTGGAATTTTTTGCTTTGTTGTATGATCATATATTCCTCACTGTGTTGGGGGTGTCTCTGAGAGGAGAGATGGTGAGGCCAGAGTCTGCCTGCTCCCTGCATGCAGGGGGAAGAGGCTGCAGGACAGGTATCGAGTGGCTTTGGTAGTAACAAAACTTTTCTGAAATTCTAAATTAATTTCTGGAGAAATTAGAGCCTGCAACATTTTGGAAAAAGTTCCAGGTTTGGAGAATGTTGAGATGTTGTTAGATAAGTTCTGAATTTGTGGTGACCCTCGTTTCAATGCTGTGTGGATCCCTTTTTTCCCCTGAACTGTGGGGAAAAATAGCTTAGCTCACCAAATAACTGTGAGCACCCTGTTCCAAATTGTTCACATTTATAATGACACTGGAAATATTTCAGTGGGGAGTGTGTGACATTTACTAAAATTTTATTAGATCTTAATTTGAAAATGAATTCACAAAGGGCAGAAGCAGGAAAATCTTGCTGAACCATTGACCAGCCCCTTCTTAACAGTATAAACAGCCACATGTTTATATAACAACTCTGAATGTATTCAGTGACAATTTCCTTTCTCTGGAAGTCCTCTTTCTGTTTCAGAGTAATGCCATTCACTTGTTAGTGCTGGTTACAAAAATGTATTTGTTTAGTCTTTTATAACACTTACTGTCTGGGAACACTCAGAAGGGTTTTTATCTGGGGTTGTAAATGGTAATAATTACTATACACAAACAGAGCTATGTAGGCAGATGCACAGGTATGTGTAAGCATTTAAATATTCCCTTTATTCTTCATATCAGAGTGACTGATTTAAAACTCTTTTCAATCAGATAACATATATTACCAGTATGTATTCCTAAACCAGCAATTTGTGACACAGAAACGTGATGAACTCTGGAATTGTTCAGCGTGGACTTAGGAATTGCAAAATACTGGGGTTTATACAGGTTTGTTCCCAACTACAAGTTCTTCTTCAGATATGTTTGTTCTGGTTTGGGTTTATTTGGTTATTCTAAGCACCATTTGTTTATCCCATGCTTTACAGGTAACAGGCATTGTGTTCAGTGGGGATACAACACACTATATATAGCAATATATACACTGCAAGAGAGCAAAAAAGGATATATTGTGATTTTCTTGCATTTTCATCTTGATTTTCATTAATTTATGATGCATTCTTAGGCTTTCTGTATTTTAATACACCTGTAGCAGTTGGTTTGAGAGGTGAAAAACCCCTGGTTGCAGATGCCTGACACATCTGAATGAATTCAGTTTAGAGCAGCACCCAAAATCTGCTGAGTAGGGGCTGGCTCCTGGAGTTGTCTGCTGCATCTATTTTACCTGCAAGTGAAAAGCACAATCCAGACATCTCTTAGTTTGACTTTTCAGCTTCAGTTAGGCCTGTAGGAGAGGCTCAGAAATTAATCTGAACTGGAGCAGTGCTTGTCTGATGCTCTTAAGTTTTGTCTGAACCAGTTCGATAAAATTTTGAAAAAATTATGCATTAGGAAAGAAAACTTAACTGGAAATACGCAGGAAAAATGGAAGGTAAAGGGTCTCAGCTGTCTCAAGGCAGATTTCAAGCAGTTTTTCTCAGTGAAATCAGCAGTGTGTAAAGACAGTTGCAGGTCACTTCATCATCAAAGGGTTAATTCTAATTTTGAACTTCCCAAATGTCAGTGCTCTTCCATCCAAAATACAGCAACTGGCTTTATCAACATATGCTTTTCATTACCTACAAGACTTACAATATTTTTGGTGTCTGTATCAACTTGATTCAATTACTGGTACCACTGTGAGGGAACATTACCTCCAGGGAAAAGGGGGTGAACGCATCAGTGCCCATGGATACAGTGTACAGAGCAGATTAATATAACAGATTTACATCGAGACTGCTGACTCCATTACTTTAAAACTCCTGTAATTGACTTTTTTAAAAATGACATTAGCATTTAAATGGTACTATCGTTACAAGGGTGAAGGTTCAGCAGAATATGATCAATTTATTGAGCTCTTCAAATGTTCTTTTGATATTTATTTTTTGTTGTCATGCTGGAGGGGTTTTTTAGTGTTTTGTCAGACACAAGAAAAAGTCTATACCGTCGAGATCTTGGTCTGCACAGCTACTTGAGTGGAAATGCATGAAAAGCTCAGCTATCTTTCTCACCTTCATCCCCCACAGCTTTTTCTGAGCTGTAGAATTCCAGTAGGGCAGAAAGAAATAATTTACAGAAGCTGTCTTTGGCCTGAGAGAAGAGGCTGGTGTTCGTGCTTCTTGGGCAGAGATCAGCCAGGGAGATTATCCACCATGAAGTCCCTTTTCAGCCTTGCACATCAGAACTATTCCAGTCGCATTCAAACCCATCCAGCTCCCAGTTCAACCAGAGCAACTGCTATGCTGAGGCTGCTTTGACAGAATTTTACCACTCTAACAGAGATTTGGAATAGTTTCATTAGAGCAAGTGAATTAAACACGGTTGTAAATGCTCAAGAGTATGATCTTACAACACTCACTACCACTTTGTGACTCTAACTCATGAAAAACTGAGTTATGATAAAAAAATGTTCAGGATGCCCAACAGTTGGAGTGCATGGCTGCCAGGTATGTTGTAACAGCCCATGGGGCTTTGATGAGCCTGCTTTGTTTTCTCCATTTTTAAAAAGCAAAAATCTAAAAAGCAGAAGAAAAGCACAACTTCATTGATTTTTTTTTTTTTTTTTGCAGTTTTAGTCAGTGGCTCTTGGGCTGCTGCTGGCAGAGTTGACGGATTCCAGTCCTGTTCTGTGTGGCAAAGCAGGTCTGGGATTCAGAACCAGAGTTCAGACAATAGTGGCAGTAGGTAACTTGGTGTCCCTCCTGCTTGTCTCACTATAAAAATGCTTGGTAATGACCCAGTTCGACCCTGCCAGTTCTCTCTGACCTCCTCCTTTTCAGGATGCTGTTTAATTTGCACTAATTACATTCCATTCTGACAGGAACTTGGACATTGTCTCAAGCTTTCAGGTATTTTCACTGCTGTGTTCCAGTCCAGAGTACTGCTCAGGCCGAATACAAAAATGGCAATAAGTAATTAATGAAATACACTTTGGGTCCTAAGTGGTTCACACGTGCTGTAATCTATATGCATAAGCACCCTTGCAAGTTTGACTTTGTTTTCGTTTTGAATTCTTAGTAGGATTCAGAAGGGTTGGTTAAACCCAGCAGTAGCAGTTTTGAATAATTAATACATTTTTGGCTTTGGGGCTTGGATATTTGTTTCTTTAATCAGAATCCCAGGTTAAATTCCCAATAATAATTCTGGGCTTGATGGCCACTGTAGAGAATGCTGCTCGAAAGAGATCACTAGCACTGGAAAGAACTTTTGCAAAAACTTATGGGATGGATTGATTCAACTTTGCTTCTTCTAAAATCAGAGCAGAGTGAGGATGTTGTACCTATGAGCATTAATAGATAGATGGAGAAAAATACATTCCAGTGTATTTGGTTTTGCAATGGACTGGATGAGAAACCTGTCCAACAAGTTGTTAGGAAAACTGACCAGTGTCAAAATGTCTACTTGGCCCTGACTGTAACCCCTTTGTGCTCCTGAGTGCCTGTGTCAGGATCAAGAGCCACCTTTTCCTTTTGCAGAGTTCAGTGGAAACCTTTTGGTGCTTTTAGGAGTGGGATGAGTGAACACAGTGCTGCCAGAGCAGCACCAGGGGCTGTGCACACGTGTGCTCCTCCGGGACGTGAATCTCCATACGAGGTCTCAGAGACATGGATAAAAAAGTATAAAGCGCATGCCAAGGCTTTGTATTACTTTGAAAAGAATAAGATAGGAGCCATTGTTGGAGCTGCACTAGGGCTTTTAGGCACAGACAGTATCAGTAAAGTAGTTGCATGTTTCAAAATATTGTATCATTTTAAAGTGCAGCGCACATTAGATCAGTGAAACGGGATACGCCAATTTGAACTGTGCCATATAATGCAGCTCTGTGTTTGGAGAGACAGAGGCACCCCAGCCCCAAAATCCCTGGAGCTGTCTTTCAAAGAGTGATAGTTACGGAAATTAGCAGTGCAGAAATCCATACTAATCATTCATCAGGAGTCTTATTAACTGTCTTACCAGCATTATTAGGAGAGGGCCCGGCCCCCGAGCGGGCAGCGGGGCAGAGGGCCAGAGGGCTGCCCTCCCAAACCACCACCACTGCCTCCCTCTGTGTCCTGGCCTCTGCCCCCAGTGGGAACTGGTTTGGAAATGGCTGTGGTGTGAGGGGAAGATTATCTGATCTTCAGGTAAACTTAAACGATGCCTTGTTGTGAATCTGATGCAGACTGAGAGAGAGGAGACTTGGTCCTGCAGACAAGCTCCTCCTGCTCCTCTCTGTGGACCTCGAGGCCATCTGTTTGTCCACTCCAGAGAGGGTTGGCACAGCACTAACTGGAGGGTGACAACTCCAGAGGACTCTGGCAGTCACACTGGCCACCTGAAACCCCTTGGTGTCTGCAGCTCTGCAGGGCAGCTGCTTGCTTTGAGCAGTGTAGCTGTACACGGGCACCTGAAATCACTGTCTGTGCCTGTAAATATTGTATTTAGTACACTGGGAGTTATCATAACACCTCTTCACTTACTGAAAAACTTTACCTAGCTAGGAAAAACAGCAATATTCGTCCCAGCTGAACTTCCCATAGGGCATTTTGCATTAAACTTTGCCCTTAGTTTTATCAAACAATTTTTTAAATATCAACCTGAGTCCTATTTTTTAGGAAAAAGAACATCTCAGCATTTCAGAAGGGTGAGTTTCAAGTCTGACCCTTGGTATTCCCATCTGATGTTAAGTTTCAAATGAAAGAAATCAAATTGCACACTCGGGTTCAAGGTTTTAAGTCTGTGAATCTTACTCTAGCTAGTATCTCTACCATAAGGGAAACAAAGAACATAGAGGAGATAAATAATACTTGAAAAAGACAGGATCTTTTTTGTCTGCTTCTTTATCTGTAGTTTGACTGTGTTCCTTAAGTGTTGAAAGGGGCACTTTCTTGGCAAGTATGACACAAATAACCTTCACCCTTGAGTGCACTGTCGGAGACAGTTATAAATTTGAGGATAAAGGAGAGGAACAAGAGTTACTTTATATAACATTTTCTCCTGATAACAGAGGATGGAGAAATGAACGAGTGTTCCTGTCTCACTTGTCCTGAGGTTGCTTTGTCAAGCCCTGGTGTTCATAGCCCCGTGCTTTTCCTGTGTCCTACCCAGTCCCTGGGGGGGGTTGGTTTGGTGCTGCAGAGCTGGAGGGGGACACTTCTGCCTGAGCTCTGGCACGTCCTGTGCTGGTGTGCCCATAGCTGCTTCTCCTCCAAGGAGAGCAGCCCTGGCCCTTCCTGAAGTATCTGAGGAAAGAATTTGAGATCTGATGGCACGATGGTGTTGAGTAGTAAGAACTCCCAAGTGTTTGCAGAACTGAAGTATTTGTGGGAAGGAAGGTGGGTTTCATGGTAGCAGCCCCAGGGAGGTTTGTTTGTGCAGCCCTCTCTCTGGAACGCAGGTGCAGACTGCAGGTGGCATGAGGAGGAATTGTGTGCCCAGTCAAGGGGAGCTCTGGGAATCTTAGGACAAGGTGAACAGATAATAAAGTCTTTAAAAATTCTGTAAAGATTATATGCAAACCTGCATTAGACCAGAACACCATTGTTATTCTCTGAGTGTTTGGACCTTTTTTTTCACTGGGAAATGTTTCCCTAAAATTGGAGGAACTGTGTAGCTTTTCTTTCCAGCAAATACAGTTGACCTGTTTCCTAGAGAAATGCAGTAGGACTTTCCCTCTCTTCCTTTTGTTTAGTCTTGACTCTGTTTGGTTTTTAGGCTTTCTTTTTCCTCCTGAGCTCTGCAGGGAGAGGACAGCCCGAGAGGAGCCAACAGTGACTCAGTAAATCCCCAGGTGGGGAAGTTCCTGTTGCTCTCGGGGCAGGTCATCCCTGGCTGGAGCATCCAGAGGGGTTGTCCCATCTTGGAAGCACACTGTGTTCACTAAGGGTCACCTTGCAAGCAGGATTTAGTATCTCTCTTAATGCATTTCACCTTGAACTCCCTCCTACATGTTACATTTTTGAAGTAGCCCTAAGAACTGTGGCTCTTTCCCCAAAATGCAGCAGGACATAATCCTGAAATGTTTCTGTTCATTGCAAGGACTGTACAAAAAGGCTGTTTTGTGTATAGGCTTTTATATACATATTTATTTAAGGACTATATTAATTTTCATACCATAACATAACCCTTCAGTCTCAGTATTGCAAATGCCAGCTCATTTTAAGATGTCTGTGTCTTTGCAGGATGAGGAGACACGTAGAAGGCAGCTCCAAAACACTCAGCAAGCTCTTTCCTAATTGTGCTGCATAAGTCTCTGGAGTAGGGTGTCTGGGGTTGGAACCAGCTGAGGATGTTTGAACAACTTACATCGTTTTGTTAGGAATTTGTTAAAATACATTCCTGAGGGAGATGGTATGAATGAATTTCACACTTTGCAAGTGGTTTTGTGTTATAGAATTGATGCATTTACATTAACCCTGTTCAATATGAAGAAATAAATTCTCCTTTCAAACATGTTCTCATTCCAAAATGTAAGCCAGTGTTTTAATATAGAGATTAATTTTACTTTATATCTTCTCCAGCTCAAGTCAGTAGAAGTCTATAAAGCATATGAAAACTGTTCAGCTTAAGTAGGGATTTGTTACTATGCACAACAGGGCACTGTGTTCTAAGGCCTTGAGCCCTATACAAAATGCAGAAGGGAGGAAATATTAGAGGGTTTCAGGGATCAGGCAGAGATGTCCAAGTTTAGTTCTGACTTTGGGGTCTCTAAACAGCTGCTTGAATTTGAATGACCACATTCAGGCCTCATCCATTTGAGTGCTTTCCTACTGTGGGATTGTTGTAATAAATTGCAGTTTTAAGACAATTAAGTTTGCTCTGTTGCTGGCAAAAAAGCATCAGAAGTTAGAAATACCTGTGGTAGCATAAAACTGGTAACATATTAAAACCTTGAAGAGGAAAGGAATGCCTTATTAAGGTCTTCTAATACATACTGCAGTCTGCTTAAACTTCCAAGCTGGGCAGTGAAGGAGGTCCTCTGTTTGTTCTTGATGAACTTCATTTTTTGTAGGATTATCCATAATTAGCGAGGACAAAAATTTCTGAAGACTCAAATTAGGCAGTTAGAGCAAAGTATTGTAGGTCAGGACTCTTGGGTTTCCTGACACTGATGGGCTGTGGTCCTTGCCTGCACCTCAGTTCCCTCTCTGCAGAATGGGTAGGGTCAGTTGGCTGTCTTTCAGCAAGATAATAATATTTCTTTTATACCTGTAAGCATTTGATTGTCTTTAAACATCAAGCATTCACTTTTCTTTCCTAGGATTTCTTCTGGTCATGATTAGTGCTGCAGGGATGTCCCTGGGCTGGGACATTGTGAGCAGCTCAGTGTCCTGTCTGTGTGGGTGTCTTGGTGTCAGGGAGCTTCCACTCACTTAGAGCAATATGCCATTCTTGTGTTGGTTTGTTTTGTGTTTTTTAAACACCCTTTTCCCCCTGTGCTTAACGAAAGCTGTATTTTGCTCTGTATATAGAATTGTATATATGGCTGTATATAGAACTCTATTTTGATATAAAATAGATACTGCAGTTGGAATCGCAATAAGAAAACAGAGAAACAACAGGCATTGCAGAGATTGCAGTGCTGATTAGGAGTGCAAATTAGATTTAGATTTCCTGAATATCTTAACAGCAGCTGAGCATTTTTTTGTCCTTTGTGTATGAACATTTCCATTAAAATTTACAAAGGGTTTGAACTGGATTAGACTCCCACAGTCACTTTGAAATAACAAAATACAACTTGGCTGACAGGGGCTGTTTAGAAACCTTTTGCAAAAATTATCTTCAGAAACGTTAGCACTTAGCAGTTACAAAATGTCTACTTTTGTCTTGCCCCCTCTGCCAAGTTCCCTTTTTGTCTTGCCATGAGGAGGATAAATTATCCGACTTGCAGAGATAAACCACAGAGAGGTGAGATTACTGAAGCTGAATACTAGAAACTCGCAGCACTCTGTCCTTCTCTACAGTTTGAATTTAAAGCCCTGTTTCTGGCCGTGTCAATCAGTCACTTAATGAATACATTACTAAATGCAGTTGTTTTTTTCCTTTCTAGAAGATGCAATTAATGTTTTGGCTTCAGACTCCTGGTTTATAATAAATGTATGGAGCGCAGCAAAAGATCTTTGGAGTAATTCAAGGAATTATCTGAACAGAAAAGGCATACAATGCGTTGCTTTGAAGAGTGAAATGTGTTGGCATGGGGCAAAGAGGGGGAAATGAAGCCTCGTACGTGCTACCCAAAATACTTTATGACCTGACATACTGTGGTTATGCTGAACATTGGCTGGGACTGGGCTAAGGGCAAGCAGAGGAATAAAAGCCTCTGGCTGACAGAGTCATGGTGTGGTGTGCTTCTACAAGAATGTGTTCAGTCTAAAGGGGGGAGGCCTAGGAGGTTTCCCTCCAATCAAAGGAAGAGCAGGATTTTCCTTCCAAGATAACCTTTTCCAAAGAAGCAGTGAAATGCAGACTGGCTGAGACAGAAGGTTTGAGAACAATTTCAGCAATAGGTGGTGACAGTTTCTTTTAATCTTCTTTACGTTCTGTATTAGGTTAGTGGCTGGCTAACAATATCTTTGGATTTATCTAACCAAGGAGCCTTTTGACAGAGTCATTTTTCCCACTATTTATTTAATAAAATTTGTGCTCTGAGGATGTGATGGTGGTGACAGTGGTGGGGTCAGAGATTTGGGGGTGGTTCCTCTGATTTTCATGGACAGGAGTAGAGGCAAGGACAATGCAACAGAGCAAATCTGTTCAGAGCAGGTTAAAGATTAGTGGAGGTGGTTGTTGATCTGGGTGAGACTATCATTTTATATCTAAAATCTTGCCTGTGAGTACTTCAGTGACTGATGCCTTCCTGGTGCCCAGAGTGTTGGGGTTGGTAGGAGAGATGGTGTGTTGAGAGACTGGAGAGGCCAAGGAATCTCATTTCAAGCAAGTGCTTTATCCTAGGGTGTTCTGCTTAGCCTTTCCATCCCTGGAATCTGGAGGTGGATCAAACCTAAGAATTGAAGCTTGGACTCTGTGTACATGTTGTGTCTAATTCTGATTCCTGGTGTCAGCTGCTGACTGCAGTTTTCTTTTGGGTCTCACACTGTGTTCGTGAAGTCCGTAGAATCAGCTCAGTCTGTTGGTGATAATCTTACCCTCTTCCCTTACTTGCTCCATGTATCTCATCCACATTTTTTTCTCATCTTGAAAATACTCCAGCATGGCAGTGGGATGCTGTGTGGGTGTGCACTGGATTTGCTGCAGCAAAAGGGGCTTTGACTCTAAGTTCCTCTTGGCAGAGGCTGTGCTTGCTTGCGTCTGTGAGGAGCACACAGAACAATGGAGCTGCCTCTGACTTGGAGCTTTCTGAGCACAGTGATGGGACAAATGATAAGCCATAGGAATTAACTCTGAGATCAGCCCTGCAGCTTTCACTAGTGCCCTGCTGGAGCTTGCATGCTTTCCAACTGATCTGCCCTGGATTCACAGTCTGGAAAGGAAATGAAACCATGAGTTTCATGTTTCAAAACACAAATTTTGCACTGGCCCTTTTGGGAAGGTATGGTGTGAACAGGGCTATATAAAGGTGGGATATTATTTATAAAACTACCCTGAGGAAAGTTTTAGGGCTTTGTGACCAGTTGCAGGTGGTTTGCTGACTTTACCCTGAAACTTGAAACGTGTGAAAATGTTGCCACAAATACCAGCATTCATTTGGGCTGGTTTTTGCAAAATGGATGCTTTTTGAAACATCCTTAGGTTGAAAGTGTGCTGGTACCCAATTACCATTTTTTAATGAGGTTGTGTACCTCCCTTCAGGGCCTGGTGTGTACTACACTGCTCTGGCCTCTGCAGGATGAATTTTGCAGACCCTGCTGTGTGGTCCCTGGACTGATTTGCTTTTAACACCTTAAAAACAGCAGCAGAATACTTAGGTCCACATCTTGCAAAGTGACCCTGAGCATGCCTAAAAAAATCTTCTACTTTTTAAGATCCAAGACCTCTGGGTGTTGTTTGGACAGTGCTGGCTACACCCCAGAACCCACTTCGGGCAGAGTCTGCTGACCATGGGGCACAGAGCAGCCCCCTGGCTTGCAGTGGGGCCCATTTTAACTAATAAACAATATAAGTGCTACTACTGATGTTAATTAATTAACTCATATAGGAAAAATTTCAGAACTTGCATGGCTGCTTGTGAAAATGTAATGAAGACACTCATTTTTAGCTACTCAGATCTGGGAGTTTTTATCAGTGCCAGGACTAAGAACTGAATTTGAGATGAGCAAGGTATCTGTAAATCAAGAAGTATTCCCAAACATGCACCAAGTCGGGAGCTCTGAGCAGTGAATACATTACAAAGGTTGACAGTTCACAGAAACTTGTGAATAAAAAAAAAGAAGTTAAATTAATCCAGTAATTCGTTAGCATTGTGTAACTGGGATTTTACTGTATCTGGAGAATGTGAAACTTGGACTGAATACAGGATGAGTTTAGGAGTGAAAGTAGTATAGTGTGCTAGTATGAAATGAGTAATTATATAGTTTAAATTAATGTGTTAAAATAGAAGCTGGCAACTCAGAAGTTTTCACGACTGGCTTTGCGTTGGTGTTTCCCTAATAATCAGTTCCTTACTATGGAATATTTCTGGGGCATGAAGGCAGCACAGAGGTGATACTGCAGAGTTCATCTGTGTTTCTGGTGGCTCTGCCCCTACTTGGTGAATCCCTTCATGGCACCTTCCACAAGTACCAGACTCACCTGGAGAGCCACCTGGGCAGGCAGGAGTCAGCCTGCTCTAGATTTGTGTGCCTGCAACTGCAGGGTTGCTCGATGTGTCTGATGGATGGATGTTTAGATTTTGGCTGCTTTTGTGTAAAACAGTCTCTCCAGCCCATAATTGATTTCTAAGTTCCTTCCAACTTGAGACCAAAGCTTCCTTATCCACTGAGCTTGGCTACAGACATTACCTGGAGTCATTTGATGCTGTTCTGGGTAGACTTTATCCCTTTCTCTGTGTGGATGGGATGCCAGGAGTGGGTGGGCCCTGGGTGGCAGGCTCCAGTGCTCATCAGTTAAAGGGTTAACTGCCAACTCAGAACACAAACAAGAGATGCAAGCAAACAGTCCCCAGCAGAAATTGGACCCATCACTTCCCTCTAATGAAAACCAGATTCACTCCTACAACAATCATTCCACTGTTCCTAGATACTGTTCCTAGCTTAAGAGAAGCATTATTGTTGTTTCTGTTTAAAAAACCCTGAGCCCATACATTATAATTCTAGATTTGATCTATTTTATCATCTGGTATTCTTTCTGGAAAATGAAAAAATAAAGTAAAAAGGGTTTCCAGGTCTGAGTGCCCAGTCTCAAAGCAAAAGAAAAAGGGAAGGAGTTTGCAATGCCAGCAGTCCAGATCCTCGTGTGAATTAGTGCAGACAAAATAATTGAAGTTACACTAGTTAGAGTCTTAAATATGTCTCACAACCCCCTTTTTTGTGTGTGTGTGTGTGTGAGCACACTCGAGGGCTGCTTCCAGAGCACACGTATTTCCCTGTGTTAAGGAGATACTATTCTGCTGTCTGCCCCATTCCTGCTGCTGAGCTTCACTGCCATACCTGACTGCACAGCCAAAGGCAGAGTGACCTGAGAAATACTGCCTGCTGCACAGTTGGACTGTCAGCTTTGGGATGAAAGATGAGAGAGTTTCTGGACTGAATCTCACTGGCCCTTGCACAGCCCCAAATACTTGTTTCTGACCTCATTAGGCAGATGTAAGGTGACTACAACTGTGACTGAGTTTTTTACTTTTTTTCCTTAATAAAAAGGCAAGTTTAATCCTGGTCTCCTTTTAGTGGAACCTTGAAAAATGCAGTTTTCTCATGCACTTTTCCTTGAATTGTGAGTATTTTTGCACATCCTTGTTGGGATCTCACGTCCCTTGTCCCCGTTCCTTGGATGACACGTGAAGGCTTTTGTGTGCTTCCAGCTAGCTGACCTTGGGAGCAGCACACACTGGGGTCTGGAGTGACCTGATCAACATGTGCAGTGCTGAGGCTTTTTTAGAGCTGTTGGTTTAGGTTTCATGCTTTGTGACCGACTTGAGAGAGGATAGAAGAGGATTCAGATTTGACTGCAAAAGAGTCAGAATTCAGACTGTTACCTTACTGAGCACTGCCTTTACATTGACAAATCAGCTCTGAGGTCGTTATACATTTATCCTGCTCCTTGATATCTCTCAACAGTCAAGCTGTTCTTCTGTGAAGGCTCGTGTTTCAAACTTAACACAAATATTCCGATGCTTTTTAAATATGTTCCAAATAGACATTTATTTTGGCTGCAACAATATTTTCCTTTTATTGCTGTTAGGAGATTCCACATTTCTAGAAATAACTTCTAAAAGGTGCTTGAGGGTCTTGGATATAGGTGTTGTCAGTTCCACTGGAGAAGTATTTTACAACGCACAATGTATGCTAACATGTATTTCAGAAAGTAAAGACTGCACGTGGAAAACTGAAGGAGGTTTTCCAAGTCATTATGAAACAATATCCTTTTCATAAACTGGCTATGACAGAGTTTCCTTGGTGCCTCTGATGGTCACTGGCTGATGCTCAGAGGTCTGAGTTTCTTCTGAGTGTGCTTGGTGGTGTGTGATGGTGGGATGCCATCTGTAAAGCTTTCTTCTGGGGACAGATGAAATCACAGTCCATGGCCATTTCAAATTTATATTAGTGTCTGTCACAAACATTTCGTGAACGTTACACAGTTGTGATTTTTGTGAACAGCTTGGCTAGTTACACAGGGATATCGTTCAGAGTCATCTAGAGGCACTTCTGCAGGACTGAAAGGAAATGCTGGCTTTCTGTACATTAATTTTGGAGTCTCGTGCAGAGCATGACAGAGGTGTGCAGGTGTGTACACCTGGGTGTCTGAGCAGGTAAGGAAATGTATTTGTGAAGAGCTCTGGCTGATAGATGCTGGTGTTTAAAGAGGACTGCATCACTTCCAGCCACTGCTGGAACACTCCGAAATCTGCTGATCCAAGCCAAAACCTCTCCACTCTCTTCTGCTCTTGGGGAGGAGTTAGGGATTTGTGAATGTGTGAAAGTATTAGCTGCCAGTTATAGCTGGAATCAAGCCTAGAGGAACCCAGATCCTTCAGCGGGAAAGTTTGTAATACATTATCTCTGGAATGGGCCCAGCTTTCAAAACCAGGAAGTATTAATGGGAATAAATGTGAGCACCATTAGCACTTCCAAAGGCATGATTTATTATCCGTGTTGGTTGCAAAATATTGTTTAGTTGCATAAGCTTGATCCTCTAAATAGAAAATGTCGTTAATGGATTAGTTGATTAAATACACAGACCTGAAAGGAAGAGAATTCCCTCTCCCATGTCTGGGCAGCATGAGCTCTCCCAGCCATCCTGTTACCTGCATGGAGAGAGGGAAAACCTTCACTGCTCTCCCAGTCCTCCCCTGGCTCCCAGGAGTGGGCAGCAGCAGAGGGGCTGCTGGGGTGCAGGCAGGGTTGGGGTAGGGGCTGTGCTCTGACACTTGCCTGGGGTGTCCTAGCAAACTCTTGCTCTCTCGTTTCTTGTGTGCACTGAGTGTTCTGAGGACTGTGAGGAGTCTGATCCTGCTGCAGTTTTGGTTTTCCCCAGTAAGTGCAAGTTGTCCAGCACTTGTACATGGCTGGCTATTAGGACTTACAGAGATAAATTACCCAAATGAAACATCAGCATGTTCTGCTTTTAGAGGAATAAAGGGTTGGCCAGCAATCATTATATTCAGTTATCTGCTGAGTTTTGCTTGGTACCTACCTGATTCATGGAGGCAATACTAATTATACTGGCTTTTTTTCTATTACAAGCCATTTTTTCCCCCTGATGTTTTGCCCCTGTCGTCAGTCTGTTCCCTGTAAAATCCTCTCCCTTCCTCTCCTCCTTTGATCTGCTGCTTAGGGTTCACCTCCTTCATTTTTTGCAATTACCAGTCTGGAGTGAGGATGCCCCTGACCTTTTACCAGCAGTCTGGCAGACACATGGGACAGGAAGCTTGGGTTTTATTTCAGGCTTTTCTACAATTCATCTTGGATGCATTACAACAGTAGCAGCTCTGACTATCTTGGAGCCCTTTTTGTGATCAGGCAAAGGTAACCTCACAGACCCAGGGAAATGAGCAGGCTTGGAGCTCTCTGATTTGGGATGGACTGGCTGGGCACACATCTTTGGTGGGTAATAGGATGCAATAGACCTTATGTTCTATATGTTGCTATACTATATATAAAAGAATTTCTTTTATGTCAAGTTCAGCAGCAGTTACCCGAGAGCACAGCCTGCTCTGGAGAAGAATCTATGTGGCTGTCAATGCAGCAAATGAGTCATTTGCTCCAAAAAAAATTAAAAAAAGGACTTGCTTCTGTTCTGCTTTGCTGAATTCTTTTACTTTCCAAGTTTTCAATCTGCAGCAGCAGTGGAACAAGCAAAATATTGCTGTAAATACTTTGCAAAAGATTAAGGTAGAGCTCGGGATTTATGTTTGAATTTCCAGAAGATGGATCAGTTTGCCATGAAGAAATGCTGGTTCTGCCAGTCCAAGGTATGAATTGGCTGGTGTTGTCCCCACCTTGCAGAAGGGATGGGGTAAGCTGACATTCTGTAGCTTACACGAGTACAACTTTGCAGCAAGAAGTGGCAGTAACTCTTACTTTTCCATCTTTGATTATATAGCTTAAAAATAACAAAGCAATTGGTTTGCCATAGCTGGTTTTACTGCACAGGTGATTAAGAAGCTGTGTGTGTGTGAGCTTGCTTGTATCCTTTCACAGCAAAACATACAAAGCCAGACAGAGATCTCCAAAGAAAGAAAATATGATAATTCCTTTAGAGGTGCTGCAATTTCTAGCAAGAAGAAAAAGTGAGGACAGGCTTGTGGGTGAGAAGGGGGTGGGGAGCTGGAGAGATGAGCCTGTGGAATGACATTATAACTTTACCTGCTGGCTGAATGTATCTGTGGATTTAAATGACATCTCAGGGGACAGTATCAAACTTCTAAATTCCATTCATCCATCAGATGGGAGAACAAGACCTGGCTTTCAGTCAGCCAGGAGCTGGAGATTTCTCCTGGAGTAAATGAGCTCAGACCACACAGATAAAGAACGTCTTCTGTTCCGTTGTAAAACAGTTCAGGGCAGAATCATCTGTCACTCGGCTCCGAGCTGGAGGCCTTTCAGCTCTGGCTGAGGTGTGGAGTCCAGCACAACAGGCTTGCTTTTCAAACTCTTTCCAGTCCTTCATTCCATTTTAACTTCCAGAATTTGCTTCACAGCTTCTCATAGTTTAAAACAAACTGCCCAGCAGCCGAGCACTGCAGGTAGTTTCACTGCACACAAGCATTCCCCTGGGAAAGGGTAGGCTGGGTCATGCCTTGCAGGCATCTGCTCCCCAGTGTCTGTAGAACTGCTGTTTTATGAATTTTATGTCCATTCACTTTTTTCCCCTCCAGCAAGTATCTTTCCATCTTAGCCAAAACCAAAAAGGAAATAAACCAAACAACAGATGAAGCAGATTTTGTCTGGGCAGTCAGTTTTCCTGGGTGGATCCTCAACTTGCCTCTGTTGGTTTGAGTTTTATCTAAGTTCAGACATCATTTGTCCTATTAAAATAAAAGTCTTAGAGTAAATCAGGGCAAAAAGTCTTAAAGTAAATACAAATCTGGCATAGACAGTGACCTGTATGTAGAGTAGGGTAATGCCTGGGGAAGACCTGAAGCTTCCTGTGTTAGCTGAGCTAGGAGTATCTGTGGTAAGTTTTGGGGAGGTTTTACCCATTTTATTACAGTGCTTGTGCTCATCTAGTGCAGACAGACCTGCTGGTAGTCCAGACTATGACAGCTTTTTTGATGTTAAAAGCTGGTTATTCACCAGAAAGTTCCAATTCAGGAGGCTGAAACTAATCACAGCTTTAGTCAAGTTTAATGGGTATTTTTAACTGAAAGAAAGATGAATTTAAAACCATCAGAAATCCAGAGATGGTTTCAGAGAGGAGTCTTATCTTGAAAAGAAGTGAGTATAGAGAGAGAGGAGAGCTTGTTCTTCCCAGACAAACAAAAGTGAAGATCAGACTTGGTCTCTCTGGCTTCATCTTTAAAGAGAAGCAAAACCACCAAGGTGCAATGGAAGGGCCTTCATGGTCCCAACCTGTCAAAACCAATGACCACTGGCAAACTCTATGGTTTTTTGTTAAATATTTCATCTTGATTTCCAGAACAAATGAGTTCGGGTAAACTGTAGATAAGGATCTGAAATGTGAAGCACTGGCTCATTTCATTGAAAGCTGCCATGGAAACATATCCCCAGTTAGCTTTACTATCTACAAAGGCTCAATCAGTACATACGATCCTAATGATTTCCACCCAATTCACAGCTATCTGGGTCAGACAGAATTTATGTAGTATTGCAGAAGAATGTGTGCCTCATGTGTTTATAGTATGTTTTTTCCAACACAGAATGAGAAAAATACACAGTGGGCAAAGAGAGGGGGGGATTTAAAGCAAAATTTCATTTTAATGTTTCAAATATGAAATGTCAGGCTGGTTAACTTTGCATCCTGAGTCTGGAAAGATACATTTTCATCTTTGCAATGCTTTAGTTAGTGGTTCCTGGCACATTACATTAACTAATTTGAGATCGAATTATCAAATTTGCTCATTGCTGCTAGCACTAATTTGAAACCTTACAATAAAGAACAGTTTGAGAGGCAGATGAAAGGTTGCCACCCACCGAGGCTCCAAGACCTGTCCCTGGTGTATCACAGCAAGGTTCGGAAAGATTTGGGGTAATTGCAGTCATGAGCTGGAGTTGATTGAAGAAAATTATACCCCAGTTTTTTACTACAAGCTTTTTTTTTTTTTTTTCTTTTTCTTCCTTGTATTGTGTGTGTGGCTTTTCTTAAATTGTGCTGTGAAAGGCTGTGCAAGGAAGACAAAGTATTCCATGGTTAATAACTTCATTAAAACTTCACTTACAACTCTTTCAGGTTTAACACTGCTGAAGTTCCTGAAAACGTCTTTATATGAATCTTACCTGTATCTTCTGGGAGTTTTCAGATTTTATTGTATCTGAGCATTTTGTCTTTGCTTAACTTCTGTTCTTTTAGCCAAAATATTTTAATGGGTTTCAAAATTATATAAAATTGTTACGTTCTTATTACCAAGGATCCACTAGCCCTTCTGAGTCTTGGAGTTTTATTCTCAAAGCTTCTCAGTTGCTAGGTTTAAGACTGACAATTGTGAGCTGAAAGCCATTTTCTAGACATCAGTATTTCCTAAATGTTATAAAAGTGATGCAAAAGTGCTGCAGTTTCTTAGCTGACTTGGTTGAATTAGGCTCCTCAAAGAACTTGCATTTTAACAAGTTCTACTGCTGAGGCAGTGGGGGTCCTGAGAGAGGCATTTTCTTTCTGACCTTCCTGAGATAAATAATTAAGATGGAGTCTAGATAAAGATCACTGTCAAAGGTGAGGGGTCAACCTGGCTAGCTGACCTGAGAGGTAAAATTGCCCTGCTTGCTGTAGCAGCAACTTGAAGGCAGCTGTGTGTCAGCAGGAAACAAAAGTTTTTTGCTCTGTTGCATATGCAGAGAATTGAAAAAGAAGAGTTGGGGGGGTAAAGGTCTCCTATTTACAGCGTATATCCATCAAATGGTGCTTAGAATAAAAATCTCCTTCTCTGGTCAAGGTTAAGGGAGCAGATTAGGGGATGGTAACAAGGCTTGAAATTTGAAGAGTGCAAAGGTTAAAATGTTCTTCTAATTTGGAGCCTGTAGGCATACCTGGGTTTGGAGCAGGGTTTGCAGCCGTTCAGATTTTGTTCTGTGAAATAAGTCAGTATCAAACACATGCTGCTGTATCAAACCTGCCCCAGGGCTGTGCAGACACCCTGTCCCCCAGGCGTGGAGCCCAGCACCCTGCACCCAGCAGTGGCTGCAGGGACCACTTGCAGTGGGACCAGCCTGATGGCCTCACTTCCCACTCCTCAGGAGCCCTGGAGTCACATTGTCATCTGAGAAGCATCCTGAGGAAATCCCAGCAGGCCCTTGGGATCACCTCTGCACTGCACCATTGCTCCTTGGAAGGGGACATGTCCTAGGAAGGAGGTGGCCCTCAGAGGAGAGGCACCAGCACTGGGGTAAACAGAGCTGTCCCTCGGTGTCCCTGTGCCTTCTGAGGAGTGCAGAGCCTGAGCTGGTCCTGCTGGCTGGAGCTCATCCACTGACCAGAGGCAAAAAGCAATTTTAGCCAAATTAAAGTGCCTTGGAAGGAAAATCATCCCTCTTTTCCCTGCTTCCAAAGTTGTGTTGCTGGTCAGTAGACATCCCTTCATGAGCCAGTGGTCACCGAGCGGCAATTAAACTAAGCTGAAGGTTTAGGAGCAGTTTGGAAATTGTTTATAATGAGCTAATCCATTATCATTAGAGAACCAGAATGCAAGAGGGGAAAAAATCCACCTCCTCTCTCTCCAACCTCCCCCTTCCCACCCCTATTCCTGAGCTCATTCCTGTTCACGGCACTGCTGTGGGAAATGTTCTCAGCAGACAGCTCAGAGTGTTGGGGTGTACCCCTGTGATGGTGACAAAGGTGTGTGTGTGCCTTTGTCCCCAGGATGGAGCAGACCTGCCCGTGCTGGCTCTCTGCAGGCAGATGTCAAGTGTGGAAGTGCAACAAGTAGCTGCAAGGCTGGGATTTGAGTGGGGGGCACTCACAGCTGCATCAGGCAGTGATCACACAGCGGGGGCTCAGAGCCCAGGGTAAGAACTGGGCCCCCATCAGCCCAGCACCAAAGGAAAAAGGAGCTGTGCCTTTAAGTGTCCCTGCAAGATGTCTGCAGTCGGGGCTGCCTCTTGTTTTGAAGAGGGAGTGCTTGGGGGCTAGTTCCAGAGCTCAGTGACAGAGAGGAAACAGGGCCAGGAATAAATGGCCTGTTGATTTACTCAAGTTACATCATTTTCTTCCCCTCAAGAGCCTATAAATCTCACGCTCCTTGTAAAAACAGAATTTAAAAACAATTGAGAGCTTCTGAGACGACCCCATAGCTTCCAGCCGCTGTGGCCTCTGAATATAGAGCTGCCTTTCACAGGCTGGACCACTTGTTTCATATTAGATACTGGGGGAGCCCTGCTTCCAGCTAAGCAGCAGAAGCTGTTAAGATATTTTATAGTCGTCCTAGTGGTTTAGATAACACTCTCCCCATACATATCACGGGGCTTTAGCTAAATAGCAGAGCTTCCTGACTCAGCCACGAAGCTCAGAGAGTCATTAATTCACACGTTCAGGTTTCTCCTCTCTTCAATAATATTTCTGATCAAAGTCACCCAGTCTGGCAGAGTTGCCTCTGTTAAAAAGTGGATTCTTCTGATTATTGAACAATTTATGGCCTCTTTGCTCAAAGGGTTTGCAGTTGAAGAAAAATGCTCAACTGTTGAGCTTGCTGCAGTGCTCATTAGTTTGGCCTTCAATCTCACATATGAAGAATTTTTTTTAATTCAGCAGGGATTTGTGTTTTATTATTTTTTCATCACTAGTAGAATATAGTGGCTCTTTCCATAGCTAGGTCAGCCTTTTGGATGGTTATCAGTGTTGTGAAGGGTGAACAAGGGGCTGGAATGGAACGATGCATATTGTGATGTAGCACTGCCCCAGCACCTACGGGCTGGATGCACCATGGAGAGCTGGTGTTTCATCTGTCTCTAGGAGCAGCCAAGTCTTGGTGATGACTTTTGTACTTGTTACACAGTGCTGTGGAGTTTATGGAGAGAGGACTGGATTTACCAACATGGGTCCTTGTTCCTTAATCTGTGGCAGTAAAAGCTCCAAGTCAGGAATCTCCAGGAACCTTGAAGAACCTAAGGGGCTTTTCTCAGTCTATTTGCAGCCCTTTGCCACTGCTTGGACCAATGTGATATTGTACATAGTGATGTCAGAGGCATTTCTCAGTCTGCTCCAAGCTTTCTAGTGGCTAATATCCAAGTCTTAACACCAAAGCCCTGAAGTTCTGCTCTCTTTATTGCAGCTGATAAGCTCTGAAGTGGCTTCTATACTGTTAGGTATGTAAGCATATAAAAATCTGCAGTTCAAGCCACTTCTTAGACACTGTGAGTGAAGATTGTTCTTTTTGGTCAGCAAGGGGGAGAGTTTGTATTTTGCTTATCAAGGGCTGCTTTGATAATGATACTGTGGTTAAGTGCCGGAAGAGTAGAACTAAATAGTGAAACCAGCAATTCCTTCTAGACTGATTTTTTTTTTCCCCAAGAAAAGAAATAAACATACAAGTTGACATAATTAAAAAATGCGAGTATTTGCTCGTTTCTGGCGTGCTGCCATCCCAGAGTTAGCACAGGGCTGAGGAAGGAGGAATCCCTGCAGGCACAATTCATATAAACTGAGTGGATTTACTTATCATTTATGAAAACAAAAAGAAGGTATCTGATTAATCACTTTGCAGATTGAGGTCTGTGTCGTGATGGTTTAAGCAGCAGCTTTATCGCGTGCTCTGTCCCCACGACATTCTGAGTTCAATTTGCACTTTCTTTGTAGAAGTTTCCAAATGTGACTCAGTGGCTGGGTTAAAACATCTGGTGGAATCTTTCCTCTCCAAACCTTTAGCTTGAGGGAACTCTGTTAATGGCAAAGAATGCCTGGAGGCACGAGGACACACACGTGTGTGTGGAGGTATGTGCACACACATCCAGCCTGGGGCTCATCCACGAGGCTTCTGACCAGCCAGTGCAGGAATAATGCAATTTGAAGACTTCATGTGGTGGTAATTGCTGCTCGAGGCCTCACTGTATTTTAGTGCAACGTCACAGAAATGTTTCAGTGTATATAGTGAAGAGTAATTGTGCTTATGACTGTAGCTGCACTTGAAATGCCTTTCTGACACCTAAATATTTAACTAATGTTTTTTTTTTTTGTCAAAGCTCTCATTCAGAAAATGTCCACAAGGATGCACTGGGCTGACTGTGAATAGCCAAGTTAATTTTGTAATACATGGAGTTAAGCCCTAAGAGAGTGGTAGGGATTACTGCAGGCATTCCTCCTGATTTGTGTGTCTGTCTTCCACGTTGTACCTGCACCCAAACTGGGGGCAAAGCCTGTCTGGGACAGTGAGAGCATCAGGAGAAGCTGAGGACAAAGCTTTCCCAGTGGAGAATAAAAAGTTACAGAGTAAACCTCCAAGTAATTTGAGAATCTGGAGTCTGTGCAAATCCCCCCATTCTGAAAAAAAGACTGTCTTTCATAAGGAAGACAAGTGCTCGTGACACTGGTGAGCTCCCTGCCATAAGCTGCATAAGAAAACCTGACAAAAGCTTTTGGGTGCAAAAAGGGCTTTTTGGAGCAAAAAAGGCTTTTGAGAGCAAAACCCCTTTGCCAACTAATACTTTTGAACTTGATTTTGCATCGTCCTAATAGCACTGATTTTGCACAAAGTTTTGTTGGAGGGGAAGAGAATCAAACCTGAACTAATCCACCTTGCTCTTGTATTCAGCAGTTTAAAGTTCTGGACATTTCAGCCCTTTTCTTACTGTGATGAATTTGCCTTCTCTTCATTCTGTTTTATGTCACTTAATTACCTTCATACTTCCAGTGCTGTGGAACAGAGTTTTATTTTTTTTTTAATTGGAGTGGAGGTGTTGTTTTGCTTAATTCCTCGTGCCTGCTGTTGCTGATATCCTTGTTTGTGTCGTGAGTTGGTTTCTGTCTTTCAAAGTTGCTGAAGTGCAGGGGGTTTGTTGGATGTGATATTGGATAAACACCCTGACTGACCAGCTGCAATCTTTGAACCAAGGAGATGGGGATCACACAAGTGTACTTAGCTCCTGATGGCAGATGGAGATAATTTTGGAGCCCACCCTGGTAAATCTCTGCCCCAGAAGGTGCCATTAGGTGGAATAAGGTGGGGATTAGTTCCTGACAGCTGTGGCTTGCAGGTAGCTGTGGCCTAGGGAAGACATGAGCTTACCTGTTTCTGGTGTGTAATTGCAAATAGCAGTATGCCATTTTCTAATGGTCATCCATACTGTATTTGGTCTTTTTTAAAAATACTTCTCAGGTTTTTGTGTGTGCTTCACTTACAGCTTCTGTTCTGAAGTCAGTGCAAAGTGCTTTGTGAACAGTGTTGTGTGGAAGTGCAGTGGGAGAGGCCCTTGGTAACAAACACAGCTCCTCAGCAGTGCGGTGTTGTTCCTCTGCCTGTGACACACATCTGCAGTTCTCTTTGGGTCCAGTTTTCTTTCTTGATGAGCCCAGCACTGCAAACCAGGTTAAAACCCAGTTCACATTCACCCCTGCACTGCAGAGTCTGCCTGTTCTCCTTTCAAAGAGGACAATGCTGGTTTCCCCATCTCCAGGAGCCACCCCCTTGACCAGCTCCCGGAGTGTTTGGTGAGTAGAAGTAGGTTCAGAATCCAAACGGTGCACACAGTATTTTCTTTCACCGAGGTATTAAAAAGCAACTAAGAAAGAGACCTCACAGATGCCAAGAACTGTTGAGCATTGAGTTGTAGCCTCCATGGTGCTTCAGTTCCTCCGCCCGGTAGATAGGCAGCGTTTTTCATGCTGTTTGACAGTTATCTCCTCAGCAGCATTACTGGGCTTATACATCTCCTTTCAGCAGCTCCAGATAGAGCTGACAGCAGGGGGATGCTGTTTTGTCTCAGCGAAGAAAAAAAAAAAAAAGGTGGTCTTTTGGCAGTAGCCAGGGCCACACTCAAGCACCGAGGGGCACAATGTCTCCTCTGTCTCGGAGAGAAAATAGCTTCTGACAGGAATCAGCTTTCAGTCAACTGCCAGGCATCTCTCATTATGGGAGGCCCGACCTGCAGGCTGCTGTGCAGATAACCTGTTATCAGAGGAGATTGAACGCCGAGTTCAATTGCCTCGCGCTGCTGTTTCTGCAGGTTCCGGGGGAAAAACGTAAAATATCATCCCGAGGAGGATTTGTCAAAGTTGGAAAAACTGGCAGGTGAAGGCAGGCAGTGCCCCTCAGCGGGTGTGTGAGTGTCAGAGCCTGCGTGTGCCTCTGCTCCTGCTGCTCTGCCCTGCTGAGGCCCTGGGGACAGAACGCTGCTCCTCTGCCCGGCCCCTGCGCTGGAGCAGGCGTTGGAGCGAGCTCGCGTGGAGGCTGAGCCTGACGTTTGGGCTTGGAGATTTTTCTGACACGCAAAGTCTCGTGACTCAGTGTTCCTGAAAAAAATCCGTGAGCTGACCCTTGCCACAGCCTTCTGAAATGGGAGTTGCTGCCCGGGTAGGCAGAGGCAGGGAGAAGGGAAGGGCAGCCCTTAACTCTGCTGTGTCCCAGCTGAAGGTCTGTGTTCCTGAGGCACTGCACCACAGCATCTCCTCTCTGTTGCTTGGATGTGGGGCACAGGGCCCCACTGATAACCACAGCCTTTCATGTTTCATCTCAGGCATCTAAAACACCCAGATTCTCTGAAAAAAAAAACCAAAAAGCAAACCAAAAAGAAAAGAGAAAGCAAAATCTGTTGTGGCTTCTGGAAGATCCATGGCAAATACAGTGATACCATATGATTGATAGCTTTAGGCTGGCTTTTCCTAAATTCACAGTAGTTGCAATCCAAGCATTTTCTTTAATCCGTGTCTCTTCTGCATCTGAAATTGAAGAAATCAGCTGCTGCACCCATTTCCTTGAGCCCTTACCCACACACCTTTCTGTGCACTGGGAGTTGGTTTTCTTTGAGGCCATTTACAATTAGGGCCAACAAAGTTAGATGGGCCTATTAGAGTAATTCTGTTTCTGCTGACAATAAGTTATTTGACCTTCAGGCTGATCATGTTTCTGATACAGAATGGATCAGCTCACTGGCTTACCTGCTGATAATGTGAAATCCATTGCATTGACATCTGGGATGCTGCAGCTGGACTGTCTTTAGAGGCAGAGAAGGAGTGTCAAGGAAGAACATCTCACCTTAAAAAAGCTTTTACATCCTCTAGAAAAATGTCTTGAAATTAGGACATTTTTCTTTCTCCTGGCTGGGGAGAAAGGTCTTCTGAATAATTCATTCCAGATTAACCATAGTAGCTGTTTGTTCAGGCTGCCTGGAAAGGTGATCAAAGAATTAGGAGGGAATGAAAATGAAGCTGGAAGCTTCACCTGTAGATGCAGTTGAACATTCTGAAGTTGAACTGGGATGCTTTAATTACAGCAGCATTTTGAAAGTTGTGTGCCAGATCCATCTCACTCATCCTTCCAAACTCTTCCTTCTAAGGCTCTGATTTTTTCTGAATATCTGATGGGGAAGGGGTGAACAGGCACAGCCCACGTGTGTGTACTCAATGGGCCTTTGGAAGGAGCCTGGGTTTTGCAGGGAGGGCAAGAAGGGTTTGTCAGTCTGACCAGTGATGTTCCCAATGGGAACTCTGCTTCTTGCTGCAGAGCTGGCTGGAGCTGGCATCAGCACTGCAGTGTTGGGTTCTCTTCTGTTCTGTGATTTTAGGCGAGTCACTTTTCTCTGTGCTCTCCTCGATGTGTACAGATTGCTACAGGATTCTCAGGGAAGGTATTCTTGAGGCAGTGTTTATGTTTTGCTGTCCTTCTATCGAAATACAGGAAAGAGCTGTACAGGCAAAGGGTTCCTTTCTTCTACCATGCATGGAGAAGGACCTGTCTGAAATCCTTGTGTCATGGGATCATACTTGGATCAGCTGCAGCAGCAAATGTCTGTTCATTTCTCTCACCCCTCAGACCAAGCATCTGGTGCTCCTTGTAACCCTGTCTTGATCTTTTTACACCACCTGCCTCAGGCTCTGGAGCAGTGACAAAAATAAAGAGGAGAAAACACACAAAGCTCATCACGAGTTCAAAGGACCACAGACACTTTGTTAAATGCAGGCTCTTTGTGCTATCTTGTACATGACATAGTTTGCTGAACAATTTGGGGACTACTGTACACTGTCAGCCATCACTGTCCCACCAGGGGACACGGGGACCTCTGAATGCAGTGAGGAGAAATGCTTTCATGTCACTTTTATCTGACACTGGACGCCTGAGACAAGTTTACTGAGGTAGCACGGGATTCTTTTTAATAAATAGCAGTAGGATCCTGCCTGGCTCTCCTGGGGTCTGTATGGACTGTCCTGTTTCACTGGGTCACTCATCTGAGCCAGGATGAACCATCCTGTAGGATCATCTGGCCTGTGGGATGGTTCCCTTTTCCTCCTGTTGTCCAGGTGGCTCTGGATAACCTCACCGGTGCCCACCTACCTCAGTCCCTCACTTGAGCAGTGAGATACTTTGTTGAAGAAATCATAGGAAAAGTTTTAGTAGCCGTAACTATGTAAAGCAATTTTACTGCTAGGTTTGGAGGTTTTGTATGTTGCTAATTTGCAAAAGATTAAGTAAGCTGCAGGCTGAATTATGACAATCAGCTCAGACATAAGGACAGTGCACAGCTTCTCAGCAGGGACTGAGTGTAAACCCAAAGGGGTAAAGCATGCTTTAACTGTGGGGTTGTACAAAACAAACTTGTTAGACTTATGAAGGCTAACAGGTAATTCTGAAGGGATGATGTTTAAATGTTGTCTCACAAGCAAACGATTTTTCTCCAGAACTGTTAAGGCAATCCATGTATTTCTTCCACTTTAGATTTTCCTGCATGCTCATCTCGTAGTTACCTTTTTTGTCCCCTCTCCTTTCCCCACTGGAGCTTCTCAGCTCGAGTGCTGGGACTGTGACTGACAAACTGCTGCCCCAGCCAGGCTGAGAATGGCCAGGAGTGAGAGTCACTGGGAGTTCTGGCCTTCTGCAAGAGAGAACACTCCCTGAAACCAACCATTCCTATTGCTGAAATTTCTCAGAATTCGAGGTGATTCTGATTTTAATGCAAGTGTATTTTAAATTTCTAAGATCTTTTTATAAAGAGTAGATTGTGTTAAAGGGGTTTTGCAGATCGAGGTTTCCTGCGTTCAGCAGAACAAAAGTAGATGGGAAGATGGTGTTTCTTTTATTCTTTAAAGACACAGAGCCAAAGGACTTTGTCACCTGTTAGCTGCCCGGTAGAAATAAAATCCTATATTTGCAGCCATGATTCAGGGTCAAGAGGTAAGGAGATAAGGCCCGTCTTTTGTGAATGGGAGCTTGACTTTCAGAGAGCAGGAAGTCTGCATGAATGCGGGGAGAATGGCAGGAGTCAGGATGGTGAAACTCCAGCCCGCTCTCATCTGATAAGAAAGAGACACTAAACTTAACACTGACAGGGCGGCTGGGCCGGGAGGTGCAGGAGAAAGGCAGCCGCTGGCCTGCCCGGGGTTTGTTTTGTGTATTTACAACCAAAGCAATAACATCGTTTGGTGTCTGGCGGTGGGAACGCTGCTGACCCTCGCTCCTCTCGCTCTCCCTTTCTGCTGCCCCCTTGCCCGGCTGCAGGAGGCTGCCTGCCGCTCGGGAGGGATCCCCTGCCAGCACCCGGGGGCCTTTTCCTGTGGAATTCCAAGCTGGGATTGTCAGCCTGCCTCGGGAAGAGCCGGATATATCCCCGAATTATCCACGCTCCTGCTTTGGGGTGGGCCGGGCAGAAGGGCTCCTGAGGGATGCAGGGGAGCAGAGGGCCCAGAGCCACCCATGTGTCCCAGCCCATGGGGGCTGCTTGACATGCTGGGGGAGTCCCTGGGGGGACCCCACCGACCTGGGCTTTGTTCTGCTTGTCACTGCTTGGTGAGCAAGGAGAAACGGGGCTGAGGTGGCTTTCCTTCCCCTCCTCGGGCTGTAAACTTGTGTCTAAACAGAAACTGGTCCAATGAAAATAACACTATGTTACTTCAAAATCTATATTGTGATTTCAGTTGTTTCCTAGGCTGTGTAAATGTAATTAGAATTTGCCTGCATCAAGCAGCAGTTCCCCAGAAAATCATCAATTAATTGATTCCAATTACACGTAATTGTTTCTCATACATTTCAATTAGTCTGCTGTGTTGTTACCAGCAGTACTAGTCAATTATACAAGTCATCAACATGCCTTTAATAACTGTCATGAAAAGAAGTTGTGAAAAAGAGTTTAGGGAGGAAGGACAACATTCTGGATGTCAAAAAGTGCTTATTACACTGATTTATTGTTCAGCTGCAGGGATTTCTAGGGACAGAGACAATAACCACATCGTGCAAGTCAGAGGTTTTAAATAGGTAAGGGCTGGGAACGTGGGCTAAGGGAAGGCAGTGCCACATCCCTTTTTTTCCACAAATACGTGGAATAAGGCTGAAAATTAAACTGTCTTAATGGTAATTAGCATCAAAAACATGATGTCACCATCCGTGAAGGGCAGTTATATTTATTTTATTAAAAAGGAGTTCATACTTGCAAGAGGAGTGTAGGGCCAGATTTTCCAGTGTGTCTCAAAGTGCTGTGCTTCTCCTTGTCCTGTGTCTGATCACACAAGTCACAGAGATCTATCAGAGGTATAAAAATAATCAAGCATCAGCTTTGCAGACCTCCCAGCAAGTACAAACTTCAAACACAAACCTCTTTGAACGGAAAACGTTTCTAAACCCATTTTTTCCAGCAGCCTCTGCCCCTTCCAGTTTCCTGTTGTGAACAGGTCCAGTGCATTCGCACAGAAACTGATTTGCTCACCACAGACCAGTTCAGTTCACACCTGTCTCGTGTGAGGTGTCATCTCAGCCCCTCACAAACCAACCACCTCTGGGTACCTTTGTGCTGCTGTCCCTTTGGGCCCTGTGCCTCTGGAAGATGCTGCTGCTGCTGCTGCTGGGTGTGTGCCTGAGCCCCTGGGAGCTGCAGGTTTCATTTTACAGGCATTTTAATGCTGGGCTGCCTGGTGGTGCCAGCAAGGAGCACAAGGGGATTTATGGGGCAGCTTCTCCCACGGAGCAGGCAGCAGCCACCGCAGGAGGACCCCGAGTCTCAGCACTCGTGTCGCCCATGGATGTAACCAGAGAGGGTAGGAAAGATTTTTGCTAAACTCTCCTAATGCCGAGGCACTAACACTTGCCACTGGTGCTTTTTCCATCTGCGAGGCCCTTTGGAAGCAGGACACAGCAATGTGAAAGGGAATTCCAGTGGGAAAGCGTGCACGTTGCTGAGTGTGTCCTGCTGGCTGTTCCGCTGCTTCTTTACAGCAGGTGCTTCTTAGGAAGGGGAAATTTTGCAGGTCAATTTGAAAGATTAACCAGAATGTTAATATTCTTAAACCTCTGCCTCAGTGGTCTTTAAATCAGGCTCTAATCTCACTCCACGTTTTGTGTAATATAACACAATTTATTGGGCTCCAGTTCTTCCAGACTGTACCTACACACAATAAGGCATCCTGCCTAGAAGGATCCCTGCCCCAGATGGAAACATCACTCAGCTTTGCCCCTGCCTCTGAGCTGCACAGAAATCCGAAGGACAAAAAACGCAGAGATTTATCAAACCAATAAAGCTAATGAAATAATTAACAGCAGAAGAATTGCAATGATTACAGTGGATATTTTCACATTGATTAGAGATGTAGTTTTATTACAAATATTTAAAATCGACTCCCAGCTACAGCAGCAGCTTCTAATTTCAGACATTCTGAGAGAGTTCTTGGAGTGCAGGTCACTATTTGTGCCCAGCTTTCATTCCTCTGTGCATTGCTACTGTAGAGGAGAAGAGTGGGATTGCATCTGGAGGGGGTGTTCTGGCTTATGGAACTGGTGATGTTCTGGTGGCTGCAGAGGGGGAAGGTTTAGACTTCTTCAAAGTCAGGTAATTCCTCTGTTTGTGATATGTTCAAGAAATGGCAAACTCAAGTTGGTTACTCCTCAGAAGTTCTGCAGTAATGAAAAATTGTTTTTCCCTGGTTTTGCTTGTAGAGTGGAGGTGGCAAAGGAAGCTGTATTATCATTATTATTATTATTATTATTATTATTATTATTATTATTACTATTACCCATTTTCAGTTTTTTCTGTCTCCATGTCTCTGTTGTTGTCTGACAGAAGTAGATGGAGTTGGCTGGCTTTGGCCAGTCCTCTCATGAATAATGACATAATTTCCCTTTGCAGTCATCAGTAGAAAGCCAGCCAGATGGCTCTCCTGTTGTGACAGCTAGACTTGGCTGTGAAGTTTTAGAAGAAAATGTCTACATTCTTGAATGTACTCTTTAGATTTGGACAGCACTGAAAAATAAAAAGGAGGTATTCATACAGCAGGCTTTTAAAAAAATTCCCTTGTAAAGGTATTCTCCCTTAGCTGTTGTAGCTTACATGTGCCACAAATGGCTCTTGCAGGTATCCCTCTAATTCTGATATAATGCTTTAAAAAGTCACTCAGGAATAAAACAGGATTCCCAGATTCTGTTCTGGACTCTGTGCTGCCTCACAGTGCCTGTACAGGTTGCTGCCCTTGATGGATCCTCTGTTTTATTGTCTGGAACCATGGGTTAGGACATGGCAGGACTGTCCATGGTATGCTTGGTATCCCTAAAAAACAAACAAAAAATGCCACTGCTCCCAGGTGATGCTGTTATCCTCATCATTTGTACTTATGAACCTCAAATTCTGTTACTTTGAGCCCCTTGTGCCAGACATTGCCAGAAAATCCTCGTTGCCAGAATGTGTCCCATTGCCAGAACCCCCATGTTGCAGGTAGGCTGCTGGTATTTGTGTATTTAATCACTGACTATTTTTTCCATTGGAAAAAGAATCATCTAGAATCTAAATATATGTCTGCAGAGGAATGTGCTGTGTACAGATAGATTTTTTTAACAGGTTTCTGACTGTCATGCTGTAACAACCACTAATTCAAATAGGCTGTGGGTAAGCTGAAAGTATTTGAAATCTAATATTTTGAATGTTGTCAGTAGAATAGCATTGCTGAGGCTACTCTGGGTGGCTTGAAAAAGCCCATTATTCAGTAGAGTGATAAGAGTATCTGCAATTTAATTAATATTGGTGATTTTTTGATGTGTGTGGACTCCATTCTCAACAGAGTAGAGATGTAGCACCGAACAAAGCCTGGGGTCCTGGGGTCAGGGACTGTCACTATGGAGCTGATATCAGTTACAGAACAGACAGGAACAGATTTCGTTTATCTGACACTGAGCATTGTGCTGGAAAAGTTGGCAGTGCTAATAATTACAGATGTGAGTGCTCACTAAAGAAACCCTGCTTAGCATGTAATCAATCTTCACAGAAGAGAAGAAAAGGAGAAAAAATGAATCAGCCCACACCTGTGAGGTTACAGGGAACTTAAAAGGCACAGAGAAAGTAAGATCCCTTCTTAGGCAAACACTGGCTGCTTTCTGAACACTCAGACTGCAGCTCTGAATAATATCTGAGGGAAAACAATCCCACTGTCCATTTCTGACCCCTTCCCTGCACTGCTCTTTGTGCCATTCCTGCTGGGCACCTTTTGGTGCTTCTTAAATAACACTGCATGGCAAGGTTGGGGGGGTTCAGTGTTAAGGCAGAAACATCATTAAGATCAGAAACATCAGCACAGTGAAATCTGAATTTTGTCATGTTTTAGTCCTCAGGAGAGGGCAATGGCCTCGGTCAGCAATGCACTCACAGGACCCTCAGTTGAGTCGTTGCTGGGCTGAGCTCACCTGTGTGCTGGACGCTCATTTTCACCTTTGTTTTTGTCCCCAGACCTTCCCCTGCTTTGGAGTACTGACTAAATCTGTGCTCCTTGCTGGGCATCTTCTTGTTGCAAAGCTTGGTGCAGCAGACAGAGGAGATGCTTTGAACTGAGGGAGAAGGAAGGAGAGGTTCTGGAGCCATCTGCCTCCACCAGCAGGATGGTGACTGGCTTACTTTTATCATATTCTACTTTCCAGCCACCTCCTTTTCATACAGATAATATAAAAAGTCAAAGTAGATTACTGAAACACAGCTGTTTGTTTGCAGAATCTCCTAAGTTGCTAAGAAAACAGCAATAATGCAAAACTCTCAGCACTTCCCAGACTTCAGCTTTTAGAGGTCAGTGTATCACAGTCTTGAACACTCCCTTAGAGAATAATTATTTTTTGCAAACTTGCATCGATCCAGTCCAACTTTCCAGAAATGTGCTCTGCACAGCAGGTATCCTATGCACTCTCTTCCACATCTTCAGGAAGTAAAACTGGCAGAAAACTCAATAAACCAACTCTTTTCCCATTGATCATATTTGGATTCCGAGATTTTAGCAGGCAGCACGGTGCTCAATTATTAACTAAACATCATCATTCCCAGGGGATGGGAATGGGCTTTAGGAAAACAAAATAATCCTGCACATTGACTGGACAAAGGGATATCATCAGCAGATGGAAAGGGCTCCTGCCACGGAGTCCAAGGGGAACGTGTGTTTCCAGGCAGGGTATGGAGAAGGCAGTGAGTGCAGAGACACAGCTGTGTGCAGGCTGTGCCTGGGACAGAGGGGACAGCAGCCCTGTCACTGCACTGCCCACCCTGCAGCAGTTCCATGCTGAAGCTGCTGCCAGGTGCTGGGTGTTCTGTGGGCATCTGCACTGGGTGGGAAGGGCAGGACCCACCCCGGGCTCCATGGGGCTGGGCTGAACTGGTTGGGACTCTGTGCACTGAATTCTGGATGAGAGCAAAGCCTCGTGGCACAGCCCGTTGAGAAACTGCTGAGCTGTCCTGGTGCTGTGACTCACAGTGCTGAGCTTGGCTGTCAGGTAATTCTCTATGTATTTTGACTTCTAATAAAGGCTGGATTAGGCCCTGGAGACATTTGACATCATTTGAAAAATACGACATAAAAAAATTCCCCACTGTTCTTTTGCCAGAAAGCCCAGGTACCTTCAGTGGTAATGTAGGTGACAAGAAAAAGAAAAAATACTTCCACATTGAGGTAATACTTCCATAATATTGCAGATTCTGTGGCCACACAGAACTAATGATCAGATTAGTTCCTTTCTGGTCTTTTTGTTTTTCTTACTGGGAAAAAAAATTTAAAGGAGGAGGACTTGGAACAAAACATTGTATTGAGATGACATTGTAGTGAAATGTCCTTTGGGGACTGGGTTTTATCATGGAGATGTGGCCAGATAAGAGTTTTGCATTTCATACTGGTTTCTTCTCAGAAGAGTCACTGTTGGGGTGGGCCAGGTCTGGGGTGACTTGGTTTGAGAACAGATCCATTATTCCCCAGGCTGCTGTGGCTCCATGGGACACGTGTGTCACATCAAAGAGCCCTGGAGCATGGCATGGCAGAGCTACCCAGGACCTCCTCATGCATCAGTACCATACTTTGAGGTTCTAGAGCTCTTCCTGAGTGTGAGCAATTAATACTGACCCCATCTGAAGGAGATGGATTAATTAATGCTGACCCCATCAGCAGGACACAGTGGTGAGTGGCCACTTTCAAACCCACCCAAGCAGGGCAGAGTGAAGCCCCAGAGCTGGTGGGGACAGGGGCACAGATCCTCATCCCAGGAGCAGTGGTGCCTCCTGAGCAGGCAGGGGGAACAATACAGCCTTTGTGATGGGCTTTGCTCTCTCTGCTGCAGTGGAACCTTCTTCCCCCAGTGTGATTTTACTTTGGTTTTCAAAAATGACTTTTCCTGGCGTGTTGGGGATGGAAAATGTTTATCGGGTTTTGCTTTTGTTTATATCACTTGAGAAGAGTCATTCTGACGTTCCTGGTCACTTTAATCCATGCAAAATATGTCAGCCCAATGTGTTTATGTTTTCTGCTCTCTGCATTTAGGCAGCCTCTTTTACAGCTTTCAGCAGGACACTGAGTTTTTCTGGCAGCTCATGTTCTGACACGGTGTTACCCAGCAGGGGAGAAATAAAGGGAGGATGTTTAGGTTAATGTGGTTTAATAAAAGATCTGGTTTTAAGTCTGGGAAAGGCATAGAGAAGAGTCTTTATCCCAGTGTTGATTGTAAAGGATCTGTTAGTCTCCAAACTCAATAACAGCTTTTGGATATAAGAAAATAATACGGAAGATCAAGTGATTTTTCATCGTTTAGCTGTCGGGAACCAAATTGTCAGAGTTGTGAATTTTACAGCTGTTGGATCCCACAAGTTGATCTCCCCCAGTTCTGCTGTTAGCTCACTAACCAAAGAGAAAAATGTAGCTGAGAACAAGATGCTCTTTTAAAAAGCAGAGAACAAAAGGCAGTTAGGAAGAGAACATTCAAGTTGCTATGCAAACTACGTTTTAAGATTCCACAGATCTTCAAGTGGTTAGAAAAGCACCCCCAGGGAAGAGAATTGGGTTTTACCAGGAGAGCCACAGACAGAATATGCTCCCAAGGTGGAGTTCAGCTGCCCAACCCAACTGTGGGTGATAGGCTGTTCATTCAGCTCTTCTCCTCTGCTGGATGGACTTCCAGCATCTTTAGAGGGACATTTTGCAATATGATGCCAGACTTCAGGGGACTGTTTGGTTTTAATTCCAAAGCAGTGAATTCATTGAGCAAAATTTGGTGTTTCTCTGGTGCAAAGGGATTGTGTGGTTGGGGGCTGCAGTGACTGTGGCTGTCCTGGGTGCCTGAGGACAGACGTGCAGCTGCTCTGTGCTGGAACTGGATTTTCAGTTTGCAGACTCTAGAATGGGAATTTTTGGTTTTACGACCCCCCCCCCCGTAATTATTCCAGGATCACTGGTTCTACTGCCTAGAGGTTGAAATCAAGTCAGAGCAAAGATTATTACCACAATTTTATAGATGGGACGTTAAGAAAAAAAATGCAGAGAACATTCTGGAAGTGGCACTGAACATCAGTGACACACTGGGGCACGTGGCTGAGCTTTTTGTCCTCCCAGCCCCAGCCTGGGGCACCAGATCATCTTTCCTGTTCAGTGCTCTGAACAGAGAGGCATTGCCAGCTGCACACCCAGCATTGTTTTGCCTGGCTCTGAGGGGATGCTCCATCTTTTCTGTGGCTGGTGCCTATTTTGGTGTCCAAAGCCCTCCTGATTTAGGCAGTGGTGACCAACGTGCCCACAGTGTGTGTTACGTTCACTGCCATTTCAGTCTGAGGAATTTTTCCACACCATCTGGTTTGGTTGCTTTTTATTTGAAATACCATGTAACAGGCCCTTTTGACTGGCTTTAAAACACTCCTGTCCAGATTCCTGGCAAAATACAGCTTAGAAAAAACTTTTACTACATTTATAGTAGGTAAAACAAGGTAAGACTTTCTGGCCTTATTTTAGTCTCCAGCTGGTTAGGAGCTGCTGTGCTCAGGATCTGCTGCTTTTTCATCCAGTATCCGGTTTGTGAGATGTAGAGGAAGGATTTTTATCTGAAGAAATTAGGAGAAAATGCTGTTGTAATTTTCTGATATGGGAAGAGAATTCCACCGTCCAGCCAACAGGAATAAATCTGTATTTTTGTGAATACTGGACCTTGGTGATGTAGTGGTGATGATGGGAGAGAAAAGCAGCTGTATTGTGAATGCGGAGTGATGGAAGCGTCCCAGTAGCTTTGGTCTGAAATTACAGTAATAATTCTTAAATTATAGCAGTCAGAAGTTAATGTATTTCTGCTCAGTATTGTCAGTGGCAAACCAGAGCCCATTAATTTCCCACTCAGTGTTTGTTTGAGAAATCATCCCCTGTCAGCTGCTGCTGGTGAACTTGTCTGGGAGCTGCATTCCTAGACATGCTCTCTGTCTCCCAGCGAGGGTCCTATCCCTGCAGGAGATAAGATACAACCGGTATTCACCAGGAGGTGTCAACGGGCTGCTTTATGACACATGATGAGTGATAAAGGCTGGGGAGAGGTGCTGATGTGGCCACATTAGTTAATGAGGTCATAGCTGAAGTTGCTGCCCCACTGATAACCTGCAAATCCAAATAATGTGAAGATATCAGTAGGGTGTTTAGAAGTCCTGTCCCCATATTCTCTCGCTGTCCATCACATTCAAGCACCCAATAAAAAAAAATGATGATGCTTCCAAAAGGGTAACACTCATTCTTTCTGCAGCTCCTGGAGCTGCTCTGAGGTCTGGGCAAGCAGTGGGGTATCAGGAATTTCTGCTCAGCCTTGGCAGAGTGCTGTCTTGGAGAGCCATGTGCTCTTTTTGTGTCTGAGAAGGGAATTGTTACACTGGATGGATGGTTCTGAGCATGGCTTCGTGTGCAGGTTGTAGAGGGCAGAGAGTTCAGTTTAAATCTACTAAAAATGGTGAAATCCTTTTTGTCACTATACAGATATCCAAAGAGTCACTGTCCCCACACAATGATCTTTTTCATTGATGATTCTAAATATGTGAAGGGAACACGCCTCGTGTCTCACAAAAAGCACTGGCTTTCAGGAACAGTATTTTTAGTAAGGAACAGAGGCTCCCGGGCAGGGACTGGCTGTGGGGAGTGATGGAGTGATGTGTGGGGCTGGGAGCATCAGCCTCGGAGGGCATCACAGGCATTGGGGAGCATTCAGGGGCTTGGGAGATGCCCCAGGGCTGGAGGGAGCAGAGCAGGTTTTTAGGACAGAGCTCTTTGCCTCTGCTCTGCTGAAGGGCACTTGGCTGGTCAGCAAGTGGTGGTGGTTGCTTGGCAGCTGTCAGAGCCATGTGAGAGGGCATTGTGCTGCCTTTATTCAAAAATCACATGTGATCTCATAGATTTGTAAATCATATTGTCACTTAATAATAAAAAATGCCTGGAATTTGGAAATCTGTTAAATGTGCTGCTTTTCCCCTTTTCCTCTGCGTAACCAAGTGGAGACCCGGCAACATCTTGTGCTGGTAGTGAACTTTCTGTCCTTCCCATCTTAGCAGCTCAGGTCTAATTTATTTAATCATTGGAGCAAACTTTCAAAGTGCTTCATGCTTCCTCCTTTGTTTCTGCAGTTCAGACGTATTTTTAGTGCTTGTTACTGAACTGGGTCTGTGCATTGGAGAAGAATTAATTATTGTTTTGGGTTTGTTGTTATTCAGACGTTCAAAAAAAGGGGGATTTACAGACTTTGAACACCTCAGGGGCTTTGTTACGTGCCAGTTGTATGTTGTTGGGGTCTTAATGGTGATTTGGGTTTTCATGTAAGTTCAGCAGTGTTGAAGGGTGACAGCCCTGCCCAGGGAAGTCCTGGGTTCCCCACACGGCCGCTGTAACCTCTGGAGCAGCACAGCCTTCCCTGGAGGCCCCGGCACTCTGCTGTGCCCCAAGGAGCAGCTCCAAACGTGGGAGGAGATCGCCCTCTCCATCAGGAGGAAAGAACCTCGGGTTAGGAGCTAAGCTCTCACCAAATGCTGTAGAAGTAGCTGAAGTTTCCCCCTTTTATCACAAACAAAAGTCAGTGATTCCATCGAGCTGTGTTTATGTGTTTGTAGCCTCCAGCTTTCCTAAATAGAGTCAACATACTATGGATTTCTTTTACAAACTTTTCTGATAGTGCTCCTCCTGGATGTTCCCAACAGGGATATTTCAGCTCTGCAGATTTAGGAGAGCATAAACGTTTCCTGCCTGTAAGAGCAGCTCAAAACTCACGTCCTGGGCATTGGCAGCTGAGTGTGCACAACCTGTGAAAAGCTGTTTTCCAAAGGCTTCATTTGCAAAAGTGCTAAGTACAGAACATATGCCTTTGCCTTCAGTGGGAGCTGCTAAGCACTCAGCACTGCTGAAAACAAGCCAATTTATTGTTGAGTCTTAATAGTTTTAGGAACAGAACTTCACCTGCCCCATGTTTGTGGATTTTAGCCATGAGGAACCCCTACTCTGTTGGGTATCAGCAGCATTTTGCTGGCATTGCATCCTCCTTGCTCACAGGCTTTGTGCTTTATAGGAGACCAGTTGAGTAACCTGGAGCATTTTAATGGCCCAACTGCCCCATAAACTGTGTCACAATCCATTAACCTGTCCCCCTTGTATAGTTGATCTCAAAGAAGGGACAGCATGGAACCTTTATGTTTAGCATGTAGATATTCTGTAGCTTTTCTTCCCAGTCCACAAGCCAGGTTTCACACAGCACTCTGGGGAGGTGAAGCCAGGCCAGAAACATCACCCCAGGGTTTGGAGCTGCCTCCTCCAGAGCTTCCAGCTCCTGCCCCTCTCCTCCAGCTGTGACAGGTGGGCATTATGTTCCCTGTAAGATAGGCATGTGGGCTGCTACTTAATGGTTTATAAGAATGTTTTCTGGATAATGGAATAAATACCCAGTCCTTGCTGAAGTTCCAGACTCCTCAGTAAGGTGGAGGTAGCATCTCCATGTGGTTGGTTTTATTTTTTTCCTGTGGTAGAGAGTAAGTTCTTCTGTAGTCCCCAGCCCTGCACAGAACCATAGGGAGAGCTGGGAAAATGGTGGCTGGGGTGATGTTTCAAGGAACCTTAATATTTGAAGCCTCTGAACACCAGAGAAACAGGTTCTAGGCACATTGTCCTGAGTTCTTCAGACACATACAGGTCCCTGCACAGGGACTTTCACACTCAACATCCTTGTGTACCTCCCCAGTTTAGATCAAATGGAGGATGCTGAACATTTAATTGCACAGATCATGGTCCTGGCCCTGCCTGGGAGATGATCTGCAGTTCTTCCCCAGGAGCCATTGATTGCACATGTCAGCAAGATGCTGCCCTGCTGGGCCCAGGGTCAGGAGGCTGCAGAGGGTTCAGCCTTGGAATGCTTGGAGCTCTCAGTGTTCCTGCTGAGTTCCTGGGGACCTCAGTTGGGCCTGTGCTTTGTAATGAGCTTTCCAGCCACCCAGAGATGACTCTCTGAACTAATAGCAAAGTGCCAGACAACAGCAGTGACCTATGGTGGTGCCTTTCTCTGGGAGGTTTATTTTCTCCCATTTCCCTCCTAAATCTGTGTTGATGCATTTTTCCAGGGCCCAGTGCCATACCAGCCATTCGTGTTACCTCTTCTGATTTGGCTCTTCTTCTTTTTTGTCTTTCTAAAATCTTTGCTAAAAGAGTGCAAGTAGTTCTCACCTTCAGCTCTTCGTGTCGTGCAGTCCTCCTAACCTTGCCTGCTTTGCCTTGGAAAAGAGATGTTGTGTTTGGATCACTTTTTTTAGGACACGGATTTTAGGTAAGAAAACCCCAGCCTGGTTTCATGGCTGGTTGGAGTGTGAGTTAAACTCTGCTCTGGGGTACCTCTGCTCGATCATTCTATTCATTCTCTCCTTTTTTTCTATCTCACTCTTCCTCCCTCCATGGGCCCAGCCTCTGTGATTAAGTCTGCAGCTCTCCTGCTGTTTTTAATAGGCCTGTAGACCTGACCATCTGATGAGAACCAAACTGCACAGCGTGCTCCTGAATACTTTCACTGGAATCTCCTAATGCAGGGTATTAATCATTACTGTCAAACCATTCAGGCCCTAAATATGTCCACCCAGTATAAAATTATACTAAACAGGAGGGGAAAAAGGACTTGGCCCATATTAAAAGCAGACATTAGACAGTCCCCTGACTTCTCAGGCATGATGGCCGAGGGCACTGTCCAGTCTGACAAACAATGGCTCATTCAGCCTGGGCTCTGGGTGATTGACGTTCATAAAAGTTTCAGAAAATAAGCATAATGAGTTAAAGGAAATATAGAAAGGCGTGGCTTCCCCTGCCATTTACCAACACAAATTCCTGGGAAATAGTTTGCTTGTGTATGTAGTTCAGATGCATCTACCTCGGGGATCCTAATAAATATTTTGTGCGGTTGGGTCCTCTTCTGCTGCAATTAGAAAACAATAATTGCTAAATTAGTTGCTGTCATACTGGGTTATTGTATATACAGAGCTTGGGGATTTCTTGCTTCAGTGTATCACTTGAATCTGCTCCTGGGGAGTGCAGAGCACAGCGTGTTGGTAAAGCATGGGGTTACTTGACACGGCTGAAGAAAGGTAAGGCTCTTTCTCTCTTGGCTGTGAGTGAGACATGTATGTTTTAAACTCTGTTGTTTTATTCCTGAGCTGCCAGGGAATGCAGCCCCTAATATTAGAATGTGGTGGGGTTTTTTTGTTTTGTTTTTGTTTTTCCAAAAGGCTGTTTCTAATTCTCTGCAGTAAGAATGCCTTTATTCTTTGGACTCGGCAATAAAAGCTAATCGAGTGTAAAATAAAAGTTACACAAGGTGAGTGGTAAAATTTTATTATGACTGATGTTGGCTTTATTGATGACTCCAGTCAGTGTTATGAGGCAGGGCATAGCAGCAGCCCCTGGGCACTTTCCTGACAGACTTGTTCTCTTCAGGCACCCGGTGCCAGAGGGAGGATGGGCTCCCAGTTCCACCCTGGGATGCTCAGATGTGCCTGGAGTAGCTGTAGGAAGGCAAAGCTCTCCCATAGCAGTGACAATATTCCTAGGCAAAGGCAGGGAATTTTACTTTTCCAGCAAGGGCACTGCTTCCTGGGGGCTTTGACTGCCAGCACTAGAGAGGGCAGCTGGGCAGCACCCAGGAGCAGGCAGCTGCCAGGGCCAGGAGTTCCTCCCTTCTCCACCCAGGCTTTCTCCAAGCCACCCTACAGAAATCACTAGCCCATAGCATGCTGATGAAGGATCCCTTTGAGTGAGGGGGTCAGAGTACCCAGCCCCACTTGAGCAACAGATAAAAGGTTCCTGCTTCTCAGATTAGGTTTTTTACTTGCTTTCCACACAGTGTTTAGTTCTTTACTAATCTTTCCCTGTTTTACTGTATGCCAGTCAGAAGAAGATATAAACCCAGTAAAGATAAAATAAAATATCTGTATATATTGCACTGTACAAACCAAGTGCTTCCTTCTACCTTTGTTGTTAGCTGGATTAATTGCTTTGTGTGGCTAATATGATAATGTGCTCATTAGTCCTTTCATTTGTACATTTGGTTCAGCATACTACTAATTTAATGTTCTTTTTTTTTTTTTCGATCCGTTGTGGTTTTGATGAATATGGCTTGAAATGTCAGGTATTTGGCACTTGTAAAAATGTTGCTAAGTTTTTCTCTCTTCAATAGCTTTTGAATTCGTTCCTCTAAAAGCTGATTGAAGCAACAATGACAAATAAATGAGCCAGCTGATACTGGAAAGAACAGTAACAATGCAGCATTTCCTACCCTGCCTTGCATTTCATGTTTACCATGCTGTGAAAAAACCCCCACGTCCTCCTAGAATTGCAGTGCAGTAGGTTAAGTTGTCATTGATCTCGGCAAGAATGCTCAAACCTGCCAACTGTGTTACATGCTTGGAGTCTAGACAGAGATGGAGCAACCACGCCTGAGTTTCAGCTGGGTTTTGCTTTGGAAATGAAGTGGAGATTCCAGGAATGGGGGTGAAGGTCAGAAAACAGTGCTCAGAAACCAGAGCTTCACAACTCTCCCTAAGAAGCTCCGGTTTGTTTACTTATCTGAGAGGGCCCAGCTGCCAAAATAATGGTGGAAATGAGAGTTATCTTTCCTCTGTCACCTCCAAGTGACACCACAGAGCTCTGGAGGAAGGAAGGAAGGAGCCACTCGTGCTGTCACCTGTGTTGAGGGCTCAGGCTCAGGAGGTGCTGGGGCAGGGTGAGCAGTCCCTGCACCCTGACAATGAGATCTTGGCAGAGGGAGAGCTTCCAGCAGCAGGGACTGTGGGATTTCAGTGACCAGTGTCAGGACTCAGCTCTGTAATGCCACCCAGCATCCTGTTCCCCTCGTGTGGGTGCTGGAATACAACAGGATACAGCCAAGGAGGAACTCGAGCTCCCCATCATATGATTTTTATCTTACTTCTTTCCTCTACCAACTCTCTACAGCATGCACAAGGAGTCGTGCCAGGAGAGCAGCAAGGGTGTCATGGCATTCAAACTCTTCTGAAGAAAATGGACTCTCGGTGCCCTGAATAAAATAGAAAATTGTTAATAGCTGTAAAATGGCCAAATGTTCCCTTCTGGAAAGTTGTGAAACAATTATAACCACTGGCGCTTATATTGTTGGCTTTTGCTTTCTTTTCACAAAAGTGAAGGGGGAGAAAAAAACCCCATTTGCCAAATGCAGTCTTTAGAAAATAGAGAGTTATTATTCTCAGAGATCAAAAGATGGGTGGCACAAATGAAGCGTGTGCCAAGGCTGAACATTTCCATCAGGCACAGCCCACCTCCACACGGGGACGTGTGCCTGTCAGAGCCACCCTGAGAGCTCTGCCTGCATGGCAAGGACTGCATTTCACCCCTAGGAAATACACATTGGTGCTGGTTCTGTCTCTTTATCAAGGTTTATTGGTCCTGTCTTGCTCTCATAAGAGGATAACTTACAGGTCTTAAAGGCTGTTTATTCCTTAGGTGTCTGTACTAGTGTAGCATGTTTCCATAACTGTATTATTAGTTTTGTCCAGCCTACAGGAAAAAGTGATACTGTAGCTGGCATCCCAGTGTTAGGTCATATTAAAACCATCTGTAACAAATCTTTATTTGCAGTTACTTTGGAGTTCAGATTTCAGCTTCTACTCCACCTGTCATCAGTGTTTATCCTCATAAACTTTCACAGCTTCTTTTATTCTGTTTCTTTTTTTTTTTTTTTTCTTTCTGAGAGCCCTTTTCAGGATTTTTGGCAATCTCCTGCTTACTCTGCCTAGCAAAATTTCACACTCCTTGATTTAGAAATGACATGGGTTTAATGCATCTACAATATCTTTAGGAGAACAGTGTCTTTTTAATATACTGTAATGTGACTTCCAAGAAAAACTAGTACTGTTTCTAGCTATAGTTTCTGTGGCACAGGAAAATAAAATCTTCGGGGGAGTTGTCTGCAAGCTGTTCCAGCAGAAGGATGCTCTTGTTTTGATGTGGGTAAATAAATCTGCTCACACTCTGAATAGCTGTGTAAAGAGGACTCTAACAAATTTTAATGGTGGGCTCGTTCAGATCTTTTTGGTTTGCTGCTTAAGATTATAGCCAGTTGTATTTACTGTATCTAACAAAAGTTAATGGCAGAGCTAATTAAGAGCATTAGCAATGAAGGGTGCAGCATGTTTTAGAGTACCACTGAAGAACTCTTTGCTTGGCATCACTGAGGATGCATCATGATAGGAAAAGCCTTATGAAAAATGCTGTTTGCTTTTTGAAGCTCCTGGGAAGGATTTCCTTTGCTACCACCCCTTCTGTTTGTGTCCTACCTGAGAGCAGACACCTCTGCTGTTGCTGCAGGCCATCACCAGCTGGCTAGGGTTTTAAATGTCTTTGTTCATTCTAAAGTACTTGCATTCTTAAAAAAAAAAAAATAAAACACCCTTAATCTTCCATATCATCTACTTGGAAACCTTACAACTTCTCCCAGATTCCTTAAAGCAGGCATTGCTTGCTGCTGGTACCCAGTCAGTGGGGGTGGGAGCAGGGCAGAGGCAGCTCTGCAGGTCAGACCCATCCCAAGGTTCTGTCTTTTTCGGGGTGCTGTTGGCAGAGGCTGAGTTGGGGTGGTTCCCCAGCAGGCATTTTTATCTTACTTCTTTCCTCTACCAAGTCTCTACAGCATGCACAAGGAGTCGTGTCAGGAGAGCAGCAAGGGTGTCATGGCATTCAAACTCTTCTGAAGAAAATGGACTCTCGGTGCCCTGAATAAAACAGAAAATTGTTAATAGCTGTAAAATGGCCAAATGTTGGCTGAGTTGCCTGCAGGGCACCCAGGAGGAGATGTTCAGGAGCCAAGAGGGGCTCTGGGCTCTGGGTTGGGTGTCTTGCTGTAGCAGGAGGCTGCTCCCCACTTCCTTTGATGTGTGGGCTGCCTGCAGGACAACATCTGCCTGGGCAGGTGAGCCTGCCCTGCTCTGCAGTAACAAACTGATAAAGTACCAGCAGCAACTTCCAAATGGTGGTAATTAGGAGGTCTGCTTTCCTCACTCCTGGGCTCTGCACACTGCTGGGGCTTGGGCTCCTACGCTGCAGCAGAAACATTGTAAAACCTTTTTTTTTTTTTCCTAATTTATGGGTTTTAATCAACCTCCTTGGTCTCTCAAGCAGAGCCATTTTAAATGCTGATCGTTTCTGACTGTAGTTTACGTTGTGAGATTGTTGTGGTGAGCAGGGATGGGCACGCCAAAGCAAACAGACCTTAAACTGCATGGGAAGAGTTGTGGTTTCAATAATTCTCTATGAAGTGTGTTTTCCACTGTGATATCTGCTGTTGTTCTGTCAAGTGGGGTCTAGGGAACAGTTAATACACACATGTTTTCTCTCAGAGTTTCCAGGGCTGCCCAGTGAAGTAAAGCCATTAACTGACATTGCTGTATGGAAGCCTGGTACAATCCTGAGGCAAACAGGACACTCAGAGCAGTGTGGTGAGGATGCCACGGATGCAGGGAGTGATTTGAGGATTGTATTGAATGAACTCTTGGCAAGAAAGCAAAACAAAAGTCACTTGCTCTAGAGAAAATTGCACTTGCAATAGCTGGTGATCACAGTCATTGGGGTTATGGTGATACACACTTGTGTAAATAATTTGTCACATTGACAAGTTGCAGCCAAAGGAGGAGGACCATGCTCCAGCTCCTCACAAACTGGGTCTGCCCAGTGGCTGGATCTAATGGTCTCTTTCTGGTCGTTACCCCCTTCATCTCTTGCTGCTGCAGTGCACAGAACATGTGAGTCTTGAGGTGATACCCAGGCAGGTCAGGATTTTATCCAACTTGTTTTAGCAGCAGTGAGTTTTTCACCCTGAGACATACTTCATTTTCTCATGCATTGCTACATTTGCTCTCTTCCCTTTATGCCTTTTATGCCACAAATTGAGTTGCTGAGACAAGAATGTCTGAATTCAGCTAATTCTGAATCTCTTCATCTCAGTAGCTGGACAGATACCTCCTCATCAGGCCAAGCGGAACTTGCTGTTTAATACAAGCAGAAGGAAGCAGGAGCCCATGTGAACAGCACATAGCTGAGCTCAACGGTGTGTGCAGAGCTATTTGTAGAGATAAGAGCCTTCCAAAAATTTGACAGTGGGGTTCAAAACACAGCTCAGGCAGATTGCTGACACATTGTTCAGTGCACTGTAGTTTGATAACAGAAATACCATCTGCATCTTAGAAATAATACACAGGTATCCTTCATCTCAAGCTGCATCTGTGTCCTGGACACAAATGGGAGAGTAAATACTGGATGGAACACGAGAGAAGCTAAAGCTGCTTCTGTCACCACTCCACCTGTGCTGGCTTTCTTTTGATATATACATAAATAACATGTATGTAAAGTACTTGCTGATGTCTGTGTTTTGTGATTTGTTTTCTTGTTTAATGATTCCGTTTGGGGCGAGAGTAGAGGGGCAGGAGAGGTGGCTGCAGCCATAAAATGGGCCGAAAACAAGCTTCATCTTTGTGCCTCTGAAGAGTGCATTATGGATGTTTTTAATCTCTTTGACCTTGTGGCAGAGAAAGAGGGAAGTGAAGAAATCGTGACAAACACCAGCTCTTTAATGCCAGGTTTGTTACTGCTTGGAGTGCCCTAAGGGTTAATGTAACAGTTTTAAGTCCTTCAATCACACCCACCCCCAACTACAGAACACTTCCAAATAATCCCTTTATAATAGACCCTTTTCCACAGATTGTATCTAACCCATGCATTAATGGGGCCCATTGGTGTCAAGCATTTCAACAAATATGGGCCAGCCGCCTGCTCGGGGAGCCCCCTCTCCAGCCACAGCCGTTAATGATCTTTTGCCCCTCTGACTTAGCTCCCCTGCTGCAGGGACAAAATTAAACTACTGCGGATGGCAAAATAGTTATTTGCTGCCCAGGCAATTACATACTTCCAAAACTCTCCATCGCGAGAGGCCAGATGGACTTTATAGAAACCAGACCCAGGCCACAGTTTTAATTATCATAGTCCTGTCAGAAATGAGTGAAATTCTGAATGACCGCATGAAACGAACCAAAAGCCTTACACATGGATTTTTTCCTCAATAAAATTTTATGGCTTCTTAAAGAAACAGCATTCATATATTTTACGAGGCCTAATCATTCACTAATGCCTATATTAGTGCACCTGTGGCACCCGGCCCCATGGAAATTACAGAGCTGGGCTCAGCTAGGTTCTTGTGCTGTTATTACAAACCCCTTGTCAGAAACACAGCACATGTTCAGGGATAAGCTGGGCTCATTTTCCTCAGCTTGGAGTTGTTGTAATAAGGGAAAGAGATTTATGGACCTTTATCTGCTGAAATTTTGGTTTCTTTGTGTGGATAAACTTGTATAAGTAGAGTGACCCTTCATGGTACAAGAATTTGTAAAATTACTCAGATGCTCTTTGGAAGGGGGTTGGGGTGTAGTGTTCCTGTGCTAATTCAATGAGAGAAAGAATTTCCATGTAACACTTTCCCCCTCAAATGGTAGCACTTGCTGAGTGAGTGCCTGGTTCTAGGTTACAGCTATTTCCAGAGGTAGCAGGTATCAGCTTGGTGGGGTTCATCTGCTCACAGCCCATTGCAGAGCCTCCTCTTTAGGTGATTCTCCTTTTCTGCATCACTCTCTGGACTGCTGATTTACTTCCTCTCTCCTGGGGGCTGCAGTCCCTTTGTGTACCCCAGCGAGTTGTTGTTCAGCAGAGGAATTTCAGTGCTAACCAGCAGGGAAAGCATTTTGTTTCCTGGAGGGGCTGGGCGGTGGCATTCCCAGACCCCTGTGCCCAGAGCTTCATCCTTGGCAGCCCGGCAGACCTGTCACCCTTCAGGTGAGCCTTGGTGTCCTGCCTTTTCCCTGTGTCACATCCCCGGCCGATGCTGGAGCTGGCGGGATCGGGATCTCCAGCTGCGGGTCCCGTCTGGGAGCGGCAGGGGGGGGCGGCGCTTTGGCAGGACCCTGGCAGCTGCCTGTGGCCCTCCAAGCCAAGCGAGGGATGAGCTGGTGGCAGCAGGAAGGTGGCACCGAGGAATGCATCTCCTGCAGTTGTTAAAGTCAGATTTGCTAATGAGCTCCACTCCAGGACGTGCTGACAGCCACAGAACATACTGGGTGTGTTAGCTCCAGCGCCGCTGGAATGAAGTCAGCTTTCTCTCCTGATGCTTTCTCATTACTTCATGCATTTGGCAGCTGCGAACAGACGGGACAGGCTTAGCCAAAATAAGAACTGATGTAGAAACATGGAAAGGACTATTTAGCATTTCCAAACATTCTTCCCGGGGAGATGGCAGGAGGGGGAGGAGGAGGAGCAGCTCCGTGTCAGCAGGCCGGGCGGGCAGGCGTCTCCGGGCACGCGTGTGTCCGTCCAGCAGCTTCATCCCAGCCCCTCTCTGCCCGTGGCTGGAGCTGGAGGTACAGAGTGCACTTGTATGGAAGATATCGGTTCCAAAAGGAGCAAGTAGTAAACTGAGAATATTTGGATAAACTTGCCGGCCCTCAGGACTAGAAAAGGACTTTTGTTCGCGTACAGAAAAAGACTGTTACATTACCATGGGATGGCTGGATCCCGTCCAGTAAAAACTGAACTTGAAGTATAAAACATGATTAGGAGTGTCAAATGAAGGATCTTTTACTTGAGGTCAGATATTTATTTTTATTTATTAGAATGTGAGATCTACATCTCTGGCCTGGCCTTGGTCTGAAGCAGCATCTCTTTGGAATATTGTCCACGTGGGAAGCGAGCGCGGTGCCGAGCTGGAGGGCTGTGGGTTGGGCTGCTCTGCCCTGCCATCGGCTTGCAAACCTTTGTGTGGGTATTTACAGACAGACTCCTCCTCTTTTCACTCTTGGAAGCAGGAAAGAGGAGCTGGCAGAGCCCCTGCTGCCAGTTCACTCTTCCTCCAGTCCATCAGTAACTGCAAACTGGTGCTTACTGGGGCGTGCTGACATCACGAGGCAGAGTGGGACGGGGTGTAGCTTGGTTTAGTTTCTTGGCTTGGTTTCTGAAGTTAACAGAGAATGGGATGCAGGGAGGTAGCAGTTTGGACAGGAGAGGTTGATTTGTTAATCAAAGCAGAGAGAAAAAGACAGTGAGAGAGAGCTGGGGCTGTGTGAGATCAGCCCAGAGGAGCAGCCAGCAGAGCACTCAGCCCGTTTGCCTGCTTCAGTCTTTTTCTTATGATCTGCTTCAGTGTAAAATGTAAGAGACATATTTGGTGCAAACATTTCCTAAGCTTTATTTTTATCTAATCGCTCATGAAAGTTTTACTGACTTTAAAGAACACATTTGCTAACCACCCCTAAACCAAGTTTTTCTGCTTTAATTAAACCATTTTTGACCATGAGGTTTTATTCACACACTGACAGCATCAATATAAATGCATCTCTGCCAGGGTAATTACTAAAAGCAGGCAGCTCAAGGGAGAAAGCATATGTGCCACATCATCTTTGTAGACTCTACTATTGTGCAGCTCTTCCAAAAAAAGTTAAGAATTGCCTCAATTAAAATGTTATGTGGCTTATGTATGTTTAGATTTAATTTGGTATAATTGAGTTTATGTTCATCCTTAGAGAACTCGTGGGGCTGCCAGATACAGGCAGGAATCATTTGTACCATGGAAATACTATGCTGTTAGATTTTTTTTTAAGGCTTTAGGTCTCAAGAAAGTGTTTCAGCAGCATATCAAGGCTTGCACGGTTGTTCCAACATACTGTGTGGGGATGTGTGAAGGCAAGGAAGGCAATATTGCTGTTTTCACTGCATGTTTCACTGACTTCGTGTGCCAAAACACTGCTAGAAATGGGAGATGGTGCTTCCTACTTAGCATTAAATTAATACTTTTGATTACAGTTGCAAGGAATTTGTGAATTCCTGTGTTCTGTAATCTGTGATTTTTAACTTCAAAATAAGCTAAGAAGACACTTCTTAGCTACACTTTTTTGTCTGTTACTGAAGAACTTTTAGGTTATCAGGTGAACTTTCCAAATATCCAAACTCCCTAATTTTTTTCCCAGCAGTGTTTCAGTGGTGGAAAAGTGTTCAGTTGGAGGAGGCACAACCATCCTCACCCAACAAGCAGCAGACTGCACGAGGAGCAAACGTCTTCTCTGCTTAACAGGCAGGAAAAGGCTCAGATGGGATGTGGGTTCCCTCTTCCTGACCTGAGGATCCTGACGTACTGTCCTTTATTTTCACAGCTGAGACATGTTCCTGTACTCTGCTGGGCCCATTTTGGAAAGCAAACATTTGTTGTCCTCAGCTCCATCTCCTAGATAGAAGTCTGGCTTTCTGATAGCTGAGGAAATTGCTGTAAAAGGCAGATGCTATTTTTTCTTCTTCTTCTTTTCTTTTCTGTTTGGTTTCAAAACAGCTTGTTTAAAAAGATCAGAAGTCTTTTCCAATTGGAGTGAGAGGTGGAACAAAATGCAGAAGATGGGCTTTAGTTGGTCAGCAGTTTCTGTAAGGCTTGAGACAAGTGTCCACAGAAGATAAGAAATCCTGTGGGGAGGTTATCAGAATCCCCCTAACTCAAACCTGCCCTGCCCAGGCATTGCAAGGTAGATGATATGTCAGATTCTGTATTGTTTTGAGACCTGCTGCAGAGAAGCAGATGTGCTGGAATTCCTAAGGAAAACAACCTGAGCAGAGGCAGGGAGGTGCCTTTCACTTGACACTCTGCTGGGCCTTCCCAGCTCAACTGTTACCTCAGCAACCTCATCCTGCTGAACTGTCTTTTGACCCAGAGATGGTCTAAGATCTGAGCTGGAGATTTTGAAATGTTGTTTCTCAGCATACTCAAAGGGCAGCTTTATCATGAGAATCAATTCCCTGGGATATATCATTTCATAAGTAGGTGAATTGGCTTGGGGTAAAGTTCATCCAGGCTGCACATGGGACTCTGCAATCTATCCCTGCATTGCTTTAGAATTAAGATTGCAGTTTGTGATGTCAGACAAGATACTTGCTTAGTTTTTCAGCTGCAGAGAGGTCAGATCACTGAGCTTTAGAAAGAAATAATTCAATCAGATCTTCCTTTTGAAAAGAGCAGCACGTTTTGGCTTGAAGAATTCTGAAGTTTGCTTTAAAAAATAATTCATGCTCTTCCCTAGGACATGAGGTGGGCACAGTGCTGCTCCCCTGGACCTTGCAGAAAGGTTCAGTTCTGCTCTGGTGCTGGGCAGATCTCTTGCCCCCTTATTTGTGTGTATTTGTAAATTAAATCCATGGGCAAGTTTTCTGCAGGATGGAGCTCAGCAGGGTGGGAGCCTTGGGTGCTGCCGTGGAGTGGGTGCACAGGCTCAGTTTTTCACCTTCCTTTGGTAATGTTTTTGGTAAATGCCAGCTCTAAAGAAATGAGACATTTCAGGTTTGTGAGAGGCGAGCAGACCAGCAGCAGGTCAGCAGGAGCAAACTCTTTGGCTTGGTGTGAGGTGGCTGCTGCTCCTCTTTTCATCAGCTGCCTCGGGCAGGAGGGAAACATACAACATCCTTTCATTCTCTTTGTCAGCCCAGTTCACAAACTCATCTATTTCACACCTTCCAAAGAGCACCAGAACCAGCCACAGAGCAGCTGCCTTCCCCAGTTCTGACAGGAGGTTCCTCGTGGGGCTGTGGCACCCCTGGGGGGGTTTCCTGTGTAAAAGCCCCAGGGTGCAGCTGCACTCCCCTCCTGCTCTGGGGGAGGCCAAGCCCCAGCCTCTGCCTCAGGCTTTCTTTTTCTTAAAAAAAAAAAAAAAAAAAAAAATCAAATCTCTGCTTGGAAAATGCAAGGTGGTGACTACAGCTATGCTGATAGGTGCCCTTTTGGCCTGAGAGATCAAGGTGATGAAAGCTGTTCTGTGGAAAAGTGCATGCTTCCAGGTGAATATTCCTGGAGTGCTTGAGGTGTTCCAAACATGGCCTGAGCAGCAAAACCAGGCAGCAGGATAACTCCAGGTACTGAGCTTTAGGAATAATTCTCCTCTGTTTTAGGGAGTGAGACACAGAAGCTGCATCCATCAAATGTACCAGAGGACACAGGTGGAATTATCTGTACATCAGCTGTCTGTGTGTGCCTGGTACTTGAGCTTGGGCCATACCTCCCCAAATCTATTAATTAAATGGGAAATCTGAGCAATTTCAGGGAAGTCACCCCACCTTTCCCTGGGGTACCTGGATAATTGATCTTCTAATTTGTTTCATATCCCATTAATGATCAGGTAGAGTCTGAGGGCAGGGGGTTTGCAGGGAAGGGAGCGGAGCTGCCGGGACTGTGGGATGAGTCCCAGTTCCTCCCCAGGAAGAGTCCCAGGAGGGGCTGGACAGGAATCTGCTCTCATGGGTGTCTTCTGCTGGGTCTGTCCCTGGGCTGTGGTAACCCTGGGCAGGGGGTGGGATTTGGGGTTTGGTGCCTGATCTCAGCACTATGAACGGGCACTTGAAGGCTCCATTGCATTTTTGGCATAAATGCAGCAAATGGGTTTGGCACTCGGTGCTTCCAATAAATCACTCAGAAGAGGCCTAGATGTTAGTGGTGCTCCACAACTCCGCTCCCAAAACGTTATTAAAATAAAGTTGTAGTAATAAGAAATGATTTAAAACAAGCAGCAGTTAACCTCCATCCCTACTGATCAAGGGAAACACCCAAAACTCACCTGAAGGAGCTGATCAGAATTTAGTTTTAAGGTCAACAGCAGTAGCACCTTTGGAGTATGAATAAGAAGAAGGAGCCCTTTTTGGTTTTGTTTCATCATAGCAGCTGATGCATGTCCTGCCTCTTTGAATGTTTAGATTTAATGTTCCTGTTCCTGGAAAAAAATGGTTAGAGCAGGACCACAGGTTTCTTAATTGCCAGGCACGAGGGAACCCCCAGGTGAATCAGTTCCAGACAACAGGCTCAGGAGACAAAAAGGATCCATCAGCATTTTTATCATCTCATGAATTTTCAGACAACAATAGGATTTGGGCTCCCTGATTTGTAGAATTTGCAAAAATTAACTGCTTTGTATGGCATATGTTGTCCTGCACCTGAGGGTGGTCACTATAGCTGGGTCTATTGCTTTGGCACTTCTACACCAGGAATCAGGTTTTTGTAGGACAGCTGCCATTTCCAAAGGGCATTCAGGGCTTCTAGAGCTTCACTAATTACTACTTTTAAAATGAGGCCAAATGAAGTAGAGACAGAAGTGTGATGTCTTGAACTCTTCCAGAGTGGAGGAAAACTCAGAAGTTTGTGTGTGTCTGTTACAAAGAAATTTCTTGACTTGTGTGTACAGTATCTGAAGCAACCCTGTGATTTGATTCAAGCACAGTTTTTTATTGTTTACTGTTTAATTTAAATAACTGTGGTGTGAATTACATTACTAGTGAAAAATGAGCTTTTGTTAAGATAAATGCCTGCCATCATCTCAAGTCTTCTTCTGTTTTGACATTTTTTCCTTGATGTTGCTGTGCAGGCTTAGCTGATTGCCCTCGAGGAGAAAGAGGGTGGGAGAGAAATACAAGGGGGTGGAATGGTTTCATGCTGGAGCTGGTGTTGGTGGCACCTTCTTGGACATCCTGTGTTGTCTTCTGGGTAGCAAAACTACAGCTCTGAAGCAAGAATAGGGGAGGTGTAGGGTACAGGAGAGGGAGAGCAGAGTTGGTGGTGGTTGTTCTCAGGAGCTGACTCCTTTGCTGTGCCATCTGAGCAGCACAGCTGCTGTTCAATGCAGAGTCTGAACCACTCTGTGCCTGTTGCATTGAGCTGCTCTGCAGAGCAGGAGATGCTTTTGTGGAGCTGACATTTAAGGAGCCCTGGAAGTGCTGTCCTACAGAATTCCTGCTGCTCTGGAGTTCTCCTGCCAGGCTTTCCATGGACACTCAGGTCTGGTGTACATTCAGCTGGAACGAATCTGCTGTGCTTGAAAGACAGATGACACAGCAATTCTGCAGACTTTTTATCCTCATGCAAAGCTAACTGAGACATAGGAAATGCTCACAGGCTGTTTGTGCTGGTACATGAGAGCAGCAGTTAATAATGGGCAGAGCTTCAGAGGCCTCAGTTGGATCCAAATTCGCTCAGGAAATTCAGCCTGGCTTGCAAAACTTGTGTGAGCTCTCCAGGCTCCTCTGCTTTGGAAATCAAACACGACATTTTGGTAGGAAACAGCCTTGTTTCATGTGTTTTCTCATGTTCTTTAGATGTGGTAGAGAAAAGGAGAAGGTTATTTTTCCATGACAAGAGCATGTCTCAGTAACAGCCTTCCCTGCAGCTCCCTGATATTTTTCCTTCATGAAACCAGATAACATGGAAGCACAACAGCGGGCTCCAAAGCTCACACGCCAGTGGAAAATTCCCACTCCAGACGTGTGTGTGGCTTGAGTGGGAGTAAAAGTCCAAAAACATTCATTCTTTTAAAAACCTGAATGGGTTTGTTTGCCCTCAGCTGCAGCAGCACCAGGCCCTCTGCCCGGCCCCAGGGATCTGCTGCCCCAGTGCTCCCCAGCTGGGTTGCCTCTTGCTCTGGGGTCTCCCCATGCTGCCTTGGTACTGGTGGGGCAGCAACACACAAGTTTGAGGGCAGGGGATCCATAAAGATGGCTTTTCCTTCCCTCTGAGCTTTCCCAGGATTGGCTGTGCTGGGCCTGTGGTTTCTGGAAGTGTCTCTGTTCTGAAAACCTGGAAATGCTTGGAAACGGGAGTGCATGTGGACACTGAGGGTGCTCCTGAGGATGGCCACAGATGAATTAAGTTTTCTGCTCCATTTATCAGCCTTTAGAACTGGCTCCTGGAGTCCCCTGTGCTACACGTGTCCTGTGGGCCTGCAGGGTTCTGCAGATGGGGACCTGAGGAGCCGACGGGGAGATGGCCAGAGGTCTGCTGCACACTCCTCACTTCAAGCACAGGTAGAAGCTCCCAGGGAACAGCAATTTCTCTCCTTATCATCTGGCATTTCTGGGGATGGGCAGCTGGCTCCAGGCAGTGCTGGAGGACCTTATGTTTGGACAAGAAATGCACTGTATGCAACAAAAAGTGGTTCTGTCTTCATATTCTTAGAGCTTTTCCTGTGGCCCTGAGCTGGGGACGGCACACACGTTGGGTTTGGCTCTGCTGCTCTTCCCATCAGTTTTCAGTGCTATGACCTGTTTTTGTCTGACACGATTCTCATTAGCTCTTTGTCAAATCACCAGGAAGCCTGCTTAATTGCAGGCAGAGTGCTGAATTTATGAGTTCATCTAGGCTTGGTGTCTACACATTGACAGAGGTGTTTCTCTGGATGAAGTCTTTTTCTCTTCATTTCGTGGCAAGAATGGACTTTCTGTTTCAGTTACTTCTGAAAGTCATAAATTACAGCGGTCCCTCCCTCCCCTTTATTTAAAAGAAACACAACAAAACTTCATGGCAACAGTTTATTGCTCTAAATCAGCTCGTGGGTCATTAAAGCAAAAAGGGGGAAAAAAAAAAGGAAAAAAATCCCCCTCTAACTCCTGCCAAATAAAATGCGTACATCGGCCAAACTGTCAGAGGCAGATCCTGCAACTATGGGATGAGAAGGTTTATTACACTTTCAGCTTCTGGGGAGGGATGTTATAGCAACAGGAGGCTGGGTCAGTGATGGCAAACTCCTGGTTGCTCCGTTTCTCCATGCACACTAGGAATCCATTAAGCTAACTGACGACAGATCCCCAGGCATTCCAGTCCTCAGCACACCTCTGCTGAGGCCAAATGTTGGACGCTGCCCATTAAAACGTGAAAGAAACAACCCAACGGAGAGCCCACAAATTAGAGGAGCAGGAAACCTCAAATGATGTGCAAAAAAAATTGTAAATGTTCGGGAGAATTTTTCCATAACTTTTGCTTCATAACTCAGCATTTCTGATGTTAATAAATTCTGAGACGGAGCCTCTGGAAGATCAATGAGCCTTTTGGATTCAGATCCTCAGCGCTGTGCAGCAGGCAGCAGATGAAGCTGCAAAGTGAGGCCTGGAACATGACAATAATTTCCTTTTGGCTGGGGAGAGATGAGTCTGAACCTCAGCCCCAGCCAGTGTCGTGGGGCTGGAGCCAAGGGCCCTGGCTCTGCCACGGGCCAGCTCAGACCCCTCATCCAAACCAGCTTGAGGGTGCATTTGTTTCAACCCAATGGGTGAGGAGAAGGATGGGGACTTTGGGGTGGGGAAGGGGAGCAGACGTGTGTGAAGGCAAAATCGTGGCAGCAAATGAGCAGGGAAGGGGAGTGAACTTGAGAGTACTGGGGTGAACTCTTGGATTTGCAGAGGGAAATGAAGAGAGGTGCCTCGGGTTAACAAATACAAAGTGAACACCAAAGTCACCCTCTGCAGCAGCAGGAAAAAAGATAAACTTCATTTCTAACACAATCAATGAAAAAAACCACGAGAAATTCCTGATGTGGTGGCGAGTGGGTGGGATAAAATGGAAAACTGATCAGAGGGAGATGAGGCAAAGGAAGTGCTCCCTCAATAATTAGTTTTATGGGAATGCCCGTGGGCTGCAATCCAGATGAAAGCTCCTTCTCCAGCAGAACTACACAAGCACATGGCTGCCCCAGGCTGGCTGTGCCTTAACGTGGGGAAAAGGTGGGACACAATGTGTTCTGGCACTGAACCCAGCTTTGGGGGGCAGCCACACTGTACAGGGATGAAATTTCAACTCCACCAAGTCAGATTCCTCAGATTCCTGCTAATTACGTGTGATAATCTGCTGGGGTTTTTTTTCCTCATGGGTTGGTTAGTTTGGGGTTTGGGGTTTTTTCCCCTTTGGCATAGCTTTTTTTTTTCCTTCTTTTTTTTTTTTTTTTTTTTTTTTTTCCTCCTGTTGGTGTTAAGCATCTGATGTCAGCCTTCACCTGTCCAGGAAACCAGGGCTGTCTGTGGATGAATGGTCTTACAATTAAAGCTACTGATTAATCCCTGATAAAAATGAACCAGTGCTGGTCTTTACTGTTGCTTTAATAGAGCTGGATACAATTATTTTAATGAGTACAACCCAAATCAGGCTGCTGTGGTGATCTGAGCCTTCCAGCAGTCTGCTGGAGGATGAACCTCTCTGTGCTTCCATTTGCTGTCTTTAATTTACCCATAAATAATATTTCCCTGCCCTTTCTTTCTCCTTTTGGTCTTCAGAGCATCAGTTGTTCTCTTAGTGCTGGTCGTGCTTCTTCTAGAATTCTGCTAAAACTGAATTACTCATGTGCCTTCCAAAAGCAAAACTTCAAACAGAAAATCTTTTTTATTACTGACAATTACTGGTAAGCACTTGGTTTCAAGAATTTTGGCAGAGAAAAGTTCTGATTTTCTTCTGGTTTAAACTGGAAGAAGATGTGGTAAAAGGTTCCAGTTCATTTTTCTGGAGGTTTTGAAGGTGGGAGAAGAGGGATTTAGGAGATTATTCTGTGTCTGCGTGCTTGATAGAGGAAAAAATATGTACTGCAGATGATTTGTGATTACAGTTGGGCCTCTCAGTATTTTTTAAATTGTGACATAACTTCCATAGAGAATGTGAGGAAAGCCCATGAGGGTGTGAACCTGCTCAGTAATTAGAGCTGTCAGCCACCACGGGCTGGAGTCACTGGAGGAGCCAAACATCCTGCATCTCATCCAGGCTGGGAAAAATCCTCCTTTGCAGGCAGTCTGGCATCTTGGTAGAGCAGTACTGAAGCATCCTCATAAATGAACATTTAAACTTTGTGCCAGCCTTGGAGATACCCCCTGTATTTCTTGCTTCAGCTACAGGGGAGAGGCATCCACTGCTGGTATTTTTATGGAACAATTCCCATTTAAAGGCAGGGTTTGTGAGGCCAGCCTGTGTTCTGGCAGCAAATAGCTCCTGTTTCGTTTTGTACCTGCAGTGAATTGCAAGTGTCCAGTGAGTACCAAACTTACCTCTGCTGGACAGTGCTGCCTCTGTGCTTCTGGGATGGGGGAACTGAGTGCTGCTCCTTTCCTTCCCTTTTCCCTTTTCCCTTTTCCCTTTTCCCTTTTTCCTTTTTCCTGTCCTTTCCTGTCCTTTCCTTTTTCCTTTTTCCTTTTTCCTTTTTCCTTTTTCTTTTCCTTTTTCCTTTCTCCTTTCCTCTCTTCTCTTCTCTTCTCTTCTCTTCTCTTCTCTTCTCTTCTCTTCTCTTCTCTTCTCTTCTCTTCTCTTCTCTTCTCTTCTCTTCTCTTCTCTTCTCTTCTCTTCTCTTCTCTTCTCTTCTCTTCTCTTCTCTTCTCTTCTCTTCTCTTCTCCTCTCCTCTCCTCTCCTCTCCTCTCCTCTCCTCTCCTCTCCTCTCCTCTCCTCTCCTCTCCTCTCCTCTCCTCTCCTCTCATCTCCTCTCCTCTCCTCTCCTCTCCTCTCCTTTCCTTTTTCCTTTCTTCTTTCTCCTTTCCCCTTCCCTTCCCTTTCCTTTTTCTTTCCCTTTTTCCTTCCTTTTTTCCTTCCTTTTTTCCTTCCCTTTTTCCTTCCCTTTTTCCTTCCCTTCCCTGCTGTGGCTCAGCTGTGTGTGTGCTGTGCAGCTCTTCCCAGAACCAGCTCCAGGTGGGGGTCATTGCACTGCACACCCCATCTCCTTGGGTGTAATGATGTTGTTCCAGCTTGAACCAGAGCCTCTCCTCAGCAGAGTGCCACATGCTTCCAGCCCACTGCCCCTGCAAAGCAGAAATCTGGTGCAGAAATCCTAGGACATTCTTCAGGCCAAAGTAATTCCTGTTACTGGGAATGGGGCAGAGCTCACATCACAGTGATGTCCCTGGGGTTCAGCTGGCAAGTGGTAACTTAGTGCCAACAGCCCTGTTGCTGGTAATGCTCTGGCCACTCTCTGCTACCTCTGTACCACTTCTTTGGTTTTCCAGATGTTAAACTTTCCAAAGTTCCTTATGGATAACACCATAAGATAAGCAAACCATTCTGTAAGGGATGGTAATATGCAGGATGTTGTTCAGTGACACTGCTGAGCCTTAGTTTGTGAAACCTTGTTCTATTTCAGGAGTAGTGTGAGTGTGTGTGAAAACCAGGGGCTTAAGTTCTCAGGGTTTCATACAACCTCTTCTTTTTTCATTTTGATGGGTGAGATTTCACACCCCTGTTTGGGTTTTAAAGCTCCACTCAGAGGAAACCCCAGAGGTTCAGACGATTTCTAGCCTGGCAGGGCCCTGCTGAGCAGCTGGGCTGTCTGAGCTGAGGGCTGGGGTGTACCTGAGGGAGCAGCCCCAGGGCCAGGTACAGGGGAGGTGGGAAGGAGGAGAGGGGCTGCAGGGTGAGAGCTGTCTGGGGGAGAGGCACTGAGGGGACAAGAAGAGAGGTTTGCAAGCTCAGGAATTCAGTTTGGGAGCAGACAGGGAAAAGATGGTAAGGTTGGTGGGCAAGGAACCTGGGAACTGGGGACAAAAGCCTGAGGTTTTTCAAAATCAAATGAATTGAGATAAAAATGAAACAAATGGCTGAGAATTAACCACATTAACCAGAACTTGCTCATACAAATTTAAGAAGATTGCCAGCAGAAAATGGCTTGCTGTGCAGTTTTTGACTTTTGAAGTGTGTTAGAAAGCTGAAGGAGAGTTTGGGTGCAGGGTGCTGCTGCAGGTAGCTTTGTTTGAAAAAATACTTTGGTGTGTTGTCCCAGGGCTGCTCAGTGACCTTCTGCTCTTCCCTGGGGACAGTGCCTGGCAGTCCAGCTGAAGCTGCTGGGTCTGACTGGGGAGCCACTGGGGAGCCACTGGGGGAGCATTGGGCTGGATTCCTCCCAGAAGGGTCTGGCTGTGCCGTGCTGTGCTGTCAGAGTGAATCCCCTCCTTTTCCCAGGAGAATTCAGTTAGAAAACTGCATTTGTCTTGACTTCAAACTTACTTTCTAGAATCTTACTTACTGAAGCTGCCCGAGCACACTGCTGCTTGGCTGGGATCCTGCCCTGCAAATGGTGCTCCTGCAGTGAGCACTGGGGATCAGGTGATGACCCATGGATTTCTTCTCCCTCTGTTCTTCTCCAGATTGCTGCTGAGCTGGGCAATGAGAAGCTGTGTCTGGATGCTGGCCAGGCTGGAACTGGGAACTGGCTGAAGTACATCCGTGGGGCCTGCTCCTGCCATGAGCAGAACCTTGCTGTCTGCCACCTGAACGACCAGGTAAGGACTGCTCCCATCACCACCTCCACAGGGGACAGGGTGGGGTGGCAGTGCTGAGTGGAGACAACAGAGGGATTCATCCTGCAGTGGGCTGAGTAACAAAACACAGACACCTGGCCACCAGCACTGGTGTTTTGTGGCCATCTAAACTGGAGAAAGTCGAGGAGACCCTTGGATGGTGGTGGGTAGAGAGCACACTGTCAGGCTGTAATTAAGAGAGGAGTGGGAGATGGTTTGGGAGTCTGGGAGGATGAAGAGAAGCAAACACCTAATAGGTGAATTTTGGAGCAGTGAGGGGGATTACATAGGATTAATAGGGTTTTGATAATGTTAGCTGATGTTCATGAGCTGCTTTGAAGTTTAAAGCCAAAAATGGGTTCAAGATGAGCTTTCCAAGTTGAGAGTAACACAAACCTGAAATATACATTGCTGTTTCAGACCTAACTTAAATGAGAAGAGTAGTTTATTACCAGTTAGCAAACAGGAGGCATGTTTGGATGCACACAAGAAAATGTGAGGATGGAAGAACACACTGCAGACAAAAAACTTTAAAAATCTGTGGCTGACAGGGAAACTGCAGTCAACCTGAAGTTAAGGCAGCTCATAATAAAATGAGAAGAGCTCAGGGTCTGCTACTGGGTCAGCCCACTTTGTGACCTTAGATCCTGGCTTAAAACACTTTTAAATAACTTAAATTTGGACCCAGAAAAAAAATAAAAACCAAACCAAACCCATCACCAATGTTGATGACTTAAGCAATTTGGAAGAGACAGAGGCACAAGGCTCTAAAATTCAGCCTGCTTAGTTAAAATGAGCTGCTGATTGCTTCAGTGCCCACTCACCACTACTCACAAGTGTTCTTACAACAAGGAGCCTTCTAACCAAGAGCCAACATTTATCATCAACTCCTCTGACACCGTGAGCCCTTTCAGACACACACAGGGCTGCTCCTGGGTCTCACTTCCATGGACTTCTTTTTTTTTCCACGGGTGACTTTTTCCTTGCATTTGTCTTTGCTAAAGGGTAGTGAAGCTGTTACTGGGAATTCTTAGCAGCAGCAACAGAAAAGCACAAATATTAAAGGAAGAGAGAAAAAAAAAATTAGGTTTCTTAAAAAAAAGTCTTAGAAAGAAACTGAGTTCATAAAGATTCTTTTTACATGAATACACATTTCTTCTTTTTGAAATGTTAACTCATACAATGCTGGCCTTTCCCAGGTTCTTATAAATGCTTAGGTTAAGGACTACATATATATACAAAATTTTCCAGAAACCTGAGGCTTGTATTGCATTTTATTCTAAGCCCTGTCCAGTGTGTGTCCTTCTGTCCTTGTCCCTCATCTGGAGACTTTTGGTTGTGCATATTTTTAGTGTGTGCAGCAATCTGATTGGGAAGAACAGCTGTTTATCATGCACTCCCATCTTCCTCTCTTCATTTTGTCTCTGCAATGACCACTCTTTTACAATTTCTTAATAAATGAATTTACTAAAATTCACAAAAAAAAAAAAAAGGGGTGAGTAGCAAGCAAATGCTTCTTCAGGAGGAAGAAAATAAAAAGGTTCAGAATATAATGAAACAGTAGCAAAGCAAAATGCTTCCTCCCCCTCAGCCTTCTTTCCCAAAAGATTGAAGAGCCTTAGGTCAGGCCAGCTGGTGGGAATGAAAAACTCCAGTGTAAGAGCAGCAGGTGATGGTGATTGATAACTTGGGGCACTGAAGGCTTTTTGGGGAGGAGTAAAGTCAGAGTAAGGATTGATGTTTCCTAAGTTATTGATTGTGGTCTCATTTGGATGGTGGCAGTACTCAGAGCAATCAGCAGCACATTAAAATCTTTGTGGGGCTTTGTATTATTGTTTATGGAGGAGACAATTTAACCATGTTTGCTCTGGAATACCTCATTTCTTCCAAGTTTTCTCTCAGTCTCTGCTACACAAAACCAAGGCTCAGGACTTGCTCTTCTGGAAAGGTTCTGGCATCAGTTGGTGGTTCCTTCCCTTATTGCATGTGGTGCTCATTCTGCTGGATTCTGAACTTCCAAGGATAAGGATGGCTGGGAGTGTATTTGCTTGTCAGGAAAACTGAAGGAGGAAAGTGCAAATATCAGTAGAAAGTACCCAGTGGTTTTACCCTGTGTTTCTACTTAGCTGATGTCTCTGTGAGTTCAATACTAAGCCAAAAGGAGTGTTTGAGGGGGGAGGGTTACAGATCCTCTTCCTGCAGGTACCTCTGAGCCTGAGCAGCTTGGTTCATGGGATTGTTTTGCTGAACCAAGAGGTCTGGGCTGGATTCCCCCCAGAAGGGTCTGGCTGTGCCGTGCTGTGCTGTCAGAGTGAATCCCCTCCTTTTCCCAGGAGAATTCAGTTAGAAAACTGCATTTGTCTTGACTTCAAACTTTCTTGGGCACAAAACCCCACACAGTTGATTCAAGGGGAGATGCTGCTGGGTGCTGGTGCTCTGAGCATCCTCCAGCTGGGCAAGGAGGGAACTTGGAAGGAAGAATGCTCAGAAGGATCTCATTCCCTTACAAGAGTGACTCCTAAAGCCAGAAACATGTTACAGATTTTCAGAGTGAATGAGCAGTGCTGACTTCTGCCTACTGCTGTCTGCTAATGCTGCTGGTTTTAACTTTATTTAATTCCACATTGCTAGCAGGGGACATTTTTTTTCCACAACAGGGACTAAAAAACCAAGAGAAAGGCTTTATCATTCCTGTTCAGTGGGCATGCAAAGATTTTGGGTTTGTTTGTAAGTACATAAAGAAAGAAAAGCCTTTGCAATAAAAGATTACCCACAGAATAACTCGGCAGCATTGTGATGATAAGAGCCAAGACAAGCTTTTAATCAAAACTGTTTCCTTTTCTGGAAAAAATAAACACATTAATGTGGGGAGATGGTCCTTTGTGCTTCCCCCTCCGACCACATTCTGTTTCGGTTTACACTCCTGTAACTTGGGAATATTCCCAGGAATTAAAAGAGAATTTTCCTGGATTTTTAGGGAAGTAACTGACAGCAGAATCTGGCCCTCTGAACGTCGGGGTTTTTTCCAATTTACAGATTCAGATGCTGCTCTTTAGCATGAGGTTAGTTGAGACGTTTTCTTAACGATTTTTCAATTGTGAAACCAATTTTCAAATGTAAAATTACATTAGCTGGTTTTCTCTATATTTGTTCTTACTTGATAGGTATTTGAAAAGAAGATTCCTGATTGACTTGGATAATTGTGTTTCTAAAGGACTGGAAAAGAACAGTAGAAAAAGGATAAGATTTGCTAAATGTATCTGGAAAATGATACATGCCTGTGGTTTTATTTTTTCATGTTGCTACTGCTGATTTCATGGGGCAAATACTTCAGCAGTTGAGGTGTTCTTATTAAGCAGACTGTAATATTAAATAGAATATATGCACTAAATCTAATAGCCATGAGCTTGCTTTCAGGATGATAGCTGCTGCTTTTCCTTGTGTTACATAAATTAGGGAAAAAAAAAAAAAGGACTAATAGGAGTTGAAGTCATGGGAAAAATCTCTGTTTATGAAGCCCATCTCACATGTGTGTACAACAGATATTTTATATGTGTTTTCCATACATATTCAGTGACTCTGTTCAGGGTTCCTAGATGTGTATGCTTTAAAAAGAGGAAATAAACAGCAATGTGGCTTAGGAGAAACAAAGGGAAGGCAATTCCAAAGGAGGAAAACATCTGAACAAAAGCAAAATGTGCAGCTCTGTCCTGGCCAGAGGGACAGGAGGCCGAACTTTGCTGTGCTTGCTCCTCCGTGGGACTTGGTGCTGTGCTCTGAGCAGGACCAGCCTGGGGATGGGGTCAGGGTGGCATTATTGGTATTTTCAGTAATAGGACCAAAATTCTGAGCTCTAGCTGCAAAGTGTTAAGTTCAGTGGTAGCTTTCCCTTGCACTGTCTTTACATCCAGCAGCTACAGAGCAGATCTGTGTACCAAACCCAGACTGGGAAAGGTTTCCTCTGGGTTTTGTTGGTTTGTTTTTTTTTTTTTTTCTTTTTCTTTTCTTCCTTTAGCACCCCTTAATTTGGATAAAACTCAAGCAATATGTTTTCATTTGTCTTTGAGTTATATTGCTAACCATTTTTGTGTTAATAAATCTGGTAATTAGGAGAGGTGTCCCTTTTGTTGTAAGAAATAAGAAATTGTATTTTTACATAAATTATGAACAGAAATGATTTATGAAAGCAAATGTTCTGATGGCATAGTGAATCTGATATTTTGTGGTGCACAACAAATGAAAAGGGAAAGGAAACACTGCAGTAGTTTTAATTAATTCAGACCATCCGTAGCATGACTGCAAGATGAAGTTAATTATTGTAATGAAATGTTGGGTGAAATGGGTCTGACTCCAGCAGAATCCAACTTTTCTATAATCATTAATGAAGCTCATACTGTATTTCTTTGAAAGGCTGTAACAGACACGTTTTTACATCCAAGATGTTACCTTGTCCTGAGAGCAAACAGGGAGAGTGAAGGAGCTCAGGATTATGACAGTGGAGTTGTAGCCATTTAGTGTTATAATTCTGAAGGATTTTTCCAGCATATAATTTGTGAATGCATCTGTGAATCAGGCACACCTTTTCGAGTGTGATTTGTATTTTAATGTTAAATTTGGTTTGAATTACGAGCTGCAAGAGAAATGTCCACAAACAGCTATTTTGAGTGCTTTTCTTGTTTCTCTTAGCTGGCTGCAAGCTACGGTTCTGCTTTACCGAGTCACCTCAGCTCTGTGCTTCTTCCTAATCTTCCTTTTGCTTTTCAGGCAGGTTTGCCATTAAACTCAGTGTGCTTTTGTCCTGGGAAAGGCTTTTCTTGTTGGCAGAAAATAGAGTGGAAGTGCAAATGAAAGAAATGCCGAGAAAAAGGATGATTTCAAACCACTGGTAGTTTGCAGTGGAATCCCCAGAAATCTCCCGGTCCGTGCGGAGCAGTTGGGTGCGATCTGTCAGAAATCCATTCCCACAAGTGGCTGTCTCGCTGTCCCTTCGCAGTGCTCAGGATTTTCCAGCTGAGGAGCCGGGAGCAGAGCGAGCTCCGGGCATCCTCCCTGCACCCCTTCACCCTCCGGTGTGGATCGGGAGGAGCATCCGCGGGGGAACGGGGAGCAGAGCAGGGGAGATGGGGGTGAGGGGGATGCTGAGGGGTCTGGCAGGCACAGGGACGCCTTCCCGGGCACTTCGGGACGTCTTGCGAATCGCAAGCGTTGGATTTCATTTTGGTTTTGTGACGGTGTCACCGCTGCCGCTTTGAAACTCTCGGTGAGAGGTTTCACGGCCTTTTCTGTTGGCCGGTATGAATCCGTTCGTACAAAAGACAGGAATATTACAATTAACTTGCAGCTGAAGTTGCGGGGAGGTTTAGATTGAGCTTGTTTGGGGGGGATATAAACGGCGGCAGCTGGAGAAATCAAACACCTGGCGCCGATCTCGTTTCAGCGAGAGGATTTGAAAGCCCGCCCCGCACGGAGCAGGGGCTGCCTCTCCCTGTCCCTCTGTCCTTCTGTCCCTCTGTCTGCCCCGGTCCCGGCACTCCCGCTGCAACCCCCCGGCCCGGGCCGCTTCTCCCCCCCCTTCCCTCGGTCCCCGGGGGTAGGAGCGGGGCTGCCCGCGGGGTCCCCGCTGCCGCCGGGCGGGACGGAGCGGCGGAGCCTCGCCCGGAGCCCACAGGTCAGGAGAACCCCTCCTTCCCCGCACCCATCCCGGGCTGCCCCGCACCGGGCTCTCCGGCCCCGTTTCCCGTTCGCGGGAGCTGCCCGGGAGCGATCCCCGCGGGCGGTGGTGTTGGGTGTTTAGCGGGGAAGGGGCAGGGGGAGCCCGGGGCTGTCCCCTCGCCATTCCCTGCCCCGAGCGGTCGGTGAGGGGCTGGAGGGAGCGATGCGGGGCTGTGCCGAGCGGTGTAACGCGGTTATTGACCTTCCCGGAGGTTCCTGGACTCGGGTTGGAGGGAACCGAGCAGTGAGTGGTGGTTGTGTCCCTGCCGATGGCTGCGGTGCCACCGCGCCGGGCACTGCCCTGGTCCCAGCCAGGGAGGGAGGGAGGCTCAGGGGAGGCCAATGCCGGGCAGGGACACCGGGAGTGCAGCCCACACAGGTGTGGAGGTTTTGTGTCTTTATTCCCCTTAAACAGCAGATTGGCATTGCCTGGGTGGCAGCTGATTTAGGGAACCATTCTGGGTAAATTGTGGCTGATATGATAAAAATTTTCCTGCATTGCTGTTAAAGGCTGTGCCAATAAAGCTTCTGGTTTCTGTTTGGGATGGGGTTGGACAGTGAAGATGAGTGTGTGAAAACATCCCCCAAGGTGTTGAAGCCTTGCAATATTACACCTCGTTGGATGAAGGGGATTTTTTTCTCAGGGCAATGCTTTCTAAGCCATGCTTCCCTGGAGTAGGAGGGTTCATTTTGTTCAGGAAAGCTGTGTAAGGCCTGGGTATCCTTTAAGCCCCATTTTATGTGTGTGAAGTGGCACCATGAGCTGGAGTGTGGTCTCTGCCCCCATCTGAAGTGGGGTGCTGTTTCTGGGTTTGTCCAGTGAGAAAGGTCCCATGGGGGAAGAGTTGTGCATTCAGTTGCCCAGGTTCTGTGATTAGGCAGGAGCTCTGAATGAGGATAAAACACCTCACCTGGAAGGGTTCAGATCTTGGCTTTAGGGGCAGGTCCTTAGGCTCCAGGTGGAAGTCATTTTCAACATAATTGTGTGAGGACAGGCTAATTAAGTTCTGGTTGTCTGCCTAGCCTTGACTTCAGTGTGTGGATGCCACCAGTTTGAGGTTCCCTTTGCTGTAACAAATAGATGAAGGTGGTAGGAGGTAAGGAGAAAAATGAGCAGATTTTGTGTAATTTGAAGGAGCAAGGCTGTTACTGTAAATACTGCTTTATTGTCCCTGCTGCATGAAATGCTGACACAGAATAAAATAAAGGCAGGAAAAAAAGAGGTCTCAGTAGTAATTATCACTCAAATCAAGTGTCAGCCTCCCCTGTTAGTTGCAATAATTTGAGTTATTGGTTAAAATGTAAAATGCAAGTTTTTGCACATTTAACGTGTCTCTCAATTTTTGTTTCTGATTCCCAGATCTTTTATAAAGTTATTAAGGAAATTGAGCCAGGAGAAGAGCTCTTGGTGTATTTGAAGGAAGGTGGTTATTCACTTGGGAACATGGCACCCAGCATGGAAGGTAAGGCCTCATCTTGCTAGGTAGGACCTTTTTGTACCTCTCAGCAGCAAACTAGGAATGTTGAGAGCTTCAGTTAGTGCTGAGCTGGGACAGAATCCTGCTCTAGTGCCTCCCCCTGCTGTAACTGTGAATGTTTTATGCTTATTCTCACTCTCTGGTGAATGTAGCTGTCTTGGTCAATGAAAGCAAGCAAGATTTCATTAACCTCAAGTCATGCAACAGTTTAATTTGCTGCTTCTTTTTGAAGGACACTGTGATTTTGAGTGTGATTGGAGGGGCCTTTTTAACTGTGATGCTTTCCAAGTTAGGGAAGTGTTTTCTAGCAGGCCAGGGCAAGGAGCAATGTGCTGAGGTTTGGGGATTCTCTTCCTGCACTGGAGCAGGACATGAAGAAAGACAAGACAAGATTTTGTCCTCCTTCCTTGGTGCACAGAGATGGCTGTGAAATATTTTCCTTGTTCACAAGAAGCAGTGTGGAGCTCTGCTTGTCATTCTGTTGGGTTGCTGAAAACTTCAATTTGAGTTTCACAAAGAACCAGAAGCACTTGGTACTGCAGAGGTAGCACAGCCAGAATTCCTACAGTAAGATTCCAAGCCTAGCTCAGGTCTTGAGGAAGGAAACACATCCTGAGCTGCTTGACCACAGAGGCTGTTGGGAGACTCACACACAGAGATGAATAATTTCTGTATTCAGAATGATGGAGTAACACAACCTTTTTTTTTTTTATGTCAGGGAGAAATCAGAAAGAAAACTCAGTGCTGTTTTGCATTTCTGTTCCTAATAGGCTTTTATTTGAACAAGCAAAAAGTGCTCCTTGTTTTCCATCTTTGTCATTAGGTAACATTTATCTGTATCTTCCTGGTAATGTCTAGTGCTTTTGGCACATAATTGCTTTCAAATTATAATAGACCAACATTAAATATTTGACTTAATACTTTTTACTTTCAGTAATGCTATCTTCCTGCTGCCTTGCACCCCCATCTCCATTCTGAATTAACAAGAAAGAAAATGCAAAATTGTTCCACACAAAGATAATTATCATAAAAATCTTTTATCCAAACCCCAGCCAAACACAGCAGACCCCTTATCACTGCAGGAATTTTGAGTAGGGCACTTGAACTCCTTTGAGATTCAAGTCTGGTAGATTAGCATGTAGATGCCACATAATTGTGTTCCCCTTGGTTTCTCTGAAAGCTATTAGGCACTGATTTATTTTTCTGTTACATTCCTGCTTTGTCCTGAGTGTTACTGATGGAACTTAAGATAGACACATATAACCATAGATTTGACAAACAAGACATAGGGAACAGGCAGCAATTTTTTTGTAACTGGGTTTTTCTTTTCTTTTTATCCTCTTTTCCCTGTTAGGTACTGAAGCAGTAACCTTTTGTGAAGGGCAGTATTTTCATTTGTGGTGCTTCAAGAAAGGAGAAAACTTCAATGAGAACTTGTTTTGAAGTGCAATATTTTTATTTTGAGTGCTTTAAGAAAGGGAAGGAAAAAACCCAAAACACTTTAATGAACTTACTCTACAAAGTGGGTGATTTACAATAGATACCAGGTCGTCTTAGTTCAGCCCTGAGCCTCCTTTGTTGCTGAGGTTTCACTTTTGCAGAGTGATGGTCTGGTCCTTTTCCTGCACCAATGTTTATTGAGAACTCTGATCTCTAATATTCTGAAGTTCAGAAACAGGAATGGATTTGGTGGAATACAATCAGCTCCTCTGCCAGCCAGCCAGTTCCTCCTCTGATGAACCTGTCTGAGTAACAAAGTGATGTTTGTGGCTGAGGATGTTACACATTACACCTGTGACTCCAGGGCCTTTGATTGTATTTTGGTCAGTTCTCCAATTCTGCTTTTCATTTAAAAATTCCCTTTCCAACCCCCAGTCTTATGAAGCTCAAAATAGGGATCTTTTCAGCTTAGTGATGGGCAAGGACTGGAGCTTCAAAATGTGTAGCTCTGAAAATATGCAAATGCCAAAGCAAAAAATGCAGGTGCCTCAGCTGAGCTGCCTTGTTTCTTACATTTCTTAATCAGAGTCTGCTGTGGCAGCTCCTCAGCTGGGGCACAGGGAGCTCTGCCAGCTCCTCCTGCCTGAGGATCACCTTATATTGTGTGTGTTTTGTGTGAGCTCTGTAATCCTGCTGACAAAGGACAAGGAGAATTAGAAGCAAAATCTCTTCTCTAACAGTTATTACTGGGGCTATTAATGTATTTCATCTGTCTGTCTAATCTCATTGAAAGGACAAAATTCTGTCCTAGTGGATAACAAGAGGTAGTGGTGTGTCCTGTGGGAGGGAGGCTTGTGAGTTGTCCATCTTCAGGCAGGGATGTAATAAATTGCTCTGTGTGGCTGGTTTTCCAGGCTGGTTCCTATAGGATAGGTTGGGTGAAATAAGCTACAATTAATCATGGAAGTATTGACCTGAAGTAGGAAGAATTTAGTATGGATTTGCAGCAGGTATGTTGATGGATTTTCTCTGAAGTCAGAAAAAAAGAAAAGGGAGAAAAAAGAAAAAAAGGGTCCTCAGTTCCAAGTTCTCAGGTCTGGGGAATTGCCAGTTTGAACTTGAGAAACTCTGGGTTTCACAGGAGCTTTGTGAGAAGTGAAGGTGCCCAGGAGGGGTCTGTTCACTGCTGCTGCAGCCTCTGCTCACCTTCAGCCCTCACTGTGTTTGCAGAGGGGAAAGGTTGGGTTTGCAGGGTGAGCTCTGAGGTAGAGGAGCACCTTGCCAGCACAGCTCCACGTTAGCTGGAGTTCCTGAGGGATTTATCCCATTACTCCACAGTTCAGTGGGCTCTGTGAGGCAGAGGAGCTGCTGTCCCACGCACAGCTCTGAGGCAAAACCAGAACAGAAATGAGGTCATGTTTGTTGGTGCCAGTGACACTGTGGAGGGCAGCTGGATATCTGGGACTGTGAAAAACAAATGTAGTAGGAGGTAAACACTTGTTCCAGGGCGTGTGAGAGCTCAGGTGAATTCAGTGAAGCTGAGAAGAGGTGGCATGGTGTGGTTATTGCCACAGGACAGGTTTTTGGGATGCTGTGTGCTGTCAGGCTTGTTCCATCCCACCCCAGGGCTGGTTGTGGGGAGCATGAAAAGGTCCCTAAACACATCAAATCCCTGCCTCTGCTCTCCACTCTTGGTGCTTTCACACAAAGGATGTTTTTGGTCTGCTACCCCCAGAGTCCAGAAGGAGAGGGCAGAGGAGGACAGGGAAATGCAGCAGAGGTGGCTGGAAAGCTGCTGGTTCAGGCTGAGTGCTGGGCTGAGGAACCCAGAGCTGTCCCCACTCCCTCTCAGACCTCGTTCTCCTGGAAAATTTACAGCTCTGAGCTGATTGTTTGGCTTGGCACTCTGGTCAGGATGCTGCCTTGTAAACTTAATAATAGCTGCCCTCTTTTTAATTTGTTTGACCTTGACTACAATAATTTATTATGTGCATTAGATCTTTTTTTTTTTAAAAAAGAAGGAAAAAAAACCCCAGCACAACAACAAAGAATTTGGCTTCCTGTTCTTCCATGGTACTCTGGTTTTGAATTCCTTGGGTCTGAAGGCACACTGTGCTGCTGCAGTTGTGCACAGGGAGTTCAGAGGATAACACTAGAAAGACATTTTCTTAGAAGGGAGCTCCTCCAGGTTTGTGCTGTGGGGATTTGCTTTTCCCAGTGTTTGTCTTTGGAGGAGTGTGGTTTTTATCCTGGCAGCCGCTTTTGAGGAGAAGTTCATTTGTGTATTCCAAAAACCTCCTTGCAAACAAATGCAATGCTCCAGAGTAGCCCTGGTATTTTGTGCATCTGCTAATTCTTGTGGGTCCCTGCATCTTGGCACAGAGGAAACGAGGTCTCTCCTGGTTATGTGATTTATTTTTTGGTAATGCTTAAAGTGAAAGCAGTCTGCTGGCACCCCCGCCTCAGGTTCCTCTTTGATAGCTCCTCACAGAACGTTACATTTTCTTTGTTAGCCCAGTGCTGGGTAAAATAAATGTTGCTTGAGCTTCCTGATCCCCAAGCCAAGGTCCCTTTCTGTGGCTGTTGCAGAGGAGCACACGTTTCGCTGTGAGGACTGTGATGAGCTCTTCCAGTCCAAGCTGGAGCTGCGGCGACACAAGAAGTACACCTGCAACTCTGTCAGCTCCCTCTATGAGAGCCTGAGTGATGAGATCAAGCAGGAAGGTCTTGGAGATGGACAGGTCTACGAGTGCAAAGACTGTGAGAGGATGTTCCCCAATAAATACAGGTACCAGAAAATTACCTCTTCACTATTCTGCCCAGTCCTCTCTGATGGTGGGAAATGTGGGAGCTGGAGGTGGTGGCAGGGATACACCTCTCCTTTCTCCTTAGGCTTTGCCAGGGGAAGGATGGAGTCAGCAGTACTACACAGTCTGGATTTAGTGGAGTTGTGAGAGAATGTCCACATCTATCCCTCCCACATCAGTAGGGTGCATTTTATGTTCTGAGAAAGCTACTAAAACAGTCTATCCAGTTGGTGTACCTAGATGGTCTTACAATTTTTCAGAAGTTAATACAGATCAAATCAAGAGGGTCACTGGGGAACTGAAATTGAGCATTTAGCAGCTGACTAAATAAATAAATGTTTTGCTAATCCCAGTAGGTACTTGCCTCTAAACAGCATATTAATTTGTCCATATTTGCACTAAATAAACTCATAAATCACAGTTAACAGGAGCATATTTTTGTATATGGATATGAAGGGTATATATTTCTTGTATGTGTAAAAAAAATTGGGTAGTATTAAGAACACCATTTCTTTAGCAAAATGAATATTGCTTCTTTAAAATTGGTGGATTGGCAGTTTATAAGGGGCATGTTCCTGAATATTAACTCTCTGACTTGAAGAAAGGAGGCTCTGAGGGAGCAACTGGCTGGTGGCTGCTTAGAGCTGTATGTGGAGTTGCTGAGCAAGCTGCAGTCCCACCAAGCAGCCCACTGGTGATGAAAGCATCTTCTGCCTGGTTGTCCTTGTTCATGTGCCACCAAATGCCCTCAAGGCAGAAAGATTTCAGTGCAGATCAGTTGTCAGTGCAATTAGGCTTTGTGTTCCTATCCTGGTGATGTCAACAGATGTCAAATTCCAAGGTTTCTAAATCTCTCAGGCTCCCTGGAAATGCCCAAGAGTTATCTCCTGTGAAGTTCCCTGTATCATTTAATGAAGACTGGCAGGATTTTCTAGTAGTATTTAGTTGTAATGTTGCTATAAAAAACATAGTTGTGCTTTCAAGTTCCACAGGAATGGTTTAATATTGATCTGTGGGGGATTTCAGGCTGTAGGAGGTTTCACACCAGTTTGTCCTTCCAGTGAGGAGCAGTTGTAGCTCCCCTGAAGCTACACCAGAGGACACACATTTCCTTCCTTTGGTCCTGGGGACTGGCCAGAGAGGTGCAGGATTTCCATCCCCCTCAGTACCTTTTACACCACTCCCTCTTCACCAGAACAGTTTCCTGGGCTCCATGCCTGCCCCACGGCCTCTGACAGTGTCAGCCCTGGGTCGGTGGCCCAGCAGGAGCTCTGAGTGCTGAGGGGCTGGGGGAAGGAGAGCATCCCTTGTGTTCCTTCAAAGCCATCCCTGCCATGGCCCTGCTCCAGCAGCCTCTTGGGTTTGCCATCATCCTCCTGGTTTGGGAGAGGCTGCCAGTTGGCAGAAGCTGAAATTGCCGAGTTAAGTCATAAAAGATGTCTGACATTTAGAAGTGAAATGTGTTTGCACCTTATCGTGTTTCGTTCCAGTGCTCAGTTGCTGTGTTCTGGGAAGCTGTGGGCTTTATGCCCGTGAAAATGGCAACATGAGAGTCTGGGCAGCCCCAGCTAATATCTTGTCTGTCCCTGTGGGGATGCCATGGAAGTCTTGGTCACAAGGTGCTCATTTTTCCCTTCAGGAACGTGCAGGGTCAGGTCTGGTTTTACGTTCCTTTTCCTCCTTGTAAATGGACTCGGGTATTTAATAAGAAGTACTGTAAGACCTGGTGACATTTTGAATCAGAATAGGGCAGCACCTATCTGCAAAATAAATGCCAGAACCAAAGAAATGGTGTTTGCATCTCTCATGGTCCTTTCACAGAGGCAGGAGATCAAACCTGGGTGACACAAGGAGCAGTGTAATGCCTCGGCAGCCAGGGCCTGGTTGGAGCTGGGCTCCCTTGGCCACTGGTGCTCACCCTGTCTCTTTTCCCAGCCTGGAGCAGCACATGGTGATCCACACCGAGGAGAGGGAGTACAAGTGTGACCAGTGTCCCAAGGCTTTCAACTGGAAATCCAACCTGATTCGTCACCAGATGTCTCACGACAGCGGGAAACGGTTTGAATGTGAAAACTGCGTGAAGGTGCGGGGCTGGTACCCACGGGTGGGAGAGGGTGCTGGGGCCTGGGATCTGAAGAATGGGTGGCCTGGCCACGGGGTGGGGTGTGGTGACAGGAGGGGAGCAGCACGCTCTGCTGGCCTGGCCCATCAGCTTGGCCATGGATGCTCAGTCCTGCTCATCATGGCCTTCTCCAGCATCTTGGAGCGTTGCTGGGGGCAGGTGAGGAGCGAACACCCCGGGGACCCTACCAAAAAAAAAAAAAATCTTAAAAAATGTCCCAGGTCTTCCCCTCTCCATGCTTCTCCCTCCTGCTTTGTTTCCCTCCTTCAAGGTGTTTTCTTTTCCAGGTGTTTACTGACCCCAGCAACCTCCAGCGGCACATCCGCTCCCAGCACGTGGGGGCCCGGGCCCACGCCTGCCCCGACTGCGGCAAAACCTTCGCCACCTCCTCGGGCCTCAAGCAGCACAAGCACATTCACAGCACTGTCAAACCTTTCATATGTAAGTTGTCACGGCCATCACACAGCTCTGGCTTTTGCTATAATTGCACGTATCCTGCAGGGCCCCCCAGTGCTGGCTGTCCCTCTGTGAGCAGCCGCTGTAATTTTATAGGTCAGAGCACAAGATGAAATTCCACAGTGATTTCTCCTCCCCCCCCCCCTTTTTTTTTTTTTTTTTTTTTATGCTCCCTGTTTTTTCAGTAAACATTCATGGCACTTTTTGACTTTCTTGACAAGTTAAAAGCTGAGCCTCTCAGCAGTCCTAGCGATGCCATTTTCTCGTATCTTTTCTTTCTCCTTTTTTTTTTCCTTAATAATTTTTGAATGTTCACGTTGGTGACACAAATAAATAGCTGACACAGCCTGATCGAAATGTTTTTTTCAGGGATGCCTCAAATCCTGTAGCCATTGTAAAGAACTTGAAACAGTCAGAGATGAGAAGAAGGTGTTTTTTAAAAAGGTTTTTTTCTTTGTTATTTACTACATGTGCCATCTACATAATACTTGGAAACCAAATAAATAGCAGATTAACTGTGTCCTTAGTGCTCTCTTTAGTGGAATATTTCCAAAAGGGCATTTTCCCTTGAGAGCCATTCACCTCATCTCTTGTCATTCTCAGGGCTGTGTATTTTTTTAATTGACACAGCACCTATTGCATTTTGATAACTGTGCAGAAAAGTAGATTGTGTCACAACAAAGCCAAAGGAACTTGAGGGACTCCTTCCTGACACTCCTCGGGAAGCGTGGCTCAAGCACAGAGCAGGATCTGGGTTTGATTCTGGGCTTTGATGTTATGGGGTGGGGGGGAAGCCACTGAACCCACCTCTGCCTTTCCCCCCCCTATTGTGTAATGGGAACAGTATGCAGGAATATCCTGGGAGACTCATTTCATTAATGTGTCCTGAGATAATCAGATGGGTGTCAGTGGAGGAAGAAAAAATACTCTTCTTGCTCATTCTGATGCAATCTTTCATTTGATGACGGGGCACATGAAAGAGATAATTGGAATCTCATAAGTATTGCTGCACTGAGATGAACGATTTCTTCTCATAATCTCCTCACTCTCACCTCATAAGAATTAGGGAGTTGTCAGTCTAAATCAGCGTGTAAACCAACTGGAGACTGATCCTGCCTGGTTCAGATGGGCCAGGTGGAGTCACAAGCAGGAGTATGGAACCCATTAGCAGCTCCAGGGCAGCTGTGAGCAGGAGGGGCTGGGAAGATTTCCTTTCCTGCTCAGGAGAGGCAAAGGGATTGTGTGTGTGTGATGGGTGCTTGTTTTTTACAATATTATACTTGGCTTGAAACAAAACACCCAAAACTGTAACTTCATAACTGCAGAACACTGAACTGCAAGAGAGGACAATGCACACAGTTACTGAATCATTGTATAACTGGAGACTTCAATATTTTCCAGTTTTCCTTATTTCAGAATAATGTTGTGAGTGCTCTTACCTGCCACACCTCTCTTTAGGGAGTTTGGTGTAGGATCAGGTAGATTTAGGAGCTCTTCCTAGGGTGGAAAAAGGAACCTGATGCCCTTGGCAGACTTTACTTTTGTTGCTTTACTTTTCTCCAAGTTTTGCCATTAGGGAACAATGTAACTTTTTTTTTTTTTCCTTGTAATATTGCAAATGTGTTCAATAAAAATAACACAAACACACTACTGAGGCAGGGAAAGCTGACAGCAAGTGCTCTCTATTGGGACAGATTCTGCCTCAGCAGGTGAGACATTTATTATAAACTTGTGTGGATCTTTTGAACCCCAGTTACAGCATGGCTGGGCACATGGCAAGGTAGATGCTTAAAGTTAGGGGAAAACAAATTGAGAAGTGTTTCTTTTAGATATTTTTTTAAGAAAACATTTTAAAATTAAGTAAAAAAACTAAACCCCTTCTTTGAAAGTTAATGTAGCTAAAATAATACATGCAACAGCAATAAGTGTGTACAATAATGGTAGTTCAGAAAAACTGAGATGAGTGTTTAAGGTGTGATTGCCAAAAACTGGGGATGGCTTTAACATCTGTCCTTGAAAAACCTGGTTTTTGAACACTGAAACTCTTCTGGTGACTTTCTAGTTGTTCCCCAGCTTGTGCTTCCTTTGCAGCATCTTGTAGCAGATTTAGAAAAAAATAGGGAAAGTCACACTTAGACCTATCAGTAAAGGGAGGGAGGAGGGAAGGACCCATTCTGCAACTCTGTGACAAAGTGGGTGTCAGGATAATTTGGATTTGATTCCATGCCTGCCCAGCTCCAGACAATATCCTTTCCCTCTCTTTGTCTCAGTTCCATGTTTACAAAAGGGTGATAACAGCAGTTCTCCTGTGAAAGAGTGTGTTAATTCACTGAGAAGTACAGTTTATTCTTATGTTGAAAGAGGCATCAGATAATAAAAAGTTAGTGTTTTGATAATGGAAAAGTGTGGGTGGGATTTTTTTTCCCTTGCTTTGCCCTGTTCCTTCCCCAGCAGCAGTGTCCGTAGGTGACAGATGTCATAAAAATTAATGTTTTGAAAACTTGGTATTTGCAGGTCATTAAAGAAAACCCTGCTGTAGCACTAACTTAGCATTGCTTGGGTGTCTTACAAATGAATGAATCCAACATCTCACTCTGCTTCTTGCTGAACTGAGCCCTGGCTGGCAATGTATTTATAGACCATCCCTATGGAGTCGTTACTTATTATTAGTGGCACTGGAGAGGGGTGGGTTTGATTAAATGAGGCAAAGTTGTTCTCCCTTCAGTTCTGCCATACCAGGATTGCAGGGAGAGCACCAGCTGATGTCAGTAGGTATTAGCATTGACATGCAAGACTGTCTTCAGTGAAAATTCCAAAAAAAAGGGTTGTGCAGGAATAGCCCATCCCGCTCTCCTGCGGAGCGCTGCGTCTTGGGAGATTCTCCAGGCTGAGGGCTGGGTGGGAGTTGGGGAAGGGGAGGCAGCTCCTCAGGAATCCCCTGCTGCTTCCTGTTAATTTCATATTGCTTTTGTTGTTGGTTTCTGTTGATGCTTTAGGTGAGGTCTGTCACAAATCCTACACGCAGTTCTCCAACCTCTGCCGCCACAAGCGGATGCACGCGGACTGCCGCACGCAGATCAAGTGCAAGGACTGTGGGCAGATGTTCAGCACTACCTCCTCCCTCAACAAGCACCGACGCTTCTGCGAGGGCAAGAACCATTACAGCCCCGCAGGGATCTTTGCCCCTGGCCTGCCCCTCACGCCCACTTCCATGATGGACAAATCCAAGCCCTCTCCCAACCTCAACCACGCCAGCCTGGGATTTAACGATTATTTTCCCTCCCGCCCGCACCCGGGGGGTCTTCCCTTCTCACCTGCCCCCCCTGCCTTTCCCGCCCTCACTCCGGGATTCCCAGGGATTTTCCCGCCGTCCCTGTACCCCAGGCCCCCCTTGTTACCACCCACACAACTGCTCAAAAGTCCCCTCAACCACGCTCAAGACGCAAAGCTTCCGAGCCCCCTGGGGAACCCGGCGCTTCCTCTGATCTCTGCGGTGAGCAACAGCAACCAGGCTGCTTCGGGAGAGGAGAAATGTGAAAGCAGCCTGGAGAATTCCTACCTGGAGAAGCTAAAAGCCAGGAACAGCGACATGTCCGACGGCAGCGACTTTGAGGACGTCAACACGACCACAGGCACAGACCTGGACACCACGACTGGCACGGGTTCTGACCTGGACAGCGATGCGGAGAGCGACAGGGACAAAACAAAAGATAAGAGCAAACAAACTGAGAGCAAACCAGACTTTGTCAGCAGCACCGTGTCTGCCAGTTCCACCAACAACACGAGCGAGATCCCTCTCTTCTATTCCCAGCATTCCTTCTTTCCTCCCCCTGAAGAGCACCTGCTGCCCACCACGGGAGCAGCCAATGACTCCATTAAAGCCATCGCCTCCATCGCCGAGAAGTATTTTGGGCCTGGCTTCATGGGGATGCAGGAGAAAAAGATGGGTTCGCTCCCCTACCATTCCATGTTCCCTTTTCAGTTCCTCCCCAATTTCCCCCACTCGCTCTACCCTTTCACAGAACGGACCCTCAATCACAACTTGCTGGTCAAGGCAGAACCAAAGTCACCCCGGGACCTCCACAAAGTCGGCAGCACCAGCTCCGAGTCCCCCTTTGATCTCACCACAAAGCCAAAAGAGATGAAGCCAATCTTGCCACCCCCCAAGGTCCTGCCAGCCCCATCCTCAGGGGAGGAGCAGCCACTGGACCTGAGCATTGGCAACCGCATCCGAGCCAGTCAGAACGGGGGGAGAGAGCCACGGAAAAACCACATTTATGGGGAGAGGAAGCTAATGGCAAGTGAAGTCTTACCCAAGATTTCCCAGTCTCAACTGCCTCAGCAGCCATCCCTGCATTATGCTAAGCCATCACCCTTTTTCATGGACCCCATATACAGGTATTAACATACCCTGCCTTAAGTGTTTCCTCTAAGGGGCTCCTTTTGTAGCTGCCATCACAAGTGGAGGCAGGTCAGGCTGTAGGTTGTTTAGAAAGGTCAGGGCATGTCTGCTGGAGCTGGTTGTGCTGCTCTCTCCTTTGCCACAGCACGTTGAATTTTCTGACTCGAAGGGGCTGAATCATTGAAAGGAGCACTGGTAATCAATATGTGTAAAGAGCACATCTTTGTTTTGATAAAGAAGAAACTTGACCTATTTAAGGACTCTCCCACGAGCCAACACTAAGATGGCACTTCTGCTGGGGAAATTCCAGAGGTTTGATTTGATAAGAATGCAGAGTTCAGCTGCCTCCAAGCCTGGGCTCTCATGGCTTGGGAATGAGTCAGGAGCCCTGGGAGCCTGGAAATGCAGCTCTCCCACTGACTGACTTGATGGCCTTTTGTGAGCTGCTTCACCTTTCTTCCTCCCCACCCCCCTTTTTCTTTCTATTTCCTTTTCTCAGAGTTTTTCAGTTTGTAGGAGCTGCTGTTGTAGGCTCAGCCTTTGGAAACAGTTTTAAGCCTGGACTAGCAAGTACTGTGTAAGTACATGGTAGCATGTTAGTATCTGGATCCCTTCCAGGCAGATTTCTTGCAGACTTAATCTTTCTGAGGGTTTCTAGTGGAAATGGATGGTTATTGAGGAAGGACTGATTTGGTTTGTCATGCCTAGAATAAGCTGAACATGGCAGGTGTGTGTAAAGCAGACTGGATGAAGTTATCCAAATGCCACTTAAACTTCCAGCAAGAATGAGTTCCAAAGGTGCCTGGGGAAGACCCGAGTCTTTAGTTGCTTCAGAACTTTTTATAAGGCCTGTTTCTAAAGGAAAACTGTTTTAAGGTTTAAAGTGAGGCTAAGTTTGAGTATTATGAAGGCAGTGCCTTCATTATCTACCTGCTGCAGATGGGATTTGTCAAGTAGCAGGGAGGTACCCTGACAGCTTGATTCAGACATGAGCATGGTATTAATTTGCCCTTAGGACAGGATGCTTCATAACTTGCAGAGGGCTCCTGGATTCAGTGTCTAATTGAGCAGCCAGCTCCTGGCAGTGGGTGACTGATTCTCCTCTTAGCTGAGCTCAGTGTGCCCTGGGCTGGCCCTGATCCGACAGGAGAGGTGTGGATGTGCTGCAGGAGCTGGTGTTTTCTTAGAGCTGGAAAGCCTCCTGGTCACCACAGAGCAGTTATGTCAGCACTGGGATGCTTCACTTGAGTGTTCAGAGGACTGTGAACAGCCAGTGCCCTGGGCTGGGAACACTGGCCAGGAGAGCAGCACCTATGTCACTGCCTCACTGCTATTGTGCACTTGATAACTGTGGGAAAAAATGATGTCAATGTCTGGGCAGGCCAAAGACCTGTCAGCTGAGATGAGGATTAGTGAGCCCACGTTGCTTGCTATTAAGAAAGCATCTCTGGCTCTGCCAGCCCTCTCAGGGCTGATGCCATTGCTTGCTTACATGCTCCCATCTGTGATGGAAACAGCAGCATCACAGCCCAGGGCCTGTAACGTGTTCTGTCTGGGACCCGCCGTGGGCATCTCCTGGAAAAATAAGTCATGATGTAAATGGTGCAGCATTTATTTTTGTAAAAAGTATTTCTGGGGAAAAAAAAAAAAAAAAAAAAAAAGTAAATGGGATAGAAAGGCAAAAGCTTTGAGTTAGCTCAGGATCCTGCCACCTCTGGGCATTCCCTGTTGTAATGTTAAAATAACATGGGCTGGAGAAGCTGTCGCCAGTTAAAATAGCAGCTCGGGAAAACCTTAAAGGTCCAGAAGACAGCTGGAAGTGAAGGATGGGGGCATCACTGGTTGCATTCCATGGGATGCATATAGTTTTAGTAATACATTAAAATAGAAAGTCAGTGGTGGAGTTGCTCACGAATCAGACTTCTGATGTAATGAGCTAAACAGCAGAGCTTCCAAGTCCAGCTTAAAAACTATGGAAATGTTTTGTTTCTAAACTTCTCTTTATCAGACTCTCTCACATCGTTTGGCTCCTTCATTTTTTTCTCCCAAAGGCCACTTAAATCCTTGACATTTTCTCCTGGTGATACAATTTAATGCAGCCAGACAGCCTGAAATCAGTGCAGTTTTTAGCTCAGCCTCGTTAAGGTAACGTTCTCAGGCACTGGGCTGAAAAGATCAGCTTAATCCTCTGGTGGCTGCAGAATTCAGCTCTGAGGAGGAGGTTTGTATGTTTGGTTTGCTCTTGTTACCCCACACAGGAGAGGGTAAAGCTGTGTGAAACTGTCCCTTGGCTGAGGCTGGAGGTGTGTGGTGCAGGTGGGACTGTCTGGGCATCCCCTGGGCACCCCAGCTCATCCTTGTGCATCACAGAGGTTAAAACTTCCCTGGATGGGATGGGGCTCACTGCTGCTTACTGGTTTACCTTATATCAAGGCAAAACTTCATGTATTTTTTTACAGATTGTTGTTTTTCCAGAAGCTGATGCCCATAGAAACTCTCACAGGAATTCTGACTGCGTTTCAAATTCAGCTCTTCTCTTTTCTTCTACCTAAGAAAAATTAAATGCAGATTAAATACAGTTCACTAAATAGCACTCTGCATGAGTCTTGTTTAAACTCTTTGGTAATTTGATCCACACACCAATCAGCTGAAATGCAGTAAAATAATTTGCTCTCTTTTATGCTCGACTAATGTAGTTGAAATTACTCTTTCTACTGGATTTCTGCTGCTCTAGTTGAGGTGGACTCTGCTCCAGTGTTATAAAGATGCAGCTGTGTAGGTGGAGTTAACTTTCATAACACTTCTGTCCCATGGAGGACATTCCAGTTTTTCTTTTTGGTGATTCCACACCACATATTCCCTGCAAGTAGACTATTTTGTGGAAAAGCCAGTGTTTTCAAAAATAGGAACCTAGCTTTAGCATTTTTCCTGTGGTGCTTAAGCATGGAATATTTGAATGGAGCAAAGTGACATCAGGAGAATTCGGGTCCTTCAGTCACTTCAGGGATCTCCCACCATTTCCTAACTTTTCAAACTGTTGTTCACATATGGCTGCCAAAGAAACCCAATGCAAATTATATCTCAGCTGCAAGGGAGGAAATAAATATGAAACACCTAATGATTTCAGCACACTTGGGGCTGCAAAGTCTGGCCCGGTGCTAACTCTTAGGATAAAGACAAACTCTCCAGGACAATTTTTTTCCATGCAGTGGCTGCCTGCTGCGGGCTCTAGAGCTTCTTCCACTTAAACATTGCTTTTGGTGTAAGTGTAGGGGGTTTTCATGGCATTTCACAACAGCAGGGGCTTGTAAACCAATGTAGCAGTGACTTTAGCTCTCACATAGAAAGATGAAAATGTTTTCTTAGTCGTCAGCCTGATAGCTAGAAAAATATTACCCAGAGGAGGGGCTCTGTTTTCATATCGTTTCCGGTGCCTTTTGTGGGGTAACTTGTTGGCTGTGATTTATAGGATCCAGTAGAAGGGGGCAGACAGGAGTGTGGGGATAGGAAAATAGCCTCAGATGTATCATCTAAACCCCTCTGCAGTTGGCTGGGCTGTGTCTGTGCTGCCTGCTGCCCTCCAAGGTATGTAACCCTCTGTGTTGTTGTCCAGCAGGGTGGAGAAGCGGAAGGTGACAGACCCTGTGGGTGCCCTAAAGGAGAAGTACCTGCGACCCTCCCCGCTGCTTTTTCACCCCCAGGTAACAGCACTGACTTTCTGATGTGACAATCTCTCCCTGTCCCTCTTTGCCCTTAGGATTCCTGGTTCCATAAGGACAAGGCAGTGAGTCCTGCCCCAGGCTGCCCGTGTCCTGCCCAGCGGGTCACCAGCCATCCTCCCTGTGGTCGTTATTGTGCTCTCCTTTATATTCACATGCATTGTTCTCCTCTGATAGTGTTTCCCACCTTAGATAAATAACTTGCAGGTTTGTGAAAGCTGGATCCTGGTTGGTTTCACAGCTAAACTTAGTTCCCTCATTGTTTCACATCAGCCTCAGAGTTTGGTTAATAACTTCCCCCGATTTTTCCTTCATCCAGGCTGGATAATGGTGACAGGCTGGCCAGGAACATCCTGTGTTTGTGTGAGTTAGAATAGTGGGGATATCTGCCTGTAAAGAATCTGATAGCAGGGAGGAGCTAGTGTGGCACAGCAACCCAACGAGACGATGAGAAATGTACAGCCCCTGAGCAGGAGCAAGCATTGGGTGGAAGGTTGTTAACATTGTTCCTGAAATCCTGACCACGTCCTCTTCCCATGGCAATGAAAGATGTGGAAGGTCTGGTTATCTCTAACAGCTTATCACACAGAATAGCCTCAAGTCTACAATCATTCCAGCCTGAAACTTCCTGATAACTGATCTTGGAGAAAGGGGTTGCTGTGTACAGATCACTGGATTGAGAGGGTGGCTGTTCCCATGCCCTGTAGCCAATGGGGTGTTTCAAATACAGGGAGTGAAGACAGATCATTTGTTTGAGGATGTGGGAGATTTTTACTAGCAGATCCCCATCTGATACCACCCAGGATCTTTCCCTGAGCAATCAGATTTCCAGGGGCTTCTGTTGTCCTCGTTAGGAGCAACGTTCACACCCCAGGTCAGTTAGAAACACTACATGGGATTCTCTTGCTCTGCCCATGAGTCTGGGCTCACCTTTTATTCTGTGAATATTTCCCTGGCTCTGAGAGGGCCCTGGGTGGGATGTGATTACACTGAAAGATAAAAGACTGAGCACGCAGAAGATGCTTTCTCTCTTAAAATGAATTTTAGGCAAATTTTATTTCTTTGCCAGTAGTTTCTCAGCTCTGGTGGGGGTTATTCTTACACTGTCTGTTTTAAATGAGCTTTGGACAACATAAGTAAATGGTGTAACTTTTTGATAACTTAATGGAAAACCTTTTCTCACCTGTTAAGTTTCTTTTCTTCTCCCTTCCTTTTTTTATTATAACCAGGCAGTTGTTCCCTAAATAGCAAAGTGCCTTTACCACTGGAGAGGCTATGGCCAGGGTTTAGAATTTTAAAATAAGCCCATGGCTATCAAGCCAGCAAACATCTCTGACTAAGTGCCTAAAGAACAGGGCACAACAAAAGATATCTCCAGGTACTCCAGCAAAGGGCTGAGTGGCATAGCTCTGAAAGATCTGGATAGCATTTTAACATGATGGTTTTGTTACATGACTGGCAGCTGGGGCAGAGCTTTTGCTGTAAATGATCAAGTAACCTTTTCAAGTGGCTGGTGCTAAGTATTACTTACTATTTGTCATGGGCTGGGAGCCTCCGACTAAGGGGCCGTGGATCTATTATCAGGAAATGGGTTTTACTACTCCTCTTTTTTACAGCTTATGAATGGTTGTCAGCCTTCCACAATGTATTCTTGGGTGATTAAGACAACTTTTTTTTTTATAGTCATACATTTTAAACAATATCTTGGCTCTCTTCTCCCCCCTCCCACCCCCAGGCCCAGTTTAATAAAGTGTAAACGTGCAAAAGGTCAGCCCTTCCTGTACAATAGAGCATCCCCTCCTGATGTATGGCTTCCTACTGCCTTCCTGCCAGCCCAGGGCCTGCTCCCCCCGTGCTCTCCTTGCTCCTGCTGATCTCACTGGCAGCCAGGAGGCAGCTTTATTGCTGCCTTGTTTGTTTTGTCCAGGGTTTCTGCTCGGGATCTTGAAAGTGCTCCCGAGTGCATGAAGCATTGGAGATGTCAGCCTAGTCCTCCCGAGTTGCATTTCTCTCTTGGATTTGGATTTCCTGTTCTCTAATGAAAGCAAAAGTGATTTTCCCTAGGTAGTGTTTTTATGCATATCCTTTGCTTGCACACAGGCTGACTTCTTTTCTTTTTTGCTGTCACCTTCTGTATCATCTCTGTGTTTTTCTCTTTCTCCCTCTTTCTGGGGAGAGTGCTGGATGAGGAACCAAACCTTCCTGCTTGCCCAGGTGTCATTTTGAGTTTGAGAGGAGGCTTTGGAAGGTGAATGCCACCCAGCATTGACCCACAGGGCCTCATTTCAGAGTCATCCCTGGAGAAAGGGAACCCAAGTGTACTCTGAGACAACGTTTAATCTGCTGTGAGTTTTTATGACGCGAGGCCTTCTACTTGCAGATGTCAGCCATAGAAACGATGACAGAGAAACTGGAGAGTTTTGCAGCCATGAAGGCAGACACTGGCACATCCCTGCAGCCCCTCCCACACCACCCCTTCAACTTCAGATCTCCACCCCCCACGCTCTCAGACCCCATCCTGCGCAAGGGCAAGGAGCGCTACACCTGCAGGTGAGGCCCCGGGCACCCAGCTGGGACCAGAACCTTCAGCAGGAGTGGGTTGGCTGGTGCTGCCACGGCCACGAAGGAGGTTGGGGCACTGATGGGTTCCTGGGTTTGTGCTCTCCAGGTACTGTGGCAAGATCTTCCCCCGCTCGGCAAACCTGACGCGGCATCTGCGGACACACACTGGAGAGCAGCCCTACAGGTGAGCTTGTGCCCCAGAGAAAACCCCACACACACCTCATTCACCACAGTCTTATTTTTCCTCCATTCTATAAAGCTGTGCCAACATAACCCTGCAGTCCTGTAGCATTACATCTAATGATTCATAGGATTGTATATTATGTGGACCAGCCAAAAATAATCAGGCTTGGCAGCTTGAAGATAGACACTTAACTTATATTTAGATGTATGCTGGCAAATGAGTGGTCTGATTTGCAGTGTTGTTTAACACTCACATTAACCATTCATCTCAAGGACAGCTGAAGGTGCTGAACAGCTCTGAAAATCGGGCTGTTTTGAAGGGCTTGCCAGTAAGTTAACTGCTGGGTCTAGCTGGATTTTTCTTTTTTTTTTTTTTTTCCCCTTTCCCTTATGCATATTGGAGGTGCCTGTAGTCGTGGATCAAAAACCAGAAGCAAAGCCCTGTAGTGTATCTGCTTTAAAGTCAGAGTTAGAGACTGTCCGACCTTCAACTGCAAAGTTAAAGACAAGGGATCAAAAAAATTCACCTACTGGTTCCCATGATCACTTGGGTTGAAAGCTGAATTGCTCTTTTCTGCTAGTTGTGGAAATGGTGCTCTGATTTTTGTAGCCCTGTTTGCACTGTAGCTGTGCAGCAGGGCCCAGTGCAGAACTGGCCCTGTGTTCTCTTGGGTTTTGTAGTCAGTTTCAAAAAAACTTAAGCAAAAAATCTGCTTTGGTTGATTTCTTGTTAGCACAGGTACAGAAGTGAGCAAAATGGAATGAGTGGTGAATTGAGAGTGCTGAAAATCAAATACTGTGTTTTCCACAATGTGTTTTGGGTGTTGTCAAACAATAGCAACAGTTCAAATAGTTTCATTTTGGGTAGCAAATACCATGGTATTTCCATACACAGTCACAGGTTCACAACAAAGCTAATGTAGTAGTTATTGCATCCAAACACACATTTATGAGTAGCCAAAGGCCATGTGGTCAAATACATCACATTTTTATGCTTAGTTTAACTCAAGAAGCTACTCTCTCCCACACTGTAATCCCTGGGACATAGGGAGTCAATTTTTTTTTTTCCATACAGAGTCGTACAGAATGTTGAGTGTAGACATTAGGTAAATTAAAAATTAAAAAAAAAAAAAAAACCTCTCCAAAGCAGACATATATTTTGGAACCATTCCCTGCTCTGATTTTTTTCAGTTGTGTTATTTGATATGTCTTGAATGAATCCTGTGTGTTCACTGTGCACCCTGCTCGGGCTGAAATGCTTGCTCCCAATTATTCAGGGGTTGTTAGTTCAGTTTTCTTCCAAAAAAGGAGACTTGCAACTTAACAAAGGTTAGGAAAATAAAGATTTATTTGATCTGGTCTTCTCCCAGAAAATGGCCTGTGTGGTTTTTTTGTACTGGAGGTTTGACTTTTGGACAATGTTTCATTATCATGGTGCTCCTGAGAGTTAGTGCAATGCTTACAGAAGAGCTGAATTATCATTGATTTTTCTTCTGCTCTCTAAGAACTGAGATTTCCAACCTTTGCAGCCATACCTGTTTTGAAAGCTTGTTTTTTAAGTGCTGACTTTATGCAGGCAGAAGGAGGTTGGTGCCTTTTCAGTGTTCTGCTGGGTCTGTCTTAAGGCTTTCGTTTTGGCCATGTAGATTTTTTTCTTCTGACTCTTATCGGTGTTGTATCATCATCCAAACACAAATGTAAGTGTTCTTAAAACTAACAGAAACTGAACAAGTGTCCACATGTAGATCAAAAAACAGGTCAGAAAACAAAGTGTTTTGGTTGGGATTCCTGATTGTCATTGATAAGTGATATGTTTTTTACCAAGGCACTTAAAACTTCCTAGGTGTCTACTTAATTGTGTATAAAATAGGAATGACTAGCACAGGAGCTATAAGGAGGCAAATTAATGCTTTTTGTAAGGGCAGAGAGGCTTGTAAAATAGTGTTGGACTTACCTGGAAACTTGGGTCATAAAAGCCAGGACTTTGTTTTCATTCTGAGGCTACAAAGGAAGATATAGAAGTAGTTTTCAGTGAAGCTCTGTATGCTGGGAGCATGGAACATGGGAGCCCTGGAGTTTGCTGCTTACTTTTGGTTTCATTGTCTGGAATCACAGAATCACATAAAGTGCATAAAACCTGGACTGGGAAGTATTTGATTTGGCAAGACTCTATTTTCTTCTTTCAAATGCCCCCTCCCTCCAGGATGCCATCTAATTGATTCTTGAATTACACCAGTCCTCCAGCATTGCCTGTAAGGCTGGGATTGCTCCTCTAATGTTGGGTTTCCTGATGGCTGTTTTGAATTTGATTTTCTTTAATTTCCTTTTAGGCCCCTGTGTCCTGTTATTTGCATTAAGCTGAACCTAACAACTGAAGCTGGGCTCTGCCATGTCCTTTAAGATTGCACAGAGTTTCATACAAATCTCTTCTTTCTCATTCTGTGGTTTTTTTCAAATTCATCCCTGGTATAAATGCACTGGGGATTTGGGGGCAGAGTAGCTGTCCCTGTGCTTTGTGCTTGGTTACAGCCATTCTGTCTTTACAGCTCACATTGATCATTAAAATAAGTGTAAGGTTTTTGCAGTTGGAAAGGCTGTTGAAGCTTTACAAAGCAGTTATCAAATGCCCTGCTCTCATGTTTGAAGTGTTCCACTGCACTGATCAGCTCTGTTTCTCCTTCTGGGGTTTGCTCTCTGGTTTTCCCCCTCCAGTGGCATTACACCAGGGACCTGAGTTCCCTCAAGAACTCCCTCCTGAATCCAGATTTGGCTCCTCCTTAGCTATCATTCACTCCCACTTTATATTTTTTTTAGCCCATTGGTGTTTTACTTTAAACTGATAAGAAAGAAACTTTACTAGCATTTTGTCAGTGTGTTTACTAAGCAAATACATCTTCGAGTTTTATTCTTCTTCTGCCTCTGTGTTCACCTCTTCCCTGACTTTAAGCTGGTTCCTCTGTCTGGCTCATTTATTTAGATTAAAACCAGCAGAGATCCCAGCACTGAGCCCTCTGGGACCACAAATAACACCGAATGTCTCCCTCATCCCTTTGCTCTCAGACATCAGCGATTGCTCCTTGCCAGTGCCCCTCTGTTTCCTATTTTTTTAACAAGCTCTTTATCCTTTCTCCCTACCCTAACCTGGATCCACATAGCTCATAGTTAGAGCAAGGACCTGTCAAAGGGAACTTTTCAAAGGCTTCCTGAACATCCAAATGAACTGAGGTGCAGGAGGCCGACTCGTTCCTGCCTTGTGCAGCCAAACCTTGCTTTGAAGTCACCCGAGCTGCTGGTGTGAGTGATGCAGGGGGGAGCTGGCCAGGGGCTGGGGCACCCCCAGGGAAGGAGATTTTGGCTGAGGAGGGCACTGAGCTGGTGGGGCCGGGCAGGGAGGGAGCTCTGGGGCAGCAGAGCCCAGGAGGGGGGTGCTGGTACCAGTTCTGGGGGGGGTGGTGTGGGGGATGTGGCTGTTTGGGCACTGCCACTTCCCAAAGGACTGAGCAGCAGGAGCTGCCCCAGCCTGGCAGCTCCAGGGAGCAGGTTCAGAGGTTGGTAACAGAATAAGGGAGGAGAATAAGAGCTGGAAATCCATGAGTGGTTAACTCCGTGTGTATGAACTGTGCCTGTTTGTGCTGCTGCTCAAGTAGTGTCTTTTTTTCTTTAGCTGCTTATAATTTTTTCAAAAAACACGATTTAAAGGAAAACTTCTGAAGGTTGAGAAAACTGGTTTAAAAAGAGATTTTGGTTTCTTCCTAGGTTAGTCATAACAAAGGTTCATTATTTGAAATATCTTTATGCTTTTTGGTCATTTAGCGATAGGAAATTCAGAGGTGGACGTGGAATCCATAAACATTCAGTGAGAGAGAGTGTTTCATAAATGCATCTCTGCTATTTCCAAAAATAATATCAATTTATTTTTGGAGACCAAATAAAAATCCCAGCTGTAGCACATCTGGAATCTGTGTGTGTGTTTCACAGCATCGATTTTTTTACACTCACTGTGTGTGAACCTGTTGTGTTTGTAGCAGACAGTTCTGCCTCCTCAGTGTCCTGGCAAACCCAGTTCCACACTGGAGCAGCAGCAGGACAGGGTCAGGGCTGTGTGTCCTCTCCACAGGATGAACCAGCAGCATTCCCAGCCCATGCCCAGGTGCACCAGCATCCTCCTGCCTTGCCCCACATGGCTGAGCAGAGGGGTAGAGGGGCACGGGGCAGTTCTGCCAGAAACAAGCAGGTTTTTTCTGGAATTATGAAGTTTTAAGAAGTTGTTATTTTGTCCTGTAAGTGTGCAGAGGTCTGTGCAGAGAAAGGATTCTGCTGCTCGTGGGTTTAGGAAGCAGGGCCGTGAGGAAAGCAGCTTTGCTTGAGGTACAAATGACGTGTTTCAGGAGAGCTGATGAGGGATTCAAAGAGGAATTCGATTTTCTGCTGCTTTAGGACTGAAGCTCTCGACGGTGGCTCGAAGCTGCCCTCTTGAGTCCAGGGGCTGCTCCTGGCTGGGAGAGGAGTAGAGCAGAGGCTGAGCTGGGAAAGAAACCCAGTTTAGCAAAGCTTTGTTTTTATTTGGAGGGAATCTGAATCCAGAGAGAGGGGGTGGCAACTTTGAACAAGCTTCCAAGACGTCTGCCGTGGGTCCTGCAGAGGTTTGTTTCAAAGAGGGAACATTTCTTCACTCAGCAGTTTCCCTAAACAGTCTGGCTTGGCTCCTCACACTCCACATTTTTTCATCATAAACCAGATACTCACTACATGGGAGTAAATCTTATCCTGTTTGGAAACAACAGTGTATTTCTTGGGAGCTATTGTACTATAATAATAACCATAATTACCTTTAAAGGCATGCTGTGCTGCCTACATCTTGAGTACCAGAAGGAGTTTCACAAATAAATCTGGAGTTTTCTCTATGTCCAGATAACTGTGTCATGTAGGGATATGCCAGCTAGTAACAGTTTTATGTGTTTAACCTCCTGTCTGTCTTTTCCTTCTATCTTCTTTTTCCTCCCTCCACAGCCATATTTCACCTGCTTCCTCTACAAAACGAGCAGGGTGGAAGAAATAAATTCACCTTTCTTATTTTCCCATTCACATGTGGAAAAGTAATTATTTTTTTTTTTAAAGTTCTTACTTGTTTGGACAACTCGCCTCTTAATTAATCCTAATCCTTTCTTTGTGCTCCTTGAGTAACAATAATAGCAGATTTGTCTGGAATGATTAATGCTTTGTGTTTCTCAGGTCCTCAGCCGAGTAAAGATTTATAGACCAACATTTTCTGCCTTTCTGATAGTCAGATTTTTCTTTTTTTTTCTTTTTTTTTTTTTTCTTTTTTTCTTTTTCTCTTTTTTTTTTTTTCCCTCCCCCTCACTCTCTGGCATTTGCTCCTATTTTTCAGGTGTAAATACTGTGACAGGTCATTCAGCATTTCCTCCAACCTCCAGCGGCACGTTCGGAACATCCATAACAAGGAGAAGCCATTCAAATGCCACCTCTGCAACCGCTGCTTCGGGCAGCAAACCAACCTGGACAGGCACCTGAAGAAACACGAGCATGAGAACGTGCCAGGTAGGCAGGGACACTGCTGAGCCCTTGTCCTGGGGCTCTGAGGGCAGGGGACACCACGCTCAGGTCCCCAGGAAGCTTCTCTGGAAAGCTGTTCCTTCAGGCCGAGTGCTGTTTGGTAGCAAAACCCAAACAGCAGCTCTAAAGGTGTCTGTACCCACAGTGCACAACTGTGACACCCCTGCTCCTGCACAGCTCTGCCAGGATCTTGCCAGGTGTTATGAGCCCTTTTCCCAGCCATAAACCACCCCTGGGGATGCTCACTGCCCAGGGAGTGGAACCTCACACTGTGACATCTCCCACTGCCACCCTGGTGGGGACATGTCGAGCTCTGCTGAGGGTTTCAACCTGAAATGCACTTGTGTGAAGTTCAGGAAGATAAATGGATAAAAGCAAAGGAAGAAGTTCCTGTGCTGAAGCCAACTAAGCCATATCCCAGCCTAGGGAAAAAAGAATTATGGAAGAGTTTTAGACAAACAGCTGTGCAATGGATAGTGGTGGTTAAAATGTATGTACCATCCATAAATGCTAAATATCACCTTTGTGTCTCTGTAGTTCAAGTCTGGAGAATATGAACTTCCTTTTGGCAGTGTTGGTCCATGAGATTTCTCTTAGATGTTAAATCATTAATTAATGCATAGCATGAGGATTGTTGTGTAATGTTCCTCCTTTGTTTTTCCTTTCAACAACAGCTCTGACAAGATGTGATTGTTTCTCCTCTCCTCTTGTCTCTCCACAGTGAGCCAGCACTCCGGAGTCATCACAAACCACCTTGGGACCAGTGCCTCTTCCCCAAACTCAGAATCAGACAACCATGCACTTTTAGATGAAAAAGAGGATTCGTATTTTTCCGAAATCAGAAATTTTATTGCAAATAGTGAGATGAGTCAAGCATCAACTTTAGCAGATAAAAGGTAGCCGAGCAAATAAAATTCTCTGGTGACAACTTGGTTGAAAGGCCAGTCAGCCTCTCTCCTACAGCATTTCATTCCAAACACTTCACCTGCTGCTGCCTGCATTCACACGTAGCTGTCTGAAGCCAGCACTGAGGTTTCAGCCCAAAATGAAGCAGGAGAGAGCCACTGCAAAGAGCAGTGAAAAGGTGGAGCCTGCTGATGCAGGATTTCTGGTGAAGATGTTAATCTTACTTTATGTCACTTGGTGGCACCCTCTCGGGTTCCAGGACCACAGCACTGCTGAGCTCACCCCTGTGCTCTTAACATAGTTTAAAGCTGCTGGTTCTGTGGAGTCATCGTGTGGGTAACACGAGTGAGGATTCAGGTTTGATGGTGGGTTACACCACCAGGAAGTGAGATTGTTAGAAAACAGCAGCACAGAGGAGGAGGAGGAGGAAAGCCACTTTTCCCACAGGTGTTTTATCTTAAGAGATGGAAAACTATCATTTAACTCCAGACTAGACAAAATCCCAGTTTGAAAAGCATTGAGGTTGGTATATGCTAACATGCTTATTGGCCCTTGAGACACTGGGAAGGCTGATATTTAACTTCTTAACTTGGTTTTCCTTGCAGTTTAAATAATATGTATGTGTACATTAATGGCTCTCTGTGTTTATTCATGTGTATAAAATGATCAAAGTTGTGTGTTACAGTGAAAATCCATGACTTCTGTATTTGACATCTTTTCTTTTTTTCTCTTCTTTCTTTTTCTACCCCCTTGACCAAATATTTCAGGCCAGAAATCCAGGATGTTGATGGCAATTCCCAGTGTCACGGATTAGCAAACGAGAAAACGGAGGATGTGGATGATGAAGATGAAGAACTGGAAGAGGAAGATGATGACAGCCTGACAGGGAAGTCACAGGATGAAGCAGCATCACCCACTGCAGAGCCCCGAGGACCATTTGAGGATGAGGAAGATGAAGAACCCACATCTCTCACCATGAGCTTTGACCACACCCGAAGGTGAGCTGGGCCATTCCCTTTGGGAAGGCAGCTGGGGCTCAGGCTCCTGAGTCTGTGGTGGAGTGAGTGTAATTGTTTTGGTTTTTGAGCCACGTGTCATACCTCCAGTTTGATTTAAGCATTCACTTGAGATTCCATTTTCACCATGGTGGGGGACATGAAACAACTGGACTGCAAGGAGAATCTGGGATCAGGTGTAGATCCAAGCTCCTCTCAGGAGGACAGTTAGTCCAGCATAGAAAACAGCATTTTCAGAGTACCACAGTTCAGCAGATAACATCTTTTTCTTTAATAAAATAGAGCAAAGCCAGAGGCAGGTGTATGCAGCCCCTTTTGTGCTGCTCTGCCCAGTGTAGCAAAATGGTGTTGACTTCAAGTGGAGTTCTCAGAGCTCTGGGAAGAAGTGAAGCTTTTCTTCCCAAGGTCAAGCTGTGTCCAGACACCTTTAAAATTTCAGTTTGTAGCACACAGCACAGGCTTGGCTTTCTTTCTGCCTCCCTTATCCTCCTTTCCCAGCTGCTCTTTGTAACTAAAGATGCAAATACTGCAAAGCAGGATCTTCCTCACTCCCAGGAAAGGCAGCAGTGCTCTCTAGCCAGGCTCAGGCATCTGGAGGTGCAGCCAGGAGGCTGGAGGCAGGCTGGGTCACACATCCCTGTCACACTAACACATCTTTGTCCCTGCTCATGCTCTCCACCTTTTCTTTGCTCCTCCCATGCCGTGTCCTTCCCTGTCTGTCCCTCTGTCCCTTCACGCATGTGGCTTGTCGAGTCCCCATGCTTTGTGCATGCAGGCACGGGGTGAGCAGCACCCAGGGGGGCCCGGGGGGGTGGCAGTGAGATGAGCTAACAACAGGTCACCCCTTCCCCTGGTCATTCCCAGGTGTATTGAGGAGGACGAAGCCGGATTGTTAGATTTGGAGCAGATGCCGAATTTTGGGAAGGGGCTGGATCTCCGCAAAGCAGCCGAGGAAGCCTTTGAAGTTAAAGATGTGTTTAATGCCACCTTAGACTCTGAGACAATAAAACAGACTCTGTACAGGCAGGCTAAAAACCAGGTGGGTATATGCCAGACCGTTTTCTCTAGCTTGCCACCAGCAGGAGCAGGGAGCAGCTGTGCTCCTGCAGCCAGGGTCACCTCCCCTCCCAGTCAGCAGCAACTGGGACTCTGCTGCCTCGTTTGTGTCTGAACTGGGTCTTGCTGCCTCTGTGCTGAAGGAGAGGAGGAAGGGAGGGGACTGCAGCTGTAGGTGAGAGGTCAGTTGTCACTCAGCCTGTGTGGAGAGAAGCGTCAGGAGAAGGCAGAGGCATCTGTCTGTCCTGTCTGTGTCAGTGTTTCATGGCTGTGCTTTATTTCCTCTTGGGGGTCGGTCTGCAGTGGAGACCTGTCAAGGCACTGCAAGTTTGGGCTGTAGGAACAGTAACAAAGTGTCCAGTGTGGGGGTTTTAATGATAATGACAGCAACAAAGTACCTTTAGGCATCATTATAAATGTTAACAAAGTATTTGCTGAGGTGATTATAAACAGAAACAAAAAATATCTCTTGGTGTGATTATAAACGGTAACAAAGTGTTCCCTGAGGTTGCTTAGAAAAGGTGTAATAGACAATAGTATTTCCAGCAGGTATAGAGAGCTTCATCTATCTCCCTGATTCCTGAAAGCAAACCATAAAATGTAAATCTGCCTTCTGAGCTCGACCAGGTCAGACCCACTGAGAAACCTCATCTCAGCACCTGCTGGGGCTTTGAGAAAAATCTGGAGCTCTTTGGGCAGATCCATTTGAGCTCTCTATTTCATTAAACCAAAAATACTCAGTCTAGTTTGATAAAATTCATATCTTAATCCTTTCAAAGGGATTCTCACAAAAGAACTGTTGAGGGAAGTTACACCAAACCCAGCCCTTCGTGTGCAGCAGTTGCCTTGGGGTCCCTTTCTGAGCTGCAAGCAGAGACATTTGTGAAATCAGATGGGCAGCAAAGCAGCAGCCTTGGGCAGTTACCAACCAGAACAGTATTTTTGATTTTTCATCACCCCAGACTTGTGAGATTCTTGTTCTCCTTCACAATAGGTGCTAGTGCTGAAGCTGGGGAAGGTCTGTTGAAGATAGGTCACAGCTTTTTTCTGTGTTGAACTACTTTAAACACAAGCCACTTGCCTGACTCTTCCATCTGTCCTGTTACTAATACCCCAAGTGTACTAACTGCTCAGGAGCAGCTTCCTCACTCCAAGTGGGCTCTGCAGTGGGGGGTCCAGCCTGTGCTTGGGTGGGGGTTGGTATTTTGGGGGTTTGAAGTAATTTTATAGTGCACGAGGTGTGCAGGACTGTTTACACAAATCACAGTAAGTAACTTAAATAATTGGAACTGTCTCTTGTGCCAGCAGTGTGGCAGTGGAAGAGGATCTGTGTGAGCACCCTGTGTGCAGTGGCTGGGGAGCAGCTTCAGAGGTGTGCAGGTCCCTGGCAGTGCACACACCTGCAGCACAGCCTGCTCTGACTCCCAGCTTGTCAGGGATGAGGCTGGATAACTGTCCCACATTCCTGAGGCTCCTGCTCTATCTGGGGCTGCCCCAGAGAAGGGGTTGTGCTGCAGAGGTGTGAGGGAGGGGGCTGCACAGCCACTGCTCCACTGCAGAGCAGGAGCACTCCTGACACCACCACAGAGCAGGGAGGGTGGGGGCTGTGTCCTCCTCTGTTTCAGGTGACGGGTGGCAAACACATTTGCTTTCCCCTCCAGTGTGTGAGGTTGTTGTCTGCCCAGGTTTTCCCATCTCTCTGCGGGCTGTGGAGGGACACAAATGTGTGTGAGAACAAGACAAGTCATCTTGGAGGAGGGGGAGCATCTAGGTTAGAGAGAAGCAAGGACTGCAGCAGCAGGAACGACGGGTCAGGCTGTGCCAGGTGTACTCACATCTGTCCTCTGCCTCCCTCTTCTCCTCCAGGCTTATGCAATGATGCTCTCCCTGTCTGAGAACGCTCCCCTCCACACGTCCTCCCAGAACTCTCTGGGTGCTTGGTTGGACATGGCAGGAGCAGCTTCAGAGTCGGGGACCTTTAACCCCATCAACCACCTCTGAGAGGTCCACAGGGCACTGGCCAGAGTCCCAGCCAGGAGGCAGTGGTGCTGCAGTTCTCCCAGCAAAAAACCCCAGCAAGCAGAAGATGGATGAGAGGGCCTCAGGGAGTCACCTGGACTTTTGGCTGAGAAGGAAACCTGTCGCATCCCACCAGTCCTGTGTTTTTATCTCTCCAGAGTTTTCATTTCTAATTTATCAGAACGAACCTCTCCCAAACTGGATAACCCTGATGCAGCCCTAGGATTTCACAGTCTGTGGGAACAGCATGAGCAAGGCAGGAATTGCAGCAGTGCAATCAAACATTGGCTCCCAGGACGTGATGGAGCAGCGGGGCTGAACAAGGGCAGCCTGGAACCCTCCAGCAGCTTCTCCTCCCAGTGCAGCTGAAGTGAAGTAACAAGGAAAGAGCCAGGTCTGACCTGTCCCTGCTGCAATTCTGACATAGTCACTGGAATTCTACCAGGGAAGGGGAAATTCAGCTCCTTAAACTGAGCCCACAAAGCATCTGAAGTTCTCTGCTCCCACAGAAACATCTCCCCAGCCTCTGCTCCCGACAAATCTGGCACCACACAAAGCTCCTGGAACCTGAGGCCACAGTTCCTGCAGCCCTGATACCCAATTCAGGGTCCTGGCTGAGTGGTCTCCAGCCTGGAGCATGTTCTGGGGTCAGGGCTGTTCCTGTCCCCATAATGTGGGATCATGGGCTGTGCCCCAGGAGCCCCTTGGGCTGTGCCTGGGCTGTGGGCTCTGCAGCTCTGGGGGGCCCTGGCAGTCCCCAGGTCTCTGGGGGGGGGGAGATGGTGGCACCACTGAGCTGCTGAAAGGGCTTGGACTTCCCCTGCAGAGGTCCTGGGGTGAAGCCTTCCCTGGGTGGCTGTGTGAGAGTGTGTGGTGGGCAAGGCTCCCCTTGTGCAGGGCCATGGAGACACTTCTGGTGGTTTCTCTCCCAGGGTTTTTTCAGAGTTTTCCTTTCCATGTTGAGAGTGTCTGGGGATGGTGGCAGAAGTTCCTGACCAGTGGAGTTGTTGGGTGTGGCGGGTGGTGCTGCTATTGATTGGCCTAAAAAGTAACAAGATTAAAACTTCCTCACTTCAGCAACCTCGGGGGTGCAGCCCTCTGTTCAAGCACCTGGCCAAGAGTCACAGTGTCTCTCTGACTCTAAAATTGCTCACTGATATTTTATGGGTGATTTCAAATCACTTCGAAGTCTCATCTTCTTTATGGATACAAAGCAGCCTCCAGAAATACCCTGAGGTTTGTGCTGTTCTCTGTTGCAATTGCAGTCTGCTGTTGGAGCAGGGATTCTGCTGGGAAAGCTGAATTCCAGAGCATCAGGACAGCAGTCAGAGCCTGGGGAGGCTGCCCAGATAAAGGTTATAAAGGGTGTCCTAAAATTGCAGCATCTGATCAGAAATGCAGCCACTGAGTGCAAACCTCTGTCTCTTCCCCCTTGCAGCTCTGCCTCAGCAGGGAGCTGCCTGGGGATGGGGGCAGCCAGAGGGCCAGGGAAGGCAAGAGGAACTTTTCCTGTTGATTTCAGTGTATTTTGGTGCTGGGTGTGTTAAGTGTTGCACCAGGCAATAGCAGCTGCTGGGTCAGTGCTCTCTGCCAGAGGAGCAGCAGCCGCTGCTCAGTCTCTGCCTGGGAATACTTTGTGTGTGCAGCCCCTCTGCCCAGCCTGGAAAAAAGAGCAGAACAAGTGGAGGCTCCTGTGCCAGCCCAGTGTGAGAAACCCCACTGCAAAGCCTCGTTCCAGCCTGGTGAAAGAAAGGAAAAAGGCACCTGGAGGAAGTGGAGGCTGTGTCAGCAGTGATACCTTTGCGATTCACTCTTTGCACCCAGGAGCAGTGTGAGGTGGGTTTGGATAGCCCAGAGCTCAGGATGTCCTGGGAGGAAACATCTGGGGCAGCTTTGCAACAAAAGGTGAATTAGCAGCATCAGTGTATTTTCCAAGAAAATTTACCCTTCCTTTTTGGTTTTCCACCCCCCCCCCTGTGAAAGTGCCCAAGGCTCTGAGACCAACAGTCAGTGTGACCTGAACTGCTTCGTGTATTTGCACAAAGCTCTTGGGGAAAGGGAGCCCCAGAGCTGACATCAGAAGAACCCAGGCTTGTGAAGGAGAGGGGACATCCCTGTCCCAGCACATCTGCTGCAGCACAGCCCTGCCCAGGCACTTGGCCTTTAAATTATTCCCACAGGGGCCAACTGAAAATAATAAAAAAGAATTGTTTCTTTTCCTGATGGAATTTATTTTAATCTGTATATAACTTGTAATTTTTTTGCTAATTCTTTTCTTATTTTATTTCTTCCTTAACAGTATTTTTTGCATTAGATATCATTATTGTGAAGAAATAATGTTAATATAAGTATGTAGTGAAGGACCAAAATGGTGTAATTAAGGTTGTGTGTTGTACGGTTGATAACCAGGGAGTAGGAAGAGTTTGTCCATGTGCCAAATGCCCCTGACCCCCCCTGCCAGCCTTGCTGCTGATTCTCCAGACAATCAACGTTTTGTTACCTTTGCCTTGAAGTGACCATTGCACACCAGGAAAGTTTCTCTGCCTTTCCTGGGTGGGTTGGAAAGCTGGGAGGGAGCAGCTCCGGGGGGCTCTGCCCGGGGGCTGTGGCACAGCAGAGCCGATGGCACCACCAGCCCCTCGGTTCCTGCCCCGCTCCCCCCGGGCACAGAGACTCCTCCAGCAGAGCCCCCGGGAGCTCCTGGCCCTGGGGGTCTCTCCAGCCCTGCCCAGACCCTGCCCAGCAGAGCACAGGGATCTGGCCCAGCCTTAAGAGGGAGGCTCCTGTGTCCTTCCAGCACCGCGGGTTCCACGGGAGTGAATCCAACGTCTGAGCATCTCCTGGGAAGCTTCCTCTGGAACCAGATCTCTGGGTGGAGGTCGGGGGGTGTGGGCTCTGCCCTGGTGGTTTTGTTCATGGCTGAAGCAATCTTTGAAGAGGTCATCGAGCTCCTCGGCGTGAGGAGGTGACAGCAGCAGCAAGATGGTCTGCAAAGTGTGGGGGATGTAGGAAGAAAGGCAAACGCTGCTGTGGGGATCTCTCTGGGGTGTGAACCATCTCCACATCAGTGTTTCAGCCCTCCTGCCCGGGGTCTTCCCTTCAGCAGGGGTTTGTCAGCAGCTCTGGACCTCACCTCCTCCCTCCAGGGTTGGTCTCTGCTCCCCGGGGCTCAGGAGCAAGGCCGGGGGCAAAGAGGCATCATCCAGCCAGGGGTTAAGGACGTTAAAAATCTAGTTTTTTAATCATGAAATGATTTTTGTTTGTTTCTTTTCATGTTTCCTAATGGGTTTCTGTCTTGCTTACAACAGACTAAGTGGAAGCACTCCCTTCCTTTCTCCCTGATCAGCACTTACCCTTCCCCACCCCGCAGGCAGCGTTTGGAAAGCACTTGCACAAGGACCTGAAGGTGTTTGAGCATCAAAGCACTGGATCGAGAGCCCCTCCCCTCAATCTACTGACATTGGATTTTAGTGCTGTACTCTGGGTGTGAGTGAGTGTGAGCGTGGGTGTGCGTGGGTGTGCGTGGCGGGGGAAGGGGGAAGCCCCAGGGTCAGGACCCTGCCCGGGCAGTGGGGTCAGTGCTGGTAAGAAAAGGGCAAAACCCTCTGCTCCTGAACAATGGTCAGTAGTGTTTTCACAAAGCCATGAAACTTTTTTCTCCGTAGTGTCGAGTGATGATACTGTGATTAAGATGTTCTTGAATGATTCCAAGATTATTTTTTTTTTTCTCTCTCTCTTTCTTCTGTCGTTAATTCTTATTACCACTTTGGGGGAAAAAAAAAAAAAAAAAAAGACAAAAAAAAAGACAAAAAAAAAAAAAATGAAAAAGAAAAAAAAGGCAGCTTTGATTTCCAAATGTGCAATTCACATGTGAACAAAGTAATTCTGAAAGTAATTCTCAATGTATTTTACATTCTCGTTGCTCTCTTCAAAGCAAGAGATGTTTTGCCCTGATGTCATTTCCAGCCTGCAGAAGATGTAATTTAAAACATATATATATTGTGCTTGCAAGAATCATAAATCTGTGCATCCGATGTCATTCCTTTTCCCATCGTTACAATACAGATATGATTTTAGGTTGTTGGATTTTTTTTCTTTAGAACTGTATAGTGTGTTTTTTTTAAAAAAAAAATCAATTGTAAATGTCTGGTTTTCATATAATGTTTAAAAAACATTGAGAAAGAGGATGGTGCTTGTTCCATATCATTCTTGATTGTATATTGCTTCTGTTATGTTTATAAGTAAACTGTGCATGACTTGTGTTTAGCAGTCATTATGGTGTCTGGTCGTGAAATTTTTATTAAAAAGACAAAAATTCCGTAGATGCACTTATTGTATATGTGAGTAGGTTCTGCGTGCGAGGCTGGGAGCCTCCAACTGCCAAGGAAGAGGAAAATGAAAATAAAAAAAAAAAAAAAGTGTTGGCAGTTATTAATTAATATGAAATCGCTTTGTTGGGAGCATAATGAAATAAAAGATATGAAGTGTAGAAAATAATTAAAAAAAAAAAAAAAGCGATTTTACAAATTTCATTTTGATGCTTGTGATAAAAAACAAAAAAAAAAACAAAAACAAAACCCAATGTACTTGTGTAGAGAAATTCCTGTAAAGCGATGATAGAGGAAGCTGATCCTGAGGTTCTGCTGTAGAATAGGTCTGTAAACCAAATGTAATCTTTCCAATGCTACGATGAATTTATACACGAGATTGATATGCAATAAACCTGTGTGCTTTTATAGCCCGGCTCCGAGCCTCGCTCCCCGCCGGCACCGCCGAAACACCCAGAGAGGGGGAGAGGGAGGGGGAATCACCAAACCCAACCACCGGGGCCTGGGGGGACTCTGGGGCCGCGTCAGGGGAGCTCTGACACGCAAACGAAATTTGCCAAATTTCACCGCGCTGTGCCGGATTTTGCTGCGCTGTGCCAGATTTTTTTTCGTGAAAATTGGGGTTCTGAATCTTGCCAGATTTGGGGCTGTTATGCAAAAGCCTTGGAGTCCTGACCTGGTTTTGGCAAAATATGCAAATGTTGCCGGATTTGCCAAATTTCACCGCGCTGTGCCGGATTTTGCCAGATTTTTTTTCGTGAAAATTGGGGTTCTGAATCTTGCCAGATTTGGGGCTGTTATGCAAAAGCCTTGGAGTCCTGACCTGGTTTTGGCAAAATATGTGCTGGTTTTGGCAAAATATGCAAATGTTGCCGGATTTGCCAAATTTCACCGCGCTGTGCCGGATTGTGCCGCGCTGTGCCGGATTGTGCCGCGCTGTGCCGGATTGTGCCGGATTTTTTTTCGTGAAAATTGAGGTTCTGGATCTTGCCAGATTTGGGGCTGTTATGCAAAAGCCTCGGAGTCCTGACCTGGTTTTGGCAAAATACGTGCTGGTTTTGGCAAAATATGCAAATGTTGCCGGATTTGCCAAATTTCACCGCGCTTTGCCGGATTGTGCCGGATTGTGCCGCGCTGTGCCGGATTTTGCCGGATTTTTTTTTTGTGAAAATTTGGTTTCTGAATCTTGCCAGATTTGGGGCTGTTATGCAAAAGCCTCGGAGTCCTGACCTGGTTTTGGCAAAATATGTGCTGGTTTTGGCAAAATATGCAAATGTTGCCGGATTTGCCAAATTTCACCGCACTGTGCCGGATTGTGCCGGATTGTGCCGCGCTGTGCCGGATTTTTTTTTGTGAAAATTGGGGTTCTGAATCTTGCCAGATTTGGGGCTGTTATGCAAAAGCCTCGGAGTCCTGACCTGGTTTTGGCAAAATATGTGCTGGTTTTGGCAAAATATGCAAATGTTGCCGGATTTGCCAAATTTCACCGCGCTGTGCCGCGCTGTGCCGGATTTTGCCGGATTTTTTTTTTGTGAAAATTGGGGTTCTGAATCTTGCCAGATTTGGGGCTGTTATGCAAAAGCCTCGGAGTCCTGACCTGGTTTTGGCAAAATATGCAAATGTTGCCGGATTTGCCAAATTTCACCGCGCTTTGCCGGATTGTGCCGGATTGTGCCACGCTGTGCCGGATTTTGCCGGATTTTTTTCGTGAAAATTGGGGTTCTGAATCTTGCCAGATTTGGGGCTGTTATGCAAAAGCCTCGGAGTCCTGACCTGGTTTTGGCAAAATATGTGCTGGTTTTGGCAAAATATGCAAATGTTGCCGGATTTGCCAAATTTCACCGTGCTGTGCCGGATTTTGCCGCGCTGTGCCGGATTTTGCCGGATTTTTTTCGTGAAAATTGGGGTTCTGAATCTTGCCAGATTTGGGGCTGTTATGCAAAAGCCTCGGAGTCCTGACCTGGTTTTGGCAAAATATGCAAATGTTGCCGGATTTGCCAAATTTCACCGCGCTTTGCCGGATTGTGCCGGATTGTGCCGCGCTGTGCCGGATTTTGCCGGATTTTTTTTTTGTGAAAATTTGGTTTCTGAATCTTGCCAGATTTGGGGCTGTTATGCAAAAGCCTCGGAGTCCTGACCTGGTTTTGGCAAAATATGTGCTGGTTTTGGCAAAATATGCAAATGTTGCCGGATTTGCCAAATTTCACCGCGCTGTGCCGGATTGTGCCGGATTGTGCCGCGCTGTGCCGGATTTTTTTTTGTGAAAATTGGGGTTCTGAATCTTGCCAGATTTGGGGCTGTTATGCAAAAGCCTCGGAGTCCTGACCTGGTTTTGGCAAAATATGTGCTGGTTTTGGCAAAATATGCAAATGTTGCCGGATTTGCCAAATTTCACCGCACTGTGCCGGATTGTGCCGGATTGTGCCGCGCTGTGCCGGATTTTTTTTTTGTGAAAATTGGGGTTCTGAATCTTGCCAGATTTGGGGCTGTTATGCAAAAGCCTCGGAGTCCTGACCTGGTTTTGGCAAAATATGTGCTGGTTTTGGCAAAATATGCAAATGTTGCCGGATTTGCCAAATTTCACCGTGCTGTGCCGCGCTGTGCCGGATTTTGCCGGATTTTTTTTTTGTGAAAATTGGGGTTCTGAATCTTGCCAGATTTGGGGCTGTTATGCAAAAGCCTCGGAGTCCTGACCTGGTTTTGGCAAAATATGCAAATGTTGCCGGATTTGCCAAATTTCACCGCGCTTTGCCGGATTGTGCCGGATTGTGCCACGCTGTGCCGGATTTTGCCGGATTTTTTTCGTGAAAATTGGGGTTCTGAATCTTGCCAGATTTGGGGCTGTTATGCAAAAGCCTCGGAGTCCTGACCTGGTTTTGGCAAAATATGTGCTGGTTTTGGCAAAATATGCAAATGTTGCCGGATTTGCCAAATTTCACCGTGCTGTGCCGGATTTTGCCGCGCTGTGCCGGATTTTGCCGGATTTTTTTCGTGAAAATTGGGGTTCTGAATCTTGCCAGATTTGGGGCTGTTATGCAAAAGCCTCGGAGTCCTGACCTGGTTTTGGCAAAATATGTGCTGGTTTTGGCAAAATATGCAAATGTTGCCGGATTTGCCAAATTTCACCGCACTGTGCCGGATTGTGCCGGATTTTTTTTTGTGAAAATTGGGGTTCTGAATCTTGCCAGATTTGGGGCTGTTATGCAGGAGCCTGGCAGTCCTGCTCTGGGCAGTTCACTGGCAGGGGAGGAGGGTGTGGGACCTGGTTCTGGATCCTGCCCTGGTTTCCTTTCCCTGAGCTTGGTGCTTTTCCTAGATGAGAATCTCACTTATAAACTCTCTCTGTTTCCACCCAATCCCGATGAGATGCCAAGATATTTCCATGGATTTTTTTCACAAGTCTCAGCTCTTGAGCACCTTTTACTTTATTTCTATAGATTTTGCCCTATTTTTTTCAACCGTGCCTCATCCTGGGCGGCTCTTCCTTTGCCTTGAGTTTCATTCCCAGCTCCTGGCAGGTGAGGGGAAGAAGCTTTAGAAGGAGGTTTAGAGAATGAAGGGAATTAAAAGAGAAGATGTAGAAATTAAGGAGGGAGTGGGGAAGAGGTAAAAGTTGAGGAAAATTGGAGAAGAGGGAAGGAAAAGGTAAAAGTGACAAAGATGAGAACTGTAAGGGAGTTGTAGGGGAAGGTGAGAGGCACGGGGAGATGGGGGAGCAGATGGAGCAGATACAGAAAGAGAGATGGAAAGATAAAAGGAAAAAATAAGAGAAATGGGAAGACCTGGAAGGGAACAGACATGGGGAGAGTGGGAGAAGGGAAGAGGTAGAAGGGAAGACTGGGAAAGTCTTCCCAGGAAAGACTGGGAAAGGATAAGAGACATGGAAGAACCAGTCAGATAAATATGTGAAGAAATGGGGAAGAGGTAGAAAGGAATTGGAATGGGAATACAGAAGGTGAAACTAAAAGGAAAGAGAAAAAAAATTTTCACAAAAGTCAAAGAGAGGAGAAAGGGAACATGAGGAACAGAGATACAAAGGGAAGGAACTGAACTTCTCCAGTGAACACACAGAGGCAGAGCACAAAGATCACTGCTGTGGGGGGAGGGAGGAGCTGCTTTTCCCACCCTGCACAGCACGTGTCTCTTTCAGAACACCTTTATTCCTTTATTTCACTCCAGATGACACAGGCAGCACAGAACCCCAGACAAAGCCTGTGGGGACAGAGTGCTGCTGGCACAGTGCAGGATGAACATGGCCACACTCCTGCCCTGGGACTTGGGGGGTGTCTGTGTGTCTGTGTCTGTGTGTCTGTGTCTGTCTGTGTCTGTCTGTGTCTGTCTGTGCAGCAGCAGATGCCAGGCTCCGAGGGGGAGGTCATCCTGGTGGCAATTTGCTCTGAGGAGCTGTGGAAGATGAAGCTCTCTGGGATCTCCAGGCTGCCATGGTGCAGCTGCTGAGCTGAGGGGTGCACACCAGCTCCTTGCAGGCAGAGGATTTGCTCTCCACTGGCACCACCCTGTGCTGCTCCTTCTCTGGGGAGGACACATCATAAACCTGGGACTGTTCCTTGGCTGCAAGAACCCCACCAACAGTAAATGCCCCTTGCACGGACACCCCAGACTTTGGGGTGACCTGCACCGAGCCCCCCTGCCCTGTACCTGTGTCCTGAGGGGCTGCTGCTCTCAGGGACTGTGATGCTGGAGCTCCCCATCCCCCAGGCCCAGGTGAGGGTCTTCACCAGGGTGGACACCTGGCACTTGATGAGGGTCCATTGGTTGCAGGTGCTGTGTGCAGACTTCACACTCGTGCTTGACACAGAGCCTAAGACACAAAGGTGACAGAGTGACAGAGCAGATCACTCCCCAGGACTGCCAGGACACTGCCCTGTCTCCCTGCTGCTGTTCTGTCTCCTCCTCCTTGTAGGAGCAGCCAGCACAGGGGGACAAGTGCCAGCACCCCAGGCCCCCTCTGCAAGGGGGTGGGTGGGAACCCCTCACTGCTCTGGGGTTGATGAGGGGCCCCGTGTCCTGGATGGGAGCAGGAGATACAGTGACACCTCCACACAGCAGCCCTGAGGGTCCCTCACCCAGCATGGTGATGGCTTTGCTGTCCCCCGTGTGAAGAAGCTGGAGCCCAGACCCCCTGTAGCAAGGGGAAGGCTGCAGGTGCCTGCTACCCCCCACTCAGCACACTCAGAGAGCCCCCAGGTGCTGGGGGTGCCCCTGCCAGGGCACCAGTGCCATGATCCCCCCTCTGATGGGGAGCCCAGCCAAGGAGACTGCTGCCAACAGCAGCACCAGGGCAGCAGGACCCACAGGCATGTCCTGGTGCCTTGTCTGCCACAGAAAAGGGACAGCCTGGGAACACTGCCAGCTCCTCAGGCTCAGACAGGATGCTGCCCCACATCCCTTAACCAGGCAGATGCCAGACCCCCCACCAGAGGACAAGATGGTGCTTACCCCAGTGCTTGGTGCCTTCCTCACCTCCATGAGGAGCTGTACCTGAGGGAGGTTGATGTGCAGGCAGGGGCCCCTTCACAGGCCTGGGGAAGCTGTGGTTATTCCTGCTGCAAGGTAAGAGGGGACACAGAGCCAGGTGTTCCCAGAGAGGTCACCCCAGCAGGGCTCCTGCATGGGTGCAGGGACCCCCCAGCAGCACCCCAGAGCACCAGGCTGCAGAGTGAGAGAATCTTCCCCTCTCTGAGCTCCAAGAAGACTGAACCTGGGCTCGGGCTGAACCCCAGACTTCAAAGCACCCAAGACCCCTCCCATCACCCAGCATTCCCTGATTTCTCATCCAGTGCTAAGCACCCACATCTGAGACACTCACCTGATCAGCACTGCAGCCAAACTCTTGGCATCTGTGCAAGAGAAAAAAACAAACAAAAAAAAACCCCAAAAAACCAAAGGGGAGGGTTTTCCAACAGCTGTTTCAGGCATAAATGGAAGAGGGGAGATTAAAGTCAGATATTATAGAAATTCTTCCTTGTGAGGGTTGTGAGTCTCTGGCTCCCTCAAGAAGCTGTGGCTGCCCCATCCCTGGCAGTGTTGAAGGCCCCAGGTTGGATGGGGCTTGGAGCACCCTGGGTTGGTGGGAGGTGGGACTGGATGATCCTTAAGGTCCCCTCCAACCCCAAACATTCCATCATTCTGTGTTCTCCTCTGAGGGCTGTTTTGGGTAGCAGAACATGTCCATGGCATGACACTAACTCACTGCCTCTGTGGGAACTCTCTTGTCTGGTATTTCTTGTGCTTGGTTTGTCATCATTCCAAAGAAGAAGAAGGAATGATGGGTCACCCCACCTTGCTCCTGAGGTGAAGCAGGACCAAGCTGTGCTCCTGAGCTGTGCCTGCAGCCTGCTGAAAGGTCATGGTCACTGGGAAGCTCACACAGGGAAGAGTGGGAATGTTCTGGGGTGGGGGAACGTGCTAGCACATGGCATTAGTGAGCAGTGTCAGGATGCCAGGAATATTTCTTTTCACAACTATGAGCTGAGAGTATCCAGTGACAGTGGTCAGATGTTGCAGCAGGGGCCTGGGAGCAAAAATGACTTGAAAGCAGGGTCTTTGAACTAACAACATGCATTACAAAACTGATGAATGGTCTCTGCCTCAAAAAGTCATTCAGTGTGATCAAATGATGGTATCCTACATCCAGCATAATAGCCCTTCCCTGGAGTTTGCCATGTGAGGGTTTCAGTCTTAGCTGAACTCTGGAGTAGAAGCCCTCTGCCTCTCGGTGAGGGCTGGCAACCTTTCTGCTTATTAGCCCCAGAGGGAAAGGGAAAAAAAGTCCATTGGGTAAGAAAGCTCTGATAATAGAGCAATTGTCAGGCAGGCCTTAGAGAGCAGAGAACAGAGTCTTTTAAAAGAATATTGCTGACAAGTGGACTTTGTCATCCAGAAAGCACTTGAGATTCACCATAAACTGCTGAGAAAAATGCTCCTTTTTCTTAGGGGGGGAATCAGAGTGGGGGGCATGAGAGAAGGTCAAGGAAAAGTCTGTTCCCAGTAAGTACACAGAGCACTGTTGAGCCCGGCCTTACTGGGCAGCTGCTACTGGGTGGCTGTCAACAGCCTGACCCTTGGACCCTCTTATCCCAGGAGCTGCACCTCCTGGCAGAGTGTGGCACCCAAGTATCCAGAAGGGAGGGTGCCTGGGGCTGGGCAGGGACAGCCAGGGGCTCCATGTCCCCAAGGAGGAGGTGAGCTGCCAGACCTGCAGGTGCCTTTGGTAAGAAACAGCCCCTGCTCGGGGTGTAATAACCCAAATGTCCCTTGCTACTCCACACCCTGAGGACAGGCAGTGGTGTGGTGGTTTGTCACCTACAACCTGATGGGAGGACGATGCCAAATAATCGTGTAACCTGCAGTAACCTTGGCCAGGAGGAACGGGTGATCCTGAGAGCCCAGGGGCAAGCACAGAAATACTGCGAATAAACAAAAAAGAAGCAAAAAGTAACTTTTAGTTTGGTTACTTCTTCCCCCCTGTTAAGCCCTGGAATTCGGGATGACGGCCGGGAGGTGGGCAGAGCTCCCCCCGACCCGAGCTGTGGGGGTACCTGCACCCAGCCATCCCCACCCGGTGCTGGGCCCGGCCCCGGCACCTCCGCCCGCCCCCGGCTCTGGGGAGAGGGGCTGGCCCGGCCCGGTCCCTCCCCAGTCCCGCCCCGGTCCCGCCCGTCCCGTCGCTCCTCCCTGGGCTCTGCGAGGCGCGGGTAGGTGCGGGGTGCGGGGCCGGGCCGGACCGGGCCGGGCCCAAGGAGGGACCCCCAGGAGCCAGCGGGTCCTGGGGACTGCGGAGCCCCGAGCAGAGCCCCGAGCAGAGCCCGGCCCCTCCGCTGCCCCCTCCCCCGGCCCAGCCCAGGCGGTCCCGGTGCCGGGAAGCGGCTGCCCGGCGACGGGTGAGTGAGTAGCCGAGGGTCGGTCCTTCCACCGCCCCGGCCCGGCGTCGGGGTGCGGAGTTGGGGTGCTGGTGGCGGGGTTGGGGTGCGCGTCCCCGGGGTGCATCCCGCCACGTCCCCGCAGCTTCCCGGGGCTGGGAGCCCTGGAGGTGTGTGCTGGTGGGGACCCAGAACCCTGCCCCTGGGCTGCTGGGGCTGCAAAGGACCAGCAGGGGGGCTTCGGGGCCCTCGGTGTCCCCCGAGCCCCGGGGGATGTTGTAGCACCCAGTGCCTCCGACATCGGGCGTGCCCGTTCCGTGTTATTGGGGCTGGTGCTTAGGACAGGCTCTGCCCCCTCCCTGGAAGTGTTCAAGGCCAGGCTGGATGAGGCTCGGAGCAACCTGATCTAGTGGGAGGTGTCCCTGCCGCAGGTTAGGACTGGGTGAGATTTACAAGTCCCTCCCAACTCACACCAGTCTGGGATTCTGTGATTCATCCTCAGGCAGAACAGGGTTCAGAGTCAAATGTGGTGCTTTCCTCACCTGCAGGACATTTGGCAAAGCTCTGGCCCAGAGGCATGTGTCCCTCCTCTGAGGACAGGAAAATTACCAGCACCTTGATCAGATGAGCTTTTGTTGATGGTCTGGTCTGTTCTGTCCTTCTGCCTGTCACTGATGCAGGTTCAAGTCTGGATTTCTGTTTCCTGGCCTTTGAGAAGGAACAGCTCAGAGGTGGTGATGGTGCCCAACGAGACCTCAGTTGCAATTAAAACATAGTTTTTCCTCAAGTGATGCAACGGGGTGGCTCTGCCTCACTGGGAGGTCATTCCATCTGTCTGTCTGTCTGTCTGTCTTACACAGCTTTCCGTGCCACCGTCATGTCTCGCAGCCCCCCAGGTGGCTCTGTGGATGACAAGACCTTTCTCCTGGAGTACCGATGCCACCCGCTGCAGCCCCCCAGCCCCAAATCCCCCCCTGGCAGGCACAGCTCCACCACCACCACAGCACCCACTTCCCTCCCAGCCATGGGCCCCCTGGCCCAGCCCCGCCGGATCATCCTCAGCACGGAGAGCCCGGCTGCGCTGAAGGTGGGGACCCAGCAGCTGATCCCCAAAAGCCTGGCTGTCTGCACCAAGCCCAAGAACAACCCCACCCGGCACCAAAGCTTCGGGGCAGCGGGACCAAACCGGGAGCCCCTGGGCCCCAACCCAAAGCTGGCAGCTGTCCCCAGAGAGAAGGAGGAGGAGGAGGAGGATGATGGTGGTGGAGGGACTCTGAAACGCAACCTGAGGAACATGTCCTACCGTGCTGCCATGAAGGGCCTGGGCACAGACCTGGAGCCACTGACTGCTGTGCCCTCACTGGAACCTCTGCCAGAGGAGGGCAGTGCCCTGCCTGCCCCCAACCCCAGCAGGAGCAAGGTGGGTTTGTCACCTGGTGGCTCTTGGGCAGGGTTGGGCCCCTGGCTTTCCCTGCAGAGCCCTTTCCCTGCATCTCCTGAAGTTTACAGAGCTGTGTGAGCCTGGAGTGGAGCTGGTAGGGCTTGCTGAGCCTGGGGAAATGATTTGTGCCTTGGGAAGCCAGCGTGTCACCAGCAGATGCTGTAGGTCCCTGAAGAGCCTATAAATAGCTGGCTTGGCTTTGGTGGGGGCTCTGCCTGGCTGCTCCAGGCTCCTGCTTGTCCACATGGCTGCGGGCATGTTTGCAGGGTGGGGTTGGCCCGTGTGTGGCTCCGTGGTGGTGGCTGGACGTGCACAAACATGGGTGAAGCAGGCCTGGGGAGAAGGAGACTTCAGTGCAGGCAAAGTCCAGGTGTAGACAGGCAGATGTGAGGCAGTGGCATAGCTACAAAATGGTTTCAATCGTGACCCCAATAATGTGAGGTGAGAGCTGAGTCACCTCAGGAAGGCAAACAAAAGCTTAGACAAAAAAAAAAATATCAGGCTGAAAGAACAGGGAGGTGTTTGCTGACTGGCTGTGCAGGTAACTTCTCTCCTTCCCTGAAGGAGTGGAATGCTTCCCAGAGCCACAGAAATACTCATTGGATCACATTCTCCTTCCCCTTGCAGAGAACCCTTGGGCGGAGGCGGGTGCAGAAGCATGGTGGCTCCTTCAAGGACCGTGAGTGCTGCTTCCCGAGAGTGCCAGCTCCAGCTTCCCCTCTGCAAAGCAAATCCCTCCAAGTCCCTTTGTCACCTGTACTGCTGCTTGTCCCTAGCCTGGGGCTTTTGCCTCCATTTCCTCATCTGCAAGAGGAGCATTTCAGCCTTGCCTTTCCACTCCCTGGGGTGCAGTCCTGCTGGGGATGCTGCCCTGTTCTCTCCTTCCTTCACTTGCCCCAGGCAAACATGGATGAGCCAGGCACTGGCCACAGGACACGTTCCAGAGCTGCTGGTTCATTGGTGCTGTGCAAAGTCTGACTGTGGCAGGGAGGTGCTGGCCCTCCCTCAGTGGTGTGCGGGCTCTGGGCCAACGGGATGAGACAGTGGTGGGAAGGGAAGAAGCTGTGAGCTGCAGCTGGGAAAGGCTTCGCTGACCTCTTGCCTTCTCCTCTGCAGAGCCCCGGCTGTATCAGGAAATCCGTGAGAGAGGTCTGAACTCTGTCAGCCATGAGTCAGATGAGGATTTGCTGGAGGAATCCATCCCAGAAGAGCCATCCCCTCCGGACACGGGTATCGTGGTGCAGAGCTATCGCCGGGCGCAGGTCACCTGGAGCCAGCTCCCAGAGGTAGGGTCTGCTGGGGTGTCCAAAAGGCCCTGCTCACCCTCACCATGGGGTGCTCCTGCGCTCCTGCCTCCTTGCAGCATGTGTTTCAAAAGCTCTCTGAGCTGCCCAGCAAGCTGTGTCTGTGGGTAATTCTGCAGCACTGCCCTCTGCAATGTGTGGCTGGTCAGGACACAGCGGGTGTGCTGGTGTGGGGGACCCAGCCCGGCCCTGCTGCCCTGGGGGAGAGGAAGCTCCTCCCGTGGTGGGAGATGCAAGGCTGGCCCAGACCCAGGGTGCACTAGAGGGCGTGCAAGGACCGTGTGTCTGCGGCGGTGGCTGCTGCTGATCCCGGGCTCTCTCCCGCAGGTGCTGGAAGCAGGAATCCTGCAGCGGATATCCCCCGAGGAACGCAAGAGGCAGGAGGTGAGAGGCAGGGAAGCAGACACCCTCTTTGGAAGGCACAGCACGGAGATGTTTTTTTCCCTTCCAGTACCTTTTTAATGCCTGTGTGGCCCAAAACCTGCTTTGGTGCAGGGTGGGCAATGCACGAGGTGATAGAAGGAACACTGTGCTGCTGGAGAAAATACATTTCCAATGGTTTTGTGCCAAATAAGATACAGCAAGTTTTAATTAACTGCTTTGTTTACTCACTTTGTGCTGTTCCATTTGCCCCACCTTTTTCAGGCAATGTTTGAGATCATCACCTCAGAGTACTCCTACATGCACAGCCTGAGCATCCTGGTGGGCCACTTCATGAGGTCGGAGGAGCTGAAGGAGACAATGACTCAGATGGAACACCACCACCTCTTCTCCAACATTAGTGACATCCTGACAGTCAGCACCAGGCAAGTGTGGGCCATGTTCCCCATCCCTGCTGCTGGGTTTGCACTGGAGACGTGGGAATCCTGGCTGTGCGGAGCTGGCCCCATGCAGAAGGGATCCAGGACTCTGTCTCCCCTGGGAAAACTGGGGAAAAGTTGCCTTGGGAACACGGTTAAATATGAATTTGTTTGGTTTGTCCAGCCCTAACGAGTCACACAGTGAGGTTAATTAGAGATCCTCTCCTTAGCTTCTTCAGAGACCTGGAGAAGCGGCACCAGGAAAACGTCCTAATTCCCGACATCAGTGACATAGTGGAAGAACATGCCTCCAACCACTTCAGCCCTTACATCAGCTACTGCTCCAATGAAGTCTACCAGCAGAGGACCCTCCAGAAGCTGCTGTGAGTTCTGCTGTGTGCTGAGCAGCTGCTGCTTCCCTGGGGCTGCAGGGAATCAGCAGAGTGGTGCAGAGCACCGGCGCAGCACCATCACTGCACCGCGCTGCCCACGCCTGCAGAGTGGCTGGGAAAGGCTGGGAACAGAGTTAACGGAGCTTTCCTGTCCTGTTCCAGAAACACAAACCCCTTATTTAAAGAAACCCTGAAACAAATTGAAAGGAGAGCAGCCTGCGGGGGCCTGCCAATGATATCATTTCTCATTCTCCCTATGCAGAGAGTGACGCGGCTTCCTCTGCTCTTAGATGTAAGTCACACGGGGTCACTGCTTGGCACCTCGGAAGAGGTGACCACGTTACACCCATCTTTGGGACAGCCCTCTCCTTGTCTTTGGGACAGCCTTCTGCTTGGACTTCCATCCCTCTGGGATGCCTGAGCTTGTGTTCAGATCCAGGGTGATCTGCTGCTTGTGGCAGTCAGATGTGCAGCTTCAAGCTTTGTGAAGGATACTTTGTGTGTCAGGGACATCCAGCTCAGCACCCTGAGGCTCTTCCATGTCCTGTGCTGTGTTTGGGCACCCTGGGAGGGGTGGCACCCCCATCCTGGTTGTCCCAGGAAGGGAAAGCAGGTCTTGCACAAAGCTTCATTGAAATCCAGGACCCAGCTGCTCTAACCAGCAAAGAGCTGGATGTGGGATTGCTGGGGCTGCTCCCAGCCTGTCCTGGGCTGCAGGGGGTGCCTGGTGTGAGGGGTGATGGTGCTGCTCGGGCAGGTGTCTGATGGCAAAGCCCCAGCAGAACCAGATCCCCATCTGGGAGCTCTGTTAAACCTTGCTGTGAGAGCTGCCCCACTGCCAGGCTGAGCACTGGGAATGGCTGGAGCATGTGGCACAGCCTGAAATCCCCAGGAACTGGCTGACACACAGGTCTTTGTCTTGTAGTTTCACTAAAGCATCTTGCCTTGAAATCCTAGACTGTCTGTCAAAAAACAGAAGCATGTTCTGCAGCATATGGAGCTGCCACCAGAGCTCTGAAAGCCATCAGCAAGGTGAGGCCCAGCTTCCAGCTCCCCACCTTCCCTCCTCCAGCACACTGTTCCCTCCAGCTGCTGTTCTGGCCTCCCCTTTTTTCCTTTTTCTCCTCATCTAATTTTTCTTCTTTCCTCTTTGGCCTGTCTTTTGTCCTTCCCTTTGGTATCATCTTCTCCATCACTGCTGCCCCTTCTCAGAACCTCCCTTGAGGTGACAGCCAGCTGTGACACTTGCTGCAGTTTTTGGAGATATAGGCAGAGAGCAGCAAAAAAGCAAAGCCTAGAGGAGTGAAGGAGCAGTGGTCATTCACACAAGGTGATGCACCACGGACATTCTGGCCACCCAAGTGGTGATGGCAGCTCTTCCTTTTGACCCCCTAAAGACCAACTCTTGGTCATGTGCTCAGGCTGCTCCTGGTCCATCCAAAGTCTGGTGGTTTGTCTTCCAGCTGGTTAAGAACTGCAACGAGGGAGCTCGTGCTATGGAGAGGACAGAGCAGATGTACACCCTGCAGAAACAGCTGGAATTTGGAAAGAAGAAGGTGAGGACTTGGAGCAATGGTGGGAAAAAATATAAATCTTCTGGGGTTTGACGTTCGAGTGTTGGGCTTGACCCAGGAATCCTTCCAGGAAGCCCTGACCAGCTGGAGCATGGCAGGGGCCTGGACTTGATTCCAAGCTGTGAGGCAGGTGGTAAGTCAGCCTTTCCTGGTTCCCTTCCAGCCCTTCCCACTGATCTCTGCCTCCCGCTGGCTGCGGAAGCGGGGGGAGCTGTACCTGCTGCTCCCAGAGGAGGCAGGAATCTTCCGACGTGGGGCAGGCAGGCTCTGCCACCTCTTCTTGTTCAACGATGTCCTGATCATCACCAAGAAGAAGAGGTAAGACTGGAGGGGACCCTTCCTACCCCTACACAACAGCGAGGGGGACTGACATCTCACCTTGCTAAGCAGAGGAAGAAATTCTTGAGATTTCCCTGTTTTGAAAAGTTTTACTGAGAAGTTCCTCATTAGCCAGAGGAAAGTGCACCAGGTCCACAGCCCTTGGCCTTGCTCCTGTCCATGGGTGTCCAGCAGGGCCATGTCCCACCCCTGGGCATCAGCTCATGTCCTTGCTGTGGTGGTCACCTCAGTGGCACCCACTGGGCTTCACCAGCCAGGGCTTTGGCCCCAGGAGGCAGCTTCATCCCTGAGGTGCCAGCTGTGTCTTTGCTGCAGTGAGGAGAGCTACACTGTGATGAACTATGCCACACTGGACCAGGTCATGGTGGAGAAGATTGAGAACACAGACCCACCATCCCCTCCTCCTGGGAAGAGTGGGCACCTGCTCCGGGTGGTGATGGAGAAGGACAGCGAGGGGAGGAGGGAGGAGGTTGTGCTGTCAGCAGAGACACTGTGAGTGGTGACACTGATGGGGTTTCACAGGGTAAATGTTCTTGTTTGTGGGTGACATGGGCTTTCCCTCTGCCAGGAGTGACCGTGCCCGCTGGATCACTGCACTGATGCACAGAGGAAAGGAGAAGCCTGACAGCACTCCTAAAGGAGGTACCAACATGCTGGGGGCCATGGGTCAGTCACATGCTGGAGCCTGGGTGTCCACACATGGGGGGGGTTTTACCTGGTTCCTATCCACTCCTGCTGGAGAAGGGGCTGAGGATGCTTCCCAAGTGCTTGGAGGGGGCAAAAGGGGATGGGAGAAGGACTGGAGGAGTGGGCAGCCCCCAGGGGGGAAGAACTGGCTATGCCTGCTCACCTGGTCCCCACTGTCCCCCTCTGCAGATCTGACCCAGGTGGAGATCACCCGTGCCTACCTGGCCAAGCAGGCAGATGAGCTGTCCTTGCAGCAAGCTGATGTGGTCCTGGTGCTGGGAGGTGAGGATGGTAAGTGCCAGCCAGGGGGGAGTGGTGACCAGGGAAAGAGTAAGAGCTTCAGTGAACTGGAATTTTAGCAGTTTTCAGAAGCTTCCAGGAAGCTCCATCCATGCTTGTGGGGTCCATGTCCAGTTGGGCTGGGACCCAACAGATGACAGCCTCATGCTGGCTCCTCAGGAGGGGAAGGTGCCACCAAGCACCCTGGGTAGCCCTGGGTGACCTTCTGTGTTCCTCTGCTAGGCTGGTGCTGGGGTGAGAGGCTGCGGGACGGCGAGCAGGGTTGGTTTCCCCAGGACTGTGCTCGGCAGATCACCAACCGCTCCGCGGTGGAGGGAAACGTCCGCAGGATGGAGCGGCTGCGGGAGGAGACCGACGTGTAGAGACCCAGGGGTGATTCCTCTGCCATGCCTCAGGGTCTCAAGACCTCTGCAGACTGAGCCCATAGCAAGAAGGGAAGGGGGGGATCCTTCCTTTGTGAATTTCATTTGTCCCGAGTCATCGCAGGCAGCGAATCTTATTGTTCAGGACTGCTCTCTGTGACAGCAGCTAATTCATGTCAGCCCTGGCATTTGGGTGCTCCTGGCCAACACTAACATTAATCACAAAGTCACATAATCATCAGACTTGGAAAGGACTTGTAGAGATCATCCAGTCCAACCTCCCTGCTAAAGCAGTATTGTCTAGAGCACACCACACAGGACTGCACCCAGGCAGGTTTAGAATGTCTCCATAAGAGATTCCCCAACCTTTCTGACAGTCTGTTCCAGTGCTTTGTTACTCTCACAATAAAGAAGGTTTTTTTCACATGATTAAATTGAACTTCTTGTGTTCCAGTTGGTGCCCACTGTCCCTTGTCCTGTTGCTGGGCACTACTGAAAAGAGTCCAGTTCCATCCTCTTTACATTTGCCCTTTAGATATTTATAGGCATTAATAAGGTCTCCTCTCAGCCTTCTCCTCTCCAGGCTAAACAGTCCTATCTCTCTCAATCTTTCCTCATAAGATTCTCCAGCCTAATCATCTTTGCTGAATTCTCTCCAGCAGTTCCCTGTCTCTCTTGAGCTGGGGAGCCCAGAATTGAACACAGTTCTCCAGATGTAACCTCAGTAGGGCAGAATGAAGGGGGGAGGATGATCCCCTTGACCTACTGACCACACTCTTCCTAAGGCAGCCCAGGACACCATTGGCCTTCTTGGTCACAAGGGGACAATGCTCATGGATAACTTATTGTCTACCAGGACTCCAAGATCCTTCTCCTCAGGGCTGTTTTCCAGCAGGTCAGCCTTTGACCTATACCAATGGATGGGGTGGTTCCACCCCAGGTGTAGGGCCTTACATCTGCCCTTCTTCAACCTCTTTAGGTTCCTCTCTGCCCATCTCTCCAGCCTGTCCAGGCCACACTGGACGGCACCACAGCTCTCTGGTGTGTCACACAGGAGCCTTGCCCGGCTCCTGGGACAGTTTTAGGGTGCCAAACCTGTGTCTCACACTCCCTGATGGTCCTAACCCAACTCAGAGCTCAACCAAAAAACAGGAGAAGCTCCGCCATGTGCCCGCCCTCCCTCACGGCTCTCACCAAACGCCCGCCCTGCAGCCCGACCGCCGGCTGGCAAAATGTCCCCACCAGAGCTCCAGCTGGGAAGCTACGTCAGTCCTGGTGGACACACAGCTTTGGGACACCATAGCTTTCTGCCAGGGGGACACCATTTCTCCATGACCGAGCCCCGCGGCCTCCCCACACACCGTGCTGAGGGAGCCGCCATCTCACACCTCACCGCCCTCCTTGCCCGCCACGTGCGCTCCTCGGCCCAAAATGGCGGAGGGCGTGGTGCCGGCTCAAAAAGCCCCCAGAAGAGCCCTTTTCCACCCATTTTCATGGAGATCCCCTTCCCCAGGGTGGATTTACCAACCCTGCAGTTGTTCTGTGGGCCCCTTTGGTGCGTTCACACCTCGTTCACGCCCGCCTCAGGGCGTTGCCTGTGCCCGCACCGCCTCAGCACCCCCCCACGAACTGCCCCTCAACCCCCGCTTCAAACCCCCCCAAAACCAACCTCTCCCCGACGCTTTTCACCGCCATCCCCTTCTCCAGGGCGGACTTACCGACACCGGGGCTGCTCTCCGCGGCGAGAGACCTGGAGCGACCCTGGAGAGGCGTCAGGAAGCAGCCGGGGCGGGGGTGGCCCCGCTGCAAACTGCGGCTGCTCCGCGGGGCTCCCGGGACAGCGCGTGTGGGTGTGGGGGGAGCAGAGCTGAACCCTGAGCTTCAGGGGCTCAATCTCTACGTTGGGCTTAACCACGGGTTTTTGTTGGGTTTTTTTTCCCTCTTTCTTCCTGCCCGCCCACCTCTTCCCCCGCAATTATTCCCCCGCTAACGCCTCTTATGGGAGGGTCCCTGGGTGTCACCTGTTCTGGAGCTCCGCATCAGGTGGCCCCGAGGTTGTCCCCACCACGAGCTCTACCAAAGCTTCCTTCTGGTGGCAGCATTGCTCCACACACACACACCCACACCCACACACCTACACACACCTTCTACACACACCCACACACCTTCTACACACCCACACACCTTTTACACACACACACACACACACACACACACACACCTTCTACACACCCACACACCCCCCTCCTACACACACACACACACCCACACACCTTTTACACACACACACACACCTTCTACACACGCCCACACACACCCCTCCTACACACACACCCCCCCACACCTCCTCCAAACACAACACCCACACAGCTCCTCCACACCCCTCCTCCTGAACACCTGCCTGAAATCACCACCAGCCGCAGCACATTGCTGGAGTAATCGACTGAGGCTTTTTGGTTCATTTCTTGCAACTGTGGAAGAATTAAAATTTTGCATCAGTGCTAAATTAGAGGAGGTTATTTAAAAAAAAAAAAAAAAAAAGCGACGCCAGGTAAAAACAGGCAGCAAAGAAACTGTATTAAGAAATAGGAACAGGAAAAATAATCATGGTATAAAAAAATATAAGTACAGAGTTGCTGCAGTCCCATGCTCAGACTGTTTGCTCCAAGCAGCTGCCAGGAACCATGGAGACTTTTGTAATGGGACAGGATGGATCTGTCCTGGTGTGCCATAGGAGGCTGTGCCACATTCCCATGTTTTTCTGGAGCAGGGCCATTGGGTCCTTTGGACCTCTGTCCCTGGCCATGTGGCGGCTGCCTGGAGAATCAGCAGCAAGGCTGGCAGGGGGGGTCAGGGGCATTTGGCACACAGACAAACTCTTCCTACTCCCTGGTTATCAACCATACAACACACAACCTTAATTACACCATTTTGGTCCTTCCCTACATACTTACATTAATATTTTTTCTTCACAATAATGATATCTAAGGCAAAAAAAATACTGTTAAGGAAGAAATAAAATAAGAAAAGAATTAGCAAAAAAAATATTACAAGTTATATACAGATTAAAATAAATTTCATCAGGAAAAGAAACAATTCTTTTTATTATTTTCAGTTGGCCTCTGTAGGAATAATTTAAAAGGCCAAGTGCCAGGGCTGTGCTGCATGTTCTTCTGACATGGTCAGCTCTCAAGCTCTGTTTCCACCAGAGATTTGTGCAAATATATGCTGGGCCCTGGCTGGGCTTTGCCTTGACCCACTGCTGAACCTCCTGGCTGTTCCTCCAGCTCCTTCCCAGCTCCTGGGCTCAACTGGGGTGGAAAATCAATGCAGGGTCCATGACTGGGGCCTGAACACTTGAACAGGGGTTTGCATTTACCAGACCATGCAAGAGCTTTGCGTCTATCCACCCAGTATTTTTTATTATTACACCTAATTTAGGCTTGGTTTTCAGTGGAGCCAATGAGATATTCAGCTCCAGTGGGCTGAGATGCTACTGGTGTGAAAAACCAGCTCGTGGTGACCTGCAAAGCTTGTGGGGAAAGCAGCCTGCACCCTGAGCAAGGAGGGTGCTGTGGACATCAGCCATGGGCACTGTGCAGAGGGGCTGGGGTAAGCACTACAGCTGCTGTACAGTAAAAAACCCAAGACATTGGAAATTCAAAGTAAAAAAAAAGAAAAAAAGTTCAAGTGAGGTGGTAGTTCCACAGGAGAGCTGGGCATGCTCAGCCTTCGGTTCTGACAACACCACTGTACAGCTTCCCATAAATATTGTTGCATAAATACCTCTTTTTGGCCATAATTTCAGCCCAGCACCCAAAAGATGAAGGCCAGCAATTTGCCACAAGCCATCAAAGTCTCTTCACTTCTGACCTGCCCCTCCTGCTACCCAGCTGAGAGTGAGCACCAGTGCTGGTGTCCGTGTCCAGCTGCCATGGTGAGCCAGGGATGCTCCATGCTCCAGCCTCGCTCAGACAGCTCCAAAAGCACCAGCTTTGTCAGAAAATGCTACCAGCCCATGTGTCTTGTAAACAGGTCCCTTAAATAGGTTGTTTGGCTTCTTCAGGTGCTGCTTGGTGGCACCAAAGGAGCTCCAGTGGCCGCAGGACTTAGTGCTCGACCTGGAGTGGAGGTGAGAGGTGCTCGGCTGAGGGCAGATGAGGTGGATGGCCTGCAAAGAGATCAGACTGTCCTGCAAAGCCATCACACTGTCCTGCAAAGCCATCAGACCATCCTGCAAAGCCATCAGACCGTCCTGCAAAGCCATCACACTGTCCTGCAAAGCCATCAGACCATCCTGCAAAGCCACCAGACTGTCCTGCCACCTGTCACCCAGCACCCACCAATACCAGCAGGTTCACTCAGGGTTTGGGCAGAAATAATGTGGGTTTTTTCCACCATGGTGGGTGCAGGTGATGGCTTTGTTCCCATGGGCTCTGGTGTCCTGGCGTTGCCATGGGCACAGTTGGGGTTAGGCTGCTCAGCAGATTTATTTCCCAGCACTGTCACTCTGTACTGTCCCTCGTGGCTGGGGTGGCAGTGGACAAATGGCACCAAATGAGGGCCTTGGGAAGAAGCTGGTGCTGCCCCACCTTACTGCTTTCAGCTGACATTACCATTACCAAACCAAACCATCCAGAGCCTGAGCATGGGTCCCCCAGCACCCCTCCCAGCAGCTTTGGACTCCCTCCCAAGGGACTCACTTGCCCACAGGTTACCTTCCCGGCAGGTGGGTCCCACGTGGCCGTTCAGACAGAGGCACTGACCATTCCGAGGGTTGCAGTAGGAGGTGCTGGGGGGACACTGGCAGCTCAGGCTGCAGTCTGGGCCATACTGGGTGGGTCGGCAGTCTGGAGAGGGGCAGAGAGGCACCGGGGCTCAGCTGGTCCCCACAGGGCAGCAGGCAGAGCTTGCAGAGGAGGTTCCTTGCAAAATGAAGCTTCTTGTCTCACTCCCCACCCCAGCCCATTCTCCAGTCCTGGGATTCAGGACACCAGAGCATCTCCAGACCAACAAGATGTTCCTTCAGCATCTGAATCTCAGCCTTTTAATGCTGGTGATCTAAACATGCTGGAGGCTGGGGGTGCATCTGCATTCAGATCTGAGTACAAGGAGCAGCTGATGAGGGGGCTGCCACTGCTCAGACACCCTCTTGGAGGGGACACAAACCACAAAGCCCCTGCCATGAGAATTCCACCCAACAAGAGGGGCTCGGCATCCATTTCAGGACTAAGCTTCTAGTCTACCTCTTGCACCTTTCTCACCTTCCCAAACTCACCTGAGCCACACTTGGGGCCAGTTTTCCCCGGGGGACACCGGCAGTGCCCCGTGGCCGGGTCGCAGGACGCGTTGCCGACGCAGTCACAGAGCTGCTGGCACCCCTCGCCGTAGGTTCCTTCCTCACAGCCTGGTTGGAGAGGTGAGATACGGCACAGGCACTACCAGAGGGTGCCTCGGGGGCCCACCCATGTCTAGGGGAGCAGGAGGAGGAGGTGGGTACCTGTCTGGCAGCGCTCTCCACGGAGCCCAGCAGGACAGCGGCAGCGGCCAGTGGCCGGGTCACAGCCCGCTCCGTGCTCACAGTCGCAGTGCTCCCGGCAGCCGGCTCCATGGAATCCCGGGGGACAACCTGGGACAAGCCAAGCAGAGAGCTCCCTGAGCATGGGTGGGCTGGGCTGTAAACTCCTCAGCAAAGCCTCCAGCAGTGAGAAGCAGTGAAGCCTTCCTTGTGTGCCTCCAGCTGCAGAGCAGTCCCGGGGGCAGAGCACAGCGGCTCAGCTCCCAAAGTGTTGCAATTCCAAAGCAGCTCAACTCTGAAGTGTTTCAGCTCCGAAATAATCTCCTCAGCTGCCCAACCCTGAGCTGCACAGTGGATTGGCACCTCTGTATGCCGTGGTCTCATGCAGAGGACAGGAATTACCTTCTCTACATCTACTTCTGCTACCTGGGCAGGTTCATTGGCCACACCAGAAAAAGGAAGAGCCCATCGGTGCACAGTGTGCAGAGGGTCACACCGTTGTCCTATGGTCCTGTTCTATGGAGGAGCTTCAGAAAACCACTCCCCACAAGCAAAGCCAAAGGTGTTCCAGCTGCCACAACTCACTGTGCTCGCAGAGGGCCCCGTAGTGTCCCTTGGAGCAGCGGCAGGCGCCAGTCCCCGGGTCACAGGTGGCATTGTGCAGGCAGGCACAGCGGAGCTGGCAGTTGGCACCGTACCTTCCCGGGGGGCATTCTGCAGGGAAGATGGAGTGATGGAGCTGCTCAGCAGCTGGAGAGCCAGCCCTAGCCCAGCTCCTGTGCTTTAGACAGCCCTGGTGTGAGAAGGCAGAACAGGCACAACTGGGGCAGCAGAAACTGGACCCAGTGTGAAACCAACTGTGCCAGCCCCACAGGTCCTGGGCTGGTGCAGGACAGTGCATCCAAGCCACGTTTACCTAATTCACAGGATTTGCCCATCCAGCCAGGAGCACACGCACAGGAGCCGTCGGCAGCATCACACAGCCCTCCATTGTGGCAGGAGCAGGTCTGCTGGCAGCTCACCCCGTACCGGTGCTTCTCACAGCCTGTGGGACAAGGGCAGGGGGCAGTGGGCACAGGGACCACGGCAGGTTCAGGCAGGAGCACCAAAATGCAAGCAAAAGATTCAGGGCAAGGAAATCGGTTCCTGCTCAGGACCTTTTCTAGCCCATTACCCAAACCTCAACCCAGCATCACCCTGCAGCTGATATTTACCCTGCTGGCAGGCGGGACCCATTCTCCCTGGAGGGCAAACACAGTCTCCAGTGACAGGGTGACAGGTAGCGTTGTCCCCACAGGAGCAGATCTGTGCACAATCCTTGCCATAGTGACCAGCAGGACATCCTAGTGAGAGGGAGACCATGAGCTGCCTTGGTCATGCCAAAGCTGGTGACATCTGAAGGCTCAAAAGGACAAACTTGTCAATGGGACATGAGCAAAGCCACGGGGAGGCAAGAGGAGCCTGCAGTCCCAGGTGGCACTTCAGAACATGCTCCAGTGGGCATGGTGGTTTTTTCTGGGTTGATAGTTGGACTCAATGATCATAGAAGTGTTTTCCAACTGTGACACTTCTGTGACAAGGAGCTCTCCCTGCTGAGGGTCACAGTGCAGGACATGGTCACCGCAATGCTCCACATCTCCTGCAGGGCCAACAACCCATCTGGGCACAGGTTTGGCACCAACCACCATTCCCTTCTTGCTGTGGAACGTCCTGCAAGCTTGTGTCCCCCCAGCTGTCCCCAGCACTCACCCACACTGCAGTCAGCACCGATGTACCCAGCTGGGCAGTGGCACATCCCGGTGGCACTGTCACACAGGCCCCCGTTCCTGCACTCACAGGGTCTCTGGCAGTTGTGGCCATACCACCCAGGGGAGCACTCTGTGGGGAAATGGAAACAAGGGCTTCAGCGTCTGGAAAGAGGAGAATAAGGTCCCAGGGGCTGCCTGATTTTGCAGGAGGCAAAAAACAACCCCCAGGAAGCACTCTTAAGTGGTCTCAACAACGCCAAGGAGCTTCGGACTGCTAAGAATGTCCCTGCTGATAATAGAGCTGGTGATTATCCCACTATTCAAAAGGAAAATGGCAAAAAAACCCCATCCTGAGTGTGAACAATGTTTTGTTTACATCAGCTTCTTGTAAACTCCTCACTGAGAGCCAGCACAGAGGGCAGAACCTCTGCTTTGTGAGGAGATGGTTCAGTACCAGCACCAGTACCCCAGCCCTCCCAGCACCGTGCCCTGGGGACACAGAGCAACCTTGGGCTCTGCATGGGTCTGTGAAGGAGAAGGGAAGCAGCATGGACTCACCCAGCTGGCAGGTGGGGCCATGGAAGCCAGGGGCACAGACACATGCCCCAGTGACAGGGTGACACTCCTGGGTGGCTCCGGCACACTGGCAGATCTGGCTGCAGCCCTCGCCGAAGGTCCCGGGCAGGCAGGCTGGCAGGAGAAAGGGCACCCAGGTGACTCAGATTCCCTCAGCATTTACTATCCCACCCCTCTTTGCAAGACTTTTTTTTTTTTTTTTTTCCCTCCTTTATATTTTAAGCCAGGCTTCAGGAAGCCTTTTATTACAGCAAAAGTTCTCTGCCACCCGAAAAGCAAAGGGAGCCACACGCAAAGGGTTCCTTGACTCCAGCAGAGACCTGGATTGAAAAGAAAACTGAGGACTTAGAGGCATTAGGTGCCTTTTGCAACCCTGGCCCTGCCTGCCCCTGGATTCCTGCAAGCTTCCATTCCCCCCAGCCATGGTACATGCACCCCTGTCCCCTGGGTAAGGAATGTGCTCACATGCCTCTGTCTCTTCCAGACTTGCTCATACCCACAGGAGCTCGTTTTAATACTGATTTATTGCTAATCCCCTGGATAAATTCTGGGCTCTGGTTTCCCACTTGGCTCCTTGCACTTTGCTAACACTCTGCGGGCATGCACCCAGCTGCCAGAATGTGAGCTGCTCCTTGGCACAGCTCGTTCTTGGCGGGGCTTTTTCTTGTTTTTCCTTTCGGTTTTTTTGGTTGTTTTTTGGGTTTTTTTGTTTCCTTTTTTCCTCCTCTCTATTTTACGCAGCAACTGCTTGACCCATCACGCTCCCAGAGCCTCTCAGCAGGTCTCTAAGAGGATCACTCCCTCCTCCCTACGTTTTTCACATCCGGAGCCGGTGAGTCCCGGGGGGCAGCCGCACTGCCCGGTGACATGGTGACAGGGCACTCCCAGGGGACAGTCACAGCGCCTGGCACAGTCCTTCCCGAACGAACCCGGCAGGCATGCTGTGGGAAAACAAGCAAGGAGATAAAAGTGTCCACTTTAATGCCCAAAACCTCTGACAGCTCCCGGCCTCGGTGCCAGCCGGGCAGCATTTCTTGCAGCCACCCAAAAGCCACTTTTTCAGGCTGTCACCTCCTCAGGACGCTTTGCCACAACTTGTAGCTCTTATTAAAAGCCATTTTTCTCCCGATGGGACAAGGGACCTGTCTCACCTTTCTCGCAGCGCCGGCCCCTCCAGCCCCGGGGACAATCGCAGGCACCAGTAACGTGGTGGCAGGAGACGTTGTCCCCACAGTCACAGGGCTCCTCACAGCGTGCCCCGAACAGCCCCTCGGGGCAAGCTTCAGAGATGCAAACACAGGAGAGACAAAAAGTTACACAGAGCCGATGATGTGGGTCTGTTCCAGTCCAGTTGCTTCCCATTGTTTATGTCCCTTTCATTCCTGCCAAGGCAGAGTGGGGCTGTGGCAGGGCTGGTGGCTCCTGCCAGCCCACAAAGGTATCACTGCTGGGGCAAGCAGTGCAGAACCCAGAACATGCAGTACCAGAACCAGGCAGCAGTCAGCACTACAGGCACAAGATCTACGAACCTCATTGTCACTTCTGCTTCATGAATGAATTCAATAAAAAAACCCAAAACCTGTAAGTCCCTGCACCACTCTCCAAACAGGTCACTTGTCCCTGCGAGGAGCAAAGAAAGATGAACTCCTGCTCCTCTTCAAATAAATGGCATTTTGCAAAACGCAAATGCAGAATGCAAAAAGCAAAATACAAAAATGGCATTTTGCTTTCACCACACAGGCAGTGGGGTGAGAGGCAAAGGGGTTGCTGCCCTGCCTCATATCCCTGCTTGGAGCCTGCTGCGCTGAAACCCAAATTTTGTGTCTTTGGCTTAAAAATGTCCCCCTCCCCTCCTTGTACAGTGCCAGGTCAGGCCCCCCCCATACCCCACTTACGGTTCTGGCAGTTCTGGCCCGTCCAGCCGGGCTGGCAGAGGCAGTGCCCGGTGCGGGGGTCACAGAGCCCCCCGTGCTGGCACTGGCAGCGCTGCCGGCAGCCGGCCCCGTGCTCACCTGGGGCACACTCTGCAGGGAGGCACAGAGTGAAACACCCCCAGACACCCACCCCGTGAAACAAACACCCCCAGACACCCACCCCGTGAAACAAACACCCCCAGACACCCACCCCGTGAAACAAACACCCCCAGGCACCCACCCCGTGAAACAAACACCCCCAGACACCCACCCCGTGAAACAAACACCCCCAGGCACCCACCCTGTGAAACAAACACCCCCAGACGCCCGCGCTGTGAAACAAACACCCCCGGGGACCTCCCTGTAAGCACCACCACCACCTCCACCCCTCACTCATGGGTGCACCTCCAGTGCTGAGCATGCCATCGCCAGCCTTCGGGGGAAAACAAGTCCAAAACGGGACAGCCACTGACAGTCACTCACCCAGCTCACAGGCCAAGCCTGTCCAGCCCACCGGGCAGGCACAGAGCCCCGTGACAGGGTCACAGGTGCCACCGTTCTGGCAGAGGCAGCGCTGCAGGCAGCTCTCTCCGTAGAAGCCCACCGGGCAGGCTGCAGGAAAAGCAAAGCAAACACCCCCGTGAGAGCACAGCTCCAGAGGCAACCACCCCCTCTGGCAGCCTGGCAGAGACAGAGCTGGGTGGATTGGTGTGAAACAAAAGCCACTGTCCCTCCCAGTGCAAGTCAGCACACTTCTGGTGCTCTTGGAGAAGGGAAGCTCCGGGCTCCTCTCTGTGAATGAACCTGGAAGCGCTGCACGGATAATTACAGTCTGGCCCTGCTGCCTCAGCTTTCTGTGGTGGCTGCCCCATTAAAAACTCCCCCCCTCCCCCTGGCAAAATGGCCTTTTTCAGGCAGCCTGGGTTAGGAAGTGCCCATCAGGTGTGTTACCTTCCTGGCAGGTGGGTCCCGTCCAGCCAGGCGCACACAGACATCGGCCGCTGACGTGGTGGCAGGAGGCAGCGTTGGAGCAGCTGCAGGTCTGGCTGCAGTCCTGGCCGTACCTGTTCTCCTGGCAGGCTTCGTGGGAGCAGAAGCAGGCATGACTGTTAGGTAGTGGGGGTGGAGGGCATCAGCCAGACTCCTGCTGACCACCCCAACCCAATGGGGCTAGGAGAGGAACCCACAGTGGTTCGTGGCTGCTTTGGGGGGGCTGGGGAAGGCTGTACTCTACAGGTGGCTGACCTCCAAACAGTCACACAGGACACTGCTGGCCTCAATGTCACATCATTTCATCTCTTTGGAAACTATTCTGTGGTATGCCCAAACCCTTGTTACGTTCCACAACAAATGACTCAGCCAGATCCCCTCCAGTCCCTCTCCAAAACCAAATACTCCTCTGCAGCACACAACCAACTTCCACACAGAGAAATCACACGTGGCAAACAGAAACCAAAACCTCTGGCCTTGCTCCATCCCATCCCATCCCATCCCATCCCATCCCATCCCATCCCATCCCCTCATCCCATCCCCAGCTGCTGAGGGTGTATCCCAGGACACCCAACACCCACCCTGGCTGCAGCGGGGACCATCCCAGCCTGGGGGACAGTGGCACTGGCCAGTGATGTGGTCACAGTGGGCACCATTCAGGCAGTCACAGGCTTCCCGGCACTCCAGACCATAAAATCCCTCAGGACAGGCTGCAAAATACAAAAGATAAATCCCCACAAAATGTCTAGAGAAAGCAAGCTGGAAATCTCCCACCAAGAGGAGAGGTGCCTCTTGGTGGCCCTTTTTGCTGCCATTAAGCTGCAGCACTGTGACAGCAGCCTGCTAATGGCTCTGCCCCAGCAGGGCAGCAGAATATGGGCTGCCTGTCCTTGTCCTTTGTGGGCTCTGAAGGACAGGAAAATGCATCAAAAGAGCAATGGCTTCCCTTGGAGATGCTGCTCCAAGGCCCTGTGTGTAACATGTGTACACACATGGCCACCACAGCAGCCAAATTGACTCCTCGCTCACATTTTATCAGTTGGTTTTCTTTTTTTTCCTAGACCTTTTCCCTTCAGAATTAAAACCAGAGGCCCAGCAGCTTGCAGTCACACTGTTTTCCCCATCTCCATTCCAAGGGATTCTCTTTGGTACGAGATAGTAAGGTCAGACAAGGTCAGCCCCTGACAGGGAGCTGGTGCAGGAACTCACCGTGCTCACAGAAGGTTCCTCGCCAGCCCGGGCTGCAGGTACAGGCCCCACTGACATGGTCACAGGCAGCCCCGTTTTCACACTGACACTGGTGCTGACAGCTCAGCCCAAACCATCCCTCCGGGCACTCTGGTGAGCAGAAGAAAGGAACCTGAGGAACCTGCTGTCCTCTCCCGGCATCCGCAGGGAGCTGAGGCAGGAGCTCAGGCTTTGAAGAGAAATAAAATCATTTGGGAGACGCTTTTTCACAAGGACCTGTGGGGTCTGTACCCCCCAGCAGCACTCACTCTGGTGGCAGTGGCTCCCGGTGTAGCCGGGCTGGCAGAGGCACCGTCCCGTCTCGGCGCTGCAGCCCCCGCTGCTGCCGCTGCAGTTGCAGGGATGGGCACAGTCGGGACCCCAGCGCCCGGCGTCACAGGCTGGAACAGAGAGGGGGGATCAGCCCCCAGCACCCTGCCCTGCTCCCCTGGGGAGCATCAGGCAGGCACAGTGCTGCTGTCTCCGTGGGGGTCACTCTGTCCATCACAACTTGGGCAGGAGGACAAAGACGTCCTCTGAAAAGGCAGTGAGGAGGGGATGTGAGGGTGTGTTTGGTGGGGATGTGCTCTGCAAGAGCAGAAAGAAAAGGCACCAGCAGGGCAGAGAAACCTGAAGGATTCCAGAGGGAGATATTTCTGGCAGAGGCACTACACAAAGGTGACAGTGACACCAGTGACAGGGCAGCTTTGCCAGGACAGTGTCTGTGGGGAGCGGTGGGTAGCAGGGAGCAGGTCCCGTACCTCTCTGGCAGTTGTAGCCTGTCCAGCCCGGCGGGCAGCTGCACGTCCCCGTCACAGGATGGCAATGTCCCTCGTTGCCACAGCTGCAGCTCTCCTGGCAGTCTGGGCCAAACCAGCCAGGTGGACATGCTGCCAACACAGACCCAGAGCCCTGGAGAACGGCCACGGTGACACCGCGGTGACGGCTTCTGTCCCCAGCGGGGTCTGCGGAGCCACCGTGGGCACCAAGCTGCCTGGATGTGTGTGGTGCTCAGCGAGGAACTAAACCTCCCTTTCTGCTGCTGCAGAAGTCACCACTCTAAAGACAGGACTAGAGGGACATCCAGGGAAGGACCCAGCCCCAAAAGCACTCGCCCTGCTGAGCGTGGCAGTGCCTGGCCAGGAGCAGATGCTCTGCTGGCTGGAGCAGGTTCTCCAGGTCAATAAATATTCCTTATTTCCACTGGGGATGTTGAGGCACAAAGGCCCCAGCATCAGAGCACTCACCATCCTGGCAGAGGTGGCCGGTGTAGCCAGGGGGACACAGGCAGGCTCCGGTGACAGGGTCACAGCTGGCATTGTTGGCACACTGGGGACAGATCTCCTGGCAGCCCAGACCCCAGCGACCATCAGGGCAAGCTGGAGCATGGGCAGAGAGAGAGGACACAGAGGCATGGGGATCAGAACCGAGGTGTCAGGGGGGAAATTCTGATTTCTGGGGCAGGGCAGTGGGTCCCCAAGGACTAGGTTGCTCTGTGAGCCCTCTGTAAGTGCTACCTTGATTTCACTCCATTTCTTTAATGTTAATTTTGGATTCACATCATCCAGTGGGGAGCTACGAGGGCTCCTTGCTTGGAAATGGTGCTGCTGGCAAAGGGTCAGTCAGCATCCCCAGCTTTTAGTTCCTAAGAGGAAGCCAGGGGCTAAGAACTGTGGAGAAATCCTTATTTAACTGCTCCTAAGTGTCTCTAGGGCCTGGAGAGAAGTCAGTTCAAAATATATGGTAAGCACTGTGCAAGTGTGGGTTTCTTTCTCAAACTATCAGGAGCAGGACACCTACATATGATTAATATCTTCCAGCTGCTGTAATAGCTTCTAATCACGTACAAGTTTTCAGTTTAAAATTCTCTAGTTTTTCATCAGTTAAAGAGTAATACGGCAAAGAGAATTAAAAATACATATCAGTAAAGAAAGACTCCTGTCCTATGTTAGTAAAGGACTGCAACAACTGCATATTCATGTTTTTCCCTGGGTATGCTCTTTGCTCATACTCCACTCAGCTTCAACACCAGACTAAGCCAGCTGAGGTTACTGTGGAAGACTTACCATCAAACCCTGCATTTTTTTTTTTTCCCCCTCATTTTCCAAGCAGAGGACTCTAGTTGCACTAGATACCTTTAAAGCTAATTTTAGCAAGAAGAAAAACATCAGCTACAGGCCTAAATCCCTACCTCTGTGCCCTTGCTGCTGCTGGCTCCTCACCTTGGCCGCAGCGGTGGCCGGTCCAGCCCGGGGGGCAGCGGCACTGCCCGGAGCTCGGGTCACAGGGTGCTCCACCACAGGAGCAGAACTGCTGGCAGCCAGCTCCAAACCTCCCCTCCGGACACTCTGCAATGAAAACAGTCTGTGAAAACTGCCCCCCAAAAACAGCTGGTGGAAAAAACCTGTCCCAGCCCTTCCACTGCCATCCCTTGACTTTCAGAAGATGCTGAGAGGGTTGTGGCTGCCCTGGATGAGTCCTTCCAGAGGCTGGATGCTGGGTTTTTAGGAAGCAGTGATGCTTACAGCAGGTACATGGATGGAAAGTGATAAGGAAGGAGCATCCCCATTCAGAGGAGGAGCCAGTGCTTCCCTTTTGCTCTGCTCTGGGTGCTGTGGGTAGGACAGATGCCACAGTTTGCTCTCTGTACCCAGTGACACAACCCAGCAGTGACAGTCTGCAGAGGGAAGGGCTCAGACCTGGAGATCATGAAATCCTACTCCAGTCTACACAAGCTCAGTGCTCACAGCCCTTTTTACTCACTGAAGTCAACGTCTCATGAGTCTTGGTAAGGCAGATGCAAACACACCAGCAGCCACAAATCGTGGAGGAAAAGCACACCAGCACGGAGATTTCTAGTGACACACTGGAGATTTTGTTATTCCTCCTCTTTGCTAATTGATGGCAGATGTTTTCTCTTCACCCTTTAATAATTTCCAGATCCAAACAACAGCCAAGAGCCTACTATTTCTATACAAATATTTGTGTTATTTCCTGTGACTCTCCCCTACAGGCTTAGGCTCCTTTCTTATTCTTTTTAAAAATATCCCAACCGAACACGGCCGGGCTGCCGCGGCGCCGCGTGGCTCTGCAGGCAGCAGTGTCCCCCCACGAGGAGGTCCAGGGGTGACAGGACCCCTGCCAGGGGACACAGCCCCTGACACAGCTGCTCCCTCCTCCTCCTCCTGGGGCTGATGAGCTCTGTTAGCACTTGCTGGCACTGGAACTTTTTGTGGCAATCTGGACTTTTTGCTCTGGCCACCAGACCAAAGCCACCAGTCGTGGTGTTGTGCAAGACAATCATGTGCTAGCAGCACAGTCAGATTAACAGCTAGAAATTCTGGGGTGGGTGTGGATGGAATGCTTGGTGAAACCCAATTTGGGGTAGAAATTCCCGGGATGCTTGAATCATGAATTGGATGCTGACCACTAGGAGCCTCCTCATGCAGCATCTCTTCTCTTTGCAGTGTGTGGACTTCAGGAGTCCAACCTTCTGCATTTGCTGTTAATTCCAGCTGGCTGAGCAGGAAACAGCCTCACAAGAGGGGAAGTTTGTCCCTTCTGTAGCTGATAAGCTCTGTGCCTGGCAGAAGTTACCTTCCAAGGACCGTGTTCAGGGTTTATAATCATCACCTCATGCCAATGACTCCTTGCCTTTAGGTTCACTCAAAACACCTTTGTTTGGGGAAATTCAAACTCTCTGACACCCCAGCTACCACCCAGCTACCACCCAGCACCTTGAGAGCTGTGCCCTCAGGACCCGAGTTCCATACAGAGCTGGGCAGGAGTTACCATACTGCCAACTCTTTCTGTGAAGAGCAGGGAGCTGCTCCAGGAAGTTCATACAGAGGCAGAAGTTTAAATCCTAGTGTAAATTATATCTTCATTCTATAAATGAAATATAAAATTTTCTTTTCCACTTGCAGATCAAATAGATCTTCAACATGGAAGAGAAAATAGAGCAGAAAATACCATATCAATCTGCTGAGCATCGACTGCCTGGAAGAATAAAGACTTCAAAGAGGGGAGAAAGATAACCAAGTATCTACCACTTCCATCTACACAAACAAGATGCCCACAGCAGGATAAAGTGAGACCTGTGGCCATTTCAGCTTTTTACCCAGAGCAGGACAGGGTGTTCTGACAGAGCACAGGAGTCCTGGGAGGCTTTTCCTGGTGCTCTGTGTGCGTGAGGCGTGGTGAGCTCCAGGCAGGCTGGGAGCTGCCCTACCTTGGTCACAGTTGTCCCCGTGGTAGCCCTGGGGACACTCCTTCTGGCACCGTCCAGTGACGTGGTCGCAGGGTACGTGGGGAGAGCAGCTACACCTCTCCTTACACCCATCGCCGAAGTAGCCAGGCTCACAGTCTGCTCACAGCCGGAGGGGAAAGGAACAACACCTCGAGTTACTCCACTGCCAGCTCCAACAGACAGGCTGGGGAGGGTGGGAAGGGAGGTCAGGGGGAGGTTGTGGGGCAGAAGGGATGGATGGGTGCCCTGTGGCCACTCACCCTCCTCGCAGCGCTTGCCACGGTAGCCGGGTTTGCAGCGGCAGGAGCCGTCCCTGCTGTCACAGTCCTGGGTGTTCTGCTGCAGGCAGCTGCACTCCTCTGAGCAGCCAGCACCAAACACCCACCTGGGACAGGCTGGAGGCAGAGGGGACAGTCACACACACACCACAACCCCCCCCCCAGGGACAAACACTTTGCCACCCAGCCCTGTCCCTTCCCAGGATTGGTACCCAGAAAGGCTGTGGTTGCAGAATAACACAAGATTTATAAATATGGGGTAAAAAAGGTGAGGAGGAGCATACTCAGGGACAAACAGTTTGCCCTGGCCCTGGTCCTTCCCAGGTTTGGTACCCAGAAAGTCTGTGGTTGCAGAATAATACAAGGTTTATAAATATGGGGTAAAAAAGGTGAGGAGGAGCATACTCAGGGACAAAGAACAGACACGTTGCCACCCAGCCCTGGCCCTTCCCAGGATTGGTACCCAGAAAGGCTGTGGTTGCAGAATAATACAAGATTTATAAATATGGGGTAAAAAAGGTGAGGAGGAGCATACTCAGGGACAAAGGACAGACATGTTGCCACCCAGCCCTGGCCCTTCCCAGGATTGGTACCCAGAAAGGCTGTGGTTGCAGAATAATACAAGATTTATAAATATGGGGTAAAAAAGGTAAGGAGGAGCCTACACAGGGACAAACGACAAACACTTTGCCACCAAGCCCTGGCCCTTCCCAGGATTGGTACCCAGAAAGGCTGTGGTTGCAGAATAATACAAGATTTATAAATATGGGGTAAAAAAGGTGAAGAGGAACATACTCAGGGAGAAACAACACACACGTTGCCACCCAGCCCTGGCCCTTCCCAGGGATTGTGCCCAGAAAGGCTGTGGTTGCAGAATAATACAAGATTCATAAAGATGAGGTAAAAAGTTGAGGAGGAGCATACTCAGGGACAAACAGTTTGCCACCCAGCCCTGGCCCTTCCCAGGGATGGTGCCCAGAAAGGCTGTGGCTGCAGAATAATACAAGATTCATAAATATGGGGTAAAAAAGGAGAGGAGGGGCATACCCAAGTGGCAGTACCGCCCGTACAAGCCAGGGTCACACAGGCAGGCTCCGTAGATCCGGTGGCAGCGACCCCGGTTGGCACAGTTGCACTTTTTCCTGCACTGTTTCCCAAAAAATCCTTTGGGACACCCTAGTAATAGAGAGAGGTTGCATGGGGAGATGAGCTAATTTCAGGCTGTCCTCATATTTCTGGCAGGCCACAGGGAAACCAAACCAAGCCCAAAGCACCAGAAATGAGCCCGGGCAGAGGATGCAGCAGGTGCTGGAAAGAAAGCTGGCTTGGTTTTCTTGTGCCTCTACACAATAAGGTGATAAGAGGGATCAGGTTCCCTGCATGAGCCCAGCACCCTCTTTGCCCTGGCAGCCCTCCTGTCCCTGCACAGGGCACCCACCAGCTCTGCCACTCGGTTGCAAAGGCTGTGCCAGAAAGCTCAACCCATGAGGCTGTTCCTATTGATAGGTAACAGTGATATTTGCACTATTAAGGGAATAAAATTATTGTTCTTTCTCTGTTATGCTAAAGACCTTAATATTAGAAACACATGAAAGACAGACTGTGTCAGCAGAACGTGCCAGCCAGCATCTGGCCAGGCAGCAGATGCCTTCTCCTGAACAGTAAGAACAGCAGAGGGTTTAAGCAGAGGAAATGCCACCCTGGGACAATAGATCACTTCTTCATTGTTTATTTTAATCTGATCTTCCTGCTTTTTCTCTGTACCCCTCAATCACCTCCTTCCTACAGAAAGAAAATGTTGGGGTATCTCTTGCATTCATTTACATTCTGCTTTGTTCTCCTCCTTCAGTAATAGTTCCCATATGCTCCTGACCTTTTTTTGTCTGAAAGTCTTTTTGTCTGAATCTCTTATTGTTTCACTCTTTGTGCTTTTAGATTATGCCCTCCAGATTTTAACTCTTTGGGAGCAAGAAACAAACACCAACAGCAGTGATAGCTCCTTTGGATGCTCTGGGTAACTACTGCTGTCATAACTTTTCAATGCTTTGATTTTTCTTTAGCAGAAAATATCTCCATGGTTCTGTAAATTCATTAAACATTAATTCTTGACATTCTTTTCTGTGTCCACCACAGAAGTGCTCAGTGAAATAGAGGTGGCTGCTCATGGTCACTGGAGTAACAAAGCTCTTCCAGTGCAATGAGAAGGCATAAAACCTGGAGCACTGTTCTGTGTTCTGTGAAGAATCCCCTTTACCATCTTTTCCTTATTAAAAAAACATTTTTTCCATGCAAGACTCCTACTAACTGAGTCAGATGGAGCAGGGATGTGCTGGAGCCACTCACACCAAGATGATTCAACAAAAGAGCTGAAAGATGCTTTCAGTGAACAAAGGGAGCAGTGTAAGGTGGGCTGTGGAAAACATTTTAAGGCTTCAGGGGAGCACAACTGGAACATCAAAGAGTGGCACCAGAGAGAGCTGTAATATTAATTAATCAAACGAGAGCAAACACTCTACTGATGGGTTGTGAGAAGCAGCGAGGAGCTGCTGGGGAACAACCCCAGGCACCCACAGCTCAGGGATATTGATGTTTCCTTCCAGGAGAAGGTTTTAAGAACATTTTTGGGAATGTCCTGCCTTACCATCCTGGCAGAGGGGTCCGGCCACACCGGGGGGGCAGCGGCAGGCGCCGGTGACCGGGTCACAGGTGCCCCCGTTCTGGCAGAGGCAGCTCTGGCTGCAGTTCCTGCCGAAGGTGCCGGCTGGGCAGGCTGGGGAGAGAAGAGGAGGGTGAGGGTCAGGGTAGAGCCAGGGAAGGTGTTGTGTCCCCTGGCCCAGCATCACTCACGCTGGTCACACAGGACACCATCCCAGCCGGCCGGGCAGTCACAGCCGTTCCCTTCCGCCGTGCAGGTGGCTCCGTTCTGGCAGTCCTGGCAGGTGAGGCTGCAGTCAGGGCCAAAAGTGTGCTCCAGGCAGACTGCAACGAGAGGAGCAGGGGGTGAAAAGCCTTCCCAGGGCTGCCTCAGCATCTCAGAGAGTTTGGGCAGAGGAACTGACAGAGCTCCGTGCATTTGCTGTAACATTTGTTGTGCTGTGCACATAGAAAAGGCACCAGAGAAGTGGAGGCAGTTAAAAGCCATGCAGATGTGGTGCTTAGGAATAGGGTTTAGCACTGGATTTGGTAGAGCTGGGTCAGTGGCTGGACTGGATGATAGAGGTCTTTTCCAACCAGAATGATTCTGTGAAAATGGTTCTATGACTCCTGGGGGCAAGCTCACCCAACAGAAGGAAACCCATCATGCATGATTCATTCTGAAGGCTTCCCAGCAAAGCACACCATTTACCACCGCTGCTAAATACCCACCAAACTTCTCTGAAAGTGTGTGCTCTCCTCTTGCTTCCATCTCTTCCTCCTCTTCTTCATAGTCATCATTTAAGAGCTGGGCAAACTCATCTCGCAGGATTGCCACGTGAGGGATGGGGCGGATAATGGGGCTCCGAGCATCCAGGGCTTCCACGGGGTCCTCTAGAGCTAGGGAAGCAGCCAGGGAGATGACAACATCAAAATGGGAAATAATACAAGATCTTCAAGAGGTGAAGAGAATGACAGAACCCCTGTAATAAGAAAGGGAGACAAGGAATATCCATCCAGGGCTGGTGCAGCTGATTCTGCACTTACGGATGCAGCTCCTTCGGTCTTCATCCAGTTTGTGTCCAATCTTGCAGCCACACTGGAAAGAGCCCAGCTGGTTCTGGCACGTGTGTTCACATCCACCATTATTTGCAGAGCACTCATCCACATCTAGAAAACACAGGACACCACAGTGTAATGGGAGCAAGGTCCCAGATGGGAGCAAGGTCCCTGTGCTGCCCACAGAGCAGCAAGCAGGCCGCTGCCATCCCCTCTGGCACTTCTGTGAAGCCACCCAGCTCTGAAAAATGAGTGACACAATCTAAGGGATTCAGAGAACACGGGGTTTCAAAGCACCATGTGCTGAGTTTAAGCTCACATCTCTCACTCACTGGGGAGAAACCAGTGGGTCAGCTGGGTCCTTCCCCTATGAAATGTTACTGGAGAGTTTGGGTGGCGAGTTTGGGCTGGTGTGTGGAAGAACTGAGCTGCTGCAGGAATAAGCAAACTCAGGAGGGTGACAAAGAGCAGAAAGCAGGAGCAGGGGATCCCCTCCCTCTGTGTGTGTCTCTGCTGGGGGGGTCCTGCTGCCCCTTCTCTCACCATCACAGCCGCAGCCGTCGGTGCCCAGCCGGTACCCAGCCTGGCAGGCACACTCGTAGCCCCCGGGGTAATTGTAGCAGTCTTGCTGACAGCAGTGAGGGCCATTGTCACATTCGTTGATATCTGAATGAAAAACAAAGGGCGCTGGCTGTTAATCCAGGGCTGGCTTCTCAGTGGTGACAGTTCTTGTTAAAACTGCTCCCTGACCAGCTGTGGGCAGCCTTGGCTGAGCTGACTGCCAGAGGCTGAGCTGAGGTTCAGGCTTTCCTCCCGAAAGGAGTGAGCATATTGACACCAGGCCACCCTCAGAAACGTGTTCCCAGCCCAGGGATGATTCCTGGATCCTAGAGGCAGGTGGGAAGTTAACCCTGATTTTCCCCTTGCCTTACCAGTGCACGTCTTCTGGTCCTCTTCAAGCCTGTAGCCAAAGTTACAGGTACAGACTGGCCCCAAGCTGCTGTGGTGGCAAGTGTGGGAGCAGCCCCCGTTGTTGACCTCACAGCTGTTCACAACCTCCATTTCTATCCCTGGAAAAGATGGGAAAGGCCCCCTGGTTAGGATCCTGCCCTGTACCCTGCACATACCACATACCCGTGCCCTCCCTTGGGCCAGCCCAGCTCCTTGCACGTGGATTTTGTGTGCACAGCCCTGCTGAGGACGAGTGACCCGCAGTGGGGAGAGGATAGAAACAGTCTTGTTCCCATTGCTGGGCTGGGAGGTGATGTATAAAAATAAACCAATGGATCCCAGGCGATTCCCCACGGAGCCTCTTAGGGACAGACTTGTGGAGCAGGCTCTGGACAATCTCTGAGATGAAGCAGACTGCAGACAAAACTGCTCCCATTCCTGACAAGCTGCAGTGTGTGCTGCCAACCAAAAGTTGGCTCAGGCTTCGGAAGTACAGAGCTGTCCTGATGCCAGCTAGAACTGGGAGCAGCAGAGCAGAGCTAACTATGGAAATGTCCAGATGCCTACAGCTACAAATGTTACTGACATGTCAGAAATGGCAAGCAGGAACAGCAGCAGCAGCCATACATCTTCCTAGCTTGGCAAAGTTTATGTAAACCTCAGTCTAGTAAATTAAGTTTTCTTAAACTAAAAGAAACTTGTACCATGTAGTTTTGACTCAGTCCTGAACCTCAGGAAAACATTTTTTGAGTTTTTAGTGTGTTCAGACTGAAGGAAGATGAAAGAAATGGAGCTTGATGCTCCCCAATGGACCCGTGCATGTCAAAACCAAAAGCTGTGCCACAGTGAAAGGCTGTCTTCCAGATTTCACAACAGGGATGCAGTCCCTCTGTCCTTCCTTTCTTGTTTTAATGCGAGGTCAACCAGGGTTTGGCATAAAAGAAGCCTGCTGGAAAGGGAAGGGAGAAACACTTTTCATACAAGCAAGCTACTTAATTCTGTAGCTGGCACCAAAGTAGAGGAACTGTTAATGGTTATGGCAGGGAGTCACTACTGGAGGAGCCAGGCCAGAATATGAGCAGTGCTTCAGCTGCCACCGGCCCTGCTGGCAAAAAGGACCCTTCCAGGACTGGGAAAACCAAGAACTGAGCAGCAATAAAGCTGCTAAGCTTTTTGTCACCTGTGGGGACCAGTTAGCCAGTGCTAAGTGCTGATAGTTTTGCTTTGGGCCATCCTGCTGATGTGCGTTAGCTCAGCAAAGACGTACGGACAGTCTGGGTCATTCTTGCATAATAATGTTTATTTCTTTTCTTGATGGGAGCAGATGTGATCACTTCACTAGCTCAATTCCTTCTTCAGTTACACATCTGCAGCTGACAGAACTCATCCAACAAAGTCCCCAGGAGCAGAACTTGGCCCGTTTAGAGCCAAGTGTCTCCAGATGAATTGCCTAAACCAGCAAGAGGAGCTACGTGGTAACTTTAAAGATCAGACAAAGTTTTTTATCTTGGTGGGAGAGTAAAGAGCCCTGAACCTGCTCATGAAATTCCTCAAACAAGACTGCTCTTTGGCCCCACCATGTCCTAGAAGGCAGTGCACAGACACTTGCCCCAGAAACCAAGCCCCTACTCACGGTAGCACCGCTTGCCATCCGCCCCCAGCTCGTAGCCCGGGTTACAGGTACACTTGAAGGACCCGTGGGTGTTGAGGCACTGGTGTGCACACATGGCTGCTCCACTCAGACACTCGTTCACATCTGTGAGAGATGAGCCACCCGTCAGCAGGGCAGGCTGAGCCATAAACATTCTTTCAAAGGGACAGTGGTTACGATATTGGAGGTTTGCACTCTTTTCTTGCACCCTGAAGTCTTCACTGGGGTCCAAACCAACAAAGAAACAGAGTGAAGAGCTCAGGGGTGCAGTAAAGCTTCCTTCCTTCCAAAGTAAATTGTATCTCACGAAACTCAAGTGTTTTTCAGACAACTCGAGCAGGGCCCTTGGACAGACCTTTCACGCCACCCCTCTGGAAGGGCTGAACATCACCCTGTTAAATTCCCAGATGCTGACAGTTCCCAAGATGGAGGGCTCCTTCTCCCTGCCAGACACCTTTTTCCTCCCAGGAGCTCTGCTCTGGGGCTCTTACCTTCACAGGCCTTGCCGTCGGGTGCCAGGTGGTAGCCAGGGTGGCAGTGGCAGCGGGCTGTGCCGCGGTGGTTGTGGCACCGGTGCATGCAGCCCCCGTTCCGGTCAGCACAGGGGTTCCTCACTGCAGGTCCAACCACAGGGGGCAGGTTTAGTCCCTACTAACCCAAGATCTCCTGCACTTGTAGAACAGAGCACCAACCAGCTGTGCATAGAAAAAACTCTGCGACCCACGCAGGACCCATCTCCACCAGAGGTTTTTTCAATCTCTGACCTGGGGAGAGGCTACAAAACCCTACAGCCTGCTGCACTTCTAACGTCCCAGTTGTTCCTTCTCCTTTCGCAGCCTCACAGCTACAGGCTCCCCTCCTGCTCCTACTCCTTCAGTGCCAGCTGCTCCAAAAGCAGATGAAACTTCTGCTCCGAGTCGCCTCCCGCAGCCGCTCAGCCAGGGAGCTGTCTGCAAGCCGAGGGAGCAGATCCCGTCCCGCTGTGACATCTCAGAGCTCCAGGAATGTCTCTGCCTTCCCGCAGCTCTGCCTGAGCTGGCTGCCCCCTCCCCAGCCCCAGCCCCAGCCCCAGCCCCAGCCCCAGCCCCAGCCCCGCATCCCGCCGAGCTCGTACTGGACGGGACCATCCCAGCCTGAGCTCCTCCAGCCCCGGGGATGCTCCCCGTCCCCCCAGCCCTCAGCTGCCCCCGAAAACCCCAGCAAGTGAAGCTCCGGAGGGGACTCACAGGCGCAGCTCTTCCCGTCCTCCCGCAGCTGGAAGCTGGGCCGGCACTGGCAGCGGTGCTGGGCAGGGGTCACCTGGACACAGTCCTGCTCGCAGCCCCCGTTGTTGAGGGCACAAGTGTTCAGAGCTGGGGGGCAAAGGGACAGCACACGGGTCACAGAAGTGAAGGCTCCCAGGACGGACCCGGGAAAAAAACCGCTTGAGCAGAGCCCGGCTGCTGGGGATTTCCAACCCAGACACGTCCAGGGAAAGAGGGAAGAGCTGAACGGGAGCTGCTGCTGGTTGGGAACGCTGCAGGCAGGGCAGGAGAGAGGCCACCCCCTGCCCTGGCAGAGGGCAACCCCCTGAGATGGGGTCTTTAAAGGTATAATGCCTGAGCAGCAGCTGGTAGCAGCTTAAAGTCACTCCTTGCTACGAGAAGCTTCCAGCAGCTCTCCTGGGAGGCAAGAAGAGGGTGGGGGGTCAGGGCTGGTGATCTGTAGGATTACACAGGAGGGAACCTGTGACCCTCCCCAAAGGGGGAAGCTGGTGAGCAGGCTTCTCACACTGCCTTACAACTGAAATCCCAGGAATTGTGCTGGAAGGGAAGCAGTGCAGGTGCCACAGCTCCCCCAGCTCCAGTGCTGAGCTGCACTGGGACGTGTTCTGGTTTCCCTGCAGCCTCCACGGGCTCGGTGTGTCTGTGTGGCCTTGCACAAGGCCCTTCCCTGCCCAAAGGATTTCAAACAGCCAGAAAACAGAAGTTTTTGCCTAGGCTACGGCAGAAAACAGATCTTATGACCCAACATGTGGACAATCTTCTCTTTGCGGTCTTGTTAATCAGCCTTAAAATAGCCCTCTCCTCCCCCCCCATCTTGCTGTTCTTACAGTCTGGGACTTCTCTGCAGGGTCAGCAACAAAAGCAGGAGGTTTAGCTGGAGGTTGTAGCACCTGGCAAGCAGGCAGAGCTTGCTGGCTTGTTTTCACCAGCCTGGGACTACTGGGCCTTGCTGTGTCCAGAAGAAATTTGAGCTAGAAAAGAAAGTGGGGCAGGACCTCCTGGAGAGGAACACACAGGCTCTGGTGAGGTGACCCCCCCTGGGGTAATGATGTGCCTCCAAAGTGATGCCACTCTCTAAGACCATTGCACATCTCCTGAGTTATCCTTAACTGGTGAGCACCAACCAACAGGGACTGCTGGAGAGAGGTGCCCCTCGTGGGAACTGGGGAATTGGACTTTAGAGTCTGTTCCTCCTTGCAGGAGACCTGAATGTGTGCAAAATGCACATCAAAGGCCTGTGGGTACAACACAGCTCAGCCACAGCCTGGGCTGGAACCCCAGGCCTGGTTTCCATCAGCAGAATGGTTCAAGCAGTTGTGGTCTCACATGTTTCTGACCCATTATTCAAACCCCTGGATCAACTGATGTGCTGACTCTGAGGAACAAGAAAGCTGAAAAACCTAATGAAAAACACCTCTCCCCAAACCAGCCCTGCAGGTAATGACAGTGCCCAGAGCTGAGCTGAGCTGCCCAGCCCAGAAAGCTCCGTGCTGGTAAAAAGCTCTGCTTGGAATCCAAATCCCAAGGGATCTGGGTCTGTGGAACACCCTGCCCAGGGCCAGGGGCACCTCTGCAACAGGTGGGTGGGAGCACAGCTCTGCCAGCACCTCAGCCCAGGGTTTCAGAGAGTATTTTCTATTGCCAAAGTGCTGAAGAGAAGCTGATTAAGCCTCTTGTATATTACTGAAAAACAACCACTTGGCACTGGAGGACAATAAAAGGCAAAAATGTAGAATTTTTTTTTTCCCCTGCAAAAAATCAGCCTTGAGTCAGAGCTGAGAAGTGCTCTTATTTCAACCTTTAAAATCTTAACTTCCCTTCGTATGCCTCCAATTAACTAAACAACAGTTGGGGGGATAGAAGTGACTTAATAGGGTGGAAGCATTGCCATGCACAACATATGGCTGGAGCAAGAACTATCAGTTTATGTTAGTTGTGCTGACATTGTTTCCCTTCATTCCTTTGGAAGGAAACAACAAAAATACCCAACGTTCCTGCAAAGTTCCAGGTCAGAGTTAGAGTGCTCAGGCTTTAGCAGAGATGGGTGGTCATTTTCAAAATATTCTGATATATTCAATTGTTTAATAGCATATATTAAAAAATATCCAGAAATAATGTGCCTGTCCTTCTTGGAGTGTGTTGGGGGGGTTTTTTGGTTGTTTTGTTTGGGGGTTTTTTGGTTTGGTTTGTTTTTTTTAGTAAAACCATGCTAATGGCTGCCAAAACATTCCTTCATATGGGAAAAGCACTGGGCCAGTGTCTGACAAGCCAACACATCTTATGTCTAAAATAACCTCCCAGGATGGAGTTATTTGTATGGATTTGCAACATAAATAGCTGCCCTCCTTGTCTACCTCCAAAAGACAACTTTTCAGAGTGGAAAAAAAAAAAAAAAAAAGGAGAGTAGGTTCTCTTTTTTGTCACGAAAACTTCAAGAAGACAGAAACCCTGCAATTTGGATACAGGAGGCTTTCCAAAACCTGATTTCTACATGGGAGGAGGTCAAGGTGTCTCAGGGCTGTGCAGAGGCTCTCCTGGTACCCAGGGTGGGTGAGGATGAGAGTTTTGCAATGGGAAAACCTCCCCTGGAAGGACAGAGGGAACTTCAGAGGTTTCAGGCAGCCACGGGGAGCAGCTGGAGCTGGGTAGGGACACCCAGGGGAAGGACACAGGTTCCTGGTCCAGCACATCCTCCTTGGCTTTAAGTGTGAGTGCCTATGCAGTGTCTGCAGAGAGCAGGAGGGGTGAAGCAGCACTGACATCAGGGGGGCTCCTGCTGCTGAGATACAAGCTATTTCTATTTAAGAATCAGGAATTAAAAAAGATGAAACAAATGAAACATGATACAATTGTTTTGTTTTTTTTTTTTCCATCAAAGCAAGGGCCTTCTCATTCTGAGTCTCCTTAGCTGGCTTCTTGCAGGATAACAGCCAGTAGACCTCACTGTGGGCCTTGGTTTAATTACTGCTCTCTTTTTTTTTTTTTTTTTTTTCTGTTTACAGAACCACTCTAAAAATATTTCCATTCCCAGATGCTTTTCCTAGCTCTAACATTTCTGTGACAGCATTGCCAAATCCAGTGTCATCTTGTGCATCGCACAGATTTTTGCAATTAAAGCTCAGACAGATTTTCCACAGATGATATTTCATCGTCTGCAAGGGGGAGGTCACTTCCATCCCCCCTCTGTCTGAAGGGCCTGCAGTCCTGCTGAAAGATGCTAACTCCTCAACTCTGACCCTTTTGGACCTGGGAAACAGATAAAAAGGGATGAAAACCACAGCCTAGCACGAGTCAGTAACCAAGGGAACCTGGAGCGTGACCTTGCACTGCAGAGAGGTGGTGAGAGCTCCTCACCTCGTTTGGGCTCCTCTTTCCCATTCCTATCCCCTTTCCTCCAGATCCCAGGAACCTGCCCTCAGTTAATACTTGAGAGCAGCTGTAACCAGAGTGGAGCAGGACATTTCCTTTGCAGCCTCACACAAACCCATCAGTTCTAAGAAGCCGCTGAGCAAGGTGCCAGTGGACAAAGAAAACGTCACATTTTCTAAAATGTGCAAGCTGTTTGCAAAAGACAAGCAAAGGAAAAACCTCTGCAAAGCACAGGCAGAGGATCACCCTCTGAGCACACAGCTCGAGCCCATGCAAAGCTCCACAGCCCAGCCCAGCCCTGCTGCTCACCGTGCACATCACTGCTGGAGCTGGGCTTGCTGCAGCTGAAGTCCTCCTAATAGAAATGGGGATACATCATGTAATCCCAAACTGATTTATTCTAACCCCAGACAATTTCCAGAAACATGTTGTGTGTTAATACAGACCATCTCTCTCCTCCACAGGCCAACACAAGCAATTGGCTCTGATTAAACTCTGCCTTGGATTGGAGCTCATCCCCCTGCTGAAGCGGTGGAGAAGGACCTGAAGCTGTCAGCCTCCTGCCCATGTGGTTCTGATAAAGAAAGAGGTGATTTCAGGACGTCCAATGGCTCTTTTTGTTCTCTTTCACTTTCAAAAGAAATGTCTGCTCTTTTTCTCTCTCCCTTCTCTATTAAAATCATCAGTGAGTGCAACATTTGGACGACAAAGACACAACCAAAGCAGCCTACCAAAGCACCAACAGTGGCCAAGAGCTGCTGCAAGACACGGAGCAGGACATGGAAAGGTGGCTTCCAGTTATTTTTGGTGTTCTCCTGAGCTGTGACCACCAGAGCAGGTCCAGGTTAATCCTGGAGAGCTGCCCTGAGAATGTGGGAACCCCTGGGTCAGGCAACGCTGCCCGATCGCTGAAGCCCTTGTGGGTTTTGTGGGGACTGGAAAACATTTAAAGAATTAGATCTGTGGTTTTACAGACCTAACTACTGGAAACTTCACGGCAATAGCCCCCTTCTGGCTCCAGCATGCTCTCTGGATGGCCTTGCTGCTTGCTAACCCAGCACCTCTTGCTGTCCTCAGCTTGAGAAAGCAGCTGCCAGGCACAGCAACACCTCTGCTCTGCCCCTTGCAAGGGGTGAGATACCCAGACACACACACACAGCCCTGCTCTGACCTGCACAGCAGCAGGCTACAGCTCTGGCTGTGCTGTACATCACACTTCACCTCCTCCTAGGTACCGACCAACACAACCCAACCTTTTCTTTGTAGTTGCCAACCGAGGCAACAAATGCAAAGCAGCCCATCACGGGGCAGAAGCTCAGCTGTCTCATTGTACCCACCACAGGAGGTTATTGCCCTGCAGGTTATTGTCCTGCAGCCCCCACTCAGCCTCCAGGGCACCAAGGAGCTGCTCTGCTCCAGGGCAGGCCCTGTTTAGGGTCCCCACCACACTCACAGCTTCCAGGGATGCTCTCGCTGCTTCCATCCCTCAGCCAAGTTGCTCTCCGTGCCTGTCACACCCGACTTGTGCTGGGCATTCAGGGAGGGTCAATCCTTTCCTCTCCCCCCCTGGTGCTGGGAAAGCTTCCACCAGGACGGAGGTGTGGAGGGAGGGAGCTCTGAGTCTGCTGCTGCCTGCACCCTGCCCACCATCACTGCCTGCTCACTCTTGTCCAGAACGCTGGCACCAAGAACCTCTCCAAGAGGCACCTCCAGGATCAAGTCAGAGCAAAGCCTTTGACTTCTCAGAGTAAATATTGATGCAGACCGAGCACTAAAGGAAAGAGCCACTTGTGTGTACTTGTGGGTGCCCCACAGGCAGTGAGCACACACCCGAGGGCCTGGGAATCACCACGAAGTGACCCAAAACCACCCTGCAGTAACCACAGGAGCAGAACACCAGGGACCAGGCACCCAACAGGGCAGTGGTAGCAGGAGGCAGCACAGGAGGCAGCCATAAGCAGAGGAGCAACCTCTGAGTCTTTGTGCTGAGCTTGTACAAGGAAAATGAATTTAATTCCCCCCTGCCCACAGCTGGCTCGATAGAGGGTACAGAGCTGTTAGGGAGGGGTGGTAAGTAAACACATCTATGCACGCTTCTGCTACACGAGTGCAAAGAACAAAAGCCACCTAGCCTGAAGTGAGAAAGCCAGATTTTTACCTCTGATCCGTTGCTAATTTTATAAATAGGACGGAACAATTCTGTGGGCAGCGTTCTGGCAGCCCCAGCCTTCTCTGCAGCTCCTTTCCTGCTGCACTTCGGGGCTCTGGGGGCTCCAGGCATGGCTCAACTTCGAGCAGCTCCTGCCAGCTCCGCTCCCCAGAGCCTCCAGAAACTGCCCGAGTCAGTCCCAGGGTGGATCAGGTTTCAGGAACAGAGACCCCTGAATTTTGGCAGACGAATTCCAAAGCCGTGCAGGTTCCTGCAAAGGCTGGCTCGGGGGTGAATGCAGAGCAGGGAGCTGTGCTGAGCACTGCCTGGAAGCTGCTCCTCATCCCCTCTGTCTGTCAGTGCTAAGTGGCTGACACACCCTCTATCAAAACCAAAAGCACCAAAGAGAGCACTGGGAGTGATTTCTCCCGAACCAGAACGAGCTAAGGAGCTGCACCAAAGTCAAAAGTGTGCACGGCCACACTGCAGGGCAGCAAATGTCCTGACCCAAGCGACAGGGACACCTCAGGAAGGTGTTCAGGATGCTGAGGAACACAGGAGCATCCCCTGAAGTCACCTGCACAGAGGAGGGCTGGGGGTGGATAAATCGATGCCCATGCTCTGTAGGGTGCCACACATGTACCAGTAGGAACAGTGAGGAACTGGGGAAGTCCAGGAGCTCCAAACTGGGACTTACCAAGGCAGGTCCTGCCATCTGTGTGGAGCCGGGAGCCAGGCTGGCATTCACAATAGAAGGATCCAAGGGTGTTCACACACCTGTGCTGGCAGCCCCCGTTGTGGACCTGGCACTCATCAACATCTGCCAAAGGAAAGGGAAGAGGGGAAAAAGCTCAGAGGAGTGGGCATGGTGGGAGCTGAAGTCAGGAGTGTTTATCCTCTGCTGAGTCCGGGTTTGAGGAATGAATGCAGAGGGAACAAGAGAGCCACTTAATTAGGTTTAATCAGTCAGGCTATTTAGGAAATTTCAAGGACAAGAATGCAATCAAGGGGGAAAGAGCACCTTGTTTGTCAGGCAGCATAATGCATCCTGCTTCACTTCCCAATGGTCACTTGTCCCATTTGCTCTAAGGTTATAGATTCATCACAATTTCACCCTTCCTTGGTCTTTCTGGCAGGGCCAGTCCCTTTTTACATGAACCCTGGGAGCAAACCCCAAACACTGCAGCCTGGGGTGAAGGGGAATGACATGAAGCAGCAAAGCTGAACGGTGCCACAGACACAGATGTCCAACCTCACACACAGCCTGACCTCCACCCAGCTCAGCCCAAGGGAAGTCCTCACTGCCACGCTTCTCCTCTCTCTACTTCACAAAACCTTTAACGTGTTTCACACCATTTATGCCCCGAAACTCCCTTGGCCTGCTGCAGAAATGCAGCAAAATCTGAGGTGATGCTCAGAACTGCTGAAGAAGAGAGGGGAAACACATCCATCCCTGGAGAAATCTTCTGCCAAGTGATAACAACCTTTCAAGAGCTGAAATGGGGACTGGCCCATCAGTTGTTGGTAAAAAATCCTGCTATTTTTTTATTATCAAAGCTCCAGAACCAGGGAGGTAGATGGCAGTGTATTACAGAAAGGGAGATTCATTCCTGTTTCACAGCTCTGAAATCTCCTTTAAACACTGGGAATAACTTCCAGAACTGAGAAGAAATGTAAAACTGCTTGGGGCACCCAGCTACATGGTGCTAACTCAGATGTGTATCAGAAGCTTGTCAGAGGCAGTTTCAAGTTTCTGAGACACAGGGCTCCTTCATATGGCTGTAATTAGAAATAATGGGGATGTTTGTGGCTATAGCTGTGCAGCTCCTTCAGTCCTGCTCTTGTGTGTGCACACACATGAACACTACTGTTCAGGCTGGGAAGGATCACAGGTCTTCAGGCAGATGAAGGAGCAAGATCATATTCAAGCCAACAGCAAAAAAGCCAACCAGAAATCCCTTTTTTTTTTTTTTTTTTTCTTTTTAAATAGAGATAAGCAAAAAACCACCAGTAGCTCTGGATCTGTTAGTGTTTCTGTGCACTTTCTGCATTTTGTGGGATGTCTGCAAGCAGCAGGATGATCCTGGGCACTGAACCCAGCACCCTTTCATCAGGAACTGTTACTAATGAGATAAAGAAACATTTCCTCCATGAATCACAGCAGGGCGTTGCTCCTGGCTCTGTTTTTGCAAGCCAGCCCTGCAAGAACCTGCTGGGGCCTCACCCTTGCCCAGCACCCACAACCCATTGCCTGCCCCCAGCATCACCCCTGCTGCTCCAGCACTCACCAAGGAGGCAAAGGGCATGGAAAACCACAAGAAAAGGAGAAATGCAACCTTGACTAAAACCAGGGCTGAAATTTTACATTCATCAGCTGAATCTTCCATCAGTTGGATTCATTGCTGAGAAACCCAGCTGCCTGCAAGCAAATGGACTGGGTCAGGGAAGGGAAGAGGGGAAGGTGATGCTTAAACACTTGTTGACTCACAGTACTTTTTGTTGGATGGGTTCTCAGTGCTACAGACTTAAAACCTAAGGACCAGAGCCCATGGAAATGGCTCTCTGCCCTTTCTGAGCTGCTCGTGGCATGAGAACTCAGAACTCTTTTTTGGAGCTCCCCACCAGAGCTTCAGTCTTCATTAACCCAGCAGACCATGATAATGCCTCAAACTCCAGGCCTTTGCTCATTCAGAGGACTGAAAGTTCCTCTCATGGACATTTTAGATGGTTTTAGTGTTTTCTTTCCACGAGACTGAGTTTTTCAAGAAAGGAAAATGAAGAGATTTTTGAGGTGAAACATAAGCTCAAAGTGATGCTCTGAAAAGAGAAACCCAAATCCAAACCAGCTTTTCAAGGCAGAAAACCCCACAGTGGCATGAATCCGAGATGCCTGTCAGAGCAAACCAGCTCAAATTAAATCATTTTCCCCTGTGAAGGCTTTACACGATTTGGATGCTCGGGAGCCCTGGAGTCCCTGACACTCTGCATGAATCCTCCCAGCCCTTCCTCTAAAACCTCCAGCCCTGCAGCTTCCCTGCAACCCCACAAACCTTGAACTCGGGTGTCCAGGTCTAATGCCTCCAAGAGGCCATTGCCCAAATTCCATCACTTGGAAAAAGGGACAAAAGTCACCCCAAAAGAGCTCACGGGAGCCCAGAACCCAACCAATGTTTCATACTTTGCATTTCTGTTATTTTTCCTTTGCCTTTCTACAGGCAGAATTAGCTATAAATACACAGAACTGGCTCTATTCAGCTCAAGAATGGGAAAAACGGGGTTTGGGAAGATTTCTTATAGAATAATAAAGGGTTTTTTTTTGGTCTGCCTTGAAATAACTATTCCACTGCTTCCCTCCAACTCCAACCTGAAACTACAGATAATTTACCAGCCAAAAAAAGTTAGCAATGGGTTGAATAAACTTCTTACTTTCACCCCATAACTCATACCCAGTAATTACACATCTCCTCTCTAAATATCTCTTTTCCTCTGTTTCTGTTCTGCACCCTGTAAATCTCCTTGATTCCAGAGGGTTGTCCCCACCTCCAAGCCCCTTTGCCTGGCCCACCTTGGCTCACCCTCAGCAGCTGTGGCAGCAGCTCTGACCTGCCCAGGACTTGTCTGTGAGGGATTTGTCCAGGAATATAAACCACAAGGCAGCAGGAGGTGCCTCCAGGGCCAGGACTGAGCATCCCTGGGGAAGGTCACGTTGCCCTCGGTGCAGGTCTTGGCAGCACAAAGCCCTGAAAGTCTGCACGGCACTCTGAGAGATGTGGTTTGTGGCACAGAGAGGTTATTTTCCTACTGGAGAGCTGACAAAGTCTGGTTGAAATTAATATGCCAAAGAAAGAAAATGAGAAGCATACGGGCATCTCAGCTGAGGAGAAGCTGGCTCCAAGAAGCCCAGGACAGAACGCTCCAAGCCCTCGTGCCTGCAGCATCTCTTGTGCCAGCATGGATGGGGCAGCAGGTCCTGGCTGAAACCCACTGAGGAGACACAAAAACCCAAATGCAGCCAGAGCCAGGGTGTGGAACTTGGCTTCTTGGGCAGAGAAACTTCCCTGGGGCGTAAGGAAACAAGAGGTTTCCTTACACCCTGTCACGTCCTGATCCACAAGGACACGGGGCTCACCTGCAAAAGAGCTGATGCTCTCAGAAGCCTCTTCACTGAACAGAACAACCCATTGGACCTCAGAGAGCAGCTATATGGACCAACAAGGGTAATGCTGTAGTGGGGTGGAGGGCAGAGGAACACAGGACCAAAAAAGAGAGGGTGTGAGGAGATGGCACAACCTGACCATGCACAGGTCCTTCCAGAAGAAATGCTATGAGCTCCATGTCAGAGGAAAGAGAGTGGCAACAGCAGCTCTGCAAATTCCTGAATATTTGGTACAGAGGCCGTTTGTCTCCTCTGAAAGGCTGAGGAGGAGGAGATGGATCCCAGCTGGAAGCACAGGCAGGAGATTTGCTGCTGAAGTTGGGTCCATCTGGCCAAAGAGCAGTGCCAGGCTGTAATCCTGCTGCAATTAGCCTGGATTACAGAGCAGGACTGCAGGGAAAAGGTTAATTAAAAAACATCACGATGAACATGTGTGGGATTTGGTGACTTTATCTTTCCAGTACCAGCTTGTTAAAGCCAAATCAGCAATTTGAAGAAACGAAGAGACTGGAAGGAGACGAAGCATCAGAGCAGCACACTCAATGGCTGAAGCTCCTGGGCAGTCAAAATGCCTCCAGACCCTCAGTTTCCATCTTGTTGTAAACCAGGAATTTGGGAAAGCCTTGAAAGTGCTGAAAGAGCTCCACAGAGCTATTTGGGGTGGCATTCCTTCCACTGCAGCCTCTCCTAGACAGGCAGGAGGTCCCCACAGCTTTCCCACGCTACCTGTGCCCCTCAGCAGCAGCTTCCCAGGAACAGATGCACTGCTTTGACAATAATCCCACAAAGTGAAAATGTATCTGGGAGCTATTTTGCCTCAGTCACTTTCTTTGTCCTCAGCTCACCTTTATATTGCCTTCAAGCACAGCAGCTGGGAGAGTGGCCCAGCTCTCCTTGACGCTCACATTTCTGCTCTGGATGCTGCTGGTAATTAGGGATTACTCAGAGAGGAGCAGAGGTGCACGTAACAACAAGCAGGCAACCTGCCCTTGACATGCTGCTACCCCCCCTCCAACCTTCTTTTGTAGCTCTGTTTCACCCTTCTTGTCTGTGCAGGATGCCACTGGGGATGGAAGATGTGCAAGGGGACACCAGCTCTGTCCCCGTGCCATGAAGGCAACCACACTGACATGCAAGGAGCCACTGCAGCCCAGGGCTCCAGCAGGGCACTGTGTGCACACAGAATGTGCTTTCAGGCACTCCAGACTTCAAGGAAACCTACTCTGCTATTACACAAGAGCACCTCGTCAGTCTCCATTCATACAATAAATCTGCCAGGGAAACGTTCACACAGCATCTCCCGTGCTGCTTTTGCAGGGGGCTGATGAAAGAGACACGTCTGGGGAGAAGCAAACGTCCAGATAATCACCTTGTTCTGGAGATGAATAGAACCAGGCTCCTGGAACGTGTGTCAGCAGATATGTTTCTTTTTTTTTTTTTTTTCCCAAGTTCAGAGCACTTGCAATAGCCAAGAGGCAGGGGTGAAGTTTGCTCTGGGTTTGAGGCAGACATCCGATCTATAAATAACAAAACTGCAGCTCCCTCCATTTCCGAAGGCCTGGCACATCTCACAGATATCCTGATATCACTTTTATAACTGACTCTTTGGGGCATTTTCTTACAAGGATTATCTCACGATGAGATAATGCATTCCTTGATGTCTACATTACTCACAAGCATCCCAAGTCTTTAGTGAACCTCACATCTCCTCCATAATTTCCTCAATATTCAAGCAACCAAAACTTTTCCTCTGCTGCCAAGCCAGCTGCACACACAGAGAGGCAGGACCAGGTGGGGGGGGCTGTGTGTACTTGCAGAACTTACACCTCGTTCATCAGCCCCACCTACAATCACACATCAACCAGGGCACGGATGTGTTCAGGAAAAGCTATTGGAAAGCAGCAAAAAAAGGGATTTATTGCCTCCCTGCAGTGCCTGACCTGGTGCAGCAGAAACCTCTTGCCCAGCTCTGCTGGAGGATACTCACACAACCCAGACAAGCTCAGAATCTCGCAGAGAAAAAAAGGCATTTTTTTCCCCATAATAAAACAGAACCGTACTTCATTTATTGCCGTGGACCAGGGTGTGATCCTTTAGAACTGAGGAAAAAACCTAACCACCATACCCTGAGAAAACCCATTTGTTTTGAAGGGAACACTGCACAGTGGCACAGCAACTGATGGAAAGAAACTCTGGTTTCTTCCTTCCCCCTCCTCTGCCCGCAGTGACTTTTCAGAACAACAAATCCCCCAAAGACCGTGCCTGGAATAACGCAAAGCCACCCGAAAACCCCAGCCAGACCCCAGCCAGGTCTGACCCGCTTGTCCCTTCATCCCGCCATCCCGGGACTCCCAGCTCGGGGACCTGCAGCCCAACCGCCCGGGGTGTCTCGGGGGGACAGTCCCGCAGTGGCACCCATCCCGCACACCTACCTGCCCGCAGCTCGCCGTGCCCCGCACGCCCCCAGTAGCAGGGGTAGCAGTTCCTCCAGAGGTAGGGGTAGTGACTGCCGAGGCTCCCGGGGATGCCGCCCCAAAACCCGAGGCACCACAGCAGCCCCCAGACCCGGCACATGCTGGGGAGCGAGTGACCCGGAGCTCAGAGAGCCCCGCAAACCCCCCGCAGCACGAAACGGCACCGAGCTGCAAGAGACGGGGGTGGGGAAAAACCCGAAGCACCTCAAATGAGCCCAAAAGCGCAGGGGAGCGCGGCGGGGATGCGCGGAGCTGCGCGGGGCGGTGCGGAGGAGAGGCTCAGCCCGGGGCGGTCCGGTCCCGTCCCGTCCCGCCCCGCACCCCCCCGCAGGTAGAGTCGGCTCCTGCCGCCCACCCGGCTCCGAAACAGCCCGAGCCGGCTCCAGAACCGACCCGACCCATCCCTCGGGAGCAGCGGCGAAGCGGAGGGGTCCGGGGGGGTGGGGGAGGTCCGGGCTGGGCTGGGAGCCCCGGGGGGAGCGGGGGGTGTGGGCTGTCCCCAGCACCTCCAGGCTTGGGGCAGAGCAGAGGGGAAGGAAGCACCCGGCGGAAAAGGACCTGGAGGTGTTGATTGAGAGCATCTGAATACGAGCCAGAGTGTGCCCAGGTGGCCAAGAGGCCACCAACAACCTGGCTTGTGTGGCCAGAAGGAGAAGGGAGGGATGGTCCCTCTGTGCTGGGAGCTGGTGAGGTCACATCGCAAGTCCCGGGGTCAGTTTGGGGACAGTAGAAGGACACTGAGGGCTGGAGTGTGTCCAGGGAAGGGCAATGGCTCTGGGCAGGGGTCTGGAGCACAAATCAGCCCAGGAGCAGCTGAGGGAGCTGGGGATGCTGATCCTGGAGCAAAGGAGGCTGAGGGGAGACCTGGATCTCTGCAACCCCTGAGAGGAGGTTAGAGCCAGGGGGGAGTTGGTCTCTTTTCCCAAGGAACAAGGGATGGGACAAGAGGAACAGCCTCAAGTTGTGCCAGGGGAGGTTTAGGTTTGCTATCAGGAAAAATTTCTTGCCTAAAAAGGTTTTCAGGTCGTGGCCCAGGCTGCCCAGGGCAGTGGTGGTGGAGTCACCATCCCTGGCAGGGTTTAAGGGACACGCAGCCAGTGCTGAGGGACACGGTTTCAGGATAAAGGGTGTGGAAAAATGTGACCCTCCAGAGGCCACACTGCAGAGCTACCTGCACAGCCCCTGGGGACACAGCTAAAGCCTGAACAGAACCTTCACTGTAAAATAAAGCCAACACAGTAATTAAAAAAAAAAAAATTAAAAAAAATAAAAATTTCATCAACAAATTTCAGCTCAAATGAGGAACAGCCCCTGTGGCTGCTCCAAAGCAAACGGTAATATTACTGCTTCCTGTCAGACCGAGCCTAGAATCCTGTTTTACCTTTTTCATTAAATGAGAAGTAAGAATAGCTTATTGGATTTTCCAGAGGCGAGCTCAAAAGCCTCATTTAACTTTCTGGAATGTTTTGAAACAATGTGCTTGAAGGGTTGAGCTGAGGGAGAGCAGGGCTTGCTACTTTGAGCCATTTTCACAGTATTATTTGGCTGTAGTAAAATTCCAAATTAAAACTTGTGGTTTAGACTGCAATGAATAGCATTCCATGAAAAATTCTGAAACACAGAGAGGACCAAATCCAGGAAGAAAATAACAATTTCAGGCTCTTGCTGCAACTGTTTCCAAAGGAAGGTGGACTCCAGTCACCAGTCGATCCTTCCAAGGAAGAGCAGCTTCCGAACACTTCAGGGGCCACTTCAGCCCATCTGAATATTCACAACGTGCTTCTTATTAATCCTTGGAGTCTAAAATATCTGACACAAAAATCTGTCAGCTACTTTGGGGGAAAAAAAAAAAAAAAAAAAGAAGAAAATGAAAAAAAGATGTGACCTTTCCAAACGAGGCTGCAGATTTTGCAGATTCGTGGTGGGACTGGTGGGAGCTGCTGTGGCAGCTGCTGAACAGGCACCTTCTGCTTGCTGCCTGCTCCCTCCACCAGCATCCCTTGAGGATGCAGCACTGAGGGGTGAGGACATGGGGCAGAAGAGGGACAGGAGGAGGGGAAACACTGGAGGGGTTACTGGGGCCCCAGCAGGAGCCTCTGTGCAGGCACTTGCTCCCCACCATCCTGCTAGAAGCCACTTTTTAATCTACCAAATACTTCACCCATTTAAAAATAGCACGTTGCCAGGCATAAGGAATTGTCACTGCTAAGCCAGCTCAGCTCCTTGGGGATCTTCCTCCTGAGCAGGGACACTGAAGCCATCACAGTGACCAGTGTTGACACTTTTTCTGTAGATGTTTCCAGCAGTGCTGACATGCCAGAATTAATGTTGCCACAGAGCTATGAAAAATGGCTCAGAACCACTTCCTCAGCTCAGTCGTGTTATTAAGACATTGTCTACATTCAATTAGCCTTCCTTGGAATGCAGATGAATCACAGGGAACACAGCTCTCCAAGTGACTCCCTGACTCCACAAGCACCAACCAAAGGGACCTTTCCATGGAAATTCCTCCTACCCAGGCACATGCAGCTCCTGACACAAAGCTCTCACTCCTTGCTCTGGAAACGAAAGCTAAAGCAGCTTCTGGTGCTCAACAAACTGTGAGACAAACTTGTTCAATCTCCTATTTTATTTCCATGGAAATTCCTCCTACCCAGGCACATGCAGCTCCTGACACAAAGCTCTCACTCCTTGCTCTGGAAACGAAAGCTAAAGGAGCTTCTGGTGCTCAACAAACTGTGAGACAAACTTGTTCAATCTCCTATTTTATTTCCATGGAAATTCCTCCTACCCAGGCACATGCAGCTCCTGAAACAAAGCTCTCACTCCTTGCTCTGGAAACAAAAGCTAAAGCAGCTTCCGATGCTCAACAAACTGTGAGACAAACTTGTTCAACCTCCTATTTTATTAGGCTGCTAAAAAATATATATAATAAAAAAAAATAACGATGAGCCACTCAGACTTTTCCAAAGGGCTCTGTGGTACAGCACATGTATCAAAAGCACATCAGGCCTGAGCATAAACTGAGTCCTGCTTATGTCATAAGTTATGCTTGGCCAGGTCTGAGCCAGCTCAAGCTTCCTTGTCACCTAATTTACTTTGGCTGATTAAGTACTAAGAGTTGGTTTGAGTATGGTAACACATTGCAATCAGCAGCAAGTCCTTACTGCTTCCTGTGGAATTACCATTAACATCCAGAGGGGTTCTTGAAACAGGGACCGAGCTGGACCGAACCCGTAACTCTCATGAAATTTGGTTCAGTCCAGGTTCAGTGGGAATAAATTCTCCCAAGAGCCCAAACAAGTGACAGGAGATGAAGGGACATTCTGCAATTCAGCAGCGTGTTAAATCCTGGAGGTAATTCATCCCTGCAGAGCCCCGGCTCAGCCAGCTTAGGTAAATAAAAGTGCTGGAATCTTCATCCAGCTATTACCCAAGCCCCAGACATTTTACCCCACAGTAAAAGGAAAGAGCAAGTTAAAGGAAAATGCAGGAGGTGAGGCACAGACAGAGGAATGAGAGGGGGAGGCTGAGGGGTGATGGAGCCCCCACCTCCCGTGTCCCTGGGCTGCACCTTGGGCTGATGGAGGCTCAGAGCAACAACCACCCCCCTGCAAGGAGCTGCACACCCAAATGCATTGCAGGCAGATTTCTGAGCCCCTCCACGTGTGGCAGGAATGCAGGAACCTCCCCCTGAGCTGTGACACCTCCCTGCTACCCACTGAGCTGGGCAGGAGAGGTTGGGAAGTCCTCATGGAGCTGAGATTCCGTTTTCCCCTTCCAAAAACTCCCTACCTTAGAAGCAAAGCAGCTCCCTGCCCCTGCCCACGAAGCATCCTGCAGACACCATGGTGTGGCTGTCTGGGCTGCAGACCCCCCCAAAGAGGCCACCTCGATGTCACCCCAGCCAGGAACAGAGTCTCAAGGGGGAAGCAAGTGAACTGCTGTCCCCTGACCCCAGCCCGGCCACCCTCAGGAAAGAGGCAAGGTCCAAACCTTCCTGTTCAACACAGAGCCAGCAAAGGGCTCCAAATATCTAAGCTCATGTTTGGAAGGCCAGGCTGCTTTATTCAGGCTCCATCAGGACTTTGATCAAGAAAAGCTGAATATTTTACAAACTGTAAACATTAATCAGAGCCTTTTCTCTCTTCCCTGAACCCGTCTGTGCAAACACTGAGCTAACCCCATCCACTCCTCTTCACACGTGCATTAGCATTCAGGGTATTTGGAAACAATTCCTTATCTGATATTAAAAGAAAAAGGATATGTAAAAAATGGTGAGTACTGCGGGGGGTTCACACTGCCTCCCCCCAGAATGAAAAAAATAAGGCTGTTTGTTTTCACCAAAATCCTGAAACTGTTAATCATCCAAGAAGCTAATCCCCATCAGGGGAATTCTGGGGAAACTGAAAATATTTTAGCTTGGCTAAGATAAGGGCAAAGCTGTTTATTTCACACATCTCTACAGTGGTACAGAGCCAGGAAATACTTTTCAGTTATTCTCAACAAAACAAGACAAATGTACCATATTGGCAAGAAAGGGACATTTTTCTGCAGAATTCTGTAATGTCCAAACCAATAGCCACAGAAATGACTCTCTCCCAGTTTGCCAGCAATCCTTGTTAATTATTTCAGATACTTTTGGACCTCTGCTGAGCAAACCAGCGCTGAAAATATTCCTGAACTCCACCACAACCCCTGGATGGTGAACCCTGCAGTGGTGTTTGCATGGCAGGTGAGCCTCAGCCTTTCCCTGACACCATCCTGGGGCTGCAGTGCACTCCCAAAGCCCTTCTTGCTCTTGACTCTGATAAGGAAACCACTTTTTGCATTTTTCTGCCTGTTGGCTCCAGCTGCCTGGAGCAGACAGCACTTGCACAGAGGGTAACACCCAGGAGGAAGGCAGGAGGTTTGCTCACTGCATGCTCAGGATGCAGGAGCTGGAACCACCAGGCTTGCTCTGCTTCCAGGAGAAGACAAACCCCATTTGGTGTCTCCATTTTACAAACAGAGAAATCTGTCTTCCCTTCCACTTTGGCTCGGAAGCAGAAGATTTGAAGAGGAGGACAAGAAACAAGGTGATGATGCAGCCTCCAAAGGAGAAATCTCATCTCTTTTGAAGCAAGAAAATACACACCATGGACTTCAACAGGGCCAAGATCTCACTCTGGAAATCTTCACTGGAGGCTTCCCTTCTACAGCTGCTACTTGTACCCCTCAGCATGCAGCACAGAGAGACAACTTGCTCTGGAGGGTTCAACACCACCAGAAGGGGAGGGGACACACAAAAGCCTTTGGCACAGCTGCCACCACCACCCAGCAGCCCCTCAGGGCCATGGAGGTGACCATGGAGATATAACCATGGAGATGACCATGGAGATGACCACAGAGGTGACCATGGAGGTGACCATGGAGATGACCATGGAGATGACCATGGAGCTGACCATGGAGGTGACCATGGAGATAACCATGGAGATATAACCATGGAGATAACCATGGAGGTGACCATGAAGATGACCATGGAGGTGACCATGGAGGTGACCATGGAGGTGACCATGGAGATAACCAAGGAGATAACCATGAAGATAACCATGGAGGTGACCATGGAGATAACCATGGAGATAACCATGGAGATAACCATGGAGATAACCATGGAGGTGACCATGGAGGTGACCATGGAGGTGACCATGGAGGTGACCATGGAGGTGACCATGGAGATAACCATGGAGATGACCATGGAGATGACCATGGAGGTGACCATGGAGGTGACCATGGTGATAACCATGAAGATAACCATGGAGGTGACCATGGAGGTGACCATGGAGGTGACCATGGAGGTAACCATGAAGATAACCATGGAGGTGACCATGGAGGTGACCATGAAGATAACCATGGAGGTGACCATGGAGATGACCATACCTGCACAGGACTTCCCATCAGGTCCCAGCTGCTGCCCTGCTGGGCACGTGCAGTAGAAGCTGCCGGGGGTGTTGCAGCACTGGGACTCGCAGCCGCCGTTCCCCACCTCGCACTCGTTGACATCTGGAGGGAGGAGAAGGGGAGCAGGGGTGAGATGCTGCCCAACAGAGCAGGAGGGCAAAGCCCAGTGCTTTTGTTACAGCTTGCTGTGCTCTTCTTAACTTTTCAGTGCCAATAAGAAGGAGGAACATTAACCAGCACAGGATGACCCCCCTGTCACAGCCTCAAACACTTAAAGATGTCACCACTCAAAAGGTTCCTGCCCGGGATGAACACCAGACTTGTGTGGACAAGAACATATTCATCCTCACCACACAGAGCCTCACTCTGTAATCTTGTTCATTACAACAAAAAGACAAAGCCTCTTCACATGAAAACCCTCTTGGTTTAGAAGTAGAACTGTTGCACCTTTCCACCAAAACTCCTTCAAATAAACCCATAAAAATTACCCAGAAATAGCGTTAATCCAGAGGAACCTAAAAGGTTGGGAAAATTAAGATACCCACACGGTGCACATCTACTGATGTTTGTAACTAAAATCCAAAATAAATCACATTATTCTACCAAGACCAGAGATTTCTCTTCCCCTCAGCAGGGCACGGGACAAAGGCACAGGGAGCACCTTTCGCAGATTCCCTTCTAAACAGAGTGAACAACCCAAAAGAACCACAGCCTGTGCCTCCCCCGAGCCCATCTGGGAGCTCTTCCCAACCACTGGAGCTCCTTGCCATTCCAGCACTGCCAAACCACACAGAAATACCCAGCTGGAATTACTGCAGAGAAGGACAGGCTGGGTCCCAGGGAGGGGCAGAGGAGCAGCGAGGATGAAACCTTGTGCAGCACCAGCATCAGCACCACTTTATCCTCTTCAGTTACAGATCAAAGTCAAGCCCAGATTAGGAAATGCCAAGTTTCAGTGAGACATGTGAAATCCACGGGGAAGTTCCAAAAAGATTTATCTGTTGTTGGCAAGTTCTTGACATTTGGCACTAAGCGAGGCACTCTAAAAATGTATATGTGCTCAAGCAGCTACTCTTTTGCTCTGTAGAGAAGCATTTCCTTCTTAAAAGAAAGAAGAAAAATGGAGACAAATACTGTTTGAAGGCATCTGGGCTGGACAGAGGAGTAATGAGCTGTAGCTGTGCCAGAAAGTCGTGCTGCAGCATCCTGCATCTTTCCTGCTGCTACTGCAGGGACCCTTGGCTTTCCCTTGCTCCCCAGAGCCCCCCAGCCAGGCTCTGGGGGGACCCAGCCCCATTCCCACCTCCCTGCAGAGAGAAACCCCCAGGTGTGACTGCAGCAGCAAAGGGGACAGGGATGGGGACAGGGATGGGGACAGGAATGGGGACAGGGACGGGGAGAGGGATGGAGAGAGAGATGGGGAGAGGGACGGGGAGAGGGGTGGGGAGAGGGATGGGGAGAGGGATGGGGAGAGGGATGGGAAGAGGGATGGGGAGAGGGATGGGGACAGGGCTGGGGAGAGGGATGGGGACAGGGATGGAGAGAGGGATGGGGAGAGGGATGGGGAGAGGGATGGGGAGAGGGATGGGGACAGGAATGGGGACAGGGATGGAGAGAGGGATGGGGAGAGGGATGGGGGAAGGGATGGGGACTCAGAGATCCCCTGTCCTTGGCAGTGGTGCCCATGCAGCATTGTCCCTCAGCATCAAACAGGGCCCTGCTCACCCCTGCCCTAACAAAACCAGAGGTGTCTGTGGGCAGCCCCCAAACCTCTCCAGTCATCCAGAAGTGAAGGTTTGATCAGGCAGAGAGGGGGATTGACCAGGACAGGGCTGGTGTGATCAGGGACCTGCTGGTTCATTCCCTTCTCCTCTCCTAATTCAGTCCTGCCTTGGGCTGGCAGATCCCTCACTCCTTGTGAAAACTCCAGACCCTGCAGGTTTGGGTTTACTTTTCAGCAATCCTAAGACCTGCTAGAGCTTAATGAAATCCTTGAGGTTTTTGTTTGCTTAATCCTCCCAGAGCAGGAACCTGCTGGTGCTGGGAGAGCCAGGGCTCCTTCTGGAGGTTTGTGCAAGAAGGAGAAGCTCCCAGTGGTCCCTAACAAGGCAACCAGAGCTCCCTCACCTTCTCTCCAACAGGGGATTTTCCCACTGCAGGTGTTAAAAGTATGAAGTCAGCAGCTCCATAAATTTTAATCAGGTTTTCATGTACCATAAGTGCCCAACTGCAGTAGCTGTCTGAAGAAAGGTGTGTAGCTGTCACAGCAGTGAAAAGAAGAGGTTTTTCAACCAATTCTGGAAAGAAACTGTTCAGCAGTTACAGCCTTTCCTCTTTTCAGCAAAGATCTGGCAAAACTGACCCGTATTGCCCTGCTCTGAACCTCTCTGGCAGGTGCCAGGACAGCCCCTGCTTTCCCTGTTGTAAGGAAAGTGACTCCAAGGGCTGTGAGTGATGCTCCCAAATACCCAGGAAAATTCTTGTTCCTGCTCCCAAATACTCAGGATAATTCCTGTTCCTGCCCTGGCCATTGCTCCCATGACCCTCAGCTCCCTCCAAGCAGTGCTGGGACACCCATGGGGAGAGCAGAAATGTCACCCTGTGGGATTTTGTAAAACTTAGGGAAAGCTTAACAATTCATAAACCTGAGGCTTTAGAAGCTAAAAGGGCAGCAAGGAAGCATCTGTCAGGAATTTGTCCCTGAGCTTTGGGCTCTGCAGCTTTGCTGGGCATCTGCTGGATCCAGCATTTCTGAAGGAGTTTATTATTATTATTTTTTAGCAGCAGCTTTTCTATAAAGTTCCCTTTAATCTTTTAAATAGCCACAATCTCAGCAGCTTCCCCTGTAAGCTCTGCATTTCCCCAGGAAGATGCAGGGAGCAGGAGTCATCCTTGCCTCCACATTTTGTAAAAATAAGCATTGTGGTCAGCCTCTGCAAACAGTTTTGGGCTTCTTAGGGCTTCTATTTATCAAAGCATTATGAAACTTCCTCCCTCCATCACAAAACATACACCCCATAAATACAGCAAAGCATCTTCCTCACCCCCCAGCTCACCAGGACCTGGACCAGGAGGCTCCGTGTTCATCCCCAGGGTTTCTCCAGCACCTGAATCCCCTCTGGAGCACCAGGGTGACCCCAGCTCTGCTGCTCTGGCTCTTGGCTGGTGCAGCCAAGACCCAAACCTGGCCCAAGGATTCCTGAAACCATCACCTGGCATCAGCTTTTTGTTGCTGCAGCACCAATCCTGCCTCGAGCTCTCTTGGACTTCTATTCCCAGCTCAGAAACTCAGCTGTGGAGGGGAGATGTGATGGAGGCAGGACTGAACCAGACCATTCCAGTTCAGATCACCCAGGAAACGTCACTTTTCACCTGCCTTGGATGATTTTTCAGAAGAAAACAAAAAAATCCCAAAACACCACTGCACCAGGTCCCAGCTCAGCAGCCCAAGGCTGGTACTTTGTGCACCCCTGTTCTTGCTGGGGACTCCCAGGGGACCCCAGGATGGTTGGGGCCTGCTCCTTCCCTTCTGGAGATTCCCTGCAGACTCTTGAAACCAAGTATGGGTCGCCCCATCACAGCACAGGCTCCACCTATACTTGATTTCCAGGGTCAAACACAGAGGACATCAAGGAGCTCCCAGAAACACGTAGACAGGCAGCTTGATTAAAGATTATAACAGGTAAATATCCACTTTTTTTTTTTTTTCCTGCTTGTTTCCTAAATAACTCATGGAGAAACGAGCAGGATGCTCACATGCATGCTCAGGATACTCAGCAATTGCCCACCCAGGCAGTGCCAACAAGAACTGTGAGGGTCCCAGGATAAAATCACCCCTGAGCTGTATAATCCTTCCCAGGTACAGCCTAACCTTCAAACATTCAAAGTAGCCCCCAGCATTTGAAATGGCAGGGCTGCAATTTGAGAAGAAATATATTGGTTTAGTTGAATTAAAATTTAAAAAAAAAAAAAAAAAAATCCATCTGTACTTTTAAGCAGTTTTGCAGAGGAACCCTTCAACTGCTCCCAGGAATTCAATCACACCCAAGTAATGCCCACGTTTCTCATAAAACTAAATTCATCTGTTTTGGAAGGATTTTACACTGTGCTTTAGCCTCACACCTGTGCAAAGTTTGTTTCAAATGCATTCTCAGTCCCCAGCAGAAGCCAAATCCCTCCCAGCAGCAAAAAGGGCAGCAACTCACCCTCTTCTGCATCCTGCCTTGCCTCTTCTCCTCCTCCTCCTGGCATCTCTCTGGGTGCTGGCCATGTCCCTGCCCCTATCCCTGCTCCAGGAGCTTCCCATTCCCTGTGCCACCAGGAGTGGGAACCAAACCATGAGCTGCATTCCTTGGGAAGCCAAACATCCTGGGAAATCTGCATTTTTGCTGTGGTATTTGGAATTGCAGATGAGGCTGGGTTTATCCCGGGAGTTCAGAGGGGGTGGGGGAGCCCCTGGGCTCCAGCATTCAGAAACTCTCTTGGACACCTCTGGCTAGGAAAAGCTTGCCATAAAATACAGAGAACTGCAGGTATTCCTGTTCTTCATGAGAATCCCCAAGTCATTTTCAGGAAAATGGAATTCAAGCCCATCTGGTATTTTATTTGTGGAGGTTACACACTCCCACATGAAAGAAACCATCCACTTAGACTGATAACAAAACCCCTCCACTTTTCCATCTGCCTTTGGCCTGAGAGCCATTAATATTCCCAGCCTATTGTCAAGTGACTTCACAGCATCTTGTGAAAAGGCCTGAAGGAAGCTGAGATGCTGAGGGCCCTGTTTGGAGCATCTGGCTTTCCCTTGAACAATCCCTGCCCCTTTCCAGCATCCCGGGAAAGACACCATGGAGTGGCAGAGTCATCTCCCAGCCCCAGAGCACACACATCAGCCACGTTTTGGGGAGCCAGGGCAGGGAACACGACTCTCAACAGGAGAAGGAATGAATCCCTGGGCATGATCCCAGAGGGGGTGAGTGCAGGACACCCCCAGCTCCAGCACCAAGCTCCCACCTTTGCTGCCAGAATGCCAACATCTGGGACTTCCACTGGGCAGGTTTGATTCCCCTTGCTCTCTCCAGTCCTTTACTTTTTTTTTTTTTTCCTCATTTCAGTGTCAGAAAAGCCTCTGGTGCTGCCAGGATTTTCCCCATGAGCCACGAGAGGGACCCAGAAGCTGCTGCAGCTCTGATCCAGATGGAGCAAACAAGAAGCAAAACCCAGCAGCCCAAACTATGCTGCTGCCTCCATTCTCATCCCTTCAGCTTTCCACAGCCCCTTTTTTTTCACCGTGGATTTTGCAGGCAGATTGGGAGGGTCAGGAGGATGCTCTCCCTGCCTGGGACCTCGTCCCTCATCCACCTCTCTGCCTGCAGGAGATCCAGCAGCAGCCTTGGGGACAGGAGCAGGACAGGTGGCTGAGACCAAGTGTCCATGGCAATGCTTACTGCAGCTTGTCCCTTATTTAATTAGTAAATAAAATTAGCTTTAACTACCTCTTTGTTATTGCAGAGGGAGAATTTCCATTTCCTGAGCATTTCAGATGCCAAGACCTGCCTTCTTCCTCTTCAGCATTTAAAAAAAAATAAATAAAAAAGAATCTCTAAGCTTTAAAAAAACAACTCTTCCTTTTCAGAAGACCCAAAATAACCCCCAAATTCACTGCATTTCTTTTGCCCCCCAAAAACCCAAACCACAGCAAACTGCTAGAGTCTCTATAGATTAAAAGTGGCTATAATGGGGACACAATAATTTTATGCAATTGCAAAGGGAATTTCTGCAGCTCCTCTGGCCTCATTCCCCGGGCTCCGGGATGACTCCAGCAGAGCAGAGGGCTCTGTCCCCTCCCTCTGGCCACAAAAGAAAAGCAGCTGGGAAAGGGCTGCAGGCAGCATCCAATGGAATTAATTCACTTCAGAGCTGAAACTTGGGATAATTATCATCTAAAAATCCATATTTTCTAAAAATCTTCACTAAAGCAGCTGAACTGGATAAAAAGATGTCCTGAGACTGAGCTTCTCTGGGTTATAGCCTCCCCTGCCCAGGGGGGTTGTGGGGTCTCCATCCCTGGAAACACTCAGGAGCCCCCTGGATTTATTCCTCCCAAACCAGCTCCAGGGGATCCTGCTCTAGCAGGGGGTTGGACTTGGTGATCCTCAGAGGTCCCTTCCAGCCCCTGAGCATCCTGTGATTCTCTGATAATCTCTTTAATAAAACTTATCTAATGTTCTCCCTACCTGATCATCTAAAGGCAGGAAGAGCACCTGCCTTCCCAAGCACTGAAACAGAAACAGAGAAATGCTAAGGGTGTATTATATCCATCCATTTTCCACAGGTTCCTAACCAACTTCTCATCCTTACCCACCTCACCCTCCATAAATCTTCACTAAAGCAGCTGAACTGGATAAAAAGATGTCCTGAGACTGAGCTCAGGTTTATAGCCTCCCCTGCCCAGGGAGGTTGTGGGGTCTCCATCCCTGAAAACACTCAGGAGCCCCCTGGATTTATTCCTCCCAAACCAGCTCCAGGGGATCCTGCTCTAGCAGGGGGTTGGATTAGATGATCCTCAGAGGTCCCTTCCAACCCCTGAGCATCCTGTGATTCTCTGATAATCTCTTTAATAAAACTTATCTAATGTTCTCCCTACCTGATCATCTAAAGGCAGGAAGAGCACCTGCCTTCCCAAGCACTAAAACAGAAACAGAGAAATGCTAAGGATGTATTATATCCATCCATTTTCCACAGGTTCCTCACCAACTTCTCATCCTTACCCACCTCACCCTCCATAAATCTTCACTAAAGCAGCTGAACTGGGAAAAAAGATGTCCTGAGACTGAGCTTCTCTGGGTTATAGCCTCCCCTGCCCAGGGAGGTTGTGGGGTCTCCATCCCTGGAAACACTCAGGAGCCCCCTGGATTTATTCCTCCCAAACAAGCTCCAGGGGATCCTGCTCTAGCAGGGGGTTGGATTAGATGATCCTCAGAGGTCCCTTCCAGCCCCTGAGCATCCTGTGGTTCTCTGATAATCTCTTTAATAAAACTTATCTAATGTTCTCCCTACCTGATCATCTAAAGGCAGGAAGAGCACCTGCCTTCCCAAGCACTAAAACAGAAACAGAGAAATGATAAGGGTGTGTTATATCCATCCATTTTCCACAGGTTCCTAACCAACTTCTCATCCTTACCCACCTCACCCTCCATAAACTCAGTGCCTTGTCCATGGATTCCATTAAAAGCTCAGCCTGGCTCCTCCTGACCTAGGAACAACAGAGCCCCAGCCAAACAGCCCTGACAGACAGCACCACCAGGAAATATCCTTTTTCTTAAAAAGAAAATAATAATAAAATATAGAACAGAGCCTTTCAAGAGACTCTGCCTGATGTGATCTGCTGGGGTCTGCAGATTATTTTTCACAGCTCGGGAGCTTCCTGCAGTGCTCAGATCAAACTGGCTCAGGGCAATGCTCATTGCTTTTCACAGGATTTTCTTCCTCCATCCATAATTCCTTCCGTACTTTTCTTTCCACACTGACACCCTCTCACTCACACCTACTTTTTCCAAGGCTTCAGAGGCCACCAGCTCTTCTCTATATTTTTTTTTTCTTCCTCCTAACCCTTCAGTCCCGTGCCTGCCCCAGGGGCACGGGCAGCCCACGAGCTGCTTCTGCCACACTTTTTGAGACACATTGGGGTAGAAAACCCAGGAGTGTGCAGACAGGGACTGCCAGACCCCCATCCACACACACACACAGGTGGACAACACATGGGCACTGCCTGCTGGAAGCTCCAGGGGAGATGGACCAGAGCCCATCAGCCCATTCCATGGCAGAGCTCCCATTCCCATGCCCTGGGTCTGCAAGCTCAGACCCCTGTTTAATACCAGCAGTCCCTCCAGAGGGATTGAATTATCATTTCTGGCTCCTGTTAAACTGCTTGAAAATCTCAGCGTGTAAGATTGCCAGAGCACATTTAATCAATAGCATAGTTCAGGCTTTAAATTTTTATGAAGTTTCAGTTGTGCAAGATCTATGCTGACCATGAGCTTTGCAGCTCTTTTTGAACTCAGCTCCTGGACACGATGCTATGAAAAGTTCCAAAGGATTCTGTCTATTCTTTAAGGTATTTCTTTTGTTCTAAAGAGGAGGAAAAAACTAAGCTCAGATATTTCAGTGTGAATAATCACAGGGTACAGAGATGCAAACCTGCTCAGAGCCTTTCCCAGCTGCACGGGGTCCTCTGAGGGAAGGAAATTATCTTTCCAAACTGTCACCAGGGGCTTCCCAGAAGCCTCCCTGACCTCAAAAGATTGTCTGCAACCTCCTCATCTTCCCCATTCCTAACACAGCTCCCCTGGGCACACACACACACACATTTATTCACATCCATGCCACCCAGGTCCCAGTGCCTCAGCTCCTCCTTCTGCCCATTACTGTGCCTGTCCCTGTCCCTGTCCCTGTCCCTATCCCTGTCCCTGTCTCTGTCTCTGTCCCTGTCCCTGTCTCTGTCCCTGTCTCTGTCCCTGTCCCTGTCTCTGTCCCTGTCCCTGTCTCTGTCTCTGTCCCTGTCTCTGTCCCTGTCCCTGTCTCTGTCTCTGTCCCTGTCCCTGTCTCTGTCTCTGTCCCTGTCTCTGTCCCTGTCCCTGTCTCTATCCCTGTCTCTGTCCCTGTCCCTGCCTTCTTCCAGGTCCTGCTCCCTGCTGCCATGCCCAGTTCAGCCCCAGTTTTGCCCATTTCCCCCAGGAGTCAGAGGGGAGGGACAGGGGTTCTGCTCCCACCAGCTGGGCTCAGCCAGAGGCACCTCAGCCTCTCCCCCCCTGCCATAAAACCTCAAGGACTATAAACACCTCTTCAGGCTGGAGAGAATTCCTTTTTGACACACTGTATAATGGATGCAATATAAAAATATACTGCACTTGGCAGCCTTGCCAAGGCTTCCCTTTGGGACCTCAACCAACAGGCTGCTGTTTGATGATTATTTTTTTTTTTAATTTTTTTTTTTTCAGTCCCACTGAATGGCCAAGGCATTTTTCTCCAGCTGAAACATCAAAAGCCACATCTACCCCTCGAGTTCTCCTGGCTGGGATGCTCAATGCAGCTGAGCCTGGCAGTGGCTTTATTTGCTGCTCTGTGCAAGTTTCCCTCTCCTGGAACATGAAACCAGCACCACCACTGGTTTCTCCCACTTGCAGTTAAGCAGAAGACCAACCAGGACAAAGAAACCAAAGTTCTCCTCTCTTAAAAAAAAAAAAAAATTTAAAAAATGGAACAAAGCACTGACTTTAACATAATTATTCCTGGTCTGTAATATTGCATCCACAAAGAGCAATTCTATTTCCCCATGTAGGTACCAGCACATCCAGCTGCCTCTGCCTATAAGAGTGTTGCAGAGCTAGAAAAGTCCTGTGAATTTTAAGAAAAATGCTCTCTGCAAACAACACAGATGCCCTGGTAATTTAGCAAAGCTCCAGGGATCACCACAAACACACCAAGCCCAAGGGCCAGAGAGAATTCTAAAGAGAAGAATCCTGATAGATGCCTCCAACCACCTCAGGGGGTTTTCTTAATTCTTGGTTACTGGATTTGGTCTTTCCCCAGAGGAAGGAGAATGTAGTCTGATACAGTACCCAGAAATCTCTCCCTAACCCTAGCAATGCAAACAAAATAAGCCTCTGGATTTTTCCTTAAAAACAAACCAGAAAAGAGTTGTCCTAAGACCCCACTTGATAGCTATTTGTAAGATGTCACTGTACACAAATAGAAAAAAAGCAAATTCATCCATAAACAGAATACAGAAATACAGAGCAAGAGCTGAATACCTCAGCTTAATAACAAAGATATCTTAATAACCACAGCTGAAAATCTGCTGAATATCCCTTATTTGACCCATTAACTGATGCTTCTGGGCTGGCCAAACCCAGGGACACTCCTCATCTCTTTGTCTCCATATAATTAAGTTCAATACTACAAAGCACCCAAGGGGGGAGGTGTTCGTGAGGTTCTCAAGAGCTGCAGTAACATTTCTAGGAGAGGATGATCTCTGTAAAACTATTGATTACTGATCTCATTATTTATTTTCCACTACAAAAGCCACTCGTGTTCCCAGATGCACAATAGGTGTCAAGAGTAAGAACCCTGGAAAATAAATAGAAAAAAGCTACCCTAGCAAATGGTTTGTTTATGCCATAATTGGTATTAGGCAATTAATGGTGGGCTGAAGCATCACATTGCTTCTGCAAACAAAAAGCAATACTGTTCAAAGAACATTTAATGAGCACTTTTATGTTGTCCTCAGCAAGTTTACTGCCAAGCCACAGAAGCCATTTACACACACGTCCTTTTGTCTCTAATGAAAGGCTCAGGGCTACTTTGCTTCTTGTTAAATTCACAAGTTGGGGGGAAAAAAAAAAAAAGTTTAAAAAAGAGCAAATGTAATGTTTTAAACTTGAAATTCACCTTCTGGAAGCAGCAGCTGTGTCAGTTCAGAGGATTTTGTCAGGGGCTGTGTGGGCTCTGCAGCCTCGGTGCAGAGCGATGGAGCTGCTGTACAGCCCTGGTACCCAGATACTCCAAATATTTGACATTCCAAAATCCCCACTATTAATGAGGTGAGATCCTGAGCAACTGGGAAAAACGAAGGCGGAAATAATGTATTTATTTGCTAGGAGTAAGTGTTCTGCTGTGGAGCTGGGGGCAGATTCCCAGACCGCACTGGAAGGTTCTGCTGCCTCCCAGTCCCCGTTCCCTGCATCTGCTTCTCCCACACATGTCAAATATCTCTGCTGCTACATTAAAAAAGGTGGAAGCCAAGACATTGCAGAGGACAGGCACTGCATTTCCAGCTATGGAAACTTTCAGCACAGCAGAATGGAAAACGGTTGTGTGAACCTCTCCAAACACTTCCCCTTGGAGAGAGCAGCATCCTTTTTTTTTTTTTTTTTTTTTGCCTTACCTCCTGTGGAGCACCCTGAGCTCTCCAGAGAGCATCCCAATCCCCCACCCAGCTCCCTTCCCACCTTCCCTGACATGGCCCTGATGGAAGTCCAGCCCAGGAGAAAGGTGGGAGCAGCAGGAGAAAGTTTTCAGGAAAGGAAGTTGGTGGCTTTGGTTTCCTTACAATGAACCTTTTTGCTAGGTTTGGGGAAAAAAAAAAAAAAGACCTTACAAACCATTACTAGAATAGAATTTTTTGGAGCATTCTGGCTGGGAAATACATGCAGGAAGGAATGAACTTCAAAAAGTCTTAGAAAATGGTATTAGACAGAACTAAATAAATAGTATGTGTCAAACAACACATAGGGAATCTCACATAAGCCTCAAATTTATTCTGATTAAAAGCCTTCATAAAGCATGAATATTTTCATACTGAATTTATCCCTAAATATGCCGTGATACACTCTGCATCCATCCTGCCTGCATGGCTCACTGTTCTCTTTTTAGCCATCCCTGGAGTTCTGAAATGTGCATTTTTAAAGAGTGTATCTTGTTACACCAGAGACCCTAAAGTGAAAAGCCATGTCTTCTTCTCACATAAGTACAAAACCATCTCTGGCATCCTTTCACTTGAGTCCTTGGAGTTTTTGAGGGATTCATTTTACAAGTTAAATGTAGAATATAATTTTTTTTCTGGGCAAGTTTTAATGGCAAATCATAACTGAGCTCCTGAACAAACAGCAAGCAAAACACATTTATGGCCTTTCCCACACAGGGCTGGTTTGGGCTGCACAAACCCATTACTTATCAGTGAAAGAGAAGCCTGACAGCATCCTGAGGTATCAGCAAACTGTGGGAATTCAAGCTTCTCATGATGAAAATGTACAGTAGAGGAAGTGATGGACAATTTGCAGCTGGGAAGGAGAGGAATCCCCTAATGACAGACATCTGGCACCCATCACCTCAGCATCTGCTGCACTGCAATCCCCTCACCTCCCAGAGCCCCACATTCCCTGTAACAGCCCCAGAACCTCTCATGCACTGCACAGCACCCAGTTAAACCAGCAAAAGGAACCTAGCATCCTCCCAGTCTCTTGGATGTATTGCCCAGCACTGCTTTATTTTTGGCCCTTTGATGCCTGAGGATCAGGTGAGGACCATGAATCAGCAGAGCTGCCTGCCAGCATCACTGAGTCAAGGCCAGCAGAGCCAAGACCTGGGTTGGACCTCTGCTAATGATCTCTCCAGTCTTTAGGCAAGCCACATAAATCTCTAAAAAAATAATAATTAAAAAAAAAAGCCCTCTTTTAAGCTGCAAACACGGGCTGCTCTGCTTCTTTGTTGTCACCATCCATGTCTATCAGCACAGCTGCACCTCAGATCAGTGACACAGTGACACAGATCAGTGTTTTCAGCCTCTGCCACTTCCAAGCCCCCTCTGAGAAGCCTGGGAGGAGGAATCCCAGCAAGGCAGATGCACTTTTTAGGGTAGAAAACCTCAACCCCCCTGCAGAGCTCCTGCTGGCCACAGCCTGTGCCACCCCAGCCACCCACCAGCCAGGAGCAGCAGTGAGCAGTGTCCTGCAGGGCTGCTCACCTCCCATCCCCAAAATCCATGGAAAATAAACCACAAGTGCAGCAAAGGGGCATCAGCCCCAGCATCTGAGCCTGCCAGACACCAAGGGGAAGGGGCTTGGCTGGCAGCTGCTTTGGGGGTGGGGGGGTTCAAATCCAGGCAGGGTTTGATTTGCCTGGCAGACAGAAAGTTAATGTGCATCCTCATACAGCAAACTAAAACCACCTGTTGGCCCGCAGAACCCTTTTTTTTTTTTTTTTTTTGGCCAGTTTCTGGAGACTTGAGGGTCTACCAAGTGTCCCTGTAGCCAGTGGGGATGTAAAGAGGTGGCAGAGGCCCCATGGAGCCTGCATGGTGCAAAGAGAAAACCTCTGCCCAGGCACACACAGCACGTGGTGTGCACTCTGAACCATGAGAAACTGCAATCCCATAAAATGCAGCATGGCTGGGAGGAATCCAGCAACACCAGGGCTGGGAAATCTGCCCCAGGGATGGATGGGTGGCCTGGAGCCCTGCACCCTGCTCCTGGACTGGAGCAGCAACCATAGAGAGAAGCCAGGGCCAGGCTTGGATTCCTGCAAGGATTGGGGCATGGGCTGAGGCACAAACTCCTGAGCCTGTTCTACATTCTCAGGAAAATGATTACCATCCAGAAGTACCATTTTTCACTGGTTATTTATAACATACTTCTCAGTAAAAAGTGACTCTAAACTCTTGGTGCCACCCTTGACCTGTCTGGGGGAGTTCCCAGAGGGGTTTTTCCTCCTCCATCCACTATCAACCAACTTAGTTTGGGTTCAGGCTCCAGCCTGAGCAAAAAAAAAAAACCAAAACAAAACACATTGTGCAACAGGAATGCACAAGCACCTGAATTTGGATCAGGGATTCAGGGAACCTCCCTGCCTCACTGAGCTCTCAGTAATTAATCCTCGGAGCACCTTTCCAGAGGGAAAAAAAAAAAAAGTGTTTGTAAGGACTGGAATCTCAACCTATGCTTCTTTTTGAACGGTTACACACTGATATTGTAGCTCTGAGACCAGAGGCACAGGCAAGAAAACAGAGGGCAACACAACAAACCAAGTGAGAATTAAGGGAGTCCTGTGGCTGAGGTGCTGATAAAGGGTTTCAGAAGCTGGTTCACAGATGTTATCACCTGCTATAAACAGATGCTTTGGAGAAGGCAGCCCATAATGAAGATGAAATATGAAAAAAAAAAAAAAAAAAAAAAAAAAAAAAGTTTTATCCAACCTTTCCAAACCCCAAAATTGAAAGCACAACCTTCTGGCTGTTTATTACAGACTGACCCTGTATTCAAGCATAAATGAATTCTGAACATTCCTGGCAGGATTGCAGCAATCCCTGTCTCCTCTGCTCTGCCCTCCCCTCCCCAGTGCACCCCCTGAACCACCTCTCGTGGTGGAACCAGCTCCTCCTGTCCCCTCCCCACCCCATCCCACACCCCCCTCAGACCCCTTGGGCTTCAAGAGGCAGCCAGGAGGCTGAGAGGTGGCCAGCGTGGGATGGCCCTTGGCTACCTGCACCTGGGGGATGGGCTTGTCCTCTCCCAGCCAGGATCCAAGGATTCAGCACGAATTCTGTCTGCTTGGCACCCAGTCTGGAGAATTCCTCTTCTTCTTCTTCTCACCAATTACACGATGGGATCCCAGTGGCCCATTTTTCTTCTGCAGTATTTTTCATTGCTTGGAAAATAATCCCTTCTCCTACAGAAATATCCCTTGACTCACCTCTGTGCTTCCAGCCAGATGGTTTATGAGAAGAAAATACTTAGGGCAGACTCCATAACCCTCCAAAACGTGAAGCTCCCCGATCCCCCTGGCTCAGCTCTGCAACTCGCTGAGGTTTTGCCAACACAATTTTTTTTTTTTTAATTGGTCACAGCTGGCTGCAAACACCCGTGGAAACCCTTGAAAGGAGATTAGAGCAGGGCCTGACACATCACCGTGGTGCTGGCACTGTCATCCTTCAGGAGGGGACCCTGGAGGGGGGGGGTGAGGGGTTTCAGTCCTCACTAAAGGGAAAACCCACATCCTTGGCCCAAGGTCCAAATCCCTCAGAACAAAGTGGAGCTTTGGTCTCTTCCAGGTGGCACAAGTAGTTTCCTTCCAAGCTTTTCTTACCCCTGACAGATCTCATGGCAAGAAGCAATAAAGATCTCTATGAAAATTCCCAGCTGGTGCAGTGTCAGCAATAGGATTCCTCTCTCCTGTATGAGCAGAGGGCTCCACCTCATCTGCAGGGCTTGAGCCAGGCATTTTCTGTCACCTTTGTTAAATGAGGTTCAACTCAATTAAATTAAATCCTTCATTCTTGATTTTGACCCAAGGAAAGCTTGAAAAGAATGAAGCAAGCCACGTTTTGAATGCACTAAACCTTCAAAAGTTTCCCCACTATGGTGTGCATTAACCAAACGTGTCAGTAATGGTTTTGCTTCTGTGTCTGCCCCATCACTCAGGGATGAAGCTGGGCAGCTTTAACTTTAACATCCAAAGGGCTGTTTGCTGTACTCCAGTTCACCTCTGGAAACTCCAGTCACACAAAGTCACTCCCAGGGTAAGTGCCTTGCACTCACATCCAGCTTTGTAGGGCTGGTGGGGGGGTGCAGGGCTGAGGAGGAGGCTGGACCTGAGCTCCCCACCAGTGGAAACCCAGCTAAAGCACATTTTCCCTTCTCTTCAAAAATCACTTCACAAAAGGTTTATTTAATAAAAAAAAAAAAAACCCAAAAAACCCAACAAAACAACAACAAAAAGCCCACCAAAAAAAACACCACCAAAAAAAACAAACAAAAAAAAAAACCAAAAAAAACCCCAAAAACTGAATAAACCCCTCCATAGTCTTGGCTTGTTTCCTCTCTGTTTCAAAGGGCTGAGCACTACCTGCTTGCCAGCTGTTAAATGCCTGGGGCTGGCTGATGGACAAGCAGATAGTGCAGGACACAGCAGAGCCCTTGTTCCACTGCCCCCTGAGCCAGAGAAGGAGCAAAATCCCAGCAGGCAGAGCCCTGGGCAGTGCTGGGGCTGGGAGGAACCTCTGCTGAGCTCAGGCTCTGCTCCCCTCCCCAGGAAAAGGCCAAACCTTTGTAGCAGGAGGCTGCTCATAAATAGAAATATTGGGACTTCTCGGGCGCTGCAGAAGGGCTCGGCTGAACGTGGCCCCGGTATTACGAGCAGTGGATTCTCTCCAAAAAGCTGACAGCTGAAGAACAATTGCTGCTCTTTAAGCCCACAAATGGATTTTAAATCGGCCTCGTGGACTGGAAAGCCCTGAAACATGGAGCACAAGGTCTTGTTGCTCTCACCCTGACATCCCGGGGTTCCCTTGGAGCTGGGAAGTCACCCGGGTCCGGACCAGCGTTCCCACCCGTGGTGCCTTTCCCTTGCACCAAGAACCATCTGCTTCCCGCATCCAACGAGAGCCTGCGAGGGGTTTTCCTTTGCTTCCAAAGGCCAAACCTTTCCCATTTTGACTTCGACACTTTTCCAGAGCTTCGTGGCTCCAAGCTTCCCTCTGGGAATCCCCTCCAGCTCCCTCCCGCACACACTGCAAAGGCTTCCAACTGAGCAGCCCCCGGGGATTAGCAGGAGAAAGAGGGTCATTAGTCAATCAAACAACACCACGGCAAATGGTCGTGTAAATGAGGGCAGTGCTACAAAGGGAAGAGACAAGAAGGGGATCCCGAAGCGGTGCCAAAGCCATTTCAGCTGGTCCTGCAGAAGCAGCCCCAAAATCACACACAGGCCCTGCCTGCTTACCCTTGACCTCTCCTTTGTGCAGAGCTAAAGAAGATTTGCTGGGGCCGAGCCTTCAAAACACAGCCGGGCTAATTAGGAAAGGTCCCACAGGAGAGCCCCAAAGCCTGAGTGTTGCTGAAACGACCCAACCCGCCGGGAAGTTCTGGCTCAGGAGCCAAGGGGCTGATTTACAGTGCCAGATGGAAGGCACAGCAGCCTTTGTGCTCCCTGTCCCTCGGATGGATGGTCCCTGAAACAGGACCCCTCAGCATGCAGGGGCTGGGGCTCTGCTGCCTTCCCTGGTACCTGGAGTTGACCAGAGCCCAAAATGTTGGGTGGTCTGGGGGTCCCTGGGAAGGCAGCACAGGCTTGGAGCAGAGCCCAGGCTTTCTGCCACCCCCTCCCTCCTTCCCTCTCAGCAACCAGCCCTGTGCAGAAAGGTCATTTACACCCAAGCTCGATGAAGAGAGCTCCTCAAGAGAGGCACAGCCCAAACCAAACCTCCAACACTCCATTTACAACCCTTTCATCTACCAGACACGGGAGATAATGAAGGAGTTGGGGACAACCCAGCTGCTTCCTCAGCTCCGAAGCAGCCTCTGCAGTCACTGTAATGCTGCTCAGCTCAAGCTTTGCCTCTGGTTTTCTGCTCCAGCAACCCCTGCTCAGGGCAGGTAGGAGAAGTCTCCACCCTGACAGCAAAAAGAGGATCAAAAGCCACTGAGATGCGAGGGAAAAGGTGCTGAAACCCAGAAGGGTCAACACGATGGAGAGCAGACCAAGCTGGAGCAGCCCTGGGGAGATGATTTAATGCAGGAGAAGAGCTCCCAATCATTATCACTTTCAACAGCTCAGGAGAGCAGGAAGGACAGCATCTCACCCCTGGAATCAGACAGCTTGGGTACTGCCTGCACCCCAGCCAGGGTAAACAGGGGATTGCTGCTGGCCTGGGCTGGCCAGGACAAATATCCCATGCTGAAAGGTATGATAAGAGTCTGGCAGGGAGAGAGAGTCCTGCCTTTAAACCAAGCGTGTCTGTATTTCTCTCCAGAAAAGAAAAAGTGATCCCAATAAGATCAGACACAGATTTCTGCAAGAGAAATGACACCCCAGAATGTGGCTGGGGAGCAGCTTCCTTCCCTCTAGGCTGTTCTCATCCCCCAGATGAGAACATCCCTCATCTTCACCCTAGCCAGACACTACACAGAATCATAGAATCATAGAATCCTAGGGGTTGGAAGGGACCTGGAAAGATCATCTAGTCCAACCCCCCCTGCCAGAGCAGGGCCCCCTAGAGTACATCGCCTAGGAACGTGTCCAGGTGGGTTTTGAATGTCTCCAGTGAAGGAGACTCCACAACCCCCCTGGGCAGCCTGTTCCAGGGCTCTGTCACCCTTACAGTAAAAAAATTCTTTCTGATATTCAACTTGAACCTCCTATGCTCCAATTTACACCCATTACCCCTTGTCCTATCACTGGTCACCACTGAGAAAAGCCTAACTCCATCTCCCTGACACTCACCCCTTACATATTTGAAAACATTGATGAGGTCACCCCTCAGTCTCCTTTTCTCCAAACTAAAGAGACCCAGCTCCCTCAGCCTTTCCTCATAAGGGAGATGTTCCACTCCCTTAATCATCTCAGTAGCTCTGTGCTGGACTCTTTCAAGCACTTCCCTGTCCTTCTTGAACTGAGGGGCCCAGAACTGGACACAATACTCCAGGTGTGGCCTCACCAATGCAGAATAGAGGGGGAGGAGAACCTCTCTTGACCTACTAACCACACCCTTTCTAATGCACCCCAGGATGCCATTGGCCTTCTTGGCCACAAGGGCACATTGCTGGCTCATGGGCATCTTCTTGTCTACCAGGACCCCCAGGTCTCTTTCACCTCCACTGCTCTCCAGCAGCTCAGCCCCCAACCTATACTGGGACATCGTGTTGTTCTTCCCCAAATGCAAAACTCTACACTTCCCCTGGTTGAATTTCATCATGTTTCTCCCTGCCCAACTCTCCAGCCTACACACAGTTCCAGTTTGGGGCTGTATTTCCCAAGAAGGTCTTGTCACCTCAAATACCAGGACAGCTTCTTTTATAGAGGAGAAAAATCATTCATTGATCAACCATTATGTGTCTCTGCCCAAAGCTGCCTCCAGCCTCCCATCCTTGAGTTAAAATCCAGCACAAATGGGAACTGACCAGCCCAGAATTTAAACCACCCCGAGTATTTCTAAGAGTGGAAGAGAAGGTGAGAATTCAGACAATTAGATTTCCACCAGAAATGTGTTGGGAAAAGTATCCACCAAGAAAAATAATTTACAGTAGTCAAGAAGAAATTCAGATGAAGGGAAGGATGAGTTTGTGGCTGGGACCTTCCCATATCCTCAGTCAGCACATTCTCTGTGGCAAGGACTGTGGCTTTTTGGAAAACGCTAAAAATAATGAAAAGCACCAAGAAACAGATTATTTTTTTTTAAAAAAAGTCACTTTCCTGCAAGCCAGAGCTAATACAGTAAGTTCATTTGTATTTTTGAGTTTTTCAGGAGCAACATCTGCCCAGAATCAGGATGGCAACAAAGGGTATCACAAAACTCAAAAGCCAGGCAAACTTTCAGAAGATGCAGCAGAATGCTCAGTCCCCCCAGGGACTCCTGTCCCTTCACCTGCAGGGAAGGAAAATGCTCCCTGGGGTCTGTGCCCAGGAGTGGCCAAGGGACAGGAGTTGGTAGCCCTCACATGGAGTTTTCTGCCCCTTTCCCAGGAGACCAGGGAGAGGGTGGAAGTCCCGAGGCAGGGATTTCAGGGTGTGCTCATCCTGCTTGGGGCTGGGCTCTCAAACAGCCATCTCCTTCCTTCCAGCCCTTCAAGTGACAACCCTGTCCCCTCTGTGATGTTTACAAACACTTGGGAGCAGGGAAGTGTTGTCCCAGCAGAAGGGGATGGCAGGGGCTTGGTTTTGCCCTGAGCACAAACCCTAAATCACTGGAGAATGAAAATAATTCGAGGCTGCAAAGGCAGAGGAATGTTCCCTGTTCAGCTTTGCTCTTTGGGAAGGCAAAAGAACAATTAACACTTTATAAACCGAGGGTAAGCAGCAGGAGGAATGGTTTATCCACTCTATTGCACATTTTTTCCCTGTTGCTTGTCATGAGCTCGCTCCAAAACCGAGAGCTTGGGGTTGTTCCTTCCTTTAGCTGGAAGTTGGGAAGCTTTGGCCATCCCTCCTCTGCTGCAGCTCAGCCCATCCCCAGCCCTCTGCCAAAACACAGGAGGGAAAGACCCAAGCACAGGTATCCAGGGTTGCAGCATCCATTTAAAAAGTGACAGGTACAGGAGAGATGAAAGTGTCAGATAAGGAGCTCCTCTGAGCTGCTGCTAAAAACATATTTTAAGTAACACCTTAAAGGCTCCAAACAAAGGCCAGAAATTCAGTAAGCTTCAAAAACTCTTCCTTATTATTGTTTTTTAAGCCTGTTTTTGCAGTTTGGTTCTTTGCTTCTAGGTTTCAGACAGAGGCATGAACCAAAACATCACCATAAATGTAAAATACACTGAGAGAACAAAAAGTTTTGCAGGGCAGTAAAGTGAAAGCTGATCTGCAGCCATCCCCAGGCTGACCTTTTAAGACCCAAAGCACCAATTTCAGGTCCCTGGTCCAAGGGGGGTAATTCCAGTGGAACAACAGATGTATTTTCTTCCTCTCCAAAATAAGCCAGTCATTTCCCTTTAAAAAAAAAAAAATATATATATATAATATTTGGGGGTCTCAGAAATGTGTGCTTTATTTTCAAAGCTGCAACCAATTATAATTGCAGGAATTGCTGAATATTTCCAAATGGGAAAAAGCTTTTTGCCTCTCAGGTTCTGTGCAGAAAGACACCCAACATCTCTTTGATAAATTTGATTAATCTGATAAATTTGTAGGAGAGAAGCTGTGACAAAAAGATTGCAGGGACAATTCAAAGCTTGTTTATTTCCGAGCTAACCCTGTAACAAACATGAGCCTGGGGACCCTGTGCATGGACCTGAGCATCATCCCTGCTCTAATCCTGATGGGGCAGAGGATGAGAGGGAAGAAATGTTCAGCCCATTGAGAGCTGTGTGTCACTGCCAGGATAAGGAATTGGGATCCCGGTTCCTGTTGTGTCTGCAGGGCAATTATTTTAGAAACAGAAAAAGCAAAACAAACTACAAATTGTTTTTATAGCCAGCAGCAGCCTCTTCATCTTCCTTAAAACCTGGGGTTGGGCTGACCCACAGTGACAGAGAGAATCCTCTTTCTTTAAAGGTATTATCTGAATGTGACTTAAAGGCCTTTTAAGCACTTCTAAATTGACATTGTAACAACAATTAAAGTTCCTTAGAACAGATGCACCATGAAAAATGAGCCAGAGCAGCTGCAGCCTCTGTGCCTCCTCCCGGGCTGGAGCAGCCAGACCTGGGCTCTGGCCCCTGGGTAAGACACAGACTTTGCTCCAAAGGATTAACTCCCAGGGTTTCAGGCTCTGCAGAAAAACCTCCTGCCAAGGACTATCCCAATGCCAACTCCTCTGCTTGTGCAAACTGCCCGCCCTGCCAGAGCAAGGAGCAGCATGTCTGAAGGAAGATAGAAAGTTATGGATGATTTAAAAAAGGGTCTTATTTGTTAATTTGCTGTTATAAGTTCAGAATGTGAATAACTGGTGCTGCCCTGTACCTCGCAGAGTGAGAGGGAAGAAGAAGGGCACAGATGCTCCTCTCAGGACCAGCCACATTTCCCTGCACCGGCAGGAAAAACCATCCCAGCTTCCAGCAGTTGCTTGCTACAGACTATCACGTTACCAAATCACAACATCTCTGAATTACCAAACACAGGAAACTCTATAAGCTTCAAGAGAGAGTTTGTATATTGCACGAAGGTTAATTAAATACAGCTTAGCAGCCCCCGAATGCAGCCGAGCCAGAGACACCACCGAGCTGGCTCATCAGAGCTCAACCGGGGCAGCCCAATTGCCACAAACCCCCAGGCTGAGCCATGACCCCAGGGTTGCTTTCTTTGACCCGAGTTTAATCAGCTTCCTTCTCCGATTCCAGCAAATCCCCGTGCTGATGGCAGCCAGGAATAAAGGCTCTGGACAGGAGGGAGCTGTGTTGCACACCAACTCGCGATAAGCATTTCCTTCCCCGCTCCCCCAAACATCACAGCGGCCAAAAAAAAAAAAAAGCAGAGGGCAGATTACTGGAGTCCTGCAGATAAAAGAGCGACTGGGATAGTTAAAAAAAAAAAAAAATTCTGAGGCATCTCTTGCTTTTTACCCCCGGAATAAAAGGCAGAATTTGGAGGGTGCTCACCGTACTGGCAGCGGGGTCCCTGGAAGCCCGAGGAGCAGTGGCAGAGCTGGGGGGATCCCTCTGCACAATTCCCTCCGTTGAAACAAACCCCGAGGCTGCAGACAGCTGCAAGGAGGAGGGAGAGAACAATTCCTGAGCTCAGGAATGGGAATATTCCTGCCCTCACCAATGCCCATTTGCTGATGAAGTCCCTGCAGCTCTGGAGCGAAGTTGGGGGGTGATAAAAACACTGCTGGAAAGTGTTCCACAGTTTGGAAAGGAGATTTGGGTTTTTTTGTTTTTTTTTTTGGTTGGCAATGCAATACTCAGAGGCTACACACAGGCTCTCAAAATTCAGGAAGTAAAATACTCCAGGCAGTACCTAAGGGATTCCTTAAAGTGGCTGAGTGAGGCTGCCCAGGAGAAATTCTGCTTTTCCAGTCAACAAGTGGGGCAAATCATCAGCAAAGAGCTCGTGTGGAATCATACCAGATCTCATGGCAAGAAAGAGGACTTAATTATTTTGACAGGAGAGGCACCTTTCAGGAACAAGCCAGGAGAAGCTGCTCCCCACCTCTCTGCTGAGCTTTCCTGGGGAGCTGGCGTCACCTTCTGAATGGGCCAGAGGATGAAATGGAGCTAAACTGTAAGTAAGGCTGAGCAGCCCCATTTCTCTGTTCTCACCAAGTGAAGTGTAAAATGGACACAGAGACAGAGAATGCTCAATTAGGCTTCTGAAATCCACCTTTTCAAATCATCTAAATATAACCACAAACAAGGATGTTTTCCCAGTGAAACGTCTATTCCTCGGAACTCAGGACATGCAGGTGCTGTATTTTATATTTCCTGTAGAAAATGCTCATCTGAAAAGGAGAAATGTTGTTAACAAGTGATGCTGTCATGTGTGCTGTGCTTTGTCAAAGTGTAAGGATGCAGAACAAGAGCCCATCTTCCTTTTTAAGTCCATTAAATGATTCAGACAATGAATTTTTCTCCCTATTCGCCGATCTGGAGATAGCTGTGTTGCTGGCCAATTTTCTCTTTACATTCTTTTCCCCCTTTTTCTTCCCCTTTTCACTTCCATTGAACAAACTGTACCAAAATCCAAGAACAATAGGATGGGGCAGGGATACATTCCACAGGAGCTGTGGCAGAGCAGATAAGAGGGAGCAAGAAGAGCTTCTCGTGTCCCCGCAGTGCAAGAGATGTTGTGGTAGGACCTGGTCCAGCAGTTCCCATTTGTCTGTCCCAAGATCCCACTCAGCCCAGGCTGCCCTGGGGACAACCCTGAGCCAGAAGCAGCAGTGGGACCCACAGGTTACAGCTGATGCATCCCAGAAAGGAATGCACTGCGAGTGCCACCTGTGCCATGGTCACCTGCCTTAGGGACCCTCCTGTCCCATCCAGGATCCAGAGAAGGGGATAATTTCAACCAGCTGAAATTACAAAAGACAGACCTGGCAATCCTAATAAAGCTGCTGGCTCAGAGGTGCAGATTTACTAGAAAGAGCAGAGAGCTGAGGGAGCCAAGAGCAGCTTAGCACTGGGATTTGCTGCGGATCCCACCTCACCAGCTGGAGCCACTTCCCAGCACAATGAGTGAACCATCAACCTCCAAACACAAAGTGCATCCTCAGGCAGACACCAAGCCTCTTAAGATGAGATTTGGTTTTGGCTTTCGTGGAAAAAAATGAGGTGGGGGGGGGTGGGAGTGGGGGGAGGAAAGGAACGTGATGTTTTCCTCCTGGTAGGAGAAAAGGCAGTGCCAAGGTTTAGCATGGCTCAAGGCATTTTCAAAGAAGATTTGGAACTTTAAGACCTAAGCACAAAATCAGAGGTGGGAAGGAGCAGGTACTCCCTGTGAATGGCTGGAGAGGCCCAAACCAGCACTTTGCTTTGGGGCTCAGGCAAAATCAACCCCCTGGGTCACATCCTCGGGCATTCACACACCTCCTGCCCCAGCACAACCAGCTACAACAACCCCCTCTGCATGGAAATCTGATAACCACACTGCTGTTTCCCACTATTCTCCTCCTGCCACTGAATATCAAATATTGGCTCTGGTTTTTTCCTCCAGAAACACAACCAAGTTCCTAATTTCTCCTCTGTGCTCTCCTTGGCTCTGCCTCACTCACTGCTCTCCTCCTGCCCTCTGTAGCTTCAGGTGAATGTGATACTCCACAGATTTGAAGGTTTGCTATAGAAAACCAAACTCTCACCAGGCTTTCAGGGTGCTTTTTAGGATGTTTGATCTAGCCCAGCTTTAACAGCACAGCTCCTCACACCCCTGGGTTTGGGCATTGCTCCCAGCTCCACCTCTCCAGCCTGAGGCTCCTGCTCAAGCCAACCTCATTCTCTCTGGCACCCAAAGCCTCCAAACTTTGCACCTCAGATGCATGAGAGCTGCAATGCTTAAGGCTCAGAGCTGTTTCTTTTAAGGAGATGATGATCTTTCAAACCCCCCCTCAAAAAAAAAAAAAAAAAAAAAAAAAAAGAAAAAAAAAAAAAAAAGAAAAAAAGAAAATAGGATTATTTAGTAATACAAAGGTAGCATTGAAGTCCAGCTACTCATCTACCCAAAGTAATGAGGCAGTGATGAAATGCTGCTGCAGAGAGACAGTTATCTTCTCATCTAGGGTTTTGCTTGCTTTTCAGAGCCAGGTACCCCCGGGGAGCATGGCAATCCCATGGCAATCCCATAGCAATCCCATAGCTGTGCAGAACACTGGGTGTTGGGAAACCCTTTGCCCAGCACCCTGCTCAGGGAGGGATCACAAACCTGGAGAGGCAGGAGGAGCTCCTGGCAGCCAGCACTCCCTTGGCACTTCCCATCTCCAGCTCTACGCCAAGATTTTCCCGGGCTGCAGCTTCCAAGTTTTCAGCAGCCCCGGGAGAAGGGGTGTCTGCTGCTTCCCCCCTCAGCTCTGTCGGATGGAATTGGCCGAGTGGCCAAAATTCCACAGTGAGGTGGTTTGGTTTTGCCTTGGATCCTTCACCGTGGAGCTCAGGAAGGTCCCAGCTCAGCTCAGCCTGGGCACACGGTGCCCCCTTTGCCAGCCCCGGGCTCAGCCAGACCCTGAGCACAACAATGGGAATTATCAGCAGGGATTGCAGCCCCAGAGGGCAGGGATTAGGAGGTAGGGGTGTTATTCTTGGCTATGTCCCAGATTTCCTCAATGAGCTGGACAATTCCCTGCTCTGTGCTCCAGGCTGGCACATAGAGAGTGGGAATCCTCATAACCTACTTCCCAGCCCAGGGGGGCTGAGGGTCTGTGGGGTTCCCTCCCTGGAGCTTCCCAAGCCTTCTGCAAAGCAGCTCCTAATTCAGAGTGGCAGCGTTTCATGCCAGGGAAATTTGGGAAGAGGGGAATGTTCTGGAGAACGGGGAAGAAAAAGCATAAAATTACAGAAAGCACCCTTGTCTTCTCTGTGGAGGGCTGGACAACAGCTCCTGCACAGCTGGATCCTTGGGGAGCCAGAGCAGAGGCTGATTTAGGAGCAGAGGGATGGAGAGGTCTCCTCCAAGGTGTGGGCTCACCCAGTTCCAGCAGGACAATCTCCCAGGGGGGTGTTGGAAGTTTACCCAGTGCCAGGCTCCATCCCAGGGGAAAGGTTCAGAAGTTCAGTCGAAGCCTTTCAGCTGACAAAACAATGAGCCTCCAGGAGCCAGGAGGTGATGTACAAAGGAAAGGCAGCCTAATAGGGAAATTAAATTGTTAACTGAACACATTTCCTGCCCAGCCTTCCAACCTGTATCACAACTTAAGGAGCTGCTCCCCTTGGGCTGGCCTGGATCCTATTCCCCTACAGGATAATTCAGCACCCTGGGGTCCCCCTGGGATAACACAGAGCCCTGGGGTACCCCCTGGGATAATACAAAGCCCCAGGGTCCCCTCTGGAATAACACAAAGCCCTGGGCTTGGCCAGGCACAGCCCTGGGTCCTGCTGGGAGCTCTGCCCCTGCTCTGGGAGGAGATGCTCAAGCTAAGCAGAGCTGGCAGGAGGCAGGGCAGTGCAGTGTGGGGTAACTCACTCTGGGGCCTTTTAATAGGCCATTTGTGACTAATAAAAGTTTTGATTTTAATGAGGCGATTAAAATTCAGCTGCTTTCCTCTGGGCCCTTGGGGATGCTCGGAGGGGGGGGTGTTTTCAGGGCGTCTCAGGCTCTGATATTTCCTCCATCAAATGAACATTAATTCTGCCTCTTTACCCAAGGACAGGGCTCTGCCTCTACCTGAGCTAAAACCCAAAGCAAAACATCATCCTAATGAGGCCTGGGTAAAAAATGAGGGTAAGAACAAGTAGGGAGAGCAGAAGCTAAACCCCTGCTTGGCCAGGTTGTGCTCACCCAGGCTGTGCCATTAAAAACCAATTAGTTAAAGATCACCTGGGGTCTTTCCACCCCACTCCCAGCTGCAGAGCCCCTCACACCTCAGCCTCCATCCCCAGCAGGACCCCTGGGTGCTGCAGGGCAGAGCTGGCACCCACACCTCCTGCAGAGCTCCCCAGTGCTAAATCTTCCAGCCACAGCCTCCTCTTTGGCCTCTTCCATACTTATTGCTCTCCTTGGTGCTTCTTTTCCTCCTCAGGGCATTTCTGGAGGTGGCAGGGGCTGGCCCAAGGACAGAGACACAATGTCTGTGGCTGAGCTCCAGCTCCTCCATGCAGACCAAGAGCTCAGACCTGGTGGGACTGAGGTTTTCAGCATCTGAAGCTGAAAATAGAGCCCCTGGGGATTACCAGACATGCAGACCCCTTCTCCTAATCAGCAAGGGCTTGAGCTGGGTTATTGAGCCCATGTGGAATTTAAGTAGCATCTCAGGGGCCACTTGAAGATTAGTCTGAAAGTCAATCTATCAGCAACCAGGCAGGGAAAGAACCTGATGCCATCCTAAAAATCCAGAGAGGATCTTGACTTCTGACCTTTTGCCTTCCCAAAGGGGACTGAGTGGGTGAATGCTCCAGGACAGAGGGCAATGGAACTGCAATAAACTCTCAGGAAGGGGACAAACTTACACCAGCTGCTTGTCCCAGGAATATTATTTCAGATGCTCTGAGTTCTTGGGGTGAGGCAGAAGCTGAAAGTCACTGGGACAGCTCTGCAGCCACCAGAGCAGGAGGGGACCTGCACAGGGTGGCCTCAGTTTGTGTCCTTCCTGCTAAAACATCATTTAACTGATCCTGGCAGCCTCCTTCTCACTGTGAAACACAAAGGATAATGGGCAGAAACAAGGACTTTGGAACCTGTTCCTCAGCTTATAGCCAGGCTGCAAAGCCTCCACCACCTCTCCTGCTCTTGGGAATGATGCACAACAAAGACACAAACAGGACACCTGTAAAGGAGAGATGACAAACACAGGGCAAGAAAACAACCACCAACAGCTTGTCCATCACCTGGGCTGCAAATCTGAAATAATGGAGAGAGCCAAAGCCTCCTGTCTCCAAAAAAATCTGCCCCTGCCTCTCCTTTTCCTTGCAGGGGGCTCTGCAGGGTGCAGGCATCCCCAGTCCTGGGGCTCTGCTCCTGCTGCTGGGGGTGATGAGCTGAGAGTCTGCCCTGAGCACTTTTATTTCCTTTCCTCTGCTTCCTTCCTGGATGGAATTACTCACTTCCTTGGCAGCAAAAATCATCACAGAAGGCACTTTTCTGAGTTCATCCGAGGTTATTATCTGCTGGCTGACAATGGCTATTAGGCACCTGGGGAGTTTCCTCTGGCACAGTGGGGTTGCTCTCCTGTGTTGCAGGAGTTTCAATGGGAAGAATAAAGATTGGTTGCTAGACACACCTTTTTTTTTTTTTTTTCCTTCTATTTTTTTTTTTTTTTTTTTTAAACCTTTGCTTCAAGCATCAAAGCCCATGGAAGGTACAGGCAGCCTCTTTACAGAACAAAAGCTGCTGAGCTGTGGGAGACATTTTCCTACATTGGAGGTCAATTACAACCAAAAAGGCCTTTACAAAGGCACAGGACACGGATGCCTTTCATTCCCTGGATGCAAGGCAGGACAGATCCCAGATGCTTTGTTGCTTTGCCTGCCTACTGCTTGAAAAAAAAACCTGCTTTTCTCTGCTGAGGGCAAGAATCCACAGCCCAGTTCAATTCCGCAAAGATCAGAGCTCCTTTATGCAGGGAGGCAGAGAAATAATAATAATAATAGTAGTAAAAACAATAATAATAATAATAGTAGTAAAAATAATAATAGTAGTAATAATAATAATAATAATAATAATAATAGTAATAATAATAATAATAATATACCAGAGGGAGCAGGTGCCATTCTGCATGCATGGCAACATTTCTTTCTCTGCCTATGCTCAGATAAACCTTGGTTTGATTCAAGAGAAGATTTTACTTTGCTCTCAACATCTCAGGAGCAGAGTTTGAAGTGAAACATTTCCCCAGCTGGACGTGGCAGCAGTGTTTAGGGGAAGGAGCTGGGAGCTGGGCAGCATCTGCCTCCCATGTCAGGCACTGCAGTCTGGAGGGGAAGGGGAAATGTGGGGCCTGTGGGGATAATGTTGCCTCTGCCTTTTGCAGTAAAAGCCTAAAATCATCTTGTATCCCACTATCTGCACGTCCCTGGCCTGACTCCTGTGCAGCCCTGAACACACATCCCAGCCTCTAGACACTTCCATGCCTGCTGTGCAGGGAATTACATGGAGCAAACACAAAGGAGGAACAAAATCAGCCACGGAATCCAAAAGCCTCAGGTCCTGGGTCTCTGCTGCCAAGCTCCTGAGTGCCAGCACCACCTCGCCCCTGCTTGCAGCTCCCTCTCTGCTCTGGGGCTGGTGCTGTCACATCCCCCACAAGATCCCATCAGACCTGAACCCAAACCCTGGGCAAAGAGAGGGGAGGATGAAGATCTCCAACCTCTGGCAGGGGGATCTCCAGCTCAATGAGCTTTAAAAAGAACTGATCTAGTACCTAACACACACCTTGCCAAAGCAGCTGAACCTCCCTTTGCAAAGAAAACCATGGGGGAATCCTGCTGTCAGCTGCAGGAGGGGGAACAGCCAGGGAGGATGCTCCAGGGAGTGAGCACAGGCTGCCAGGCAGAGCTCCTGCAGCTTCCAAGCCCAGTTCCTCAGCCTGTGCTGGTATCCCAGTGCTGCCCCTTCCAAGGAAGCAGCTCTTGGGAAAGCTGCTCCCAGCCAGCAGCCAGGCACCAATCACTGCATTTGTAATAAGAAGTCCACTCAGCTTTCCAGAACCTCTGCCCATGGCACCCTCTGAAACAGCAGCTCAGGCTTGATGCTCAACATTGAGTAGCATTTGGCAACTGGATAAATGGATGTGACTCTGAAAGTCCTTTCAGGCTGCAATGAGGAAATTCTCCAGAACCAGACAGCAATACAGGGCCCTTCCTGGGGAGCCAGAGGAAAACCCTCTGACACACTGCTACAATAAATAATAAGAATTTAAAAAAATATGTAAAATAAAATAAAATAAAATAGAATGAGTTGATAATGGTAATGATGATGATAAGAAGAAGAAAGGAGAAAGGAGAAAGGAGAAAGGAGAAAGGAGAAAGGAGAAAGGAGAAAGGAGAAAGGAGAAAGGAGAAAGGAGAAAGGAGAAAGGAGAAAGGAGAAAGGAGAAAGGAGAAAGGAGAAAGGAGAAAGGAGAAAGGAGAAAGGAGAAAGAGAAGAGAGAAAAGGGAAGAGGGAAGAGGAAAGAGTAAAGAAGAAAAGAAAGAAGAAAGAAGAAAGGGAAGAGGAAAGAGGGAAGAGGGAAGAGGGAAGAGGGAAGAGGGAAGAAAAAAGGGAGAAGGGAGAAGGGAGAAGGGAGAAGGGAGAAGGGAGAAGGGAGAAGGGAGAAGGGAGAAGGGAGAAGGGAGAAGGGAGAAGGGAGAAGGGAGAAGGGAGAAGGGAGAAGGGAGAAAGAGGAAAGAGGAAAGAGGAAAGAGGAAAGAGGAAAGAGGAAAGAGGAAAGAGGAAAGAGGAAAGAGGAAAGAAGAAAGGGAAGAGGGAAGAGGAAAGAGGAAAGAGGGAAGAGGGAAGAGGGAAGGAACGAGGAAAGAGGAAAGGGAGAAGGGAGAAGGGAGAAAGGAGAAAGAAGAAAGAGGAAAGAGGAAAGAGGAAAGAGGAAAGAGGAAAGAGGAAAGAGGGAAGAGGGAAGAGGGAAGAGGGAAGAGGGAAGAGGAAAGAGGAAAGAGGAAAGAGGAAAGAGGAAAGAGGAAAGAGGAAAGAGGAAAGAGGAAAGAGGAAAGAAGAAGAAGGAAGAAAGAAGAAAGAAGAAAAGAAGAAAAGAAGAAAAGAAGAAGGAAGAAAGGAGAAAGGAGAGAAAGAAGAAAGAAGAAACAAGAAAGGAGAAAGAAGAAAGCAAGCAACAACAGAAAAAAGCCAGATCCTTTGAAAGCCATTTTCATAGCATTTCTAGCAGAGAGGGGGTTGGCAGTGAGTGCCCAAACCCAGTGCCAGGCAGTGGTGACACTTACGGTGCAGGCAGCCGGCGTCCCCCCCGCGCTGGGACCAGCCCGGGCAGCACCTGTAGGCAGTCTGGTAGTTGAGGTGGTACCTCTGTCTGTAGCCTGTGTAATACCCCGTCCTGAAAGACAACAAAACAAGAGCCCAAGCCAGGCAACATCAGCTCCTGCAGAGAAGGAAGCTGGAAAGAACAGCAGTGGTAACTCTAGTTTGGGTGTAAATAAGAGGAATCTGGTTCTCAAGTGCACTGATGTTTCTTTCCACCTGTTCTAGCAATGATGCTAAGGAAATGCTTCTTAATTGTTTTTAATTGGGAAGACAAGAGACTGGAGGGTCCTCATAAAACCTCTGGCACTTTTCTCCTTTTCTAAACAATTTCACAGCTCTCAACTCCTCTCTCAAGCTACTTGTTAACAGAGAAAATTGAAGTTTGACATAAAGCAGGAATTTCAGTGCAGCATCAGTGAGCACGAGCAGCTCTCTGCAAGGGGCTGGTGAGCTAAAAACTTGTCTGGATCTTGCTGGGACAGGATGGTGGCCACCTCTCCAGGAGTGGTAGCCACAGCAGGGACACTGCTCAGGTAGAAGCTGGAGGTCTCTTTAACAACTCCTACCAGTTACTGCCAGGGAGGGAGTTGGGGGAAAAAAAGCAGAGATTGATCTGAAGCATAAATAAATAAAAGTGACACTTCTTTCCTGGAAATTTGATGTTTTGTATACGTGAAAAGTGAAACACAGACAAAACCTTTGAAGCTGATTTTTAAAAAGCTTCTCTGGCACCACATGAAACCACTCCAACAAAGCAAATCAGACAAACAACAACAAGTATTTGGCACAGCAGATGTGTTGTGCATGTCCCCTGAAAATATTTATCCTAACTCAGTCGAGTTGTTTGATTTTGTCTCAATGTTTCTACAAAAAAAAAAAAAAAAACAACAAAAAAACCCCAAAAACCAAACGGTGAACCTTGAATTCCCATGAAGGGAACCTCTGGGTGCTCTGCTGTGCCAGCACATGGAGCCACAGCTGAGAAGGAGAAAAGCAGACACCATTTTGGGTTGGTTTTTTTTGGTTTTTTTTTGGATGAGCTGTTAACAAATTATGAAGGAAAGGTTTGTGTTCCAGAAGCAGCTGAGAAAGCAATTTACAGACCCCCAGCGCCAGCCAGCACAGATCCATCTGGATCCTCCTGGTACCAAGAGCTGTGTCCCAGCCCAGGGCACGTTTGGGAAGCACATGAAGGGTGTAGAGTTGTGCTAAGCATCCAGGGCAGGTTTCACCCTGGAAAATTCCATCCTTTTCATCCCAAAGGAGACAGAGTGCATGGCAGCAAGCAGGCTCCTCCATCTGCCCTGCCTTGGCTCAGAAATGAGCCTCGGAAATGAGGGGGGAAAGGTAGCCTGAGAAATAGTAGGAAAAATATTGAATGTGGGGCAGCTCAGGACTCGAACACAGATCCTATGAGGAGAGGCTGAGGGAGCTGGGGCTGTTCAGCCTGAAGAAGAGGAGGCTCAGGGGAGACCTCATTGCTCTCTCCAACTCCCTGAAAGGAGGATGGAGCCAGGGGGGGGTTGGTCTCTTTTCCCAGGCAACTCTCAGTAAGACAAGAGGGCATGGTCTTAAATTGTGCCGGGGAAAGTTCAGATTGGATATTAGAAAGAATTTTTTTTTTTAATCCTGGGCTCCTTTCTGCCCCCAGCAGCCCCCTGAACCACCTCATCTTGGTGGGCTCTATCAGGCACATCAGCTCCTTAAGTCATCCCAAGTGGGTTCTCAAGGAGATGCAAATATTTTGACAGCCTCACTTGCCTGCTGGTATCTGGATGTTACAGACTGGAAAGAACTGCAGAGGAGATACTTTATCTTCAACGTTTCTGTTTTCTTTTGCGTTTTAAGGAGTCCCTGGCACAGAAAATGTTGAATGAGCCAGAACTTACAGAACCCAGGCTTAAAAACCCTGCTGGGTCCTGCTGCTGGAATATCCACTTCCAGTCCCTCTGGAGCAGAGCTGTCATCCCTCCAGTTCTCACTGCTGAGGGCTGAGCAAGTACCTTCTCTTGTTACCTACCTGGGGACAGTGGCAGAGCCAGCAGCAAGCACCCCCCTTCCCCAGGAGGAAGGAGAAGCTCAGCCCAGGGGATGCTCTGCTCACCCACCCAGGAGCAGGCACTGGCAGGACTCGTGTCCTGGGGCTGCAGAGAAAGGTTTGTGCTGATTTTTAGGAAATGTTGCTTTCAAGTCCTTTTTACACAGATAAAACCCTCACAAAAACAACTGCTACTGGTTGGGGCATGCAGGAGCTCTGCAGGGAACTGCCCAGATCCTTGGATTGCAGGTGCTGGGTGCTCCCAGTCGTGTCCATGACCTGGGGGCCAGTTTCAGGCCAGGCCTGTGTGTTTCAGATCCTGAAGCTGTTAATAGGCTTCCCGAGCTGCCAGGGATGGCTCCAACTGGAGCAGATCCAGGGGGGGAGCAGGGGGGGGGTCACAGCATCCCCATCCACACCAGGCTGCTCGCTCCACTGCCCTCGATTGCTGGGCACAAGGGAGCTTGGCAAGAGATCTCCCAGCTACTGGAATAAGCTTGCTGTGATGGCATCTCCCAAAAGAAGTTTAGAGTCAGGGGATGCAGGGCAAAACCTCATCTGAGGAAAGGTTTGGCTGCACTGGGTTCTCCAGTTCCCTGAGTAAAATCCCTTCCAGCACCTCTGGGCTTCCCCTGGGTGTTTTCATCAGGATGAGTTTTAGCACTGGGCTGTCCTGAGTCTTCTAAGGAAGCAAGGCAGAAGTTTTTTCATTTCAGTTCCTTCATTTGCAATGCCAAAAGCAGAGAGCAGAGAACTGAAGGGGCAGCTGGGTCTGCAGAGTTCCCAGCCTTTGAAGTGGAAGCAGACAGGGCACCCATCATTTCAAAGTCCTTTCTTGAGACGCTGTCAAAAGATGGACTCTCTTTGCTCCGTTATTACAGATATCATCACCAAGATAATTACTGGCAATTACAGGTTAGGAAGAATTCCTGAAGTCAAGACTTAAAAGCTCTCTCTTGTCCAAGATGCTTCTTTGAAACTACCACTATCATTATCATTTTGTAGAGCCTTGTAACTGCCTAACGAGGCCGGAAAAGGAGACGGAGTCTGGAAGATTGGGCACGGTGCAGTTTGGCTGCTGTGTAGGTAAGAAAAGTGCATTATTTGCACTGCTGCACGTGTTCACAGCCCTTCTGCAACCTCCCCTTGCTTGCTCCTCTGAGCACAGTCCTGCTCACGGTGCTAAAAGGCAGCCAGGACCCATCAGCAAAACCTGCTGCCCAGCACCACAGCAGCACTCGTGCTCCCAGAGCATCACTTGCATCACAGACACATTGGTTTATTATGGGTTTTAGACTATGCACAACAAACCTCGCTGGGACCCAGCTCTGTAAAACTTTACAGGGCCACTGAGTTGTCTCTGCTTTGAAGCTGAGACCTTTAAAGATGCAGGAACAGTGCACGTGATGGGATTCGGTCGCTGCACGCCCATGGCATGCTGATAGGAAGCAGATGGAACACACCGTCAGCAGACTGGAAACAGCTCCCCACAACAACACAGATTCTTTAGAACAAAAGGGGTTTAATCTCCTCTTTGGGAATTCCTGAACAGTGTCAAGACTTTCAGTGTCACAAAGATGCCAGGTAGGGTCAGAAACCCCTCCAGCTGGATGAACTTGAACTGGTTGAAAATTCTCTCGTAGTCTCCTGGTTTTAGCCAAGAAAAGCATCCAACAGAAGAAGATAACTAATAAAGCATCTAATAAATCCTACTCTTTACAGCTAATCCGTGGGTTCAGAGCACATCACCCCCCACTTACAGCCAACTTCCATCCCTCGAGGAGCAGAGCAGGCTGGAAGGCAGCCACGTACCTGCGCTCGTAGCCCGCGCACCACTGCCGGCCCCTGCAGCTCTGCTTCCAGACTTTGACAGTGTGGGTGAAGGCCTGGACACAGGGCTGCTGGTGTCCCACCACTGCCAGCTCCTGCTCAGCACAGACGTTTGGCCTGGCAGAGAAAAACAGGGGTAAGGGGCTGCACGCTGCTGGGGGGCTGTGGTGCTTCCAGCATCTTCACAGGCACCAGCTGTGGGCAGCTTCATCTCCTTAAGGTCGTATATTACGTGAATAAATATGATGCAGTGAGTAAGAAAATGAGGAAAATACCATTTGCAAGTTTATTTCTTCTCTAATCCTAACTCTTTTTACCCAAACACAAGTTAGTAGTTTGAACTGAAATGAAAAGGGCAACACTTGTCCCTGACTTCATAAGTTTTGAGCCGTTCACTATTTGGGACTGCTTCAGTTGCTTTCAGTTCTTCAAAAGGGACTAAGAGCTTTCAGAAAAAAGAGAAAAAAAAGAAAAAGAAAGAAAAAAAAGCAAACACTTTCTATGAAAGAAGTTAAGCTAAATAATTTGGAAGTGGTGAAGCATAGAGATTGCAGCTGGCATCTGCCTGCTGCAGGGCGTTCAATCACACCGCTCCTCCAGCAAGCCTGGCAGTGCCTCTGGGATTAATGGCATCTTTCCTTCCTTCCCCCTCTGCCTTCGCTCTCAAACCTCCTCCCCCCGTCCCCACATGTGGCCACTGCTGAGCTGCTTGGCTCGCAGAGCTCCGCACACATCACTTCACCCGCACAACAGCCCCGGCACTAATGGTGAGGGCCAGAGGAGCTGCTTTATTCCCCGAGAGCCTCCATCCAGGCAGAGCTGAGAGCTGATGGAGCGGAGTTTCCCTGCCCCGGGACCTCCTCTGCTCTCAGCCCGCGGGCACCTCCCTCACCTCCGGGCAAAGGAGATGAAAGGAAGGACAAGAACAAGGCTGGAGGCGGCACCGGTTTTGGTGTCACTGATGTCGGTGGAGAAAGGTTCCCGTGTGCCCCTCGTGTGTGTGTGTGTGACAGGCACCGGCTGCACCCCCCCTGGGAAGGGACAGCACTTCCCAGGCATTTTCTTTGGCACACAGCTCATCCCTAGCGTCTCATCCAAGGAGCACAAAATCTCTGCCACGGGGAGAGGAGGCATCTCCTTGCCAAGCCTTTATCTGCTGAAAAAGCCTCCTTTGCCATCACAAAGTTTAAACAGCAGGGAGGGCAGCTTGGAGTTAGCACACCATGCAACACTGGGTTCATTTACAAAAAAGAATTAGAGCAATCCCCCTGCATCCAGACATCATCTTCTGGCAGGGGACCAAGTTTGCAAGGAAGTTTTCCAAAGAAGCCAAGTGATTAACACCAAACTGTAACTGTAAAATCTAATTAAAAAGAACAGACTACATGCTGCTAGAGTAACAGCAAAGGGGGAAGGAAACATGCAGTAAGAAAAAATACATAAAGTGGAAAAAAAAAAAAAAAAAAGTGAGTCTGTGAAGAAAGGGCCAACAATTTACACAATTATCTCCTGTTCTCACACAACAGCAACACTTCAGTTAAAACCAGTGTGAGCTCCTAGAAGCAAAGACTACCCAGATTTTCAGATTTCTATTCACCTTTATGCACATCTGGTACCAGATAAAGAAACCCAGACCAGCCCTCCCTCCCCTTCACTCCCTCTGCTCCTCCCTTCACCCTTTCTCTTAAAACACTGCATTTAGCTTCTGCTTTACAAAACCCACTCCGTTTCTCTTTTCTTGCTACTTACATGTGGGGCTGAAGTGTATTCCCAGAAGCAAGAGAAGGTATTTGCAGGGCAAGGATGAGTGACAGTGCCACCGCATGAAACTCCATCCCAGCAGCTCCTCTGTCCCTGCCAAGGTGCTCCCAGTGGGTGCCTGGAAAAACCTCACTTCCTTCTCAAGCACCACTTCCCAGTTCCTGCTCCTCACAGGAGGACACTCTTGGCTGTCTCCTGCTCCCAACTTGCCAGTTTCTTTTTTCTTGCAGAGGACAATGCTGTGGGAATTCCTGCTCAGGGAGAGCAGACTCCTAGATGCTTCCTCCTCCCATGTGGGTTCAGCTCAGCGAGCTCCTTCAGTCCGTGGGAAATGATTATAGTGCAGATTGTTGCTGGGTTTTTCCCCAAACCAAACCTGGCTTCTTATGCTCATTTGCTTGTCGTGAAATGCACTGAAGTGACTTTTCCTTCTGGCATTTGCTTCTCGACAAAGCCCAAAGACCTGGTGGCTCACAAGACCTGGGTTTTGTCCAGCAGTGAAGCCCCATGTGGGTTTAGCTGGAGTCACAGCATAAAAACCAGCACTCAGCAAGGGAAGGGGAAAAGGAACAGTGCTCTCCTGCACCACAAGAAGTTCACCTCCCCGAGGGCTCCTCCAGGAGCAGGCAGTGTCCTGGGTCACCCCACCAGCACAGCTGAAGCCATCCTGCTGCTGCAGCTCCTCACTGTCCTCCGGAGATGGCATCCAGCACCTCCTGCAGACGCTGAGAGCAGCTCCCCTGCATTTCAAGGGAGCAGCAAAACTTCCCTCCTGCCTTTCCCAGGTCTAGCTCCTTTCCCTCACATGCTCTCTTGTTTCTTTTCTTGCTGACAGTCAGAAATCCCTCCCACCAGCTGTGTCCAACCCCGAGCAGAGGAGGGGGGAAACCCAGCAGAACAGTAGCAGAAACCACTCGGGTTTGTGTCTCCGAAGGCAGCTCTTTTGCACTACCCAAGGCCAAGTCTGCACACACCACCCGGGACCCCTTTCCCAGCAGCTTTAAAAACATCCCACGGAGATTTGGTCTTTCCTTGCACTCTAAGAAATAACAAAATCAATCACTTCATTCTGCTGGGCATTGAAAGAGAGAGGGGCAGCTCCAGTCTGAACCCTGCCAGAGTGCTGCTAAATGGCCAGATCCCAGGGTGGGAGATGCATTCACTGGGCAAAGAAGAGCTGGGGAACAAGATTAAATTGCTGTCTGCCTTTCCCCACAGCACATAAAGGGGTGTTGGTGAGGATTCTGCTGAAGCTGCCTTCCCTCCAGGAAGGATGGGCACAGGGTGGCTGAAAGGGTGGGATGGGGAATAAGGGAGAAGAGCAAGGATGCTGCACTGAAACTCTCTGGCTTGAAAAAGCTGCTTCCAAAGTCCTTCACCAAGAGTGAGGAGGAATCAAAGCAGCAGCCTGGCTGGATAGAAAGGTTTGGGCAGCTTCAGTGCCCACATCACTTACAGATTTTGCCATTGAAAGACAACCATTACATCAGTAATGAGCCTTCTTACACCTTAACCCCTCCACAGTCACAGCAGTTGCATAAATCGTTTTGGTCAGAGAAAAGAAGGGTAAGAGGGGCTAATGTTTTCCTTTAGAAGGATCTGCCAAGCCTAACAGTTGGGAAGACAAAATCTTTCATTGTTCCTGGAAAAGAAAGTCAACTACATAAAGATATTTTAGAATGATGGAGAGGGTGCCAGGATCCAATAAATTCAGGTCTCCATTTTCCTGTCAGGACATTAAAAGTTGGGGCTTTTCTTCCAGTAGGAAACCGTAAGGCTGCTCTCAACCTTACTTCTGCTACCCAAAGGTGTTCTTCACACTCAGCTGATCCTCTGCTTGGGTCCAGCTTTGGCAAACAGTGCCGGGTCCATGGTAATGGGGACTTGGACATCCAGGGAAAACCTGGCCAAGGGCGAAGGGGAGCGGAACCTCCAGGCAGGGAGCGGGCAGAGCCTGGAGTGTGGCTCCCTCTCCAGGTCACGGCTCGACTCATCCCGGTCCAGCCACAGCTCCCAAAACTGTTCCAGGTGACAATCCTGGGTCCCCCACGGGCAGGAGACAACTTACTAAGGGGATTCAGGGAGGTCGGGAAGCAGGAGGCAGGGACAGAGATGGGGTCACCCCCCCCTGAATGCCTGCAGAGAGGGGAGGGGGCTCTGTGGGCAACTCTCGGGGCACAGGGGGACACAGAACCAGTCTGGCCACACTGCCCTAAGTCACCCTGAAGCAAGCACAGGCTGCAGAGAGGATGGTGGAGAATTGGTGGAACACATGTGAAAGATGGGTATCCGAAACCCAATCCTGCCTGTGAAGTCAATTTCATCTGTTTTCAATTTTGTACCATTTCCCAGCACAATTGCCTGGTGAAGATGTCATCCTCTGGCTCAGGGTAAAACAGCCCTGGAAAGTGGTCAAAGATACAGTACAGTTCCATAAATAGTGATGATAATATCTGCAATAATGCCAGGGACCACAAAAACATGAATGTTAACTTGCCTGTTCATTCCTTGGGATTAATTTCACCTCTGCTGTGAAGTATGCTGAACGGGGCATGGGCTTTAGGGCTCTAAACTTGCTGTGCTGCATTGCTCCATCACCTTCCTGTGCTTCATCTGCCACATCACAACTGGAAATTTCGATCAGGTGTTATTTAAGGGTTTTGTACATTCGACCGAGGTCAGGTGCTCCGTAGCTCGGATCAGCCCCTGTAGATCCAAAAACCCCAGACTGGCTTGGAAGGGACCCTAAAGATCATCCAGTCCCACCTCTCACCAGCCCAGGTTGCTCCAAGCCCCATCCAACCTGGGCTGAGACACTGCCAGGGAAGGGGCAGCCACAGCTTCTCTGGGACACCTGGGACAGGGGCTCAGCACCCTCACACCAAAGAATTTCATCTAAACCTGCGCTCTTCCAGCTTAAAACCGTTCCCCGTTTTCCCATCCCTGAAAAACCCCCTTCCCAGCTTTCCTGCAGCCCCTTTATGCACTGGAAGCTTCTCTAAGGTCTCCGGGAGCCTTTTCTTCTTCAGGCTGCACAACCTCCTCCTGCCTGCACAGCTGCTCCAGCCCTCCCATCAGCTCCGTGCCCGCGGGGTTGGCACCGTCCCGATCCCCGCGATGCCCGGGTGGGGACCACCCCACCTCCCCCGAAGCCCCGGAGCCGACTCAGCCGGGCCCACCCCCCGGTACCGCCGCCGGAGTCACGTCCCGCCCCGCCCCGGAAGGCGGCCCAGGGGCCGGTCGCGATGCTGCAGCTGCGGGATGCGGAGGAGGGGGGCCCGGCCGACAGCCCCGGTAGCCCCGGGGGGGCGGCGATGCTGGTACCGGGGGAGGCCGGGGGGGCCGGGCCGCTCTCCCCCGCCTCCGGTCCGGCCCGGCAGACGCTGCGGCCCCTCCGGGTTCGCACGGCCACCCGCGCCGGCCGCCTGCGGGAGTTCTTCGTGTTCCGGGTACGGGGCCACCGCCACCGCTGCGGGAGGGGCGGCCCCCCCCTACCCCCCGTAACCTCTGCCTTTCCCCCCCCCCTTCCTTCCCCGTTTTCAGCCTGGCACGATCGAGCAAGCGGTGAGCGAGATCCGCGTGGTCGTGACGCCCACGGAGGACGGGGAGGTGCAGAGCGTTTGGCTGCTGACCGAGTGAGTAACGGGGGGGGAAACGGGAACCGGGGCCGTGCAGAGGCCACCGGGCGAGGTTCGGCCCCGCATCTGCCATTCTCCTGCTCCAAACCCCCCTGTCCCACCTTGTGACTGGGGACACAGCGGCCACGTCCCAGCGCTGTCCTTCTGTCTGTCCTGCGGGAGCCAGACGAAAGCTCCCGAGCTCCCGGGAGCCGCAAACCGGGGCAGTGCGGGGGCTGCAAAGCCACCGCGTGGTGTTAATCAAGGGCAGGAGCTGCAGCTGGGTCTCTGCAGCCCGGGACAGACCCTGGGGCTCATCAGCAACAAAATGGAAGCTGAGGATTTGCAGTGGGAGCAGGAGGGGAGCAGGAGGAGCTGCTGAGAACAAGGCCAGGCCGGGTTTGCCACCCCCCATCACTCCTCAGGGTGGGCAGAAGGCAGGGGTGGTCTCAGTCCTTTGGCACAGGGCAAACCCACAGAGGAAGATCCGTGACAGGTGGAAATGCTCCAGCCCAGTGGCTGTTCCCATTGTTTGCACATTGTTCCCTTTACACAACAAAGCTTTGGTCTTGTCAGCTTTACCTCGGTGTTCCTGTCACAACAATTTGAAATTTTTGCAAGGAAAGAAAATTTAAATTGGTAACATGAAAAATAAGCTGGGTCAGGTTTCAAAGGTGTTGGTTCAAAAGCTGATTTTCTTCATATTTTTCTATGCTCTATGACTATGTTGTGGCATTCAACCTCCTATCAAGTTTACTGACTCAAAGCAAAGGCCATAATGGAAAATACAGCATAGCTAAGACTTCAGATTTGTTTTCCTCAGTGACTCTTCTCTCTCTTAAATTATAAAGTGCTTCCAGCCAGTGATCCAACCTGCTAAAGTGGTGTTTTCTTACCAGAATCGATCACTGGAACAACGAGAAGGAACGTCTTGTTCTTATCACAGATTGGTCCCTCCTGGTCTGCAAATACAACTTCATCAGCCTGCAGTGCCAGCACGTGACGAGGATTTCCCTCAGTGCAGTTGATACCATCTCTGTAGGAGAGTTTGAGTTCCCACCTAAATCTCTGAACAAGTAAGCTGACATAGTGATACTGTAAAGCTGTTACAGTTCTTTTATTTTTTGGCATTGTAAATAGGTTGAGCTGGCAACCTTTGTCACAGACCCTTGGACAAGCTTGAGAATTCTTCCTTTTGCTTACCTGACTTTGTAAACAATTCCTGACTTTGTAAACAATTTCTGAAGTTCCATCAGGCCATGCCAGAGTAGCTGCTGTTTTGCTGGGACAGTGCTCGTGTTAGAAGAGAGTTGCCCAACGACTTCTAAGTTAAGATGAGTAGATCTGGGAGTAGAAGTTGATCACCATTATATCATCAACCTTAGCATTACTGGAAAGCCCTGTGTAAATGTCAGGTCACGTGTAAACACAGGAAGCTGAGTGCTTCATGGTTTTGTACTCAGCATCAGAACATATCTCTGCAGATTTCAGGGGCTGAATTCTTCCTGTTCTGGAGGAAAAACTTGCTGTCAGACTTCTTTCAGCTTCCAGTTTCAAGCAGGTCTTTTTCAGATAGCACATTTCCCATTAAACTTGTCTCAAAGAGTAGAAAAAAAAAAACTTACCCTGTGCCTTCTGCTGTCTTCCACCCCAGGAGGGAAGGTTCTGGAATTCGCATCCAGTGGGACAAGCAGAGCAGAGCCTCCTTCATCAACAGGTGGAACCCCTGGTCCACAAACATCCCCTATGTCACCTTCACTGAGCACCCCATGGCAGATGCTGATGAGAAGATTGCCTCCCTGTGCCTAGTAAGGATGCCACATCTGTTCCATTATCTCACAAGCTGGCTGGGACTTAGGTTCTCTTGAAAAGGCAGAGCAGCTAAATCAAAAATTTAAATCAGCTCGAAGCAGATAAATCAGAGACACAACTTGGAGCTGTCAGATACATTTCCCCATTCTCCAAATTTTAACTTGCAGGGCAGCACAACAGTCAGGTTTTGCCAGTGACCCATAGAATCATAGAATCATAGAACTGGCTGGGTTGGAAGGGACCTCAGAGCTCATCAAGTCCAACCCTTGCTCCACTCCCCCCGTGGTTCCCAGCCCATGGCACTGAGTGCCACATCCAGGCTCTTTTGAAATATCTCCAGGGATGGAGAATCCACCCCTTCCCTGGGCAGCCCATTCCAATGGCTGAGCACCCTCTCCATAAAGAAATTCTTTCTAATGTCCAACCTAAACCTCCCCTGGCACAACTTGAGACCTCTTGTGCCCTCTTGTCTTGCTGAGAGTTGCCTGGGAAAAGAGCCCAACCCCCCCCTGGCTCCAACCTCCTTTCAGGGAGTTGTAGAGAGTGATGAGGTCTCCCCTGAGCCTCCTCTTCTCCAGCCTCAACACCCCCAGCTCCCTCAGCCTCTCCTCACAGGATCTGTGCTCCAGTCCCTTCACCACTAATGGGTTCACCACCATTAAAGGGTTTATACAAGATGAGGATGAAACTTCCAGAAGTGCACAGTCCTGTAACACCCAAAAGAAAATGGATCTTGGTGCTATTCCTGCTCGTGCTCACCTGACAGGCTGACACCTGACTTCTCATCTAGGATTGCCAGCTCATTAAGCAAATAGCTTAATTGTCAGCCATAAAACTGCACTTAATTGGTTATCAGGGTTTCTTGCAGTAAGTGTTTTCCTCTGAAGATTTCCTTAAAAATAGAACACTATGGTCATTTAAGTTCAGCAGTGATAGAGGCAGGAGAACCAGTCAGAAATAAACAAGATCAGTCACTGATAAATCTTCAGGCATCCAGCCCATGAGTTTAAGTTACATGTAAACAGTGTCCTGGTATGAAGTTAAGTGTGCAGTTAAGGTTAAATGTCAGAATGTAAAGCTGATCATGGCTTGCCAGATCCATGACAACTCCAGCTTTAGCTTTAATCCCTTACAATTCAAACCCAGCAGCTGTTTGCCTGACAATTTTTAAAACAATGGAAAACATTGTGGTGATATTTTTTTATTTTTTTTTCTTTCAGTTGGAAAACTTTAAAACACAGTTAATTCAAGCTGTGAAGAAAGCCCACAAGGAGTGTCCATTGCCAGGAAGGGCTAATGGGGTCCTGGTGCTGGAACGTCCCCTTCTGATTGAGACCTACCTGGGCTTGATGTCCTTCATCAACAACGAGGCCAAGCTTGGCTACTCCATGACTAGAGGCAAAATTGGATTTTAAGATGCATTGCATTTAATCTTCTCGAGGGAAAGTGATTTGCTAGTGGTCTCCTGGGGAGATACTGGATAATCAAAGTGGAGAAGTTTAGGGGACAGGAGGGGCAGCTTCCAGATCTAAGGGTTCAGAGGAGGCCCTGGTTGGTATGGTCAGGTCAGGTTAATCTGGAGAAGTGTCATTCCTGTATCTAATTTACAGCCCTTACTGCTTCTTCTGCAGGGCTAGTGAGCAGTGCTATTTTCCATTCCTAATAACATTTTCTTCTCTGTTAATGAAGTGCAATTGGCATCTGCTACAAACACTCCACACAAATATGCAAGATCCAGTGGGAGGTTTGTGCTGTTTTCCAGCTGTGTCCCTGTATGTGGTGTCAAATCATGCAGTGTGCTCAGGACTGATTGCTCTTGTCTGAAGAGTTTTGTGTTCACACTTACTGTAATCTTTGCATTGTGATTAATGCCTGTTAAGAATTTTGAAAGCTCAGTTATTCTTCAGCAAAACCAGCCAGCAAAGTGTTGAAGCTGTGCTGTCAGATGCAGAGGACCTGAACTGGTACTTTGCAAGCTGAAGGATAGGGCTGAGTTGGTGTTTATTAGCTTTTTGTAAAAATATCTCCCCCTAAAACCAGTGTCTAACTTCCTAGTTTCTTATGTATGTCTTCTTGCTGCAGTCACAGAATAAAGACTCTTTTGAGTAAATGTTGCCAAAAGCTTCAAAACACACACTTGCCTTCAAAGTTATTATTTATAAAACTGAGAAGGATTTCTATTTTGATTAGATTTATATTCCTAGCAGTTGTTCTTCAGTTTGGGACAGTGCAGGACTTTTTAGTGGAGACAGACAAAACTTTAAGCACCATATGTCAATCTTGGTTTATAATTTCATGCTCTTAACCTCATGCAGATGTCCAGTAATGAAATTCAGAAGCAGCATAAGAAGCTTCAAGTAAAATTGCTCATGAGGTTACTCTAACAAGCTTTTCCATTGTGTGTGACCTTCTCTACTTGCCATTTTATCAGAGCATTTATCTGTGCAATCTTAATGCTGAATAAATGCTGCAGTGCTGTCTTTTTGACCTTAAAGTACTTGTGTGCTTAGGAAACTTCTGTACAGCTGAAATCATGAAAGAATGCACCAAGTTGCATGCCCCTCTCCCTGCATTTTCTAAGATACCTATTTAATTTTCATTAACCTTGCAGTACAGTTAAATTTCAACTCAGTTTGTTCTTTGCTCTTCACTTTGTGGAGACTGAGGCTGTGAAATTAAGTAGCAAAAGAAAAAATATGTAATAAATTCCTAAACAATGGGCTCTGTCCCTTTAAAGGATCCAGTGGCTGGGTCTCAGAGTTAGAGATAAGGGGTGGTCCAGCTGCTGCTTCCCTGCTGAACCACCTGCTCCAGTTCAGCACTAGAGAACTGGGTCAAAAGCTCCCATTTCAGTTGTCTGCAATAGGTCATTCAAAAGCATCACTTATGATCCTTCTTCTACCACCTGTAAACCCCTTAGTCTGGAAAAGCAAAATTATTACAGATGGCTTCACTTGCACTCTGAAAAAAGGACTTGTTTTGTGCTATCAGTAACTGATTTGCTAGCAAGTGTCTTACTGATGGATCTGCTTCTCCTACAAAATTTAATTCTAATGCACCAGAAAAAATACTGTCTTGCAAGACTAGATATAAACTGTACCCTGTTGTGTGCTGGATAAACAGCTGCTAAATCACATCCCTCATAACACAGAAATGGGCTTTAGAATGGAGAGGTGCAGGTTTGTAGTCAGAGTCACACCAAGTTTGTAGCTATCAAAATATTTATTGGAAATTATAAAAATTTAAATAATAGCTATACATTATATACACACAGCTACAACTTTAGAAAACAAGGCTTCACAGCTGACAAAGTTCAACTAGATGAGTCCTAAGGTTTTTTGAAATCCAGACTTCATTCTCTACACTTGAGTTGCTACATCACTTCCTTCAGAGGCAATCACACATTGGGGTTTGGTTATGCTCCTTCAAATAAATAATTTATAAATACAAAACCTTCAGACTGGGCAACAGGGTTTGACCCCCTTTCCTCATTCTTGCTCACAAGCTTGTCAGCATTCCAAACAACAACAACTATTGTTATTTTACCTCTTCTCTTTCCAAGTAACACACACAAAAGTTGTCCTTACTCAGGAGCACCATGGAGTCTCCACTAGAATGCCAGGAGAGGGAGACAATCTGGAAGTCACCTGCAAAAGGAGATGAGAGTTGGTGGTTTTTGCAAATAAGGAGCTGGGGAAGGCTTGGGGGAGTCCTTGCAGGAAGCCCTACCTTCCATTGGCACCTGCACTGCCACACAGCCAGCTGGGGACCACAAGAAGACTTTGCTGGTTCCTGTACACACAGCCAGCCGGGGCTGTCGTGGATCCCACTGGAAAGATTGGATGGGACACAGCTGCTCCAAGACTACAAACAGCTTCAGCTTCTGAATGTCCCAGATCCAGACACTGTTAGGAATGTTATCTGGCAGAAAAGAGGGAAAGTAAGGCAAGAAGTAAAGGACCTGAAAGATAAATGGATCATCCCTTTTTTTTTTTTCTTTTTTTTTTTTTTTCCTTCTTTTTTCCCCCCCCCTTTTTTTTTTTTAATTTGCTTTCAAAGTAAGACCCTTGTTGTATACACCAGATACAATGAGTAGGTTTCCCCCATAAATACAGAGCAGCAGGAACTTACCATTTTTGGTTGCCAGGAAACAGTTATCTGGACTGAATGCCAACATCCCAACTCCCATTTTGGGATTTGCCCTGTCAGCCACTGGTTTGACATACTGTAAAGAAACTGGCACCTGGGCAATGTCATCTGGAATTTGAAATAAAGGTACTTCACTAAGCAAGCCCAAATGGACAAAATCTCAAGTATTAAACCCCCCATCATCTCTGAAGTGACAGAACTGGGTTTTGCCCTTCTCCAAGATGTCCCAATAAAAAAATTTCCATTGTTTTAAGATGTTGCATCTTCCTATAAACAGCTTACTTACTATTATTGCCCTTCTCTAAAAAGGGAAGGCTGGAAATTCAGGTAAGTCTGAGATAAAAAGTAAAAGGTCCAATTTTCCACTACCTTTTAACAAGTATTTCAAAGAGACAGCAACACAAAGGTGATTTACAGTACTACAAACAATGAGACAGTACAAGAAAAACAAATTTCAAATCAAATTTGCCACACACTGTAAGATAATTAATTGCTAGAAGCAACTGAACTACTGCAATTATTTGCAACAGTTAAAACTAAGCCATGATGTAACATGACATAAGACTGAACAAATCAGAGAAAATCCACACAATGTTAAGACAATTTTTAACAAGCAACTCCAAGCTTGAGCCCTGGCTGCCCCTTCTACACCTGAGCTACTCCAGTTATTTTTCTACAATATCTCAGTAGTCTCCAGCCTGCTTTTAGACAGCACCTCTCTCCCTGGGTGCTCCCTGTCCTTGGAGCTCTGCAGTTATCCTGGGAGCCTTCAGCAGAGCACCCAGAGGAGCCATTCCCATACCACAGGCAGAGTTTGCCTAAATGGGGCATTTCTAGAAAGACTTCACGTGGCAAACTCAAGTGTCTCATTTTAGTAAACTTTAGCTTACATTTACTTTGTGTGCTGAAGAGAGAACTAGCCAATGCTCTTGTTGGAGGGAAAGAAAGTCTCTCTGTTTCAACAGATGGGGATTTCTCCACTTCTTTATACACAATCTACAAAGAAACAAGTGAGAGTTCTACAGAAGGGCCTCAGGGAACTTGAACACGGGCTATTTCCAGACCCCCACATCCCACTAACTCATTTCCAAGGGTCTTACAGCTCAGCCTTTCCTAGTTCATCAACAGAGGGAAGAGCTCCAGTGGGCACCCAGCAAATCCAGCATTCTCAGTGAATCATTTCCTACTTGGAACCAGGTCCAGGGAAACACTCCTTACAGGATATCTGTCCCTCCCCTGCTGTGGCATGCAGCACTGCTACACTTTTCTTACCTTGACAGGTGAGAACAGCTTGTGATTTTTTTATTCAAAAGCTACAGCCCTCTGCCTGCTGCCAACCACCCTAAATCTGTTGGGCCTTGCAGATGCAGGTATGCAAGGATAAAAATAAATGATGACAGATGCACACAGGAAATGCTGTTCAGGTGAGCTGGATGAGCTTGTACATACAAGATATAAATCCCATCACAATCCAGTTCCAACACTGTTAAAAGTCATCAATTATACAAAGCTGAGACAAATTCCTCCTCTTAAGTTTCCCAGTCTGTCACCAGCCAGATACCTAAATCTGCAATGCAATCACCACATGCCTCAAAACAGACTGGCATATGGCAGAAGTCACCTGAGACTCTCTGTGCCAAAGCCAAGGATCATATCTATGTATTCCATCAAACTTTGAGGGGCTCCTCTATTTTTCTTACATCCCAAAATTTTAATGCCACTTCCTAAGACTTCTTTGCACATTAGGAGGTCTCCAGAACAAAAATGTACTGACTGCCATCTTTCAGTTGCAAGCAGCATCAAAGCCCTGCTGATGATTCACTGGGTTTGGGATCCACACTTACAGTCTTGGTGTTAACAACAGTTGCTGGATGCTCAAACTCTGTGATCTTCTTCCAAGTTATGTGGTTCAAAATCCTCACCTAATTCAAGGAAGCATTGCAAAACCAAAGAGTTATGACAAAGTTCTGCAAGTGCTTTATCTAAAAGAGCAAACAAACTCTTTCTTACCTTTTCATCATAGCTGCCAACTGCCAAAAATTGACTGCTGGGACTCCAGGCAATTGATTTGATGCCCAATGACCACTCATAAGCCTGATAGGTGGAGAGCAGTCTGCCATCAAGGGAGTACAGCAATATTTTATACTGCAACAGAAAGAGATCACTTCTAAAGTCCAATAATATTGTTAAAAGCCACAGACAGGCAAAACCATTCCTTCCATACTCTTCCCATTTAAAACCCAGGAAATTAAATACAGAGCCTTACAGAATAATTCTTTCAATATTCTTTCATTATTTCAGTGGCTTCTGCAATGTTTAAAATAAATTTTTTTTCAAGATAAATTTAGAAGAAATGTAATAGTGTGCTGTCAATAAAGATTTACATAGCAGTCTGACATACACTTTTGAGGACATCCAATGCAAGTATAATATTTTAAATTGAGTCCTGCTTTTGTTAAGTTTAAAAGGAAAAAAAAACCCCAAACACTACTTAGTCACTGCTTTATACATGGCATCTACATTCCAACTTTAACCCTCCAAGAAAATAATCTACTTTTTCCTCTTACCTCCAGACACGTATCCCACACTGCCAGAACACAGCCATTAGGAGCCCATTCAATCCCAAACAGATCTTGTGTCTCAGTGTCAAAATGCTGCCACCAAAAGAGAAAAAACACAAGCATTTGAAACACTATACAAACAAATACTGTTGCATTTGACCTAACAGGGTTCTCAGTTTTATCCTTTTGAGTACTGCCACAAATGCAGAAGAGCCTTTTGTATGCTAGCAAAGAAAGAGTTGTGTTTGGAATTGGGTGCTGCATTGCCTGGTTCTTTGGTTTCCCTTCACAGAAAAGGCAAAGTAGTTGCTATGCATTAAAATGAAGAGCTTTTCATATGAAAATAAAAGTAGTTACATTGACTCAGCCAAAAAACCCAGCTAGCCTGATTCCTTGCCTCAGAGCTGCTGGTAAGGAATCACTAAGGGCTCAGGAACATGGGCAAGCCTGAAACCAGACTACCAAAGTGACCAGGCTTAAAGCAGTGAGCAACACATCTGTAATTCATGCAGAAGCAGTGGAAGACAAGGCCACATCTTACTCTGAGAAGCTGCCAGTCACTGCACACAAAGATGCTGACAAAGTCCTTGCAGTCACGTCTCTCGGCCACTGCCATGTAGCGGCCGTCCCTCGTGAAAGCTATTCCTGCCAGCAAGAGAAAGATGGATAAAAAAGAGAGAAAACAGGACAGAAGAGCTGATGATTCTTCAGTGAAAAGCTCCTAATTCAAAGGAGAAGTTAAAAAAAAAAAAAAAAAAAAGGAAAATAATATCTTCACAGAGGATGACATTAATCAAGGTGACGCATGGTCTTTGCTTGTGTTGGCAATTTTTGTGCTTTGAATGTGCTTTGAATGTAGCTTCCCAGCTACTGCACAACTCCAGGATGCTTCAGAAAGACACAGTGGATTACTGACAGACAGTTGTTACATTAAAAACACAGATTTTAAATGTACAGATCATTTAGTCTAGCTAAATGGATTAGTTATGCAACCACGGGTGTCAGCTTCCAGGCACTGCTCCCCAGCCTCTCACACATGGAAGACACAGTTGTCTGTGTCTTATGTGGGCTATGATTATAAACAAGCCATGTTTATAAGCTAAAAACTTCCATCCACAGCCATGTGGCCAGGCAATCCTGACAGGGCCTCCCCTTTCAATTTTTTTCATGTGTAAAAGCTGACAGAAGCCACTTTGGAAGAGTGTTGCTCATCACTCATGCACCCACCTTGATTTAAGGTCTCCAAGGACCCCACCAGTGGCAAGCTCAACAAAATGCTGCAGGTTTGAAAAGCAGGCAGGTATATCAGCTGTAATCCTGAACAGGACAACCCTGAGCACCCCTGGGTGCACTGCAGCTGTAATCCTGAACAGGACAACCCTGAGCACCCCTGGGTGCACTGCAGCAGGTGACACACAGGTACTGATCCCAGGAACCCCCATCCCTCAGAGCCAGCCACCTCCTCAGCAGGGAGAAGGCCAGAGCCCCTTCTGAAACGTGTGTTTTGTCATTAAACATCAAATTAATTTCCTCCCTTCTGCCTTTCCTGTGTTAAACTTGGGACACTTACCCTGCTGGCAGGCTTTGGGATGCTTGATGTAAGAGACAGATTTTGTGCACAAGGACCACACAGTTATCCTCAGCTGTCAGGGAGAAAGAGACAAGCAAGTATTTGGTTATTTTTGTGGGCAAAAAAGCAAATAGAAACCCATCAACTTAACACAAGAACACATAGTAAGGTACCAAACTTTGCAGCTAAAGCCCTTAGAAGTAACCTGAAGGAACTCTCTCCCCAGTGCCTCCAGGTACAAGGTTACTCACTCCAAATTCACACCTCAGGCACACTGAAGGCCCTGGGGGGCAGATGAGGTGCACAACCCCCCTATGGAGAAAAGCTCTGCAGGACATCAAGGTTATTGACACTACCATGAATCTAGCTCCACAATTACCACACACAGACAGGGTTGCAGCACAGAATCTGGAAGAGAGATGAGAAGTTTCTTGCACTGATGAATGGAGGAGCTGTTAGAGGAGCTTAAGAGCACTGTAACACTTGGGAAAAGGCTACAAAGTGGGAAAATTTAGCTGTACTTTTTCCAAGTTTAAGACACCCTAATTTGCATCCTGCTTTCCCTCCTCTGGCACCCCCCCCCTCCAAAGGCAACATCACATAATTACTGCACTAATTAGGAAAGAATGAAGATCCAGTATGCAAAGCAAGGCATTAAACATCTCATTTGGGGTATTTCTGGAGGCTTTTGCATCCCTAAGACAAAAATCTGTGGAGCAGGCAGCCAGCTGCAAGAGAAGCCACTCCACAGCTCCTCAAGGTCACAGCCTGCATTCTGGAAGCTCTGGGTTGCCATCTGCAGATTATTCAATTAAAAACAAATACTTCCTCTGCCTTAGCAACCACAGCCACGCCAGACATGTGTGCATTAATCAGTCTGTCATGTGAACCTTTGCATTTATATCTGGAGAGAGGAATGTTCCTACTGGAAGGTTTGTTCTTGTGTTTTCCTACATTTTATTGCACCAAGGTGAGAAGTTCCAGGAGAGATGCAGGTACAATTATTTTTCACCACAGGTGAAGTGGTGCTGCTCAGTGGTGACATCCTGCTCATCTCTTCTACCTGTCAGTGCCCCACAGCCAGCATGGCAACTGAAACTGGAGGGTTTTTCAGTGCTGACATTACCCTTTTTGCTAAAAAGCATGACAAAAGTAATTGCCATTCAACCCAAATGGTATTCAACCCAAATTACAGAATCCTAATACATGCTGCCTCCCTCTGCAGAGTCCCAAAGCAAAAGAGCAGCATTATCTGTTCTCCCTGCTGCTTTTTCCATACAGAAGAAACTTATGAGACCTGAACACACAGAACAGAAATAAATTTCTTTCTTTAGTTTATGACAGGAAAGAGCCCAACCAGCTCAGATTCCAGTCCCCTTCTATCCAAAGTTTTAAAAGTTATTGGACCCCTATTTGAGGCAGTGCTTCTTATTTATCCTCTTCCTTCCTTTCATACCTCTACAGGTATGAAATTACAACGAGGCATCTCTAGTCCAACCTTTAAGTTTAGCAGGTCCTAGAGGAATGCACTGGATGAATAACATTAATCAAGTTTTATCACTGCAACTGCTGCCTTCCTGCCATACAGAAAGCCAGCACTGTTAGTCTGCTCTTCATGCAAGATTTACTTTAAAAATACCAACACAATGCCTGCTCACATTCTCCTGCTTGCAGTGTTAAATGTACTCTTGGCTGCTGCTCCTCCCTGGCCCAAAACACACAGCAGCAACAACAGGCACTCCACAGCCACTTAATGCAAGCTTAGCAGCTGCAAGCTTGGGATGCTGAGGTCTGGACTGTAATTTTTTCCTGGCAAAGGCATCCCAGTTTACTTTTGTGCTGCTACTGGGCCTCACAAGCAACTCACCTGCTCTGCTCTGAGTCAGAAACATTTCTACCCTGGAGCAGGGCAAGGCAAACCCTGAGTGCTCACTCTGAGCTCAAATACCTCAGGAGAACATCTCTAGGTTTTTATTTTTTGCCTAAGACCCCTCAACAGAAGCTTAATTTTGAAAAGTCTTTCTGCATCCATCTCTGCTACATCCTTGGGCAGAGTTGTCTCCCATTCAGACAGAACCTTCCCCAAAAGGGTGAAGTTTGTAACTCCTCAGGGAGACACCAAAAAGGTTTCCCTGTTCATTCTTGGCAGAACACAACCAACACACACTTGGGGGATGTTTGCACCCTGTCTGTAAAAACAAAAAAAACAAACCCCACAACACAAAACCACATTTGGAAAATAAAACCCCTCTTCTTATACTGGGTGCCTACAACCCTTTGATAACCAAAGCCCTTCCTCTTCAGACTTGGTCTAAATCAGTCACAACACACTCAGAACTAACAAGATCCTCTGTTCAGCTCCAGTGTCTCTGTCCTGAGGAGGCTAAAGCTGCACAGGAGGGCACAGGCTCTGCTCTGACTTCATTGCAGCCTCTTGCCCAACTCAGACAACACAACCTGAAGGTTTTGGCCTAGTGTTAAAAACGTGTAAAAACAAAATTCTGATTCCTGAAATTAGGGTTCTTTTCAGTTGTTCTGTTTGTGCACACTCAAGTGTTTTTCTAAAGTGAGAAAGTTACATGATGTGTCCAATCCATGGACTTCACACCTACCTTACATGGGTTAACAAAACACATACAAGGTAGTTGTGACAAAAAGGAAGAATCTTCATATTCCCAACTGGAACTGCAACTTCACTCCACAGTCTTGCCCAAGCTGCCAACATAAACTAGTTTGTGAAAATTTTTTTCACAGCTAGCAGAGATGGTCATGAGAGACAAACACAAAAGGCACAGAGGGTGAAAAGGGAAAGCCAAACATTAGGAAAATAAAAAATAAAAAAAAATCACAATACATCTCATTGCTCTTATTTGCTTTTTTCAGAAGCTTTGTAGGGAAGGGACAGCTCATGGCCAGCTCAGTGTGCAACAAGCACTTCACCAATCCCTTTGAGGGGAACTCTCTTTAGCATAGATGACTTGATTAAGTAGAGTTGTCAAACCCAAATGCTAATGATAATGGTGTCTGAGAAGTTTTCAGCTGTTGTTTTGCAATGGAAAAACAAACCAAAAGCAGAAGCATTTTTAAAATAGCCTAAAAACAGCTGAGAAATAAAAGGTATTTAGATGGTAACAGGATAAACAGTCTCCAGTGCTATGTCCAAATGTTGACAGCTACAGGCAGGTGTAAGACTGGTGATTTTCAGCAGATAAAAACACACTTTTAAACAACCTTGCATCTCAAATGACCATCAACTTTTGTCCCAGACTTGACTGGGTCACAAGGCCTCCTTACATAGCAGTGTCTGTCAGCACTGGATTTCAGCAGATTATTCAGAGCACATTCCTTGACTGGAAGCATTTTTCAACCAATGCAGCCACTTCCAGTTACTAAGGATTAGCTCCAGCACACACAGAAACCCAGAAACTTCTTCCTCTCCTGCTGGGCTTTGGAAGAAGCTCCTTGGTGCTTCAGCTCAGAACCAGAGGAAGCCCAAGACATGGAGTTTATAAACATAGCTCTTAAAATACAAAGTGAACAGCAAGGACAGCTGTGGGGCAGTACCCAGGTACTACACACACTGCTGTAATCCAGCATGGCAAATTCCTCTGCAGCTGCCAGGAATCCATTATTGGGAGAAGGAATCCATGCTTGAGGGAAAGCACAGTTTCCAGGGTTTTTGGGAAATGTCTCAGGGTTCTGCTGCACGAGTTAGGGACAGCACAGCAGGCACATCAAAAACCCCACTCCATTATTCCCTAAAGCACTGACCTCAAGGACTTGGCTGGAAGAGGTGAATCATCTTTCTGAGGCACCAGCAAGTATGGATTACTAGAAATAAATGAGCACAACCACCTACATCCTTCAAAAAAAAAAAAATAATACAGGAATAAGGAAGTTATTTGTGAGCTTACAGTGGAGCTCAAGTGCTGACTTGGAGATTTACAAGAAGGAGTAATTAGTTGGTGCTGCTTGAAAATTTCAGGCTACCACAGCCAAGCTGCAGTGGGTGGCAGGGAACCCCTAAGCCCTCCCAGAAAACACTGAATTTGGGAACACACAGATTACACCAGCATGAAGCACCCTGAGAGTTTGTCTCCAGCACTGCTCCTGTCTGTCCCCCCCAGACTGTGGATTTAGCAGAGGGAGAGTAAACACAGCTCAGACAAGACCATAACCCAGGCAGCTGTCTGACAAAGGCTAATTTAGCAGCCTGTTTACAGCTGGAAAGAAAACTTATCCCAACACAGATGCCAACTTGGCAAAGGCTTAATGAAATCCTCTAAGGTCAAACCAAGTTCTGTTGGGAGGCAATAAATATTTGCTTGTCCACCCCCCCACACACACACGTGCCATGAGATACTGACTGAAGCACCAGCCTTCAGCTTCCCAATCCTGCCTGCCCAGCAGGAAGCTCCTTTCTGATGGCAGGCTCAAACTCTGGAGTTTTTTTTTAATTTTTATTTTAATAATCAGCAGGGTGATCCATTCTTGGGCAAACTGAGGCCTAAATTCATCACTCCTCATAACTCACTATCTGAAGGGGAAAGGGAATGGCAAGAGGCTGCTTTACAGCCTGAGTCTTCACCCCAGAGAGCATTAAACATCCTTGCTGGAGAATTCCAGCCTGGAACTATGAGAATTCCTCCACAGGTGCCCCTGGGAGCATCAGCATTTGCACTAACTCCAGTCCACACACACAGAGTGCCCATCCATATCCCACTGACACTGGGATTTGCATTAAAAAATAAAAAAATCAGTGCAACATTTGAAATGAATGCTGGAGAGGGTTATGGGAAATAATCTGTCATCTAAAATCCATCTAGGCTTTTTTTAAATGAGTAAATGCAAAGAGAAAAACACCCTGTATGGAGTTCTCATATCTTCTGGCCATTCATCACTGTACTGAATAACACAAATTGTCAGCTCTAATCCAAAGGCTATAAAGGTGGAGTCAGGCTTCCCCATGTCTTCCAACAAAACCTGTGTCCAGCAACCACAAACCAGTTTGGATTCTGCCCCAGTGTGGATTTCAGAATACAGCTCTTAACCAACAGGGACTTAAAAGTGTTTTAATTTTATTTTTGCAAACAGTTCTATCAAGAGCAATTTGACTCCTGTGTGTAAAATTAAACAGGTATCAAGGCATTTCTAAGATCTGGATTTAAATCTCACCTCACAGCTCAATAAAAAAAAATTTTAAAATATTTTTTAATTCCATAGCCACTCTTAAGTGTTTATGGTTTGGGGTTTTTTCTGCTAGAAATACTGAGCTCCAAGCAGCACACAGGATGTCTAAAATTGCTTCAGGGAGTGCCAATGCTTCTCCCAAACACAATTTCACTGCCAAAGCTAAATGTCCATTTTCTATCTTATCATCAGAAGCAAGAGGATAAAGTGTTAGCAGAGCAACCAACATCACCTCCACTGGAATCAGTGGAGAACGATTCCCCCCCCTTCTTTACCACCCCCCTTCTTTACCACCAGGACAGCTTGAAGAGCTTTAGGTTATTTTAAGAGGCAGAAGGCAGACAGCAACATCTGATACCACCCAGAGCAATCATGACTTCACACTTACATGGAACTCTGTTGTGTTGAGGATGTGACGACCGTCGGGGCTCCAGCATGAAGCCACCAATCCTGCTGAGCCCTCATCTATCTTACAGTGCCAGCCTGGCTGCTCCAAGGACCAGACCTAGGGCAGAGAGGAAACCAGACAGGCAGCACCCCAAACCAACAAACAGCTCAGCAGCACCCCAAACCAACAGCACCCCAAACCAACAGGAGCACCTCGGCTCAGCAGAACAGGCGACAGCTGAGAAAAAGTTCCAGAGAGGTCAGGAAAGCCCTGAGAGCTGTGGCCATGAGGGACTGGCACTGGATCCCACTCCAGAAGTAAGCCCTGCACCTCTGTGTGTCCATAGAAACTGTAAAGTAAGGTGGTTGCTTTCTTTTTTTTTTCTTTTTTCTTTTTTCTTTTTTTTTTTTCACTCTGACAATTATTCTGAACACCCAGAATGCTGGAGTCCATTTAACAACTTTGCATGTGCTTATTTTAAATGAATACCCAGCTTTGTTTTGAGAAGTGTTTTTATTCTAAGTTTATTTTTTTATTCTTTTTTTTTTTAACTAAAATGCTCCTCCTGGCTTTGAAAATAACTGCATGCTGGGTTACCCTCAGCCCACCCCCCACCCCAAACCCCTGCCTGGGTGCTGCTCCCCTCCTCACCTGCACGATCCCGCGCTTGTACATGGCACAGAGGATGAAGAGGGAGTCCGAGGACCATTCCATGTGCTGGATCTGATCCAGGCAGGTGTAGAGCTGGAGGATCCGGAGGGTGCTCACCTCCCGCACCACCAGGCGGTACTGCACGCACGAAGCCTGAGCACGGAGGGAAGGACGCGGGGCTGGGAGCGGGATGGAGCCGGAGCTCGGACCCGCAGCCCCCCAGGGAAGGAGGGAGGGAGAGGGAAAGGGGGATTCGGTGTCCGAAAGGCTTCGTGTGAGCTGAGCGAAACCGGGAGAGAACCGGGGCTGTGCCGGTACAAAGAGCCCTCGGGGGAGCCCTCTGGTGAAGCCATCCCGCTGTCCCGGCGATGATCCTCTGCCTCGCGACTGCTTAATTACCCTTAATCAGGTCTCTATTTTAAACCCCGCCTGACTGGAAGCCTCCCCGTGAGGCGGCTCCCGGATCAACACCGCCCCAGGCCCCGGGGCCGCCCCGTTCCCTGGAGGGTTGTCCCCCGGGAGCTGCCCGGTGGCTCTGGCTGCACCACGGGCACCGGGCTGGCTCCTGAGCGGTGAACCCGCTGCCTGGAGCCCGCACGGGGGCTGCTCCGAGGGGCCCCGGGAGCTCCCTCCTCAGGCCGCGGGGCCGGGAGGGGCCCCGCTCAGACGCCTCAGCCCTCCCGCTACTCACCAGGCACTTCCCGTCGGGGGAGAAGCGGCCGAGCTGTCCCGAGAGCCTGAACAGCTCCGAGAAGTTCATGGCGGGGCGAGGGGCGGGAGCGGCCGCGCCGCGATTCAAACCCGCCCGCTCCGCCCGCCGCCCCCGGGCCACCGCCCGCGCCGGAACCGGCAGGAAGGGGCGGGGCTGGGAGGGCTAAGCCAATCAGAGCGGGAGGGCGGCGCCCCGAGGCACGCCGGGAGATGTAGTTCTAATGGGGGGGTGTGCCCGCCATGGCGGTGCTGGGAGCGCGGGATGCGGCGGGAGCGGGCGGGAAGGAGGCGGGAGTCAGGGAGTGTTGTGCGAATGAAGGGTTGAGTGAGAGAGGTGTCTGCTCGCCTCAGGGAGTTCCCGCTCATGTGGGGCTTTTCCGCGGGCAGCATCCCGCTTCCCGGCCCGCTTGGCTAATTAAAGGCCCCCGGTTAATTATAGCACCTGGTTAATTACTGACAGCGACGGGCGCGATGTCCCGCAAGGTTCCCCAGCGAGGACAGAGGGTCTGGGAATGGCAATAGGAACACAGGAGTGAAGTGGATGCTAATGGGAGTTTAAATAAATAAAGTTTTTAGAGGATGAGGAGGAAAGGGGGAGAAGCCCGGAGTCAACCCCTGCATTGGTAGGAGGGACGTGAGCACAGGGACACATCCTGTAAAAAAATAAACCTCAGGATCAGAGCAAAGGTTTGGGCCCAGTTTTCATCCTGGGTTATGGGTTTGGACCCCCCAGAGTGGTTACTGTGGCTCTGATGTCTTTGGGGGGCTGGTAAAGGTTTAATGGCCACAACAAAGGGACAGAAGGTGACAGCAGCTCCGCAGTCCCCATTCAACCCCGGGGAGTGATGGGGGGGTGGGGATGGGGGCAGTCTCAGGTACTGAATAGTTTGAGGGGATTAAACTTCCATGAAAAGTGCTCACATCCTCCTGGAGTGACAGGGACAGGCTGAAGTCCCCAGCAACGTGGTGCTTTTTGCAAACTTGTCACTGGGCAGGTACCTCCGTGTCCCCACACGAGACAGATAATCAGAATCCTACAGATAATGAGGTTTTTATCAGAGCTGTTGCATCCTCACCCACCGCTACTCTCCGTGCCTCAGGGTGAGCCAGTTTCCCAGTTTCCCCCCATCAATGGGAGACCCCCCAGGAAGACTCCTTGGGTCATTTTGACACAAACCGGTTCATTTTGACCAAGACGAGCACAAAACTGACCCAGTCCCTCAATCTGGTGAGGGAAAGAGCTTCCCTCAGTGCAGACAGAGCTCCGTGTGGAGCCTCCAAGAGCGAAGTGAAAGCCCAGCAGGTGCTGGACCCCCAAGAGCCGGCTTGCCCCGGGTCCCTTTGGCACTGGTGAGCAGCTTAATTCCCCAGCACGCTTGGCTGAGCATTCCCCACCCCCTTGCAACTGCCTCCTATTCCAGGAAGGAGCTCCCAAGCCTTTGCCTCACTTTCCACATAGCTCTCAGCAGCTCCAATGTCATTGCCTAGGCGACCGGGACGCTACTTGATTGTAGTGCAGTAAATAACACAGATCCTCAATCCCAGCCCACTCCTGCCCGTGGGAGACCTCCGGGGGAACTCGAAACGCTTGGGGAGCCAGAGCAGGTAGGAAGAAAAAAAAAAAAAAAAAAATTGACAGAAGGAAACCCCTTGCTATTTGTGTGTGTGTGTGTGGGGGGTTACTTGGCACCATCCTCTCTCGGGTGCTTGATGGTGCAGCTGGGAGGTGATTTGTGGCTGCTTTGCTCTGTAGGTGCATTACACAATGTTTAAGTGTCTTGGGAAGTTTGCTACCCGGTACCTTAGATCCAGAGTTAAAGCACTTGCAGAGGAAAAACCAGCCAAGCCTTGAATGGGAAAAGCAGAGGTGAGGCTGGATGCTCAGGTCCCTGGGCAGGTTGATGCTGAGCTGCCAGGGATGGAGGGAGAGTTGGTTGAGCTTCCTGCCCTGTCACAGGCTGCCTGTTGTCTCCTCTGTCTGTCAGGATTTCTGTTGAACTTTCTTGCTTCTTGGAAAGAAAATTGTTAGAAAGCTCCTGCACACCAAGGAGGGCTCCTGAGGCTCAGCTGTGCTGCAGGCAAGCTCACTCTGGGTCAGTTTTAAAAGCTTTGTTTTGCAGGCATGAATTTAATAAGCTGGGATGAATGAGCAATAGCTTGGGGTAGTGCTGACACCTTGGGATCTGCCAGCATTTTGCAAACGTTTATTTGTTGCAGACTGGATGAACCTGATGGCTCTCCTTGAGCAGAGCAGGAAAGGTCCAGGGTCCAGTGCCCAAACCATCGAGCAATACACAGCAGGTCCACGTGAGAGCTGGAAATGGCTCTCACAAAATCTTTAGGAATTAGGAAGAGCCTGGTTATAGAGGTTTTGTGCATTTATCTCCCTTTAAGGTGGCTGCAAAATGCTGTCACATTTTCGTCTGGGCTGTTGGAGTGGCAGGATAGCAGCAAATGAGTTATTGCCAGGTGGGAGAGCATCAGATCTTTCTAAGTGCTTAAAACTGAGGCTTAAATTAATGGTGAGATCACAGATGCTCCCTCTAGAAAGTGCAGAAACTCAGAGGCCAGGTGGGACTCTCAGCCCCCTCGTTACCTCCGTGGTGCCCTTCACCTTCCTTATGTTGATGGGAGAAGAAAGTTGGGTTTATAATAATTCTGGGGATATATTCATACTCCCTGGTCGAAAAGGGAGCTGTGGGCTGAGTGAAGCCCAGCTGAACATCAAGTTCCTCTGCTCTGCTTCTCCAGAGAGTTGTTCTCCCAGCTCGGGGTGGCTGTGCTGGACCTTGGTGTGTGCTTTTCCTTCTCCTTGTGTCCTTGGGGCTGGGGGTGAAACGGCTGCTGCAGCTGAGCAGGGGCTGACCCGGTGGCTTGGGTAGAGCCAAAGTCACAGCAGTGGGGAAAAGACCAAAGACACCCAGTATTTCCATAGGAATCCTTTGAAAAGGGAATGTGGAAGGACCCGGCCCCTGGAGTGACCCAGTTGCTGATGCAGCCCCGATCCCAGTGCTTGGCCAGCAATGGGCTGAGCTGAGCCCCCAGCGCAGGGGAAGGTGGTGAATTACCTCCTCGCAGGCTTTGTCTCGGTATTCCTGGCCCTTTTTTATCCCGTGTGCGGTTTCCCTGCAACGCCCCGAGAGGCAGCAACAGAGGGAAGCACCAAGCCAGGCAGCGGAGGAGCCGGCGGGGGCAGCAGGAGCAGCGCAGCCCTCCCGAGGGCAAAGGGACCCATCCCGCCGGCATCCCCGTACCCTGCTCCCCACCTTCCCACCCTCCCTCCTCTAGGAGCCTGCAATAAACACGGTGTAGGATCTGCCACAGGTTCCCCCCAGGCAGAGGGCACAGAGGGTCCCTGATCACACCTTTCCCTGGGCAAAGGGATCTTCGGCTTAATAAGCAGGTTTGGGGCTCTGAAGGTGTGAAATCCTTGGAGGTGTGAAATCCTGGGCTAAAGATCTTCTGGCAGAAGTTGGGGTGATGCCTCAGGTCTTTCCTTCACTGCTCGGGTGGGGGTGACATCAGGGAGCTGACACAGTTATGGCAGAGGGGAAACAGCACCCCTGCCAGCCTCCAGGAACACTGTTTACAAAGTCTTTTGGGATCCTTCATCCTCTGGGAGAGGCATTCCTGCTGCAGGGATGCTTTCCAATAGGGATGCAGCCCGAGCTTCTCCTGGTAGCCCAGAACCTGGAGCCCAGATGTGAGCAGCCCCTGGCCTGGCTTTGCATGTGCCCCTTGGGCTTTGAAAGAGAAAGGGAAATGCTAAAACGCCCTTAAAATATTCAGATTTTTTTTTTTTCCTTTCGAAAACGAGTGCAGCCACGTGGTTAGAGCTGGTGTCACCCATTCTGACCACGCAGACTGGGTGGTGGGGAGGGGTTTTCTCCACTGAAGGGAGAGGCCTGGATCCCTCCTGAAGCTGCCCTGGGCTGGGGAGAGCAGCATGGAAGCAGGGTAAGGCCCCCAGCAGTCACCTTCCTCTACTCTCAGCTTTTCCTTTTCTGAAAGCTGCCACGCAGGTCCTTTCATTTCTCGGTGTCACACGTGGGGTGAGGAGGGATGGGGCCAGAGCCTCCCTGCTGGCTCTTTGTGATGGATGGAGCCCTCCTCTACTGCAGACGCTCCTGGGGCAGCTTCTGGGGATGCTGTGTCTTGGGGAGGCTGCAGAAAGCAGCACAGAGGCCCCACTGGTGGGGACACTTTCACTTTAGAAAGTGGTTCTGCTCTCTGCCAAGGAGAGGGCGAGGCAGGAGGAGGATGATGGCAGAGGAAGGCAGCGTGGGGCTCAAAATGGCTCCGTGAAATCTGCAGCTCCTCTTGCTGGGGCCAGAGAGGTGCTGGCACAAAGAGAGGGCTGAGGGATGCTCAGTGCTTCCTTCTGTGCTTGAAAGAGGCCAAAAAACCTTGTCCAGGAGCAAGAGGAACAGACTGGAGTGAGGGTGAGCCCAGCTGTGCCACTGCAGGAGTGTTTGGAGGCTTGGGAAGGATGGGCTCAGAGCTCAGGGACAGAAGGCAGAAGCTGTCAAGGGTACTTCATGCACCAGCTGGGGGGCACAGTCTGTGGCACTGCCAGGATTCTAAGGCAGGAATATCTGTCCTGTAAGGCAGAATCTCTCCTGTATTCCCCAGATTCATGGAGGAGAACGTTCTGTGGTCCCCAGAGCAGAGCAGGGACCACATCGTGCAGCAGCCTGGACCAGGGTTTGGATCCTTGCTGCAAGGCTGTGGCTTTTTCCCACCTAGCTTGGGGTTTCCATTTGAGTCAGACAGCTGATACTCGAGAGTTTGGTGTTTCTGTGTTTACCCAGGGAGTCTCCTGTCCCTTTGCAGAGGGCAGCTGATCCCAAGTGATGAGGAGGGATGGTCCTGCCCAGGCTGATGAACACAGCAGCAATGGAAGTCACAGGATCAGTGCTGAGCAGACGTGGGCTGATGTCCCAGGCACTGCCACTTTGGCCCTTTCCAAAATGGCCACATTTTTGTAAAACCACTGGCCCGTGGCATCACCTCTCTGAACCCCACTGCTGCTCTGAGTCGGTGCCCCAGCAATGCTGACCTTCCTGTTTCTCTTTGTCCCCAGAGGGATTTATCCTCTGTCAGACTCCCCCTCTGTGAAGATGTCCCAGTCATCTCCAGCTGATGAGGGCACAACGTTTGAGCACCTCTGGAGTACACTGTAAGTGGTGCCTGATCACCTGAGGGGGATGCTGAGGCTGGAGCAGCCCTGTGCTCCGTGACCCCTCTTAACACGTATTGTTACTGGGGTCCAGAGGGAGACCAGGTTCTTTTGCATGTTCCTGTGTTCATGGGATGCTGGGACCAAGCCTGGGATGATGTCTTCTACACCAGTCTCCTCTCATGAGGTCATGAGGCTCAGTGGCTGCCTGATTAAAATGGGCATTTTCTAAAATCAAACATCTTCCAGTCACAATGAAGCTTTGGCAAATCTTCTGGCCTTTGAGGCAAGTGAGGACAAAGGGCTGTGGCTCCTTTCATCCTCTTTCTTCTTGGTTATACTCTCACACAAAGATGTCCCAGGTGAGGGATATTCTCCAGCAGCAGGGTGGATGAACATCTCCCATCTCTGCTTCAGCCAAGAGGCAACAGTTTGCCTGAGCAAAGCCTGTGGAAATAAAAACAGAGGATGGGAGGAGAAAATGAGAAGGGGGAGAGGTTCAAGGGGACTGCAGGGTGCTGGGGCGGTGGTGCTGAGCTGAGGGCTGACTCTCTGCCCCCGCCTTACCCACAGGGAGCCAGACAGCACCTACTTTGACCTCCCTGCATCCACCCAAGGGGGCAGCAATGAGGTCTCCAACCGCACCGAGGTCACCATGGACGTTTTCCAGCTGAGGAGCATGAACGACTCGGTCATGGTGAGTGTGCTCAGGCAGGAGCTGCAGCGAACACCTCCCCACGGTGGGGTGGGGAGCGGGGTGCTCGTGGCTTCAGAAAGCAAACCCAGACACGAAAGGTGCAGGGGCAGTCGGTGCCTGGGCTGCAGGTGGGGGGTGCAGAGCCCCGGGAAGCTGGGGCTGCTTGTGAAGGGAGAGCATCAGGGGCTCTGTGCTGGAGCTCTGGGTCCTTGACAAGGAGGAAGAAGCTTCTCTCCAAGGCAAAAGGTTTGAACAGCATTCCAGGCATGCAAGGTCTCCAGGTCTCTTGTGCCTGCTCCGTGGTTTCTCTCCCAGGAGCATCCCTGAAGCAGTGCTGGCCAAGGGCAGCATCTCCCTCCACCAAGCTGCTGTTTCCCTCCTCCCCAGCTTGTGTTCCCACCCCAGCTCTCTTTTCCCTCGGTTTTCTCTCCCTTTCCCTCCCTTTGTCTGCAGCAGGCAGCCTGGCAAAGGGCGGAGGTGCTAATTGGGGTGCTAATTGGGGAGCTGCCCCTCACCGAGCTTTCTCCTTGTCCTGCTGTAACCAAAGCTGAGCCTGGCAGGACTGGGTGCACCCTGGGTGCTGCTGGGTGGCCCTGACCTCGCAGGGCTCTGAGGACAGCCAGGACAGAGCCACTGCTGGCCCTTGCTTGGGTTAGCAGCTGCTTCAGGGGACAGCCTTCCATAGCAAGCTGTGGCTGTAGGAAATACCATTCACCTCTCTGCCTGGTCACTCTAGAGATGTATTTATCCATCCAGGTATCCATCAAGTCATCTATCCCAGTCTATCCATACCATATTTATCCATACCTACCCATATTTATCCGTACCTATCCATCTAGACAGGGATAACTCCATATCTCTGAGATGCAGAGCCACCTCCAAGTCACTGCATCCCCTGATGGGTCCAAGAGCAGCCACCTGGCTCTGCTGCTGCAGGGTGATGGCCACATGGGTGCCCAGCCCCATATGGGTACCAGCAGCTCTCTGATGGAGCATCTCTCCGGGGCTGCTGATGGAGCCGGACCCCCACGCTCCCTGTGGGGGGAATGGTTGGTATCGCCCAGTCCATCACTGGGCAAGCTGGGACCTGCCCCGTGCATTAATGAATAGTCATGAGGGACAGAAAGGGGTGGGCCCCGTTTTGTTGTTGGATGCAGCTCGTTGACAGAACTAAGGGAGATGAAAAAGGCAAAAAAGCCAACACACGGCGACACACGGGTGGCCAGCGCAGCATCCCTGGCACTGCCCTCCCAGCCTGGCTCGTCCCTCATCCCACATCCCTCCCAGCCCTGCTCATCCCTCATCCCACACCCCTCTCATCCCTCATCCCACATCCCTCCCAGCCCCTCTCATCCCTCATCCCACACCCCTCCTGCCCTCCTGTCCCCATGCCTCCCGCCGCAGGACGCTTCCCTCTGCTCCGTGACCCCCGAGACGACTAAAATGCTGTACATCAGTGACCCCATGCAGCATTACACCACGGTAGGTGCCACGGGGGGTTTTGGGGTTTGCCTCGCTGGTGCTGGTCGCTGGCTGGGTTGTCAGCCCCGTCCTTGAGTGCTGAGGATGCTCTGTTGCACGCTCAGGGTTTGGCGCCTGCTCTCTGCCGTTCCGAAAAGTTCCATAGAGTCAGAGATGGAAAGGTGTGGTGTGGAAAGGTTTGGTGCTGCTGCTCTTCCCCACCAGAAATCCCTTGGTTCTTCTGGTTTGTCACAGCTGGGTGGGCACCCGGGTTGGTTTCCTTCTGGGGTGCTGCTGCCTGGGAGGTCGTTGCTGCAGTCATGGGGGATATTCCTAGATGTGTGTGTGGGTAAACAGCTGTCTGTGTGTGTCTGTGTGTGTGTGTTTACAGCCAAGCTGTGTTGCCTTTACTCACACACACACACACACACAAAAAATTGTACCTTGGACTTGTTTTGGCTTTTTTAAAGGGAATTTTTCCAAAACGTAGCCCATTTTTAAAACCGAGCTGCTCGTTTTGCCTCTGCACCTGACTCCGGGTGGCTGTGCCAGCAGATTGCCAAAGCCCTGGTACTTTGGGGCACTGCTGGTGGCTCCGTGCTGGCAGGAGGTCCCTGGCTTGCCAAGGTGCCAGGATGGATCTCCTGTCTCCTTGGTGCAAGGAGAAGCTCTCCTGGGGGGAAGCCCTGTCCCGGGCAGGGGTCAGGATGCTGCTCTCAGTGGGTCACTCCCCATTTATCTGCCTCTTCAGCTTTACAGCCACAGCCTTCACCTGCTGACAGCCCCAGCTCTCAGCTCTGCCAGCTCACCAAATCATGTCCTGATGACTTTCATGGAGTTTTTTATTTCCAGCTGCTTCCATGGGCTACCTCGGATGGAGGTTTGTCTGTGGCAGGGCTATTTATAGAGCAGGGAGAAGGGGCAGAGAGGGGTTTACGCACATATTTTAGGGGAGAAAATGGCTGTATGTGTAAAAGCAAGCCAGATCTTGTTCAGCATTCCTCCGGTTAGTCACAGGCTCCAACGACCTTGTGAGAGACTGTAGACAACAGGAGAACTTCCCTGGAGAAGGATGATTGCCTTGAAACCATTATGCATCGTAGACGTTTGGGTGAGGTTGGGATCCCAAGTTAAAACACGTCTGTTGATTCCTGAGCTCTGAGCCTTGCAGCCCTTCGGAGGGGAAGGCAGAGGGCTGAGCCTGAGTGGCTGCTGCCTCCCAGTAACTCCCAGTTCCCCAGTGGGGCTGGTGGCCAGAGGGACAGTCCTGACAGTCCCTGTAGCTGAGGGAATGCAGGCAGGAGGTCCCCTTCCTCCTGGGAGGAGGGTGCTGTGGGGGATGAGGGTGACAAGTAGTGATCTCCAGGGCTGTCTCTACACCTAGGAAAAATGATTTTCAGATGAAAGATTTTTGCCTGCTTTAGCCAGGCAGCTATTGAGAACGTGGGTTTGTTTGGGCTGTGCCTGCAGACAGGAGAGCTGACAGCTCTGACTGGAAACACCTGACAATAATTGTTCAGAGGAGGAATAATAATAATTTTTTTAAATGATAAAAAGTCAGGATGTGGTCCAGAATGTCTGGAATAAGAGCCAGCACCTGCACAGATATGTACCTTAGCTCTGTGACCTTGGCGCAGCGTGCATCATCCCAGGTCTGTGCTGTGGAGGTTTGAGGTTTTCCCCAAATTAGCCCTGCACCAGCACTGACAGCAAACACCCCGGCTGGGAAAGGAATCCCACAAACCACCATTCAGAGCCAGTTCCTCACCCAGAAACCCTTCCAGAAGCTCCGTGCGGGAGCGATGAGAGGACACCACGCGTGGGAGATGCCTGGAGAGCATCAGGGCTGGCAGTGGCCAGGGCAGCTCCTCCGTGCTCTGGAGGAGACGCCTCTGAGCAGAGCCCTGTGTGCAGGACAGGGCTGTCACCGCTCTCCTGCAGCGGTGACATCTCCCACACCTGAACAAACCCCAGAAAACCCCTGCCTGGTCCCATCCCTGGAGGATGTGCACAGGAACCCGGGGATATCGCTGCCTCTTATGAGGAGGAACCGGTCAGAGGGGACAATTTAAGGCTTATTGGGTTTATCCCTTACACCAGTGGCCACCCGTTCACAAACCCCAGCGACCCGGACCAGCTCTCCTGCCTGGCGTTCCCGCACGCTGGCCCTTTAAGGAGGCTGTAACAGGACACCTGGAGCCCTGGAGAAGTGTGGCTGAGGTTTCCATGTCTCTAAACTGGCTGGTGTTTTCTTTTTTTTTCCCTCCTCCCCTTTTCCCGTCCTCCAGTCCCAGTTCAATTTGCTGAACAACAGCATGGATCAGAGCATCGGCAGCAGAGCAGCCTCCACCAGCCCCTACAGCTCCGAGCACACCTCCAATGTCCCAACGCATTCTCCCTACTCGCAGCCCAGCTCTACCTTCGACGCCATGTCCCCTGCTCCTGTCATCCCCTCCAACACTGACTACCCGGGTCCCCACCACTTTGAGGTGACCTTCCAGCAATCCAGCACCGCCAAGTCAGCCACCTGGACAGTAAGTTGCATGTCTTCTTGTCTTCCTAGAGAGATGCTTGCTGCTCCTGCTCCTGCTGCTGCTGCTCCTGGTGCTTTTTTGGCCAGCTGTGAGCATCCCAGTGTCTGGGTGGTGCTTTGGCAGAGGGCACCCGGGGCAGCTGCAGGACACGGCCACCACTCCATGGGGACTTCACCTGCACAGGTGGTCCCGGGAAGCAAAATGTGCAGGGAATGTCAGGACTGGCTTTCCGGGTGTTTCCTCCAGGAGGGCTGCTGGGCACAGAGGTTGGGATGTAACTTCCCTTGCAGCAATTCCCTAAAACTGTTGGTAAAGGTCCTCAAGAATCGCAAAGCTGGAGAAGTGTCCCGGGGAAGGACCTGCTTGTTCTCCTGGTGCTTCCCTGTGCTTTTTCCTGTGACAGCTGTCAGGGGGCGAGATGGACCTTTGCTCACACCTACTGGGGCCATCCTCAGCTTGGCTGCAAGTTCTTCCTTGTCGTCCACATATCAGAATCTTCCTATCGGAAGAGTAACTTGATCTCCAGAAGTCACAGCAAAATAGCAGAGTAGTTTCTGCTATTTTGCAGAAATCCCGGGGTGGGATTGCCCGGCTCAGGAATCCTCCGGGTGACAGGGAGCGGGCAGAGCCTGCGGCAGCTGCTTCGCGTCTTGTGGCAAAAGGTCCTGAACTGGCAGCCTGTCTGGGAGTAGCACTGACCTCAGCTTTAGAAAAGAAACGACCCTGGCAGAGGGTCTGGGAGGCATTTCTGCAGCAGACACCTCCCTGAGCACCTCCCCGGGGGGCTGCCGGAGGGGCTTTCCGAGGAGGAGGAGGAGGAGGAGGAGGTTTGACGTTATCGCAAAAGGAGCAGGAGCGATGCTCGGCCAGGCTGAGGTGTGATGAGGAGCTCTTTTCAGGAGCTGGTGTGTTTCATTCCCGAGCCAGAGCCTCCCGCAGCACAGCAGCCTCGGGTGCTGGGTGCGGGCATCCCCCGGGCCCTGGCCAGCAGGTGCTGGTTCTGGTGGGACCGGGCAGGAGGGGATGGGCTGCAGCTCTGCCTCTCCTGCAAAGACCAGGGTGGGTGGGGTGAGGGAACCAGCAGCGAGCTGGTGTTTAAATGTGACCAAATTCCTGGCTGGGGCAGCTGAGCAGCTTCCCTGTGTCTGCTCACCAAAGCTGAGTCCAGGGGGTTGGGACCAGCACCAAGGGTAACCACAGCTTACCTCGTAGGAGCAGCGAAGTCTTCTCTCTTTTCCACTCTCTTTCCTTGCAAAGTGTTGCTAAAGGAAGCATTTTATTGGGTTCTGAATAAGCTGAAGGTCCTCAGGGCAGGACATGACTCCAGCCCACTCCTGGGGGAGATAACTCACAGCAGTTTAAGCTGAATCTACATGAGACCTGAACGGGGACAGGAGGCATTCCTGTGCCACAAAAGCATCCCAGTGGAAACCAAACCCCCAGTGATGCTGTTTTGGACAAGTGTCCCCAGAAGAGCAGAGGGAGTAGCAAGAGGGTCCCCAAGGCAGCCCCATGTGGTGGTGCCAGGACGGTACCAGCCCCTTCCCCTCCTGGGCCCTATCACAGCTCTAACCTGAGCCCAGATGGTCTCAACATCTCTCGTGCTGGCTCTGCTCCTGGAGCTGTCCTGTCCTCCTGGGAGGTGGGCTGATCAGGTCAGCATTGCTTTCCTCATCAAGCCTTTGTGTGAAGGTCTCCTCTGTATGCTGGAGTAGCCAGTGCCACACAGATGCTGGGAGAGCCCTCCTGGCCCTGGGGGAGCAGCAGGACTCCAGGGATGCCCAATGGACATGAGCAGCCAGCAGCACCTACAAAAGATGCTCCCAAGGCTGGAGCTGAGCCTGCTGGATGTGCAGCTCCTGAGAAACGGGCCAGAGCAGAGGAGTTAGATGCCAGGACTGGCTTCAGCACTCAGCAGGGCAGTCGGTGAGATGTGCAGACCTCTGGACTGTGATGCTGGGGTGGTTGTGCATCCCCCACAAGCAGGCTGGCTGCAGGACTAGTGGCCACCAGCCCACATTTCACTGTGCTGGGGCTGAGCCTCGGGGAGAGTAGGAGTGGCACAGCAGCATCTTGCACCCTGGAGAGCACGGGAGAGATTTCATTTGGTGCAGTGAGCACTGCAGCATCCCCAGCGTGGGAGCAGACTGCCTGGTTTGCTGAGGTTGCCACAGGAAAAAAGCAATCCCTGCTGTGGTGACAGATTCACCCCATCTCCTCCCACCTGTCCTGGCCACACAGCTGCATTTCTTGTGCTGGAAGATGGGGCTGCTGCCTTCCTCCCACTCACCTTGAGCTCCACGTTGACACTGCTGCACTTGGAAGTCTGTGCTGGTTATACAGGGAAAGGATTCAGCAAAACCAACTTGTGTTCTGTATTGCCAGTCAGCCAATGCACAAATATTGAATCTAGAGATTCTCTGTAATACCTGTGAACACACATGTGGCAGCAGACAGGAAAGACTGGGGAAGCTGCTAGGGAATACAAGCCCTGGGCAAGGAAGGTGAAGAAAGGGTCAGCAGGGCCAGCAAGGGCAGCTGAAGTAACCACGGTGGGACAGGGAAGGAACATTCAGGTGGATTCAGCACTTTAAAATCAACACCAGCAAGGTCCCACCAAGCCATTGCCCTCCTGTGCACACTGCAACCCCTCTGCTAACAGAAGAGAAAAGGTTTAAGAGGGAGATGTGGAGAAGATGAAAGATTTGGAACAAATGCCTTGTAGGGCAATAGCAGAGAAAGGTTCAGCATGAGAGGGCTTCATAAGAGCAAGGGTGGCTTGATCACAGTCTGCACAGGAGATGGTTTCTGATAGCAGGCAGCTCTTTAATCTAACAGAAAAAGACATAATGAGATCCAGTGCTTGGAAGCCGAAGCCAGGCAAATTCAGACTAGAAACAAGGTGGAAATTTTTTTACAGTGAGGATAATTAACCAGAGGAACAATTTACCAAGGAATGCGGTGGATTCTCCAACTCCTGAAATATTCAAATGAAGAGCCTGCATATCTCTTGGCAGATAAGGTGTGCTCCAAGCAGACAGGCTTGGCTCGACACATAAGGAGTGGGCAGGGGGCTTGGGCCAACGGGGTAGGGAACCACACCAGAGGATCATCATCTGCTCTCTGGCCTTTAAAATGTTGAGCTTCTAAATTTAGGGAGTGGGTGAACAGAGAAGGGACAAAGATTTGGGATAGGGGCAGGCATTTGGGATAGCTTGCATTGTCAGAGCCAGGTCTGTCCTGGCAGAGGCACGCTGGACATCAGGTGGGTGACACTGGATGTCCCCACTCCCGGGCTGGTCTCTGAGCACCGAGCATTGCCACAACCTCTGAACCAAAGCATCCACACTGGCGGGTGCTGCAGGACGCCCTCCAGGCTGCCCCTGCCTCCCTTTTTAATGGCCAGATTTAATTTTTATCAGCAGAGAGCATTGCCCAGATGCTGAAAATAAGGTTTCCCCTGTAGGATCGAGCTCCCCTCGGGCAGGCAGCTCCGGCGGGGTCGGAGAAGGAGGAGAGGAGGAGGAGGAGGAGATGCGGAGCCGCGGGGCTGCAAGCCGGGGCACGCCGGCAGCTGTCTGCCTGCAGGGAGCCGTCGGGGCTCTGGGTTCCCCGGAGCTGCCCGGGCAAGCTGGAGCCGTGAGCCCATCTCGGTTGTTTTCTCACCGGCAGCCCCTCACCACGCCGGCCAGCTGGTAACTGATAGATAATCAGTATTTTTCTCAAGTCGGGGGTGCGGCGGGTCGGGGCTCCCTCCCCTCTGCTCCGCTCTCGCCCGCGCCGAAGCTGCCGAAGCTGCCGAAGCGTTAATGGGGTCTTTGGCCTCCCGTGGCCTGGCTGCAAAAGGGACACGGCAGCTCCAGCCACCAACACGGGGCAGTTCCCCAGGCTCAGACAGAGCCCCTGGAGCTGGGGGGAGCTGGACAAACCTCCCAGCTAAGCAGGCAGGGGGTCCCCTAACCCAGGCAGGAGGGTCCGGGCCAGGGAGCAACCATCCTGTGCTGGGAAGGATGGAGAGGTTCAAAGCCAAGGGGAGATGCTCCTGCTGTGACAGACACCATCTGTTACCCACGAGAAATCTGTGTCCCAGTGCTCAGCCAGTGGGAGACTCAACTGGGCCCAGTTGCTCCATGGATCTTGCAGCTAGAGGATGGGTGCTGGGGAGCTAGAAATAGTTGGTCTGATGGTAACTTCATGAGGAGGATGGAAGCAGCTGGTGTAGCAGGAGGAAGACTCTTTGCTGCCTGCTGGCTGAAGTTGGTTTAAAGAGGAAGGAAAACCCCCCAGGAGCATCTAGAGAGAACAAACCCCCTCTGCAAACTCTCCCCAGAACCTTGGCATGCTTTAGGGAGGTTCCAGCATCCTGGAGATGAGCAGGGGACACACACAGCTCAGTGCACTCTACCTCTAAGCCACAAACATCTTTGTTTTTATCCGAGTAGCTGGGCAGAGGAGCCTGGATATTTTGGCATGTCAGAAACAGGGAAGCAACCTCAGCACCAGCCTGCTCCACAGCCCATTGAAGCCAGCCCACTGGAGGCTTTCCATCAGCTTTCTCAGGGTGTGGATGAGGCTCCATGAGCTCCAGACACAATGGAATTAAGAAAAAAAAAAAAAAAAAAAAAAAGGCAAAGGAATTTGGTGTGCAATGTTCCAACACGATCCCACTATCAGCCCCACTATCTGGAACGTGTATGGTATGCACAGGTCAAGGAATGACTTACTGGAACTGCTGATCCAGTGGGAAGGCAACGTTCTCCTGCAGGAGAGCTTGGAGAGGACCCACATGGGAGATGGGGTTGCTCCAGCCAGCTCCTCTCTGTTGGGACCTGAAACACCCAGGGGGGAGGGAACTGCAGGACCTGCTGGAGGAACAGAGATAAGAGAGGCTGGAGGAGGAAAAACATCTTGTGCTCTGGCCCAGCAGAGATCTCAGGTGGCTTCAGCAGAGCTCCAGGCAGGCAGTGCAGTGGGTGATGGTTTGCTCCACGTCCAGCTCCTGCATTTCATTTCCAGCTGTGATTCCCAAGCCTGGTTCAGCCTCCTCCTCCCAGCTTGCTGCCTGCACCCAGCCTTGGTAACACAGCATGGAATAACGACCTTGCTGGGCCTGGGGCTTCCTTTCTGGATGAGAGGGAACTTCAGTGCCAGCTTGGTCAGAGGAACTGAGGATCCAGACACACAAAAGGAGTCAGACTTACTAGAAGTGATTAAACCAGCTCTGAGTGTGCCAGGGCTGTGCTGTGACTCAGAGTGGCTGCAATCCCGGCCAGTGGTTATTTTAAGGATGTGCACAGCAGGGAAGAAAGGGAGAGGACTCCTGTGGGGGGTGAACTGAGGGATTTTAATTAGCAGTAATGGCACAATAACAAAGATAGAAGAATGCAGGCTGGAGCACAAACAGCTCCCCTGTGCTCTGCCTGCTGTGGCCCCAAGACATCGCCGGTGGTCCAGGGCTTGAAGGGGGGTCCAGTGCTGGTACCTGAGTGAGCAGAGGGGCTCCGAGACCCCCTCCATTATGGGGAGGGCTGGCAGTGGCCTCGCCATCACCCACAGCACCACCGTGGTGGGGTGGCTGTGGCCATGGGGAGGGGGTGCTGGCTGATGCTCACCTCTGGGGCACCAGGGATGCGCTGGAGGTATCGGACCCCAGCTCGTAGTAAATGAGCAACAAAGTAGCATTGGGAGGAATTTCCAGCTCAGTGAGAAACTATATAGGCCGGTGATTAAAAAGTGGTTATTAAAAAAAATTAGAAAGAAAAAAAAACCCCAAAAAACCCGAGCTCTGTAGCAGGCATGTCTTCCAGGATCTGTCGTAACAGATTCGTCCGAGCCGGTTAACGGTATTTGCGGTTTGCAAGATGCTACATGTCCCAGGAAGATGACAGACACATTATTATCACCTCTCTGCTGTGATCTGTCCAAACCTGTCCCAGGATGCAGCTCTGCAGCTGCTTGCTGGGGAGCAGAAGGAAATTAGCAGCCGGAGGCAGCACTTTTCTTCTCTCTCTCTTGCCAGGCTAGTGGCTTTATTGGGATCCATTGACTGCAGTCCTGGACACGTCTGGAGTAGAGCTAATGAGGAGACTGGAATGTAGAAGAGGAGGAGGTGGCTGGTAGGGAGGAGGGGGGGAGGATTTGTGGAAAAAGTAATTGTTGAGCAAATCATTTCCTTCAAGAGAGAAAGGAGGACTTGGCTGCAGCCCTCCCAAAGCAGGCAAGTCTAGACGCTTCGGTGTCAACAGTTGAAGATAAATAAGATTTTATCAGCTCAGAATCTGTTGGGACACATCCTCCTAGCGGTTCTGCTGCCCGGGGAGGGCTGGGGGAAGATGGACTTGGCCAGCAAGGTCTTTCTGCACAGAAGATTCAGGTTACTTTTTGTGCGAGGCTGTCAGCATCCACAAGGACAAACACCTCTCTCCACTCTTTCCTCTTCTGCAGGAGAAGGAGCTCTGCAAGTCTGAGCAGAGTGGTGGTCCCTTCCAGGGCAGGTCCTGGGGGTTTGCTTGGGATGGGTTTGCAGCAGCAGATGCCAAGGTTTAATTTTAGTGTTGCTTTGCAGCTGCCATGGATTGTGGTGGGGCAGAAGCTCACCTGGATCTCATGATGTGCAAAACATTTCCTTGGCTACAGCAGCCACGGCACCTTGGCAGACAGAAAAAACAGAGGTTAATGTTGATGTGCTGCTGGTGCTCCAATGATGGGGCTGTTCCAGTAACCCCCAGTGCTCTGGGGTAGCTGCAGGACAGATCATGGTAGCAGGGAAGGGACAGTGACGAAGAGACAGCAGGAACCAAAAATGAGGGCAGGAGGTGCCCCAGGGCAGAACATACCCAAGCTCTTCTGTAGGTCTGAAGGCAATCACAGAGCTGGGGGCTGGGAGTGCTGGGAAGGGGTTCCAGTGTCCTGGGATGTTGTTCCATAGGGTCTGGGAGCAGCAGAGAGTTGGTGGTATCATGAGATGGACATCATGGTGGTATCATGCAGTTAGACATCCATTTTGCTGTCCTCTCTGGACATTACCAAGGGCTTTTTCTTGGGGTGCAGAGCCTCCTGGGCTCCTAAAACCATCCTGCTTCTTTTCCTGGTGGCCACGGACACACTGGGGGAGCTGGGAGCGTGGCCACACAGGGCACAGCCCTGATGTTACTTGCCCAAAGTTATCAGCACGGAGTTCCTTAAAAGAAGAGTTTGTTATTGTGGAAAGGCCTTTGAAGGCAATCCTGGAGCTGTTAGGACACGATAAGGTTATCAGTGGAGGCATGCCTGTGTGGAGCTGCAGGGCAATTGCTCTGCTATTTAACAGAGATTTATCCATGTCATAACATGGTATAATGAGAGAATTTGTTACCAAAGAACTTGCCATAATGCTCCTCTACTCTTCCAGAGCAGTTATATTTCCCAGGCATGTTGAGGGCTGCCCGGGAATGTCTACATGAAAGGATCCTTTGACAGGAGTTGTCAGTGTTTTAACACCTGGCAAGGAAGAGGTCCCCCCCAACTCCAAATAACCCTTGTCTTGCCACGCTCCCTCCTCAAAGCAAGGGTGTTGAACCCCCTTTCCCACTGCAGGGGAGGAAGTTACATGGACCATAGCTGCACGAGAGCTTCCTCCTCCAGCTGGGCACCTCTGCTTGGAAGCAGAGCTGGTGCTTCCAGTTTCAGCACAAGCCCTGCTGGTTTGCACCCAGGAAGCTCACCTGGCCACAGAGGCAAGGTCTACTCAGAACCATCAAGTACCAGTGGAAAATGTGGGGATTTCAGGGCAAGGTGGTGTTTCTAAGTGCCTTCTCTCTCTCTGAGCAAGGCCACACACACCTCCAGTGCTGAGGATTAATTCTTGCTGCCAGCTTCAGCCTGGTGTTCTACCTCTAGTGGCCACAGCACCTCCCTCTAGCACAGAGCAGGCTCTGCAACCCCCAAATCGTGCCCCCCCTCCCCCAGGAGCTGGTACCTGCTGCTGGCTGCTCATCCATCCAACACCTCCTCACACCCCAAGAGCTGCTGCAGTTTGCCTGGGCAGCATCTTCCTCCCTTTATATCCCCCCTGAACTCCCCCAGAACCACCTGGAAATGGTTTATATCGTTTGCTTGCAGTTCCCGGGGTGGTGGAGTCTACCCAGCCCCAGCTGGGTGAGCACAGATCCCTTCTGCCACCCCTCCTGGTGCACGGGGGCACCCAATGGGGCTCACAGTGGTGGGAAGCTGAGGTCTGAGACCCCCCCATATCCCCCCTGTCCAGACCCCCGTGGCTCAGAGGCCCCCAGGGAGCAGAGGGGTGGTGGAGGGATCCTCAGTGGCCTCCACACACCTGTACTTGGATGGCTCAGGACAACAAGCTTTAACATCCCCACAAAACGTTCTGCACGGTGGTATTTTTTTGGCAAGCAGGCTTCGTGTTGTGGGGCTGAGATAAAATCCCCCGAGCAGGAACATGCCCCGCCGTGCCGGGACGGGCTGCTCCCTGCACGGCAGGGGTGGGCTGGGGTATAGCAAACACATTCCTCGGGAGATGGGAAGGAGCATGGCACTGCCGGGGTGGAAGGGAAATGCACAGCCCCACACCTGGGAGATGAGACAGGAGTTTGCAGGAAGGTGAAGGACGGGGGCTGCCTCCCCCACCCCTCTGCCGGCAGCTCCTGCCCTCTGCCAGCCCTGCAGCCATCGTGCCTGCTGGGTCTCCTTGCAGGGGAGAAGATCCATGGTCCTCACCGGAGGAGTTTGCCTTTTGCTCCTGACTGAGAAAATCCCGGAATGTTTTAGTGGTCATGAACCATTTCCAGGCACTGGAAGAGGCTGCCTGGGGCACTGGTGGAGTCACCATCCCTGGAGGGGTTCAGAAAGCATCTGGACTTGAGAACACGGTGGTGTTGGCTGGTGGTGCTGGGCTGGATGATCTGAGGTCTTCTCCAAACACAGTGAATCTACGATTCTATGGTTTCTATTCACAAGGGATGCCCAGGCTCCAGGCAGCTCCAGGAGTGCAGTGGCACTGCCACTGCTGTCACACATCCCTGGGACATCACGGGGAGAGCAGTGACCGAGGGGGAGCTCAGCCTCCCTCTGCAGTGATCCCCTGCCACCCAGCAGCTGGGCTGCCATACCTAGGTGGGAATTGGTTTTATATAACAAGTCATTATTTTAATTCACTGCTTTACCACTGCGTTCACGTGTCACTTGGAGTGCTGAGAAAGCATCGGGGGGGGGGGAGGGGAGCCAAGGGATCAGGAACCCCTGTCTTGGGGCAACAGCCCACGCAGGGAATGGAGGTGGCTGTGGGCAGGCAGGGGAGCACCCAGGGACATTCACCCCACAGGGACCTCTTTCTTTTCCAGTACTCCCCCCTGCTGAAGAAACTGTACTGCCAGATTGCAAAGACATGTCCCATCCAGATCAAGGTGTCCACCCCCCCACCCCCAGGCACCTTCATCCGGGCCATGCCTGTCTACAAGAAGGCAGAGCACGTCACCGAGGTGGTGAAACGCTGCCCCAACCACGAGCTCGGCCGGGACTTCAACGATGGTGAGCGCTGACCCCCCTCCCTCTGCTCCCCCTTCGTCTGGGGGGGCCACACGTTCCCCCCTGCCCTGCAACCCCGGGGTGCAGGCCCAGCACCCCAGCCAGCCACATCCTCTGACACTGAGGTTTGCCTTGCAGGACAGTCAGCCCCAGCCAGCCACCTCATCCGGGTGGAGGGCAACAACCTCTCCCAGTACGTGGATGACCCCGTGACGGGAAGGCAGAGCGTGATGGTGCCCTACGAGCCCCCTCAGGTACCCGGGGTGGGGGGCAGGACCTCTGTCTGGGCTACAGTAGTTTTCTGGTGTTGGGTGGGTGACCCTACTGGTGACAGGGCTGCTTGGCAGGGGACACTTGTGTCCTGAGCAGGAGTCCTGCTTGCCCTTGCACATCTAAAGCTGCCCATGGCTTGCTCCCCACCACTGGTGGCTGCTGTGTTTGAGCATCTGCAGCTCCCAGCCCTGCAAAGCATCCTGGAGCATCCTACTCCTGGGAAGTGGGGTGCAAAGGGAAAACCCCTCCAGTCCAGCCCTGGGAGGCCCCAGGGACCCCACAGTCCTGGTACAGTCCCCTTTTCCCAGCTGGAACTGTCCCCATGACACCTTTCCCCAGTGCTCCCGGGGCAGCATCCTCTCAGAGCCAAGAGCTTGGGTGGGGGTAGCCTGCAGCCCTCTCTCTTCTCTCCCGGGGGGTCCCATCCTGCATCCTCCCCATCACTCCCTGCTCAGTGCCTGCTCTCCCCTCCTGGGCAGGTGGGGACCGAATTCACCACCATCCTGTACAACTTCATGTGCAACAGCAGCTGCGTGGGAGGGATGAACAGGAGACCCATCCTCATCATCATCACCCTGGAGACGAGAGAGTGAGTGGCCGCGGGAGCAGAGAGGGGCTGGGGAAGGAGCCCTGCAGCTGGAGCCTTCCTCTGCCTCAGCAGCTCCTCTTCCTCAGGGGACTGCTGCCCAGGGGCTCCCTGCGCCCAGGGCCTGGGGTGGCTTCCTGAGCATCCCTTTCATCCCGAGGGACGGGATGGTTGTCGGGCCGGTGTCTGAGCCGGATCCTCCCGTGCTGGGCTGAGCTGCCCCAGCAGCACTGGGGTGACCGATGGCGTCTCCTGTCTCCTCCCAGCGGCCAGGTCCTGGGAAGGAGATCGTTCGAGGGTCGGATCTGTGCCTGCCCCGGCAGGGACCGGAAAGCTGATGAGGATCATTACCGGGAGCAGCAAGCCCTGAACGAGAGCGCAGCTAAAAACGGGAACGGCAACAAACGCAGTGAGTGCCGGTGCCCGGGGAGGGAGGGGGCTCAGGGGCAGCTCCGGGCTCTACCCCCTCACTGCTCGGAGCCTTGCAGTGTTTCTGCCCCACTTCCTTTCCCATCCCACCCGAACTCACGGTGATCCAGAAGTTTGGGCTCAATTCCACATCCAGGCGGGATACCTTTCTCTTTCTCCGGAATTTCTTTAGATTCTCACGGAATCTAAAGGCTCAGAAACAAGACCCATTCCCTTTCTCCCCCAGGGCGCAGGGCTTTTCATGTCCAGATCTATTTGTTTGCATGACTATAACTAACAAAGGGACATCACCGATGCCAGAAGCCAGGGCAAGAGTCAGGACCCTGAACGCTGTGAGCTTCAGTCTTGCAGAGAACCACGGTCGCAGGCTGACATCTTCTTTCTCTCCTTCCCAGCCTTCAAGCAGAGCCCCCAGGGCATCCCCGCGCTGGGGACGGGCGTGAAGAAACGGAGGCACGGGGAGGAGGAGATGTACTACGTGCCCGTAAGTGTTGGTGAGCTGCGCTGGTTGAGAGCTCTGCCCGGGACAGCGGTGGCATCGTCCCCTCCGCAAGGAACACCCTGGGGACACAGTGATGGGCAGGACGGGGTTGCAAAGTCTCCTGGGGGTGAGCAGAGACCTAGAGAAGAAAAGGAGCCAAAGCATCTGTGAATGTGCCCGAGGGAGGGCAGGAGCCCCGTTCGGCCACAGTGATACTGACCTTGCGTGGCAGGATGGAGAAAAGGGGCCACGAGGAATGTGGTCGAGTGGGACAGGACCACAGTGAAGCCCTGGGCTTGTTCCCTCCTCCAGGTGCGAGGCCGGGAGAACTTTGAGATCCTGATGAAGATAAAGGAGAGCCTGGAGCTGGTGGAGCTGGTCCCGCAGCAGCTGGTGGATTCCTACCGGCAGCAGCAGCAGCAGCAGCAGCTCCTGCAGAGGCAGTGAGTACCAGAGCCCCAGAGCCGGCTGGGGCAGCAAAGCAGCTTTGCTGGGCTGCACTCTGCACCTTTCCCAGCCACAAACTCCGTGGCGGGGGGCTGGGGGCTGGGGCAGGGGGCTCCATCCCTCCCCCTGACCTTCCTCTCTGCTTTGCCCACGCAGGAGCCAGCTGCAGACACCTTCCTCCTACGGCCCCGTCCTCTCCCCCATGAATAAAGTTCACAGTGGAGGAATCAACAAGCTGCCTTCTGTCAACCAGCTGGTGGGGCAGCCAGCACAGCACAGCTCCAGCTCAGCACCTGGCCTGGGGCCCATGGGTAAGGGGGGAAAAAAGAGGGGGGGACAGCACATCCTGCTCCCAGGGCTCCCCTCAGCTCCCCAACGAGGCAATGGGGTTGCAGTGGTCAGAGCCACCTCTAATGATCTGTTTGTTGCCTTGTCATGGTGCTGCCCAGGACCCGGGATGCTGAACAGCCACCCCATGCAACCCAACGGGGAGATGAACGGGGGCCACTCCTCCCAGTCCATGGTTTCGGGGTCACACTGCACCCCCCCGCCACCCTATAACCCCGACCCCAGCCTCGTCAGGTAGGGAAGGTATCCAGTGCCCCCTCTGTCTTGTCCTCTGGTGTTTGTCCCTCACTCTAACCTCCAGATCTGTCTAGCAACTGGTCAACTGGCCACTGGTCCCAACTGAGAAATCACTGCTCACAAAAATTACACAGACCATGCTTTTTCATCTCCAAAACCAAACCTGCCAGTTAAAAGCCTCTATTACCCTCACATACCTCTGTCTGGGTAACCCATCCTTGCTTAATTAAAAATTAAACACATCTGCACATGAGTCTTTTCCTGCATGTCAACCCAGCACGTAGCTTTGTGAATTCCCCCTTCCCCTTCCTCCCCAGCCATGCCTGGAAGTAGGTCCACATGGCTTTATTTCCATCAGGAATGCACTGACAGGTCTGCAGCCACTTTTTAACCTTTCAGCCTTTAAAAAAAAACAGCAGACATTTGCACAGAAGACAACTGAAGGCAGGGATGCTGGGTGTGAGGTTTAATTGAAGGTGCAAAGCTGCAGCCCAGCCCCAGGGGGCTGCACAGATTTAGGCACCACCCCATCCATACCCCCCAGCAGCTCAAGCTCCCAGAGATTCCAAGTAAGTTACTTAGCTGAAACCTCTGCTGATCAGGAGGGGAAAAAAAAAAAAAATGCAATTTTAGGAATGAACATAGTCCCACGATTTTGACATTTAATAGCAAAGGAGGTCATTGGGATGGTGACAGCCCGAGACAAAAAGCCTGATGGAGCAGTTGGACCCCCTGGAACTCCCACCTCCCTGGCAGAGGGGGCTGGGGGAGCTCCCCACAGGTTTTTCAGTGACCTGAAAGAGGGTTTGCTACGACAGCAATGGTTGTGAGCACAGCTTATATTCGTGAGAAGTTAATGCCACTTTATTTCCCAAATTTTTTCTGCAGTTTTTTAACAGGATTGGGGTGTCCAAACTGCATCGACTATTTCACCTCACAAGGGTTACAGAATATTTACCACCTGCAGAACCTATCCATAGAGGTAAATGCTTTGGGGAGATCTTTCTTACCACTTGTTTCTCTCAGCTGTTGAAAAGCAAGGACACAATTGTTTTAAAGGAAAGGGAAACCTGTGCACCAGCAGACTACGTGCTCCCCAGGATTTGTGCCTTCTGGTCCCTTGGATTTAGTGGTAGCAACCATGAGAATCTCAATTGTTTTTTCCATCATAATCAGAAGAGCTAAAAGATCACCAGACCTCAGGTAGATTTTTCACCTAAAACAGAAAATCCAGCTGAGGTGCTCAGCATAAGAACCTGAAATCCCCTAAGCCAGCAGGAACACCTCCACCACAGATGAGTGGGGTTGAAATCAGGCTCTGATCTTCTACCCCTGTTAATCTTCGAAGCAAAATGGGCTGAATTAAGGAGTCAGACCTGGGGCACTTGCATTGAGGGAACCCTGGACTGAAACAGCCCAGCTCAGGCAAAAGCTGCCATGAAAAAGGGGAGAGGGGCTGCTGGGGGCACCTGAGCTCATGTGGTGTGCCAGCCCCCACTGCTGGGCTGGGGCTCAGCCTCTTGGTGAGAGCAGCACTGAGGTGGGGGCTTCCCCAGCCCTGCAGGGTATTGAGGAGAAGGAAAAGAAAATAATCTGAAACTCTTGGAGCTGTAGCAAGCCCTCAAAGCCCCAGAGTTGGCATTTGGCTTAGACAAGCTCCTGCCTGGATCCCGAGCTGCCCCCAGGGAGTTTGCAGAAGTTGTCACCTCCCTGGCAGCCGCCTGCCAGGCCACGCTGTGGTGACATTGCTGTTGGAGAGAGGATGATTTGTCCTTGGTAGCTGGGGCCAGTTGTGTGACCTTAGCCAGGTTTTGGACCATTTTCTGAACTAACTCCGCCACCGTCTGTAAGCTGTCACAGGACACATTTGGCACGGCCAAAACTTGTCCCCAGTGGCTGAGCTGTGTGTCCCAGCTGGCATTTGTAATTACTAATTGCATACTCACTGTCTGCTCTGGTTAACACTCACCTGAGTCTCTGTGTTTGGCATTCATGTGGATCCCTGGCAGCTCCCTGGTCCATCCTGCTGCAGGCTCCCCCGTCCTGAGGTTGTTGACCTCGTTTGGCCTTAGGACCACAGCCCTTAGCATGGTCCTAACCTTCCCTTTTCCCTTTGGGTGCATGGCACCAGCCCTGTAGGGAGCATGGCTGGGTCCCCACAGCCACCAGAGCCACCCCAGGCAGGTGGCACCTGGACCTCCTGCTCCAGGAGCAGAGGAGAAGCCAGCCTGGCTGGCATCCTGACACGAGGATGCTTCAAGTGCTGCTCTGAGACCTGTGTGCAAGGGGAAGGTTCCCTGCCTGCCCTTGTCACATCAGTTGGGTGTGAAACCCACCCCCAGAAGAAAAAAAAAAAAAAAAAAAAAAAAAAGATGATGATAATAATAATAATAACAATAACGATAACAATAGTAATAATTGTAATAATAATTTTAAAAAGAAAAAAGAATATTTCTCACCTGCAGAGCCATGTTTGAGTAACTGGTCAACTGGTGCTGGTTACAAATGAGAAATCATCCACAGGTGATGTACCCATGGCCCATCCTGGTACCCATGTCCTGGTACCCATGTCCTGGTACCCACATCCAGCCCACCCCACTGCTGGGTGCTCGGGCATCGTGCCCACACCCCCCAAACAACAAAACCCCGAGGTGATGGCCCCAGGTCCGGGTGCCAGGGGTGCAGTCCCGTTTGTGGTGTCCTTACCTCATCGGGCGTTATCCTTCCAGGATCTCGGAGCACTGAAGATCCCGGAGCAGTACAGGATGATCATCTGGAGAGGTCTGCAGGAGCTGAAGCAGAGCCACGAGTACGGGGCCCAGCAGCTGCTCCGCTCCACCAGCAACGCTTCCAGCATCTCCATCGGGAGCTCGGGGGAGCTGCAGCGGCAGCGGGTGATGGAGGCCGTGCACTTCCGTGTGCGCCACACCATCACCATCCCCAACCGCGGCGGGGCCGACGACTGGGCAGACTTTGGGTTCGACCTCCCGGACTGCAAATCCCGTAAACAGTCCATAAAGGAAGAGTTCACGGAGGGGGAGATCAACTGAAGGCAGCCGGAAAGTCACCAAGAGAGAGACGGACCCCAGGGGGTGAGGGGTGGTGGGGGAAGGGGGGGGGGATAACGAAACCCCTCTGGGAAAAAAAATCCTTTCAGGCTTGGGCAGCTGGAAATGGGTAATTTTGTTGTCCAGGCTGTGGGGAAAGCACAGCCCCGAGGGGCACGGGAGCGGGGAGACGACAAAACCCCTCGGGGGAAAAAAATCCTTTCAGCCGCGGGCATCTGCAAATGTGTAATTTTGTGGTCCAGGCTGTGGGGGAAAGCACAGCCCCGAGGGGCACGGGAAGGGGGAGATGACAAAACCCCTCTGGGAAAAAAAATCCTTTCAGCCATGGGCAGCTGGAAATAGGTGATTTTTTGTCCAGGCTGTGTGAGGAAAGCACAGCCCCGAGGGGCTCGGGAGGTGCCTGCCCTGGAGAGAAAACCACAGTGTCCATGGGAGGCACTGGGAGGAACCACAGGAGGGCGGCTGAGCCAGGGACCGCGGGGGTTCTGACCCAGGGACCGCGGGGGTTCTGACCCAGGGACCGTGGGGGTCCTGACCCAGGGACCGTGGGGATTCTGACCCAGGGACCGTGGGGATTCTGACCCAGGGACCGTGGGGATTCTGACCCAGGGACCGTGGGGATTCTGACCCAGGGACCGTGGGGGTCCTGACCCAGGGACCATGGGGATTCTGACCCAGGGACCTTGGGGGTCCTGACCCAGGGACCTTGGGGGTCCTGACCCAGGGACCGTGGGGATTCTGACCCAGGGACCATGGGGATTCTGACCCAGGGACCGTGGGGGTCCTGACCCAGCCAGGGTTTGGGTTGGGTTTGTTTGCTGGAGGATCCCAGCAGAGGGGAGTAAACCCAGCACATTTTCTCTTAATCAGCCCAGCCCTTGTCACTGCTCCCCTGCTTTTTGTGGTGCCCAAGATGGGGCTGAACCCCTGGAACCAGGACCTGCCCCCAGCCCCGTTGTTTCTGCACAGGAATCTGCCAGTGGCTGAGGCACAGCCACACCACCCCTGCTCCTGACGGACTGCCAAACCCTCCCCACTCCCCTCACTGCTTTGTAGAGCCTGTTTGTCAGTTCCTGATGTGTTCACGTACCTAAATATTTTGTGTATATAAACAGAACCAAATGTACATACGGTATTCTCGTTGTGCTGTACGGAGAAAAAAAAAAAAAAGATTTATTTTCATGTAAGCTATAAAAATTGATACTTACTCCTGAGACGTTAGAGTGTCAAGTAAATTAATTTCATGTTCTAGCATGTAAACATGCAGAAAATCCATGTCTCCAGCCTTATCTATTTGAAAGTAATTTTTTTTTCCTCCTCTGAGAATCTTACACACAACTGCAGAGGAGGGGTTGAGCCTGTGAATCCTCCTGGGAAGTCAGAGTCTGGCTGATCCCTCCCTGCTCCCTCACAGGAGCCTCAGAGCCAGGTTAGACCTGGAGAGCAGGAATGCAGGAGGTGTAAATTGGATCCTGTGCTGGAGAAAGGAGGTGGGCAAGGTGACCATGAGAGGTCTTCCCAATTTTTCTGTTTCTGGTCATTTTTTCCAGGCGTAATTTGCCTGTTGATTCAGGCTGGAAAAAAACCAAACCAAACCAGCAGAAAGCAGGGACACAAGTGATCCCTGACAGGACTACATGGTTTGAAAGGTGACATCCCCCAGGTCACGGGGGATGCTTCATCAACACCCTCAGCCTGGGGTGGCTCAAGGAGGGAACCAGTGCAGGAACCACACTGCCCAGCACCTTCCCACTCCTGCATCTCCTCCCCACACTGCAATGAGACCTCCAGGCTGGGGAAAAAGAGGCAGGAGACCCTTCCCAAAGACCTTCCCAAGGACCTGGACCTTGTAACCAAAAGCAGAAGAGCTCCAGAAGCTCCAGGGCTCACCTCTGAGATTCACCTTCTCCTCCAGGGTCTGTCCCAGCTCCACGGGAAGGTGATGGGGGAACTGAGTGAGATCCCTGCAGGTGCCATAACTCTCCCTCCCACTGTGACACTGATGAGGAATCCAGCTCCCCTGGCACTGCTGAAATGTGAACCAGTGTCCCCAGAGAAGGATAATTAAAGCACTTTAATGCTTCACAGGTTTTGGAACAATCATTCAAATTTTCAATGTTAACTGAGGCTTCTTCTGGCAGTATTACCTGATACACTCCAGCCACAGTATGAATGGTATTTTTGGTAATGTTATCTTTGGAAAATGTGTTATTTTTATAGCTGTGGTTTCTTTCTTTCTTTTTTTTTTTTTTTTTTTTTTTTTTTTTTTTTTTTTTTTTGTAAGACAATAAAAGCACACGTGGAAACTACAAGACCTGGCAACTAAATTCTTCCTTATATTGTACAGAAGGCATCCTTGAAGGGCTTGAAGTTGCTTTGCCCTGAAACCCCACAATGGAAAGAAACCTCCTTTTAAATATTGCTATAGTGGTCGTATTCAATGAGGCAAAATTATACTTCTTTGCAGGTATCTCTTTTTTTTTTTCTTTCCAATGAATGACTAGAAAATAATCAAATTGATAGCAATCTTTATCATTAAGACACAGCTTTTCTGAGTTTGAGAAATCAAACTGTTAAAAAGTTTCCACAATAGAATTGCCTTTACTTATAAATGTCACTTCTATTTCTAGTTTTAATAATATAAATTGCATGTGTAGGAACTGGAACTTGATTGAACTGAAGAATCTGGCAAGAAGTGTCATTTATAAACTAACACTCTCTGCAAGAACGTTATTTTAATACAATAAAAAAAAAAAAAAAAAAGCTTTCAAAAGATCTTGAAAGCAGGCATGGGAGAAATAGACAATAGTAAAATCTATAATCTGCAATGAGCTCAGCATGAGAATATAAAGGTACAAAGAACCTGGTTTAAAAGCAGACTCGCCTGGTGTGGAAGGCACTATCTTTTTTTGTGGGGTATATTCCAGATCTGCTGGACTGTAAAAAAAATACCTCAAAAATACATAATCAGACACCCTTCATCCACTCAGGAATGTGATTATTGGTTTTGTTTTGCTACTGAAATGTTCATGTACAACATCTGCATTGAAGTCAGGGAAACAGCAGCTGCTGCAGGGAACCCAGACAGCACCCAGTCTGTCACCAACCCCAGCAGCTGCCCGGCCCCATAACAGCTTATCCCTGCTTTCCAGACTCACCAGCTGCTTTCCAAAAACCCCTGGAATAATGCACTGCTGGTACTGAAAATTACAAGTGTGTTGCTCCTCTGGAACAGCCTCAATTCATGGCCTTACAACCAAATCCCTTCAGTGGTACCCGGATGGTTGGGACAACTCCCTCCCCACTTGTTCATTTTTTTCCCCCCCAGCAAATCCAATCAGAACTTTTTCTCAAAAAGGTTTAGGAAACCCAAGCAATAAATAGGAGGTTCTGAGGTGAGTTCAGAACAGAAATCACATTCCTGCATACACTGAAGGGAAATGGGTAGGGAGCAGAGGGATGCTCCTCGGGGTTTTTGGAGCATTAGGTCATCTCTCTTGTGATGTTTCCAGGAAAGTCACCTGCTTGCACTGTTCCCATCAGGCTGGTGGTAGTCTACACCATCCCGTGGCCTGAGGAGCACTGGTGCTCCCCCAGGAAAACCACAGAGCTCTCCAGGAGGGAAAAACCACCTGGATGAAACTGCCCAGAACTTCTGGAGGGCTCTGGCAGAGGAAACCCCCGTAGCCTCGCTCCTGAGCACTCCTGGTTCAAAAGTGCCTCCATCTCCTGGGGGCAACATCAAAACCACAAGTCTTACTTTGAAGGTTACAGTGGAGACACCCCCAGGTGGGCAGAGCTCCCCGTGGCACAGCTTGAGGTCATCCTGCACCTCAGGAAATGTTTCACATGATCTCAGTCTTGATCACAGAGGAATCCATCGCTTCGTTCCGCAGGTCAACAGCAGACCCGTTCCTCCAGGACTGCTCAGCAGCTGCAGCCACCTGAATTGTCCAGAGAAACTGCTCTTTGGTTATCACAGGGGACTCCTTGCCTGCAGGGACAGGAACAAAGTGCTGGATGAAACCTCTATAACCACCTCCTCTGCCTTTCAGCACATCACTGCCCACCGTGACCAGGCCGGGGGCCTCAGATTTAAAAAAAATCAAGATTCAGCCCCTTCTCCTTCCTGTCCCTTGACTAAAATCCTGTACTTTTGTCATTGTAGCCAGTAGAATAGAAAATTTTTCTCCTTTGGGCAGCCAGGGCTCTGGATGAGGGTCTCCTTGTCTGCTTTCTTCACGAGTAATAATTTTCCCTCCCCGTTTTCATTTCTTCTCAGAACAGTTTCAGATCAACACTCCCTCCCTCACCCATTTCACTGACCTGAAAGTGAGAAAAGCAGCACAACCCCCAACAAAGCTGAGCTGTTCATTTTCATTTACTGAAACCAGGTTAGCTGTTTGCACATTCACCCACCAGCTCCTTCAGGGGCAGTTTTATTGCTCCACACAGGTTTTTCCCAAGCTGCACACACTCAACACGTGCCCACTGAGAACCCTGGTGCCTGTCCCAGCCCCTCAGACCCCATGTTTGCTCAGGGGGAGCCACCTGCACCACACTGGATTAAACTCAACCCTGATAAATCCCACTCCTAGTTTTCACATCTCCTTATTTCTTTACTGGGGCTTCAGGCACGAAGAGCAGGTCGCAATTGGAACAGCTCCCGGGGGAAGTTTTTGCTGAAAACAAATGGAAAGCAACAGCACCAGCCACTGCCCCAAGCTTGGTTTTACCTTTCAGGGTTCTCAGGAAGTGTCGGAAGAGCTCCCTGTGTGCATCCCTGAAGCGATCAGCCTGGGTCTGGGAGTACAAGGAGACTGAAGTTCCATGCTCTGTGATTCCCAGTGGATTCTGATTATCGACCCGCAACGTTCCTTGGGAGCCCTGAACCTGCAGGGAGGCAGTGAAGGGGAAAGACAAGAATGTTTTTAAACTTATGCTTTTCATCTTAAACACCTGGCTAGTCTGTAGAAGGCCTGGTTTGTACAACCAAGGAAAAAAAGGTAGCTTCTAAAATCAGGATCTACCCCTTTTGTCTGGATCAGACACAACAGACAATATGTGCTGTAATACAGCAGCTTCTGCTTATGGGATCCCTCCACTTTTTTGTTTTCCATGTGATCAAAGCTTCTCTTTTAAATATTCAACAAACTTTTCAACAAATACAACTCCCCAGATCCAGCCCACGCATCTGTTACAATTCATGACTTTTAAGAATTTATAATTTGCTCCAAGTTAACACTTTCCTTCTCCTTTAATATGCTTAATTGTTGGCTTGCTACACACCTAGAAACACCCTGGCAAGACAACAAGTGAACTGTGTGACAACATTTCAGCCTCAGGAGGGCTGACACCAACTCCTGCTCCTGCAGGCAGCTTGTAACCCCCACACAACACAGGTCAGCAGAGGCAAAATTGGGGTGGGAAAAGAGAAAGTGGGTTGTAGATTCAACAAGCAGAAACAAGCCCGAGGTACAGAGGAGTTTTGTGAGATGCTTGCAGGCACAAGAGGTCACCACGACAAGGGGACAGGTGGTGCTGGGCTGGGAAGGGAGAACACACCTGGAGTCTCTGCTCACAGCTCTTAGTGCAGTGCTGGCTGATGTCCAAAGTCACAATTGCTCCACTGGGGAATTTCATGCTGACAGCTACAGAGTCTGCATCCTTCAGGCAGGCCATATCTGAGTGACAAAAAAAGGCAGCTGCTCACACCAGGAACAGCAAACCAGCAAGTATGACGACTGCAAAGTGCTCTTCTTCCTCTAAGAGGTGCCACTGGCACCACCAAACCTCCAAGCAGGACCAGCAAAACACTTTCTGCATTTCTGATGGAGAACAAGGAGCTCTGCAGACAGCTGCAGCCCCAGGGCCTGCCTCCACCTTCCCAGCCAGGGGCTCTCCCTACAGAAATCTGCCACTTCTTCCAACCACATTTGCCTTTGCAGTTTATTACCTCCAAGGTCAGGCAACTTCCAGCTCGTGGGAGATGGTACAAAACCCTTCCCTGGGGTGTTTTGTTTGCTGCATGTCAACACTTCACCATGGGTTAGAGCATTGCAGGCTGTGCCTCCTAACAACAGCCAGTCCAGGTTGGCAGCAATTACCTTAATTAAAACTTTGCATTTCCATTTTAAAAAGGGTATCTTCCAGTTTTAGGGTTACTTTAAATTATTCTGGTAACCCAGAACATGCCCGTGAGCTTGACACCAACCAGAGTAAGTTCACATCTTTAACTGTGCTGAGAGCAAGAGGAAAGCACCAGAGAAATGGGAGAAAGCAAAGAACTGGAAAAGGCTGTGCTGGTGTTCTTGTAAGCAGAAGGTTTTGCTGATTATTTTCTGCACTCTGGTTTTCCAACAGCAAACTTGATAGCCCTCTATCACCCCACAGAGCAGCATTCAGTGATGCCTCAACAGAAACCACTTCACATCAGCAGAGAATTGATAAAATTCAGGAATCATCCCAAAATACCCTGCCTACACCTTCATGAGAAACCTGCCTTCTATTTCACTAGACTTTTTTTTCCAACTGTTCTCTGATGGAACAATTACATCATGCCTATGGTGCTCTCGTATGTTTTTTCTCCCCAGTTTTAGCACTGAAGACCAGAGGTACACACTAAACTATAAAAAATAAATTCTTACCTGCACAGAATGCATGGCCCAGTGAAAATATTGTATCTGGTGCACTCTCTCCCAGCAACAAACTGACAATATCTATCTCGTGCACGGCAGCATTATAAAAAATTCCACCTAGAAAAAGCAATATTGGGCATTAAGGTCTCCACAGTCCATGTAGACTTCTGAACTGCACTGAGATCAATATAGAAAACCCCCCACGCTGACAAAAGCAGCATTAAAAGCAAACAGAAAAGTGCAATTTTCCTGGTAAGGAAAATGCTTCTCAAAAGAAAACCCATGCTACACAAACACAGGGGACTTCCCACCACCACACGAGACATTTCCAGCCTTTTGAGAACAAACTTTTGAGAAGAGAGCTGCTGAGGACCTGATGTTTTGAGGAAGCTCAGAGGGGAGGCTGGGTAGATGCTGCTGATGGCAGATATCCTGTGGATCCTCCCCAGGGCCTGGCTGTCACGGACCTTCTTGTACAGGAACTGCAGGGCTGGGTCAAAACGCCTGCAAAGAGAAACAAGGGATGTGGCACAGCCTTTGGGAGAAGAGGAGGTCACCCAGGTGCTTGCTGCCACCACTGCAGTGCATGGACATAAAACCAAATCAGAGCTCTGCCTGACCCAGCACGTGCACGAAAAACCACGAGCAAAAAAAAAAAACATCCTAAAACCATCCTAAAACCACAGACCAAGAAACCACCTCAGAGAATGGCACAGCACCACCACAATATTTCCTTCTCTGAAGCTCCTACCAGCTGCAGTTGTTTGCAAAACCTCAAGAGGACTGAGGAAATGTGGACCCCAACTGCCTTTGCCCATTTTAAAAAACAAAGATGGAACTTTCACACCTTGAAAGCTTTGTTTGGGTTCCATTAGCATCCATTAGAGAGAACTTTTATTTGAGAACTTTTATTAATGACAGGGAGATTTTATCTCCATAAGCATAAAGAATCAATCCAGTCCAATTAACTCCCAGATGAACAAAGTTAACAAGCAACAGTGAAAAGCTAAGTTTGTTCAGGGACAAATTTGGGAAAGCCTGGAATTGATGTTGCTTCCAGACATGTGCTTATCACGTATAAATCGGGAAAAAAATGCTGGTCTTACTTGTAGAATCCACACACCAGGGGTCTTCCACATCTGTCAGCTTCATCAAAACAAGCTTCTGCCATCTGCCTGTCAAAACTGGGCAGCCTCTCACAAAACACACCTTTCCCTGTGCAAAAAGGCAGAGAACACAGCACCACAGGCAGGATAAACAGAACGTTTTAATCTTGCGAGAACGCGTCCATCATTCCACTCTAGGAAACATCAGTGAAACATTACTGCACTAATTTATCCTTAATTACACAACCAGATAGCCTGAACAACTCAAGGGACACTGCTGAAACAAGAAGCATTCACATTTAATGAGCTGAGCAAGCCTCAAGGTGTGAGCCTTGAGGCCTCTCTTACCTGCTCGCAAAGCTTCTATCACAACCTCAGAGGCATCTTCAGGGGGCAAACAAACAATGGCTCCAGAGACTCTGAAGAAGTCAAGAGAAAGGTCTTTGTGAGGGCAGCTTTTTCACCAGAATGAATAATGTGCTAAAGCTTGTTGCAGTTAGGGTTATTTTCACAGTGGCTGCTTTAAACTTTGAGGAAGGGTTTAAAAAAAAAAAAAAAAAGACAGAACCCCCCCCCCAATGTTCTGGATTAGTACCTGCTTGCAAGGGTGATGTATGGGATGACATATAGAGGTCTGGGATGACATATAGAGGTTTGGGATGACATATAGAGGTTTGGGATGACATACAGAGGTTTGGGATGACATACAGAGGTAAGGGATGACATATAGAGGTTTGGGGTGACATACAGAGGTATGGGATGACATATAGAGGTTTGGGATGACATATAGAGGTTTGGGATGACATATAGAGGTAAGGGATGACATATAGAGGTTTGGGATGACATATAGAGGTTTGGGATGACATACAGAGGTAAGGGATGACATATAGAGGTAAGGGATGACATATAGAGGTTTGGGATGACATACAGAGGTTTGAGATGACATACAGAGGTATGGGATGACATATAGAGGTCTGGGATGACATATAGAGGTTTGGGATGACATACAGAGGTTTGGGATGACATACAGAGGTAAGGGATGACATATAGAGGTTTGGGATGACATACAGAGGTTTGGGATGACATATAGAGGTTTGGGATGACATACAGAGGTTTGGGATGACATATAGAGGTTTGGGATGACATACAGAGGTTTGGGATGACATACAGAGGTTACAGTGACAAGTGGCATGATGGAATTACATTGCTTTTCCTGCACCTTGAAGAAGAAAGGCTTCCAAAGGTGTGCTCTGAACACAAGTTAAAGCCTGCAGGGTACCACATACACTGAAACTGAAAGTATGTGGTACAGCTGCTGCAGAAGCCATCAGTATATCTGAGCTTACTACCAGTATTTAGTTTCTAACACCAAATCCATCTTTCTGAGAAGCTGTGCCTTTCACTTTTGCAGTTATATTTAAAATACCAATGTTAGAACAAACTGTAACCACATCACTAGATGTTACTTCCTCAGTTCAACTGTAAAGCAAAACATCACAATCTTTCCTATTTACAGCAATCCTTGCTGATTTCAGACAGCTACAAAAGAGCCACCAAACTCAGACAGCTAATTTGTGGCAGAAAACCTGCTATGCAGAAGGGCAGCCTGCTGTTTATTGCTCTATGGCAACGGAGGCCAATAAGGACCCTTTTATACCTCTTAACAAAACTGCCTGCAACTAAACTCCTCTGAGTTTGCACCGATTCTGGGCACAGGAGTCAAACCAAGCCCTTCAGGGATTTCTGATGAAGTGGTACATAAGGCTTATCCTGCAGCAGCCCTTCCATCCCACTCTGCTCCCACAGACAAGGTCTGGGGTTGCTATGGCACAGTGGCAATTTCCAGCGAGGGGAAGCAAGCCCCACACCCAGAAGAAGAACCGACCCTGGAAGAACCGAGCAGAGGAGTTAAGTGATGGGCAGTACCTCTGATCGCCGAGTGCCACATCGGCGTCCTGCTGCCTCAGCACCCTGGTGCCAGCCAGGAACTCAGCCCCGAAGGCGCGTTCCACCTCCTCCAGCTCATCCTCCACGACGTAGAGCAAGCTGCAGCCGTGTTCCTCCATCAGGCTTTGAAACAAGGCTTTGTGAGCCAACCCTGCGCCGAAGAGGGCGAGCCCGACCCCGCTGCCCTGCTGCCCGGCGGGCACGGAGCTGTCGGAGGCCTCGGTGACGGCCCCGCTCGGGCTGCGCCGTTTCGGGGGTGCGGGCGCGATCCTGGTGTGGAGGGTGGGAAGAGCCGGGGGGCAACTGGTGGAGGGAGCGGGGTCTTCCCTGGGAGCGGCCCCGCTGGCGGCGAGGGGGAAGAGGGGAAAGAGAGGCTTGTGGCAGGAGGGCGGCGAGGGGACCATGCCGTAGGTGGTGCTGGTACCGGCCAGGATGATGGAGGGCTGGGAGAGCAGGGAGGGCGCGTCGAGCTGCAGGGGCAAGCCGGGACCGACGTCTGGACCTGCAGAGCTGGGCGAGACAAGAGGAGGGATTAGGCGGGGAGGGACGGAAAGGGAGAGGAGGGGGGGTTTAACCCGATGGAAGGGAAGAAGCCCCTTGGCCGGGCACTCACAGGAGGAGCGGGGCCCGCAGGCCGTGCTGGCGGAGCAGGCGGCGGTTGCGGTAGTGCCGGCCGGAGGAGAGGTGCTCCAGGATGCGGTCGCGGCGGACCCGCATGGGCAGCTGGCAGGAGGTGCAGTACAGCGTCTCCACCACCGCCGCCTCCCCGGCCCCGCCGCGCTCCAGCAGGTGCCGTTTCACCGACAGCTCCGAGAATTCGGCCGCGTAATCGTGAAGCGTCTTCTTCTTCCGCCCCATGGCGGCGGCCCCGACCCCCCCCCCCCCTCACCAACCCCCCCCTCCAACCTCCCCCGGGTCCCGGTCGCTCCGGAAGCGGAAGGTTCGGACCCGCCGCCGTTGCCTGGCAGCGAGCGGGAGGCGGAGCGGCCCCTGCCCCGAGGGAACCCCCGGTCCCCATCCGTCCGACACCCAGTGCTCCGTGCCCTGGCGGCGCCGGGAGAGGGGACAAATCGCCTTCCCAGGCACCAGGGAGGTGACCGCCGGCTGAGCTCCGGCTTCTGCACCCACCTCTCTGCACGGGAGTCCTCTCACTCCTCTCCAGGACGTGGATCCAGGTCAGGTGAAGCTGCCCCCCCCGGTGAAGCTGTCACCGACACGGACGCTCGTGGGGTCTTGAAGCTGTAGGTGCGTGTGGCAAAGCTCACCGAGATGCAGAGTGCCGAGCAAGAGCTCAGCGAGGAACTGCAGAAAGCAAAGGATGACTACAGCATAGCCACAGGTACCCGGGAAGGAATCACTGTCTTCTCCTGGCTACTGACTTCCATCTTCTTGTGATTCTGCTCCTTTTACCTAGAAAAAATTCTAGGTTAGGTCCTGGTAAGCACAAAGCCTCCTGCTTTCAAGTGCTGCTTACAGAGAGGCTGAAATGCTGCTTGTTTTGAAGCCACTCTCCCCTTACCAGTACCTGAAAAAACCCAGCAGAGAAAGCTCCAAGTGGTATTCTGGGGCATGCAGGAGATTTTCAGCACGCTGGCAAACCTCTGCTTGTGCTACCAACATTCAGAGTTCTCAGAGTAGCTCCTGCCTCACCCAGTGAAGTTAGGCTCACTAACACATCCCAGCAAAGCACTACAAACTGCATTACCAACTGGTGTTGCTGTGGCTGTAGCATCAGCTTCACCCACACAGATGGTTGCAACACAGCTGACCTGAAAAAAGGAGCCATGAAGGGTTTTTTTTTTGCAGGGATTCAGTTTGCTTAACAGCAGGTACTCCAACCTTACAGGTACCATCTCTTCTTTGCAAAGACAACTGGAGATCCAAGAATCCCAGCTTCGGAAAATCAAATCTGAAAAGGAAATGCTCCAGAAGCAGATCAGAAAGAGAGAACATCAGCTACAAGCCATGTCTGCCAAGGTACCACCCTGAGACCACGGTGGCCACTGCTTTTAGGAGAGCTGGCAGCTGGGAATTTGGGCTTCTTGCAGCAGTCCCTTCTCTCATAGCCAGGAGGGGCATTTGTGAACTGCAAAGCTGAGGTCTCTTTTCTCTTTTTAAGTTTTGCAGCCTGAGAGATGAACGGAAACACGACGAAATGATAGCGACGATGGGGAAGGAGAACTACAGTCTTCAGCAGGTAGTTTTTGCCAAAGCTGCTACAGAGGATTCTCACCTTAGCTGCTTAGTTGTGTTTGTTTTAGCCTTGGAGGAGTGCGCCTCATTATAAAAGCCCTACTCAATCCAGTAGTTCTAGAGAAAGCACCAAGTGTAATGAGAGTTACCAGCACTGGCAAGGTTGTTAGCCTGTAGGTTCTGCCCAGGAAATACAAGAAGCATTTGGACCAGAGAGTGGGAAGCTGCTGCCAAGCCTGCTCACTTTCTTCCTCACAGTAACAGCTTCATTTATGCATCTCCTCAGGTTGTTGCAGAACAAGAATCTAAACTGGCTGAGCAGAACGAGCTGATCACCAAGTTACAGGAGACAGTCAGCCAGCTACGGACAGAGGTTCTGACCAGCCGGTACCACATCCGCAAGCAGCAGGAGGCCCAAGAAGCAATCCAGAGCCAAGTTGAGGCACTGAAGCACAAGGAGCTGCAAACTAGAGTGGTACTGGAAGGCATGGCCAGCAAGGTAGGCAGAGCCTCCTTCCCTACAGGCTCCCACCTCCCTCCTGGGAGACACCTCAACTTCACCTGCATGTGGATAAAGTCTGACAGCACAGTCATAGAATCATAGAATGGGCTGGGTTGGAAGGGACCTCAGAGCTCATCAAGTCCAACCCTTGATCCACTCCCCCCGTGGTTCCCAGCCCATGGCACTGAGTGCCACATCCAGGCTCTTTTGAAATATCTCCAGGGATGGAGAATCCACCCCTTCCCTGGGCAGCCCATTCCAATGGCTGATCACCCTCTCCAGAAAGAAATTCTTTCTCATGTCCAACCTAAACCTCCCCTGGCACAACTTAAGACCAAGCCTCTAGTCTGTCAATCTAAACCAGTGCTGAAGACTCAACACACCTGTTTCTTTCCTCTTTTATCACAAGTTTGAAAGATACCGAAGCAAAATAATCCAGGCTACGTTCAGTGCAGCAGGCAGCAAACCTCCCCAGGCAGAGCTCACAGATGAGGAGGTGCTGGAGGCAATGCAGGTATGTGGCTCTTTTTCCAGCAGCCAGCAAGGGGCTGATGAGGTAACAACACGTGCTGCAGTTCTGCTTTCCACCTCATGCTTTCCCACTCCTTTTACACCCCCCTAATTTTCAGAAAATAATCAATGAACGGATGGAGTTCTATCAGATGCTGAAGCAGAACAACATCAAGGTCCCACCACTCTACAATGACACGGCTGCCAGTGCCAAGGGGAGGAAACAGAGTCATGTAGGATAGCACCTATCAGTGCCCAAAAAGCAGCTCCAACAGCCAAGTCAGCACCTCACCAACTTCAGGCTCCCATTTTCTTGGTCTTCAGATAGTGACTTACTAACAGTGAAACTCGTTTACTAACAAATTAAACTCATTTATCTAAAATAAAGTTCTCTGAGAATATTTACTCCCATTTTTTCCACTGACTCAGAGCACAATTCATTGTAAATCAGTCATCTGTAGAACAGAAGCTCAGCACTAAGGGCTCCTTGGTTACAAGTAGCTAGGAAGTCTTAAAGTTACCTTTTTTTTTTTTTTTTTTTGCAGTACACAATAGCTGCTTCAGCACATTAGTCTATTTACATGACTGGAAAACTCACCAATGCCAAAACAAGTCACAGTAATGTCTGATGGCAACAGAGGTTTTATTTTTCCATTCAGTGTGCAGGTCCCAACACATGGACGTATTTGACACAGTACCTGGGAGTTCAGTTAGAGTTCTGTATCATTTTTAACCAAAAAAAAAGGTGGATCTGTAGGTCACCCTAGCTTATGAAGAGGTTTGCATTAACACAGGTAGTAGCCCCAGTGTGTAAGTCACCCACAGACTGCAAAAATCAGAGCCATGCAAACTACCTGTGTTTTGGAAGATGTCCCTGACACTCTTCATCTGGGAGGGTGGCAGAAAGCTCCAGAAAGATCACTCTGAGCAAGAGTGATTGTGTTCTGGGGAGACAGGGAGCTTTGGTAGTGTCAATGAAAGGCAGCAATAGCCCTCTGAACAGAACCAAACTGCTTGAGCAAGAATAAATTCTGTGCTCCATCAAGAGTAACTCAACAGGCACACCACAAGCTCACTACAGGTGGTAATTCCACAAGGATGGATGAAGGCTGTAAAATACACTGGGACACACAAGCCCCTGCAGTCACAATTTTCACTTAAAAAAAGGAAGCTGTGTTAATGTCTGAACACAGAAACCATCACTTTAAAACTCACTCAAGTTCTGACAGCTATTAAAGTTTCCAAATTTTTCCAGATATAAAAATAAAATGGTGCAGAATGAGATGTGAGCAAAGTAGTTTTGCATTCTGTCTTCTGCCACTGGTGCACAGAACTTGACTTTGTTTCAGTGCTGTCACCTACTGGATTTCTCAGTTTAGCTGCCAAAAAAAATAATCCAGCTGAAACAGACCAGGAAGAAATAGTGATCTTGCAGAAAACATGACTGCACTCACTTTGTAAACACTAAGACATCACAATGATTATTTGCTCTACACATTAATGTGCTCTGACTTCCAAACTCTGCCCTTAAGTGCATGTTTGAAGATGCTGTTATCTCTGCCCAGTCAGAATACAGATGACTTTCTATTAAGGCTGAAAGAATGCAACACTCCTTGCTGTAGCTTGATCAAACTTTTAGGTACCCAGGCAGGATGCACTGCATCTTTTCTTTAAAAAAAAGAAAACAACAAAAAACTAACCAGCTCACTGTGCACAGATTGCATTGTTGGACATGGGAAAAAAGGAAAGTGGAGTAAATTTCTTAGCTTTGGTAGCTGCTAACGTATTACAGTCAGAAGAGAGGAGACTGTTGTCAGGTCAGTTTTTGAAGGATAAAGTACTTTCAAGTTTCCATCTGTGTCCACCACTCGAACCTGCTCCACCACCAAGGGAAGATTCACTGGATGCTCATTTTGGCTGGGGTTCAAATTCACTGGTCCATGAAGAGCATCTGACTCATTATCTGAGCCTGAGACCTCCTTATTATCCAAGGTAACTCTGTTCAGTTCTGCAATTTTCTGTTAAAGGCAAAAAACCACAGAGAACAGAAGATTAATTCTCTTGGAAAGCAGACCATAAATTTCCAGTTGTGGTAACAGAACATTATTTATCCTGGTAAGTGTGGGAGAGGGAATAAAAATGCTACTGAAATAAAAATCAACTTCTGTATTCTTCTAAATACACGTGAGCAATTAGATATTTAACTGAGAACCACACCAAGAACTGACAGGATTATTTTACTCAACTGCTTACCAGAATTAGTGTGTCCATGACATCTTTGCATATCTGTAAACTGGTGTCACTTGTCACCTCCAGAAATAGATCACGGGTCTCTTTTCTGATCTGTAAGAATTTCACAGGAAAAGCCAGACACTTGGCAAAACTTCAAGACACAAACTGAGTGAAAGGCTTTCATTCAGCTCAGCCAAAGGACTGCCCTTCTCTAGTCAATTAAAACAACATATTCCTGCCTTTTGATGAAGCCACCTCTGACAGTCAAGCAGAGAGGATTCAGGCTTTGAAAATTTACATTTGGAACAGCACCACAAGTTTCAAAACTGTGGGTATCTTTGAATTTGGAGTTAAATACCTCTCAGTAGGAAGAAACACTAAATCTGACTAATATCATTCCACTAAGAAGGATACCTTTGTTTTCTCACTGTTGGTTATTGGCGGGAAGGAAATCACAGTGCCTTCAGCATCCACAAGACATGGGTAGTTATCTTTGCCATCCAGTAACTGGAGATACCTGCCCAGAAAGCCAAAGAAAGAAAAAATGAGCAAGTGAAACAGCAGCTGCACACAACGGCTGAAAAGAGTGAGAGAAGCAAGTTAGTTTTGCCAAGAAACCCACAAAAGATCAGTGCACTGACTTGTGGAGCCCTGACACATTCTGACGCTTCTTCTGTTTCCTCTGCTCCTCAGCTTCTGAGTGCAGCTGTCGGAGAAGATCCTTTGCCTTGATCTCCTTCCTACCCAAGGGTGTTATCTGCACCATACAAGAAAACAAACATTTAAGATTAACCCAAACCCTGGGATTGTTAAAGTTCTCCTGTAAACAAGCCAGCAATCAAAACCATCCTTCTGTACACCATTGGTCCTGACAAGTTATTCAGTGTGGAAACACACTTTTTATTTAACACAAATCATCATACTGAGATTAAAACTTTATGTCCTTTTGCCCCTGTACTCAGCACTGGTGAGGCCACACCTCGAGTCCTGTGTCCAGTTCTGGGCCCCTCAGCTCAGGAAGGAGATTGAGGTGCTGGAGCAGGTCCAAAGGAGGCAACTGGGCTGGTGAAGGGACTCGAGCACAGATCCTATGAGGAAGGGCTGAGGGAGCTGGGGGTGTTGAGGCTGGAGAAGAGGAGGCTCAGGGGAGACCTCATCACTCTCTACAACTCCCTGAAAGGAGGTTGGAGCCAGGGGGGGGCTGGGCTCTGCTCCCAGGCAACTCTCAGCAAGACAAGAGGGCACAAGAGGTCTCAAGTTGTGCCAGGGGAGGTTTAGGTTGGATATTGGGAAGAATTTCTTTATGGAGAGGGTGATCAGACATTGGAATGGGCTGCCCAGGGAAGGGGTGGATTCTCCATCCCTGGAGATATTTCAAAAGAGCCTGGATGTGGCACTCAGTGCCATGAGCTGGGAACTGCAGCAGGACTGGATCAAGGGTTGGCCTTGATGATCTCTGAGGTCCCTTCCAACCCAGCCAATTCTATGATTCTATGAAATGCACTCTTAATTGGTCCTGGAATAATACTACATAGCTCTGTGAGGCTTGTTCAAGCAGGCATTCTTATAGCAGGCTAGCAAGAAAAGCTTCTAAATTAAAGTTTCTGGAATTCATTTTCAAGGATCTAAAGGGCAGAGGAAAAAATGCTTTCCGTTTAACATGGTTCCAGAAAAAAACAAAAAAGGAAAAAAAGTGGAGGCCAACTGATTCCACCAGCCCTACCTTCAGTTCATCAGGAGGCTGAACAGTGTAGATCAGAGGACTTTTGATCAGCTGCAAGTCGTGAGTGGCAATTGTGGCTGCTGTCCGCTTCTCACAAATGTCTTCATGCAGTTTAGTCTGCAACAAAAAGAACACCATCAAAATATGTCACAAACATCAACACGATTTATTCCTTCTGGGGCTCAGTATTCTTATGGATTTAAAGTTTGTAGCATTATCAGCTAGTTGAGTAATGCTTTGAAAGTAAAATGAGCCCCACTTGTGAAATAATTTTATCTGAATGACAAGCCAGAAGAAAAACACAGCAAAGTACAGCACGTGACATGTTTCTGAAATGGGAAAGAGTTTTAAATGAAGAAAAACCCTGAGGAGAAGCTAACACCTGCCACCTAATGGGCAGATGAGGAGTACACCAGGGGAAAGCTCGTGGTTATGATACCTTGGTTGGAAGGTTGGGTGTGCAAGAGAATTTTGGTGCTGATTGGGAAACCTGGAGCCAAACCAGGGTACTTCTGACAGACACAGGTTTGCTACTGCCTCTCAGCAGGTCCCAGAGCAGTAACAAGCTGTTGTTACAGAAGTAACAATGGATACCATCCCGTGGAAATAGCTATTACATTCCTCAGAATAATCAGTTTTGCTTATTATGGACTGCCTGTCCAACTGCTACTAACATTCCTGTCCCAAACGAGGACCACAGGCTGCAGCAGTTACCTGTGTGGACAGGAACCTCTTCAGAGAGTTTCCTGGCTGTAAATTCACTCCCTTCAGCACGCAGCACACGATGAAGGGCCGCACATCCTTGACACCCTGGCTCACTTTGACCACCAAGGGTGCCGGGTTCTCAGAGATGTGCAGAACTTTCACCAGCAGCTTGCTCGCCTCTTCCAGCTCGTCCTGCTCCCCGTCCCCACCGTCCTTCTTCTGCTGCTTCTCCCTCTTCTTCTTCCTCGCCTCCTCTCTGCTGCTCTCAGCCTTCCCCTTCCCGCGGCCCCCAGCCCGCAGGTACTCCAGGATGGCTTTTGTCTGGCACCCGTTCACCATCTTCTCCAGCCTCTTGTCCTTCAGCTGGTTGCCTCTGAAGTTGGCCTCCTTCAGCCGGGGGCAGTCGGCCAGTGCCGCGGGCAGCTCCTTCAGGTGGTTGTTGGCCACGTCCAGGCTCTGGAAGAGACAGAGATAAGAGATAAGAGACAGAGCTGGAGACAGAGAAAGGGTAGAGGGTGGTGATGGAGGGGGCTGCTCCCACCTTGAGCGCCGGCAGGAAGGCGATGTCAGCCCCCAGCTCCTCCACCTCGTTGTCGGCCGCTTCCAGACGGCTGAGGAGCGGGAAGGGCCCCCCGGGACCGGCGCCGTGGGGCAGCAGCCGGCCGGGCAGTACCCGCAGCCGGTTCCCGGAGAGCAGCAGCGCCTGGAGCTGCGGGGCGGCGCGGGCCAAGCCCGGTCCCAGCTCCCGCAGCCGGTTGCCGCTGAGGTTGAGGCTGCGCAGCTGCGGGAAGGCCGGGGCTGAGGCCGGAGCTGCCGCCGGCTCCTCCGCCCCCCCCAGCTCGGCGGGCAGCCCCTCCAGGCCGTTCCCGGAGAGGTCGAGGAGGCGGAGGGCCGGCAGCGGCCCGCCCAGCCCCGCACCCAGCCCGGCGGGGCCCAGCGCGTTTCCCCGCAGCACCAGCGTGTGTAGGGCGGGCAGGGCGGCGGCCACCCCCGGGCCGAGCTCCCGCAGCTCCGGGCACCCGCTCAGCTCCAGCGACTGCAGCAGCGGCAGCGCCAGCAGAGCCGGCGGCAGCCGCCCCCCCTCCGCCGCCACCCGCTCCGCTACCGCAGCTCCGGGCAGGCTCAGCTCCCGCCGCCGCTCCCGGCCCGCAGCATCCAGCTCCGGCCAGGCCGCCGCCATCGCGCCGCGATCCCCGCCCCCGGCTGCCGAGGGACCGCCCCGACCCGGCTCCCGGCACCGCCCCGACCCGGCCCGGCTCCCGGCACCGCCCCGGCACCGCTCCCGGCACCGCTCCCGGCACCGCCCCGCCCCGGCACCGCTCCCGGCACCGCCCCGGCAGGGAGGGCTCCCGGGACCGCCTCTAAATGCAGCGGTACCAGGCTCTTGCTAAACAATTTTATTAAAATCGTGCTATCAAAAATAAATGGCGTGTTTAACATAAGCGATTTTCTTTCTTTTTTTTTTTTTTTTTTTTTTTTTTTTTAATATATTTTTTATTTTTTTAATTTTTTTATTTCCGCTTGCAATGCCAGTGATAAAATCTCCGGGATTTCAATACCTTATCTGCTTATCCACGTAATGTATAGAAATGCTCTCTTGGGGTTGCAGAATTCCCCAGGATGGCTTTGGGTTAATTCCTGCAGACGGGCGCTGGCTGCTCCTGTGTTGTCTCTGTAGTTGAGACGGATGAAAACAACTCGGTTGACATTCACAGCGTGTAAAAAAAAAAAAAAAAAAAAAAAAAAAAATAGAAAAAAGCCCAGGAGACAGAGCCAACAGCCCCTTCTTTCTTTAATAAAAATGTGCCATCACTGCTGATTTTCCAGTCCAGCACTTTGGAGAGGTTGTTTCTGGTACCTGTGCAAGAGTTTTGCTCCAGAACATTTCACTCAAGACCTCATTGCACAGGAACAAACTTATTTCACTGTGTTTTTCACACCACTGTTTGCTTTACCACCACAGAAAATACAGTTTGTTTATTAAGTGAGAGGAAGGCATTTCAAGTGAAATCATCCTTTAAAAAAATACTTTAATATCCTGAGAAACACTCTGGTTTCTCATTTCTAAATTTCTTCCACCATTTGAACCCTGGAGTAATTAATATGCCTCACTTTACAGGTATAAAGCCACCTCAGTGAATGTCAGCTCTGGGAAATCCAATCCTCATTATAATTGTTTGTGGGGTCTTGTTTTTTTTTGTTTCTTTGTTGTTGTTTTTTTTTTTAACTCAAGTAATTATTTTTTTTTAAATAAAACCGAACCAAAACAACACCAAGTTTAAAAAGGTTATCCCAGCATATTATAAAATAGAAAGCACACATCCTGCTCTGTGGAGAATTTCATTATTTCCATTTTGATTATTTTAATTATGCTTTGCTTCACTAGTTTTAAAAGCCATGGTTGAGCAGCAACTGAGAGTTGTATTTACCAGTTCAATATCCATGCTACATTGGCCAATCCAGAGTACATGGCAGACCTATGCAAACAGGTTTTTTTCATTAAACTTGCATGACAGAAAGATTGCAGTTTTAATTCAAAAAGGCAAAAAATGCTCCAGGCAACAGCTCATGAGCCTGCAGTCCATTGCAGCTGCTAATCTGAGCAAAATCAATCATTATTTTGCTTGCATAAGGAATCAGGTTCTCAAACAGAAACCTGTGTCACTGAAGTATAAATAAAGATACATATAAATTTCTTAATATACATATGTATATTTCTAATGTGTGCATTTTTACTGATATACATTTGGAAGTGTGTAAGAAGCAATTGATATAAAGACTTTCAAAATACAAACACACCAATCTACCTGTAAAATTTATAAGCTTGTAGCCAGGCTGCAGGCAAACTATAAAAGTTGTATGTGCCAAAATCAGTGCTATATATACAAAACAAAATCAAAAATTCACCCTGTGATAGCAAAATAAACCCAGCCCCCCAAACTGTAACTTAATATACATTGACACAATCACTCATTCTTGTACCTGTGGTACAATTGTACCTGTGGGAGCAATTAATTCTGGTTTGGAATTGCCTAAATGTTACAAGTGGAAACATGAGGGTTGTTGCTTTAAGTGCAAAACTTCATATATTGTCTCATAATAGAATTCCTGCTCTTTGAAGCTATTAAATGCTCCCCTGCTGTAGTCTGTGGATGTGTAGTTTAATCCACACCTAACTGGAGAAACTCAGTATTAGAGCTGGATTTAGAAGCAAGCTGAGCAAAAGCACTCTCTAAAGCAGGAAAAAAAAAAATAATCTAAATTTATTAACTCAAGCTTTTCGGGCCCCTGCTAAAGTCTGTTTAGTTTTTTTTTTTTTGGTTTTGTTCTTTTTTTAAAAATTTCCTTCCAGGGCCCATTCTTGGGAATATATTGCAGGATTAAGTGTGAGATTTTTAAAGCACAATTTCCATGTTTACAGCAGCTCCATCAACACACACTCTTGTTATGTTCCCAATGGGACTCTGGTGGTTCAACATCACCCTCTTGTCAAGGGGACAAATAAGGCACTTGGGTTCAGCTCTAAAATGCTAAATTTGAAATATATCTAAAGGTCAGGCTTCTGCAGAAAAAACACTTCCACCACTTGTGGCTTTTGTCACCCTCAGAGCTCTGGTTGACCCCAGGAGGAGACAACTATTTCACACAATGCTAATAATATGCTTGCAGTCATAAAACTAGACATAAAATTCTTGATGTTAGAAAGGAGAGCAAAGGTATCAAAAAAAAAAAAAAAAGGTATCAAAAATAACATTTCTAAGCATTTTTAAAATGAGTGGAAACGTTTTATGATGGCCCTGATCCAATTCCTTTCCTTGCAGGGCCAACCAGAGCTTTCAGCTGACTTAGGAGGTGTTCAGTCAGCTTCAGGAAAAAGTACAGTTCTCATTTCCACTGAAAGAACCAAGAGTCTTAGACCCTGGCACAAACAAATGGACTTGTAAGCACTCACAATGGCTAAAAATTTGCCCCATTTTAGCTGACAAAGTTTATAATGAGACATACATGGAAGAAAAAGGCAGCTTTTGTAAACACACTAATACTGGGGATTTTTACTATCAAAACACACCAGGTCCTGGCACAGTGGCATGATTCTTTGACTTACTTGAGGAGTGGACACCTGAAACAGCTTTCCAGTTCCCAGCCCTACCCATAAAGATGCCCCAAGTACAGGATTTGCAGTGGGAAACCAAACCCCATAGCTTTTTTCTTGGCTACGCTGCAATTTCTCCTTTTTTTTCCTGTGTTTCTTTTAGCAAACACATTTTGCTGTATGGAATTGTTTACCCATTAATTGGTCCAAGAGTTTTTCTAAAGAGGATCCTACAGGTCATTCAGATAACTGAGCTCCATGTTTCATATAATCTGATATGTATTGATTTGTATTTCATATGCACACATTTGCCATTTCACCTTGTCCCAGCTGCACTTCTCAGCAGATGAAGGACAGCACTGCTCAGACAGCAACATCACCAGCACACCAAAGGAACCAGTGTGACTGCAACAAGCCTGTTTTACTCACTCTACAGCTGTATTTTCAGTGTTTTCCTCAAGTCTAATTACAATGAACTCCCTGTAAATGCACTGATGTAATGCAGAAATAGTGCTGCACAGAGACAGCTAACACAGAAGTTACCAGACAAGGCAATTACTGCTCAAGGCTGATGCAGACAAACAAAAAAGCTGATACAAGTTGTCCACAATTTTTAAATAACTATTAACAACTACAAGCCCAGTTAAGAAGACAAAGGAAAAAAATACTTGTCCTGTCATCGCTTTAAGTATGTTTTGCCAGTGCTTTTATTTGGGCCCCCTCGTGGTGTTGGGATCTTGCTTCCTATAGAGGGAGCTTGAACTTTTACTCCTGAAGGACCTGGTTTCCTTAAATATTGCCCAGCAATTTTGCCTGTGAAGAGAAAATACAGATTGTTATTCCGAGCACATCATGCAGTGGACAAAAGAACCATGAAAAAAATCTGAAGAAGGAAAGGTTTTGGATGTTTTGGTGCTGCAGGCAGTGAAAACAGCTTGTTTGTTCAACCTCCATGTCCAGGAAATAAAAGGATTTTGCATGTGCTTCATAAAGATGACTGTTAAAAAAAAACACCTGACATCAGCATCATTTTCTCTCTGCACAATCATAAATTCTGCCTAGCACCTGGGTCTGAACTGAAAAGGAAAAGCAGTACACAGCACTAACTATTCAATTCATCTTGTAATTAGGATTAGATTAGCATCCTCTGATTGGACATTAAAAGCTAAATTAGGCTCTTGGTTCTCTGTGCAGCATTCAGGAGCTTTCCAGAATGTTAACTCTTTAGTATCACCACTGATTGTTCTGCCCATCATCAGACTATTATGCAGGAGCAAGACTGAACTGATCAAATCATCCAATAAACCAGTTTCCCCAATCAACTGAGGTAATCTCCTTGTTCTGAAATTGCTGTTACCAAATGGTTTTGAGAATTTGCTCCCCTAAGTATCTGTAGCCTCTGCCAGCACGAGAAATACCAGTTAGGTTACACAAATGCAAAAAGCATGTTGAAGGGGCAATTACAAGCCAGATTGCTTTCAAGAATAAAATAATCCCATTAAGGAAGGGCAAGATAGTAAAAAAAAACCAAAACATTACCATCATTCTCAGAAAACAGTATCTTACCAGGGTGCACCAGATGAGTTTTATTGAGTAGAGATAACCTCCGTCGATTCATTTTACAGCCATCGTTGCCCATTAGATGAGACTTCCAGGCCTAAAATCAATTAAAAAGAAGTGGTATTACAAAACCAGCACAATGAGCTGATGTTTTATTTAGTCATTAGGAATGTACACACATTTTTTTAAAACTTGGGGGGAAATGAGAGTTGTCTACAGACTCCATGGCAATTGACTTTAATCTGCTCGCTCATAAAAGCATGAACACCTTATGACTTAAGAGTGGAACTGAAATTAATGTACCTGTTTTTTAAATACAACTTAAATAAATGAACTCTCAGAATCTGGGAGTTAACTGCAGATTTGAAAAGCTGCAAAGTATCCAGCTGCCTATGCAGGAAGACTGACACAGAAGAGCTTGTAACCCTGTGGTGCCCAGACAGGCAGAAAACCCACGTTCAGAGATGATCCCCAGAATGTGAGATGGCAGCTACAGACCCAACAATAATCCAGACAGGGTCTTAAATTGTTGGGTGCAGGCTGGTGTTAGAAGACATAAATTTGGTCCTGGTGTCATAAAAACAGACCACTCTGGAAAGCAGTCTTACCTCCTCTCCAGGGGAAAAGTTGTCATGGCACAACGGGCAGTGGTTTGCCACGTCCTCTGGTTTGGCAGCTGAAATCATTAGAAAAATACTGTAAGAATGGCAAAGGAACAAGAGGACAAGCCACAAGGATGTGGGGTAGAGGCTTTTTGGTCTCCTCCTCATCCTCCCCACATGCATTTATAGAAGCAAAGAATTCCAGCCACTGGGAAACTCAGGCACTTATTCCAAAGGTGTTCCCTCCTGAGGATTTACTTCAATTTCTAAATCCACAATGAAGCACCTAACCAGAAGGTGCCAAAACCACACAATATTTGGAAGTCAGACAGAGCTGACTTCTGAAGTTCAACTTTCCTGCTCAAAACTACTCACAATTGCAAGTCTTGCTCTTAATATGTTTGGGCAACTCATCTTTTGGAAGGGCCTCACTGCATCGTTGACATTTCCCAAAAATGTCCTTTTTATCACAGTCTGTCAGCAAGTGCTCTGTCAGGCTTGCTATTTCCACCACCTGCAACAGAGCAAGAGGCACCCAAGAAGATGTGTCCTGGACTAAGTAAGGATAATATTAAAAAAAAAAAAACAAAAAAAAACGTTTATGATATTTTTGGAAGTTAAATCTCACTTTCCAAAATGACAAAGGGAAAATTAAGTTTTAATCCAGTTGTTACTCCAATTTATAATGACTTTCTTCTCAAAAAGCACTACTCAAGATAACAGTTGTGTTCAGAATTCATCTGCCTAACCTGTTTGCAGTGCTCACATCTGGTTAGCATAGGGCAGTGTTTCCAGTAATGAAGATCCAATCCTTCTTCTGTGAAGGATTCATCCCTTTCACCACAAAAAATACATAAGCTAGGAAAAAATAATACAAACATCAGTATCATCAGATGGAAATGGTTGAATGGTGCTGCTGCTGTTAGAAACTACTCTGAAAAATAGCTAACATCTTGCTACACCCTATTTCCCCCATACAGGTGATGACTTTAAGATAGGGAATGAACAGATACTGTTGTATAATTAATGGTATTTCTTCATATATGAAGAAATAATTGCTCAAAAGCACTTGAAAAAGCTCAAAAGCACAGGAAAGTGGCCTTCCTGGCCCCAGAATGTTCAAATGCTTTCTCTAAACTCTTATCCCACAATACACATGAAAGCTACAATGTGCCTTGCTCTTATTTTATAATGGCAGTTGAATATTAATTAAACTGGAGCAACTTCTCACTGCACAAACAACAAGCTCAGAAAACAAGCTCAGGGTCACACTACCCAAGAACTTAAAAAAATCAACATCTAGGATTGTCTGGTGATAATTCCAAATCTGTTAGAAGAGATTTTTTTTTGTTGTTTCAGTGCTGAAGGTATTAGCTTTGATCTAGTGGAAAAACATTATTAATGTTATTAGCTTGCAGGTTATTATAAGTGATTAAGGTGATTAGAAGCTGCTCATCTAACTTACTTATCCAAGTAACTTGCAACAGAGGAACGTTCATCTGGAATCTCTGCTACTGCAGGCTGGGGGCTTCCATTTATCTGTAAACCTGGAGATAGAGAACTATTAAAACAATCCCAGATTTTAACTGGTTTTTGTGCATGCCTGGAAAAACTGCTTGTCTGGATCTTAACAGCAAAAAAACTGACAGGCTCATACCACTGCCATGCTGGGAAACAAGCACTACAAGACAACATACCTGTAATGCAGCTGGGAAACTATTGCCTTAGTGATCTACAACAGTAAAATATTTCAGTGATTATTTTTACATCACCTGCCTCACATTGAGGAGAAATCTAAAGTGGTTTCAAGCCAAGTCCTACTGATTTTTATGTTATAAATTAACTGGTTAGCTGATGGTAACTCAGCCAGCCCAGAGCACTTAGGAATGTTTTTAGCTGAGATAATTCAATAATCCATGAAGCATCTACTGTGTTTCACAGACATACTGAAGTATCTCTACATTTCTTAATATTATATGAAACTACCTACCTTGATTCTTTGGCTTCTGAAAACCAGATTCTTTCTCCTGTTCAACAAAAAAATTGAGGTCAGAAATTTGCTTAATGACAGTGATACTTGCCAAGGTGAAAGAAAGTAGATTATATCCTGATTTTTCTCCAGAATTAAAAGGTTAGAAGAATGCCAATGCATTATGTTTGTGCTTCTGCTTCTACACCAAATCTCTTGGGTACTGAGGCAGCAATCTTCTGAGGATGGAAAACCAGTCCTAATTCCTGGCATTGGGGTAGCTGCTGCCTTTCTAAGGTTCAGATGGAAAATTTAATGGACATGCAGTAGAGGATGCTTCTGGAAGGCCCTGACTTAGTACAATTCCTGTACTCTGGCTGGTACAGAGACACTTAAAGCTTCTGGAAACACTCTCATAGTCACCACATGGTAGACAAAACTGTGATAAAAAAGAATCCAAAGTTTACACTACACTAGGAAAAATAACCCCTTAAATTTTAAACTGGACTGCTGAGGATGAAAGTCAGTGTATTAGTGTATGTCATGAAGTCTCTCTTTTTTTCCAAGTTTATAATGAGGCAACTGTAATGTTAATTATCTAAGCTTGCAGTATTGGAGGAAAAAAAAAAAAAGGATTACAATACCAAAAAAATCAACCCCCAAACCATCCTAACCTTTCCAGCTTGAACTTCTGCTTGTATCTCCTTTAGAGCTGCCAGCTGACCTTGCAGATCTTTTATTTCTTCCTTCTTCTTTTTCTCTGTTTCTTCTGTTGCTGCCCTTCTCCGGACCTGCCAAGAAATCCTCTTTTAATTACAAAGGGTTTGGAGCCATCTGTCACACTGAAGAGACTGCAAACCACCAGTATCAAAAAGCTAATATAAAAGCTACTATAGCTATGAAATCAATATCCTGCTGAGTTGAATGCAGTGTTTCAAGTAGCCACACTCTGCAAATCTGACATACCCTGAGCTCAGCTTCAGAAAGTTTGCCATCTATCTTAGCAAAGCCCTCAAAGAGTGTTTTATAGATCACAGTCTTGCGGATGTTGGCATCATCTGGGGGGAGATGTTGCAGCACAGCAGCCTTGTCCTTCCTGTACATGTCCAGGATAATCCTCATGGCTGCATCCCGAACTTCATACACTCTGTGCTCCAGAGCTCCTGTGGCAAACTGTAATAAGAAATTGAAATAAAATAATAAATTCAAAAACTTGCTTTGCTTCCCTTTTCTGGGTTTTTATAAGGAACTGCTCGTTAGCTTCAGAAAATTACTTTGCTGAAGTGGGAGAAATCTTCACACAGGCAGGTTTTTACCCAAACTTTTTGGCCCCATGCTTCTTTTTTTTCCCCATACACCTTGCTGCCTCACAAATGACACCTCCAGGAGGCTGTAATTCCCATTAATAACTCACCAAGCACTCCAGACCAGAAAAACAAGCCCAAATAAAACAGCAAGAGAAAAAAACTTGATGTGCTGTAAAGTCAGACTCCTACCTTCATGACATTGCTGACAGTAAACCCAGAGTTTTCAGTTCCCATGACTTTCAAGAGCTTTTCCACTAATTCTACTTGACTCATTGCCAGGTGGGCTGGGGAGTTTGGTTTTAATGGTTGAACCAAATGAACTGGAACAATCTGGAGAGGTTTAACTTCACTGCACAGTGCCATTTCCTATAAACATACAGAGAGTCAGTGTGTGTGTAGCAATGCTACCTGAGGAAAATTAAATGACTTTGCAGAGTTATTCTAAGTTATAAGTTAAGCAAAGTGAAGACTTTCATAAGAAGTAGCTGCTTGTTTCTCACTTCAGCAGCCAGAAGTTGCTTGCTAAAGTTTTAAAGAGAAGATTATACAGAAGTTTGGTCTTGCTTTTGGCATCAGAGAGGAAGTTACCACAAAATCAATAAAATCTTAGATGTGCCCAGGTGAGTTATAGAAATGGGTACTAAGAGGAGTTTCAAGAACTCCACCTTACACTGAGCCAGCTAAGGAGGAAGCAGAGGAGAAGAGTCACAAGAGACAGAAAATCTTGACATTGTATCAAGATGAATTTCAAGACTGCTTCCACAGACACAAACCATCCTACAATTTCTCATTCTGTTTTGCAAGCAAAGTTAAAAGTGACATTCTGCTGTTATTCAAAGCTCAGTATTTATTTCCTTGATGGTAGCAGAATGTTTTGCTGAATTAACAGATTTCCACACAGAACTACTGCTCTTTCTTCTAAATTCTACTGGAAAAGGGAACCTGTGATGCTCTACCAGATATTCAGAGCTGCTCTCTGCCAACTCTGAGCAAGACTTTCAGTATCTGACTTGGTGTTGAAACACAATCACTTTGCAACACAACCTGAGGAATCACAGGATCACAGAAAGTCAGGGGTTGGAAGGGACCTCAAAAGATCATCAAGTCCAACCCCCCTGCCAGAGCAGGGTTACCTACAGGAGGTCACACAGGAACACGTCCAGGTGGGCTTTGAATGTCTCCAGGGAAGGACAACCTCCCTGGGAAGTCTGTTCTAGGGCACTGTCACCCACACAGGAAAAAAAATTTTCCACATGTTTATATGGAACCTCCTATGCTCAAGTTTGCATTCATTGCCTCTTGTCCTGTCAGTGGGCATTAACTGAGAATAGCCTGGCACCATCTTCCTGGCTCTCTCCCTTTACATATTTATAACCATTACTGAGGTCGCCCCTCATTCTCCTCCATGCTGAAGAGACCCCAGCTCCCTCAGTCTTTCCCCATAAGGGAGATGTTCCACTCCCTTCATCATCTGGACCCTTTCAAGCAGTTCCCTGTCCATATGGAACTGAGGGGCCCAGAAATATTCCAGATGTGGCCCCACCAGGGCAGAATAGAGGGGGAGGAGAACCTCTCTCAGCCTACTAACCACCCCCCTTCTAATACACCCCAGGATGCCATTGGCCTTTTTGGCCACAAGGGCACATTGCTGGCTCATGGGCATCCTTCTGTCCACCAGCACCCCCAGGTCCCTTTCCCCTTCTCTGCTCTCCAAGAACTCAGTCCCCAACCTGTACTGGTTCTTGGGGTTGTTCCTACCCAGATGCAAGACTCTACACTTTAAACCAGTACAAACCTTACAGCCATCTGAGGGAGAAGGGTGTCAAGTGCTTCAACTTAGGCCTAGAGTACCCAGTGTAACACATTCAAAAATAGCAGGAAGGCAAAGTAACATTGTTACCTTTCTTTTTCTTCCTCTTCTAGCAGCTTTAGGAATAGAAGCATCACTTGTTTTCACGACATCTTCTTTACTGGTTATATTGCATATATTGTTCTCATCTCTGTAGACCACTTGCAACTAAGAAGGTGGCAAGAGTTACACCTCCTGAATCAGAAGCACCTACCTGGATAAAGTTGGAAGCCACGAGGCGAAGACGGGATGAAGAGTCCCCTGTTCTAGAAAGTAAATTTGGAAGGGTTTTTTCCACACAGTGAGAAGTTTCTTGCTTGCCTAGTTTATGCTTTGGTATGTAATGGGTGATTATCATTTTTAGAAGTTTCAAGGCAGCTTGAAAAACCTAAGTTTAAAAGAAAAAGGGAAGGCTGGACAAAAATACCACCCAGATCCTTGTTTTCAGACACTACTGTAAAGTCTTTCCTGTGGTTATAAAAAACAGCAGCAACAGAAATGTGTAATTACAATAACATTCTTAATGGAAACTACTTCAGATTTCTCTCTTCCAGAACATGCATTGCCAGGGCTTGGGCAAAAGGCTTCAGAATCTGTTTTATAAAGAATAATGTAGCTCTTGATTTATTTTTTTTTTCTCATTAAAGGCCTCTTTGAAGCCTAAATCTCCTTAGGCTAAATGTAGCCACTCAAGTTGAAACTGGAGTCACTTCATTGCTGCATTTCAACTTAGAAAAAGGAAAGGCTCAACCACACAACACATTTACTGCATCAGCAGTTGTTTCTCAAGCTCATTACTCAGCCCAGGGCAGTATTTTCCATGCTGCTGAATGCCAGACAGTGCCCAGTCCTTGATCCTAACTAAAAGCTGACATTTCAGTTGTTTCTTCCTTTTTTTTGTTGTTGTAGGTTGGGGTTGTTTTGTTTTGTTTTTTTTCCAATTTACTAAAAAGCAGTTTTACAAACTATTTGTTTAAATTATGTCAAGTGTGTTATAACCACACAGTTCTACAATTTTTGCTGTTCGTTCTCCACTGGAACATTTCTTATCAGACATATTACAACTTACTGATGAGACCATGTCCTTGATGGCTCTCTGTACAAGGAAAACAGCAGCCCTCAGCATGCTCTTTAAGTCATCCTTTGGAGTGTTCACTGACATTTCCTCCAGCTTTTTATAGACAGCCAGTAACCCATCTTCTCGATAGGACCAAGTTTTGGAATATGCTCCTGAAACCTGAGCACAGAACAAGTTTCTCTCTTAATAGCTCAGTATTAAAATTTCAATATTTAATCAACATTTATATAGAGAAACAATCTCAAAAGCACATATGAACTTAAGCATGAAATCCCCAGGTTTTTCCTAGAGGAATTTAGCTTTTATTAAAAGCATGTATTTTTGAAAAGGATTGAGTAAAATGGATTAACAGGTCAGGCTCAAGGAACAATTTCAGGCATAGCAATGGTTTCTCCCCCTACAAAAGACAGTGGTTAAGTTATGGATCCATACCCTGATGCAGTCTGCTGGCCACTATCTGCCCAATAGCTCATCAAGCAGCCACTCAAAAAAACTAGAGCATTCTATAAACACTGAAAAAGGGCACCCATATACCCTTGAATATCAGATTTTAAAGTAACAGCATGAAAAAACTGGATCAGTAGGGGTTTGCTGACAGACATCAAATCAGCTCCACACAGATCACAATGATCTCTATGTTTGTTTTCTTGGCTTTTACCAAAGCTTCTCCAAAAACTTCAATAGCAGGGCTGGCCTCCCTCAGTGCCTTCTCAGTCAATGGCTCTGGTTCCCCAGCAGTGCCAGTTCTTGGGCTCTCACTGATGTCCTCTTCAGTCACCTCTGGCTCAAGGTACACAACTGCTTCATCAGACTGTTTACAGATGGCTGGAACAGGTCTCTCATCATAGGGTAAAAATTCAGCCTAGCAAAGAAAACACAATTTACTATTCTAGAGGTGACTTAGATGAAGTTGCTTCCTCACTGATTGGATTCCCCTCAATGCATGTTCCCCTCATCAGAGAAGATCACTTTACAATTAAGTATGGATTTTGAAGCTCCTGTAGTAACATCATGAAGAAACTGAACCAGCACCTGTGAATAAAACTTTTCTTTTCTACAGAATACAATAAATCACATACTAAATGCCTTTTGTGGAAGTGCACACATCAACAGAAGAAATCATCTGGTGACAGGAAGCCAGAAAGTCAGAAGGCTTTATTGATTTTTTTTTTAGCCAACATTCTGTTAAGAGAGCATACTACTGCTTCCAGAAGAAGGCAAAGAAAGCCATGAGAACAGCTGTAAAAGACCCCCTTGTTTTGTAAGGTTGAACACAAGATCCTCTGCTGTAACAGAAGCACACTACTCACATTTTCCTTGGGACAGATTTCCCTGGGGGTTGTCACAGGAGGAGGAGGCGACTGATGGGGAACACTGGGCTCAGCAGAAGTGAGATCTGCTGCTGACTTCTCTTCCAGCAAAGGTTCTGCTCCCCAGGGCTCTGCTTTGTGTGGTTCTGTGTGCTCCAGAGGAGGTGAATTTGTAGCTTTTGTGCACTGAGAGCTGTCAGTATGAATCAAAGGCTGCAAAGGCAGCTCAGGTGGTTTTCGAATCTGAGAAAGGGAGAAGGATTTTGTACAGCAAGGTTAACAATGTTCTAAAACCACAGGTAATGTAGCTACAGCTCCAATGTTCAGTAAGATTTTGGTGCTTTAAGTAAATATCAGACCTCACTTACAGACATGTAATAATTTCTACTGGGTGCAGCTTTATGAAACAACTGGAAAATAATTCTGTGTGCGGAGAGAATATGAAGCTTCCCATTCTGAGAACAACAGAAAACTTTGTGTTCTTGCATTAATTCAGTATGGTTAGCTGTGATGCCAGCACAACCCTGTGTGTTGTACCCCCTCAAAATACAAGAAAGTACTTTATGAATCTGAACTGGGTAGAGCTGAAAGTGTCAAAAGCATCCAGGATTCTAATAATGTCTTCTGCTTGAGACCTTACCAGTTTAATGTAATGTAATTTATGGAAATCCTGTTCATAAAACACCTTGTGCAAGTCTCTGGTTATGGAAACCCACAATCCAAACAGAAAACTTAAAATCCACTTGTAACTCTCATAAAACATCCCAGTAACAGCTCTTACTCCCTGAATTTGTTTTTGTTGCTCGGCCATTTCTCTCCACAACCCCCACAGGATAAAATGAGGTTCCTGGAGGAGGAACAGCAGCACCCACCATCAGCTCTGCATCCAGAAGGTCGTGGAGCTCCAGCTGCTGGTACACCTTCAGGCGGTATGCTTCCATTTGCTGTTTCTTCTTTTTAGCAAGATCATAATCCTCTTTCTCCACAGCATAACGTTTCTCTACCTCATACCGGCCCAGGCGTTCCCCTACCTAGAAGGTGGCACAGCAAACCAGCCAGGGGGGTCACATCCCTGCATGTTTGTCCACGTTTCAGTATTTCAAGCTAAGGTATTCTGGTATTATTCAGCATTTCAAGCTAATTGATGTTATTGATTGATATAATTTCAAGCATTCTGATATTATTCAGCATTTCAAGCTACGTTATTCTGATATTACTCGGTGTTTCAAGCTAAGCTACCTGATTTCAAAATAACTATTTTGTCAAATCTCATTACAACACCACATAAATATGCTAAGGGCCCAGCAGAACACCAGCTGCCCTAGGAGATAAGCAGTCTTTCAACAGTACCTTTTGCAAGTCTGCAATGGCTTGCTTGAGCTTCTTGGCATAATCGTAGCGCTCCTGATGCACAGCTTCCCGCTTCTTCTCGTCCAGCCTGCGTATGATCTGAGCAACTTCTGGGTCCTGGTACATGTCAAAAGCCAAATCATCCAGAGGTGAGATGGCATCAGGTTTCCTGAAGATATAAAATGAATGAAATGAACTTTCAGCTAGTTCAGAATAGACCAGGTGGTGTATACGTCTTCCCTTTTCACTAGCAGGGAACTAACACAATACAGAGAACTATTTTAGCCTGAGCAGACATTTTGCCAGGGTGTATTCAAAAAAACATCCTTACCCAAGGTAAGTTCCATCTAAGGCAGGGTCATCTGATTTAATTCCTAAGTAGTGGTCTATCAGCTTCTCTCTGGAAGGCTTCATAGGGGAGGGGAAAAAAAAAAAAAATCTTAGTGCACATTCATCGATATTAAGCGTGCATTCAGGACAGAAATTCTGACTTGCCACAGTCAACCTACATTATGCATCCCCTAGTGCTTATACTTTGGGGAATATGGAAACAGGAGAATCTGTAGAGGCTGAAAATACAAATATTCCCATCGATTATGTTTTATTTTTTGTATCTACACATCAGGTTAAATTTTTGAGAGCTTTCTCGCCTCAAGTCAACATTAAAAAATAATAAATTGATACATGGCAGCTCTGCAACAGCAGAAAAATAACAGATGATAGATGCACTTCATTACCCCTAGAACCCTGCAACTGAACATGTGTAGCAACAGTAAAAAGTCAGGGCTGGTTTGCACTTACAGTATTACTGATGTCATTACTGTAGTCTGCTGGATCTCCAATAATGTTTACAGCAACCAGGGCAACCTGGGAGGGATTCACAGAAAATGTAAATGCACAAGGTCATTACTTTTTTTCCATCTCTTAAGAAAATGGAAACAAAAGAATTGGAAGGAAAAAAAAAAAAAAAGGAAAAAAAAAAAAAAAGACCTATGGTCTCCAGGGTGCTATGGAAGCAAAGAAAAGCACTAACTTTGTGCTTCATTAAAAATGTATTCTCATCCCTACAGACCACGTTGCAGAGTCATCAGTTGTTCCTTTTCTAGGCTGGGATGAAAGCAAAGACAGTTACTGCAGAACTGAGGCAGATATTTGCTTTTTCTGCACCAGGCTGGCTGTAAAACACCTCCACTTAATGCCACATCAGACCCTAAAGACTACAAGTGGCTTTGTAGTGCCTGCAATGCTGTTCTCAGATGAATTGTTTTGTCTTATGGCACAGAGCCTGCAGTGCAGCCTAAAACTCAGAATTGTAACAGATCTGTAACAGATCCTGCACTTTACCTGCTTGTTCTGAGTATGTTGCTTGCATTTGATCCTGATTACAGGTAATTTGTAACCTCTCATTTGTACTTTGTGCTCTAAAACAAACCAAAAATAAACCCAGGAGGTTTCAAACGATGTTTTTTAGCTTCTACAGCCAAGGAAGCAGATTTCTATGCCTGGTCTGTACTTCATCTACCAAATAACAACTCCTAGCTCAACTTACCTGGCCATATAGGTTGTATTTATTGGCATAATTTTTATGGAAAATCAGCTTGAGGTACTGGCCAACTGCATCCATGTACACAGATTTTAACTCTCGTGCTCTGAAACCAGTTTTCTCATTGTCTGAGAGAGGTACATAACTGAGGAAGACAAAGGAACAAGTAAGCAGAGGAAATGTACAAATGCACAGCTGCATTCTTGCTCTGCAGGTTATTACTTTGATAAGGCTTAAAAATCCCTTGTAAGTGAAACAGCCTGGGCTGTCATCTGACAAGACTTTTGTCTGCATCGTGCTTCTTACACCCACACCTTCAGCCTTGTTAGAGAACCAAGCAAGGACAGAATTTTTTTGCTGCTTGCAGCACAGCATGCAGAGCATAATGAACATTATTTCATCCTGAGGCCTTTCTGATTAAGTAATAAAATCACTTGGAGCTTGTTGACTTACCCTAGTCTGTGAAACCTCTCTGACTGATAAGGAGCAAAGTATTCAGGCAAGCTTTCACTGATATAGAACTCAATTTTGCTTGAAATCATGTATTGGTGAGCAAGCAGCTGCAGCTTTCGTATTCGACATCTCTCCACCAACTGCAGAACAATTTCTTGTGGATACTGACAGAGTCTGAAAACACACACAATTTCTGAATAACCTTTTTAAAAGATGATTTCACTCCCAACTTGAGTACCACGTAATTATGAGACTTTCCAAAGTTGTTACAGGTTAACTTCAGCATTACAAATATTGTAAAAAGAAACCAAGGAGCAGAGCAGAAACATTCTACACTTTATTGCATGCATGTTAAAGAGGGCCATACCTATCTAGGGGATGTGCTGAGCAGACTGGATTTTTAATATTAAACCAAAGCAATTGCAAGCTTTAAGACTGACGAGAACAAAAATAGTTCCCTTCTTTTAACAGACTTCATTAAAATGTAATGTAATGCCTTTGGGTGGTAACCAAGGTGCTTTTTTTCCCCAGGATAAGGATTCCAGGAGAATAAAGTAACTGCTCCTGTTTTTCCAATTGGTTTGGAAGCTCCTCTGAACATGCATGGTACCATCTCCCACTCATTTTAACCTTGCTCAGAGCTTGTGCTTTCTTCCCAAGGGCAGTACCTTGGTGATCTCCAGCCATTCACCGTTGGTGCATGAACCATCAGCTCTTTTGCACTGAAGCCATCTTCGTGTCCTGATGAGCTAACAACTATAAACCCAATCTTGTGTGGCATCCTGCAGAAGCCAGACAGTCAAAGCAAAGATGCTTCAAGCTTAAGGTAATGCCTGGAAGGACGATAATAAAAACACTGAAATTAAATCCTGTGGCACATCAAGTCAGTAGATGTTGACTACAAAGCTGAGTTTTATTTAATTAATATTGGCATGATACCCTTACACTGAGCATTTCCTTAGTGAAATGAGGGCTTGGCTAACTTGTGCAGCAGTTTGCCAGCAAGCTTAATCAAATCTGCCAATCCAAGATGGAACTTGAGCCTGGTTGAGCACCACAAAACACACGGGACTGCCCGGTACCCTCTGTGCACTTCAACAGGAGGGAAAAACCAAACCGAAACAAAACAAAACAAGCAACATAAAGAAGACCAGGGTGCATTCAGCCAAAAGCCACCAAGCTCCGTCTCACAGCCAAGCTGCTAACACGAAAGGCAGCAGGAAGGAGGCAGGAGAAGCGCCAGAGCACCGCTCCCCCCCCCGCAGGCCGCAGCGCTCATGCTGGGATCAATCCCGACCCCTTCCCTCCCACCCCCGGCCCCAGACCCGCACAGGAGGCAGCAGGAGGCCGAGGCCCCGCAGGCCCCGCAGGGTTCAGGACGCCGGCTCAGGGGAACGGCCAGGCCGCAGACGAAGCGGCAGCCCAGGAGGAACCGCGGAGGAGGCTGTCCCGGCCGCAGGGGAGCGGAAGGAAGGAAAAAGGGAAGCGGGCGGCCCAGGCCCCTCACCCGGCTGCCTCAGGGCGGCCCCATCGCCGCTCTCATGGCAACACCGCGCCCGCCCCGCGCAGGCGCAACCGCTCCGCATGCGCGGGACGGAGGCAGCGGCGGGACTGAGGAGATGGAGAAGAAGCAGCAGAAGCAACAGCGGCTCCGACCCTTCCGCCTACGCGGGGCGGGAAGCCCGCGGAAATTCGGCGTGGCGGCCGGGAGCCTGAGCGAGCTGCTGAGGAAAGGCTGCCGGCTGATGGAGGTGCGGGGCTCTGACCATCCCAGGGGGACTGCGGGGCTCTGACCCTCCCGGGGGGAGGCTGCGGGGCTCTGACCCTCCCGGGGGGAGGCTGCGGGGCTCTGACCCTCCCGGGGGGAGGCTGCGGGGCTCTGATCTTCCTCGGGGGCTGTGACCCTCCCGGGGGGCTGCGGGGCTTTGATCCTCCTGGGGGGCTCTGATCCTCCTGCGGGGCTGCGGAGCTCTGATCCTCCGGGGGGGCTCTGACCATCCCGGGGGGCTGCGGGGCTCTGACCCTCCCAGGGGGCTCTGATCCTCCTGCGGGGCTGCGGAGCTCTGACCCTCCCGAGGGGACTGCGGGGCTCTGATCCTCCTCGGGGGCTGTGACCCTCCCGGGGGGCTGCGGGGCTCTGATCCTCCTGCGGGGCTTGACCCTCCCGGGGGGCTGCGGGGCTCTGACCCTCCCGGGACGCAGCTTCCCTTGTCAGGCAGCCGCCTCTGCCTCTACGAGGACGGGACGGAGCTGACGGAAAATTACTTTCGAGCTTTGCCGGAGGAGACGGAGCTGGTGCTGCTGGGTCCCGGAGAGAGCTGGGAGGGCTGTGAGTGCTGCGGGGAAGAGCTGGCGGGGGAAGATGGGGGATGCAGAAGCGGCTCCTTCCCGCCTCGCTCTCCGCAGGTGCCTCCGAAATCCTGCGGCTCCTGTTAGACCTCAGCTCCCAGAAGGTGATAGAGGCAGCACAGGAGATGCTGAGCGGAGAGAAAGCTGCCGAGAGGCAGAAGCTGCTGGTGGATCTGATCCAAAACCTGAGCGAAAATACCCAGGCTGAGGAGAAGGAGAAGGACAGGAAATGGTTTGAAGGTGTGTCTGGAAAAGTAGATGTGCCCACTGGGGTTTGGGGAGGGGGGGGGGGAAGAAAAAGGAAAAAGGGGAAAAAAAAGGAAAAGGAGAAAAAGAAAGGGAAAGGAAAAAAGGAAAGGAGAAAAAGAAAGGGAAAGGAAAAAAGGAAAGGAGAAAAAGAAAGGGAAAGGAAAAAAGGAAAGGAGAAAAAGAAAGGGAAAGGAAAAAAGGAAAGGAGAAAAAGAAAGGGAAAGGAAAAAAGGAAAGGAGAAAAAGAAAGGGAAAGGAAAAAAGGAAAGGAGAAAAAGAAAGGGAAAGGACAAAAGGAAAAGGAAAAAAGAGATGAAAGGAAAAGGAAAAAAGGAAAGGAAAAGGAAAAAAGGAAAGGGAAAGAAAAAAAGGAAAGGGAAAGGAAAAAAGGAAAGGAGAAAAAGAAAGGGAAAGGAAAAAAAAAGGAGAAAAAGAAAGGGAAAGGAAAAAGGAAAGGAGAAAAAGGGAAAGGACGAAAGGAAAAGGAAAAAAAGAAAGGGAAAGGACGAAAGGAAAAGGAAAAAAAGAGACGAGAGGAAAAAGAAAAGAAAGGGAAAGGACGAAAGGAAAAGGAAAAAGACGAGAGGAAAAAGGAAAAAAAGAAAGAGAAAGGAAAAAAAAAGACGAGGAAAAAAGAAAAAGGAAAAAAAGAGACGAGAAGAAAAAGGAAAAAAAAAGAAAGGAAAAAAGGAAAAGGAAAAAAGAGACGAGAGGAAAAAGGAAAAAAAAAAGAAAGGAAAAGGAATAAGGAAAAGGAATAAAAGAGAAAGGAAAAAAAGGAAAAATTCAAAAAGGAAAAAGGAAAAGGAATAAGGAAAAGGAATAAAAGCGAAAGGAAAAAAAGGAAAAATTAAAAAAGGAAAAGGAAAAAAAGGGGAGGGAAAAGGAAAAAAAGAGAATCAAACCAAAAGGAAACAAAAAAGGATCAATACCCAGCTAGGCAGAAGCAGAAAACTAAAAGTCCTCATTTACTGATCTCCCTCCCTTCAGGCCTGGAGCCTCGTTTTAAGAACAAGTCAAGCTACATGCGCTACAGCTGTCAGAGCAGAATGAGGAGCTACCTCAGACAGGTAAAGGACTCTGTGGAAGTTACTTGTTTTCAAACTGCTACTAGAAGTACTTTCATGACCCCAAATATATATATATATATATATATATATATATAAAACTAATAAATAAAACACTTTTATAACGCAACAAACCGATTGTAGAAAAAAGCCCCAGGCTGCTCCAGGCACTATGGATTAATTGCAGTTGTTTTTGGGTTTTTTTTCCTCCCCCCTCTAGGTTACTAGTTATACTTCATATGTTGATCCAACAGCAAGGGATGCATATAAAAAGATAACTGACCTGATGGGAGAGAAGCTGAAATCCATGAAATATAACGGATCCTACTTTGACAGGAGGGAGGAGGAGGAGGCACTCCGGCTGTGCACTCCGGAGGGGTGGTTCTCCTGTCAGGTGAGCTCAGACTGTCTTGGTGGTCTGAAAAGGAAAGTTTTCTGAAAAACTTAAGCTGAGTTAAACCTTGCCAAGGAGATTAAAAAATATTGCAGCCGTTTCATCAGTTGAGGAAATAAATAGAGAACTCTTGACTAAAGAAATGGAGCTGCTCTACAGTGAGAATGTAGCAGAGATTAAAGATAACCTACAAATGGCCCAAAACTAAATTAATACCTTTTCTTCCTTTTGCAATGAAGATGCCATGAGTAATTGGGTGGCATGAGATGGTAATTAGTGGAAAAGCTGGGATTAAACCCCACCACATTAATTGTGCAAGTAGAAATCAGATAGCATGGCATACACAAGTAAGAGAGGTGACCATCCAGGGTTTTGAAGGCATTATTCCCCTTGGAACAAACCCTCTGGCAACAAGCATTCTGTATTTAGGCATCAGGTCAGGAGTAATACCAGCTCTGCACCCTACTTCAATTCTCACTCTTGGTTTCCCTGGGTTTCTTTTCCTCCCAACCACCTGTTCATCTTCCCCTGAGTTGCAGCATCAGATGAGGGAAGCAGTTCCTTCCCTCCAAGGAACTCCCTTCCTTCCATCCAAGCAGTTACTTGGATGCTTGTGTGGTGCAGCTTAGCAGCACAGTGTTGTCACTTCTGCCTGATCTGAGTTCCAGGCAGGGGAAGGAGGGCCCTGGGGTGACAAGCAGTGTCCTTTTGTTTCACAGGGACCTTTTGACAGGGATCACTGCCCACTCAAGCATTCCATCAACCCCTACAGCAACAGGGAGAGCAGAATCCTCTTCAGTACCTGGAATCTCGACCACATGTATGTATCAAGCATGAATCCAAACTTACCTGTTTCTTCCACTTCACCTCAGGCAGGAAAAGAAATAAGCACCAAGTCTTTACCCCTGCACTTAGCTGTGCCATGAACAGTGTGCTGGGATAAAAGATGCTGGGATGCTGTTTCTGGTAACATAAAATCCTGAAGATGGGTTATGATGCCATCTCTCATGAGCTGCTTTGCTTCTACTCAGATTTGCTTTCCCAGCAACAAAAAACTTTTTTTGCACAGGCATTTTGCACTTGTGTAGGAAACAGGATTTTCTAAACTAATTCCCTCAGGAAAAAAAAAACCCGTGCAACATTATAAACCTAGTTATGGTGAAGAATTCAGATTCCACCTGGCTCTAAAAGGAAGGTGCAGACTTGATTATTCTGGAAAAACTATTGATAGCAATATTGTTTTCTCTTTTGTGTACCAAAGAATAGAGAAGAAACGTGTTATTGTCCCAGAACTGGCAGAAGCTGTCAAAACACGAAATGGAAGAGAAGTGAACTGGGAATACTTTTATCAGCTCCTGTTTACTACAGAAAATTTAAAACTTGTAAACATTGCTTGCCATGAGAAACTTACTCATAATCTCCACTGTGACAACACTAGAATTTACAGTTAGAGGAAGCAAACCCCCAAAATTTCCTGGTGCTATCTCTGGAAATGACTTGCTTTTTTTCAAAATCATGTTGTGGTGTAAGTTTTAAATAGCTCTACTTTCTTAAACAAAAACTTATATAGGAGTCCCTGGCAAAGGAGACTTGCTAAGTAATTCAATTGCAATCTCATAACACCTACATTCATATCATGCTTAATTCTACTCTCTTGCCTTCTCACTTACTACAAGCCTGCCTTAAATCACACTTTATGTGCCACAAAATACAGCTGTGAGCCCAAGTATAAAAATCAGGCCAGAGGCTGACACTGATTTCTTTCTTGACAAGAGAAATTACCAGGCCAGAACTCACAGAGAGATGAAACTTAGAGAAACATTTCTTACAAACTAATCTGAGGGTATTTGTACATGGATACAAGCAACGTTACCATGTAATCATGTTTCCCTGCTACTTTAGAGAGTATTGCTTTTGTAAATCACTTCCTACTTCACGAAACAAAATACAAATAGATCTGGGATTACTTGATTTTTTTTTTTAGTACAATCTGGGAGCAACAGAACCATCAAATGTAAACACAAATCTTTTTTAAATAAAAAAGTTGCCACCCTTTTCTTGTGTGTGCATGTGGAAAGAGAAGTGCAGGAGTGGTTGGTTGGGTGTAAAATAACATGGCCAATACAGACCAGAAACTGAGCACAGGGAAATGTGTTCAGAAAAGGAAAACTAGTTCCTTTTTGGTATGTAAAGAACACTACTCCTCTCTAGGACAGAGCTCTGTGTCACTATTTCTCTTTCTTACCCAGGCAAATCCAGCTACTCCCCACAAAATTGTATTAAAATACCAGTGCAGTGCAAGTTGTAACCCACAAGGTCTCAAACACAGGAGCTTTGCTGCAGACAGTTTAATTTACTTTCAACAACAAACCCAATCCCTATCCCAAACATTTTGACATGAAAAGTAGGTGCACTTTAAATACAGGATTTTTAATACCAGTGCATTGACTCAACCCTTCTAGATCTTTCCAGAACATGTCATCAGTAAGTAAGATGGGAATAATGCACACTGTTAGGACAACAGGGAAGGCACCACAGCTAAGGTTCTGATGGCAAACACAATGCCAGCTTTATGGCACACTTCTGCAGGCTGAAAATCACCATTTTGCACAGTGCTAAAATGAAAGTAAGTGTGTGAAGATGCATTTTTCTAGAACTTCTAGCAAATATGGCATTCAGGGAAAGCTGGGAGAGCTACTTCAAGATGGAGTTGTGCTAAAAACCACGAATATGCTATTAAAATATTAGATTTTTCTGTGTGACAGAATTAGAGTGAAAAGGAGCCAAGAAATATCATTGACAGAAACAATGCATCAGCTGGAATGAAAATGTGAACAAATTAACATATCATACATATACAATTTGTTTGACTTACAGATTTTGAATGTTTAACAAGCTATAGCTGCAGAAATTAATATGTATTTAAACCATCTGCTGATAATATTTTCCCATATATTTTTAGAAATGTAGAAGAAACTATAACAATAAAGATCTGGAAGCTTATTGCATAATCACACTTTCAAAGAAGCATGATAATAAACATTGGGTGACTTAACAGTTCCTGATATCACCCAAGACTGCTCATTATTTTCCAAAAATGCAGGCCAAAATAACATATTTGGTTGCCTGACCCACATCCTTGTCAATACTTGTTCATCCATTGACCAAGTCCAATACTGAGAAAGCCTTTATCACCACCAATATATCTGTTTACAAAATTCTTATTCTGAACCCATGGAAATCCTGCACAAGCTGCATTACACAAGCCTCACAACAGGCAATGCTCATGGCTGGTCTGCTGGCCCACTGACACCAAATGTTCAGCCTGGATATGGGCTCAAACTGTAGAGCTGGGAATATCTATTTGCCTTGGGGTTTTTTTTCCTAAATATTAGTGGCAAAATGATAAATCGTAAATTATTTCCAAATCACTTTAAATTTAGTCCATCTTTTCCCCAGATAACCATGGAAGAATACTGTGACATTCCAGAAAAACAAACTCTACTAGTTCTCTCCCTGAGAAATGGCAAACGCAGACACCTTATGTTAGCAACACAGCCAACTATGGTTACGTGGTTGCAAAGCAAAATAAAAAAGGTTTATTTTGTTTACAGATTGTTTTTAGACAACATCCTCTTCCTCCTCCTCCTCCTCTTCCTTTGCAATGAAATGTAGTTTTCTGAATTCTCTCCTGCTCATTGCTGTGCTTGGGAGTGCAGCTGCTGGGAGATCCTTTAAGAAAAAGAGAAAATCATTCAGGAAAGTCTGTTGTGGCAAATGGCAGACCTCCTGCCTCCCCAGCAGCTCACATAACCTCCACATCTACTTCCACACATACCTCTTCAAAAAGAAGGAAACATTACCTGCCCAAAGTCACAAAACATTAAACCTGGCATTTGAATTTCAAGTTCTGACCCTTGATCAGTACAAAAGGAAAGGTGGCCAGAAACCAATTTCCAATTAATTACAGTTACTGCAGTCATCACAAGAAAGAACCAATTACCAGTGGTTCAACTAGTTTGAGAGAATAAAGCTGTGTCTCCCATAGTACAGCTATGTATGTCCTCATGAGTAAAAATACCTGATGGAGACATCTACCTAGTGGGTAGGGGTGTGACTCCAGATGTCTTACTGACACTGGTCCTGCTTGCCTACAAGTTTGAGGCCAGTCTGATTTTGTGTGAAGCAGCACAGAGCTGTGAAGTTTAAACAGGCATCACCTTACCCGGAGAAGCTCAACATCCCCAAAGAACCGAGCCACAGGCATTGGCTGGTTGCTGTCTTCATCCAAGAAAGTGCTGTTGTCCCTCTCTGTTGACTTCTCTGGGAGATCCCCATCCTCAGAGCTAGAGCCATCTGAAGACACACAGCTGCTCTCCTCTTCACCACAGCCACGATTGCACAGATCCTCATCACTGTCCATTCCTGATGGAGCATTGCTGGATTTCACTGCATTTGGCTTCAGAGGAACACTGCCCTCCTTTTCCTGTTTGGCTTCATCAGTCTCTGGAATGTTTTCACCTTTTTTCTCTGGAACTGTATTGCTGTCTCCTGGATCTTCTGAACACTGATCCCCATCAGATGTTTTTGGTGTTTCCCCCAACGCAGCAAGGTTTCCACTTCCACATTTGAGTCCTTCTAGTTCTGATTTTCCTGGACTGTTTTTTTCACATTTTAGCCTCTTCGTGCGTCTTCTGTCCGCCACTTTGTGTGAAGAAGGCTGTTAGAAAGAAAGTAAGAGCCTAAAGCTTACGGGAAATAAAATCCCCAGATCACTTTAGTTGCAAGGCTGCATGTGGAACAAGGTGAGCAGCACCCTGGCCGAAAGCTGCATCTCTATGAAAAATAATTAGTAGGAAATGCACATGGAAAGAAGCCAAGCAGGTAGCTTACACTAAACCACAACACACAGTCCGTCAAAGTATAAACTAGAACCGTATGTGGATAATCACCCGTTTTCTTAGGGATGCTGTAGATGATTTTAATTCAGCAGAAGGAACTATCCCCGAGCTGGCACAGCCCCCCGGCCCTCAGACCCCACGAACCCAAAAGCTGACGCTGGCGCACACAAACACAATCCCCGCACTTTATTTATCCACACGAGCGAAGTGTCGGGAAGGGAAGGTGAAGAATTCACTTAATTTCCCCAGGCCATTCCCTCACGGGGATGCTCATTACGGAGCTGTCACTCTAACAACCGCCGGCCCCGCCGCCTCCCCTCAGCCCCGCTCCCTCCTACCGGGCTCGGCGTCCTCGGGCCGCTCCGCTCCGGACCGGGGGCTGCCGGCAGCGCTTCCCCCGCGGGTTGTGCAGAGGCAGCTGCCGGCTGCCTGCTCTCCAAGGAGCCCTTCGCACAGCTCCCGGGAGGCCGCCGCCGTCCTGGAGGCCGCTGCCGCCCCGACAGCGTTGGGCCGCGGGTCCCTGTGCGGCTCCGGTTCGGCGCTCCGGCTGTGCCGCCCGCCGCCATCTTGGGGAGGGCGGCTGAGCCCGCGCTCGCCATCTTGTGGAGCCTCTCGCCTCAGGGGCAGCCCGGCCTCGCCCGCCTCGGAATTATGGTTGCCCAGAGGCAGCTTTGCCTTAATATGAGCTTCAGCAAAGCGAAAACGCAGCAGCTTTGCCTCCAGATCTCCCTGATGAGCTGCTGCCCGGGGAGGAAAACCCAACGCGAGGAAAACCCAACGGGAGGAAAACCCAACGGGAGGAAAACCCAAAGCAGTTCTACCTGATGGCTGTGTAGGTTATAAACCTTTCGGATCTTTTGCTTCCCATGGTGTCTTCCTCCTGGAGCAATGCTGGCTCTGGGTGTAGGGTGTTATTATTCAGCTCATTTCCACAGCCCTCAGGGAGCACATTATATCAGTAACTCAAATCCCTCTTCATCTTCAAGGACTCCGAAGACAGCAGGTGAGTTTCTGCGTAGCAAAGCAGCCCAGCACCTAGATTTAAGTATATAATTATCCTCACTTACTGTAAGGGGGAGGCGAGGAGAAGTTGTGGGTACTGCCAGGAAAGCCCAGCGGCTCCATCCATCACATCCAACTACAGCTCCCTCCTGCTCATTCAATTTTTTGAGGTCACTGTGGGGATTTTTATAAATCTGTCTGGTGGAGGGCACAGGAGTTTCTTTACAGCTGCCTTTAATGTTCTTGCTCATTGCAGAGCTATACTGCAAGTCTCAGTGGTTTGAGGGTATTGCTTGGTCTCCTCAAGCCAACTTAGCTGATAAAACGTTTGTCCGTTCATCCTGGCCTCAGAAACACGAGCAACAGTTTTAACTGCAGACATAAGTGTTTAGAACGCACCTATGGGAATGCACAAGTACAACATTTTTTTTTTCTCAAAAGCATAAAGTCTCCCTGTTAAACTGCAGAGGTCTGGAGACACGCCTGAAACCTTGTTCTGCAATTTCTCTCTGTGCTCAGGGGTCCTTCTGTACTTTGTTCTCTGGCTGAGATAATTCATATTCTCCTCCAAAAGCTTCTCAACTTGCTCCGCTCTCTCACAGTGTTGTTGCTCGCAGCCATGGAATACAGATGATTGTTTTTATTAGGCAGTGAAAACTTATACTGCCTCGTAAACAGAAGAGGACTGGAACTGGCTGAAGAAGATCTCTGCAGCTGGAAAACCGGGTTGTTGTTTCAATTTTCCTCGCCAACGCTAAGAGAAAAAAAAATAGTTTTTTTTTTAATTAAATTTAATAAATACATTTTTCAGCACTGTCCATCTCATTCTCTGCCTTGCTTTGTAAAATTGGTATGAGCGTTCGAGTGATGCAGACGGGGGGGGGTGTGGACCCCAGCATGGAGTCAGCACCTCTGGCAGCTCCTGGGGATGGAGATACATGGCCACAAGCACCTGAGACATGGCAGGGTGGCCTCAGAGACTTCCAGGGGACAAAGCCCCTTGTGCAGATGCCAGGGCTCCATCCCAAAGCTGCCACATTCTGCCCTAGAACCACGTTGCTTTTGGGGGAAAAAGTCGGCGGTTTTGCAACTGTAGATGTTGCTGCGTTTTCTGAAACATGGCCCATCCCTCTCCGAGGAAAAAGCTGTCTAGTGCAGGGAGCAGCCTGGGAGAGGTGAGGGAGAATTCAGATCCCCTCTGAGATCAGCCCACGTGGAGCAGCATCTCCTGTGGGGCTTGAAAGGCTCCGCAAGGGACCGCGAAAAAACCAAGAAGCCCTGAGAGAGAATGGGAGCAGCACAAACTGTTTACATTAATTTCACATTTCCACACAAAGGGGGATTTATTTTTAGCAAGATGAAAAAGTGGGTTTTGTTAGAATCTCTTGCCTAAGCAGGCAGGGGAAAAGAATTAAATAAATGGAGCTCCCATGTTATAATGGGAGGTGGCTGGCGGGTATAAAGCAGCATCTGACGAGCTTATTGAGCAGGCAGGGAGGTTCAGGCTGTGAAATGCAATGTGTAAATTAGCTTCTTGCAGCACTTGTCTCTGTGCCTGTCACTTGCACCGATGTCCCTGCCTGTTATAATCCTCCCAGTTCATTTGGCTAAACATTAGTGACATGCTGGGGACAGCAGCCAAAAAAAAAAAAAGTGTTGGCTGTAAACATTTTGGTTGTTAACTGTTGAAGGAGAGGTCTATCAACCTAAACAGTCATCCAGCAGGAGAACTGGCTGGTCTTTTCCTGCTATGGAAATGTTATTTTTGGTTAAGGTGGCTTTTTTTTTTTTTTTTTTTTATTGTTATTATTTTTATCAGCACCTGGGAAGAAAGCAGGAGGAACCACTGCCTAATGGCTGGCACAGGGAGCCTCACTGCCTGCCCAAACACCAACTGAGTCATCCTCTTAAAATTTGAAGACACAACTTTTTAACTGGTGTTCTCTCCTCTCAAACAGTGGTGTTGTGCCAGCTCCTGTAATGACAGTCAGTACTGAACTGCTGATTTTGGGCTCCCAAAAGCACTCTCCTGGAAGAATTTCTGATGACATCCCAGGTAGAACAGAAACATTCATGGGATCTGTAACCCTCTGGTGGGTGCAGCTGTCCTGAACACTGTTGTCTTGGGTCCCTTTGCACCACTCCATGTGGATAAAACCTTCATTATCATTACTGAGGAGTTCTCACACCAGGAGCTAGAGCAGCCTCAGATAGAAATAATAGGGCATTTATGATACATCATGAAACTTTATGCTCTCCATGTGAAAAATCTCTTTTTGAGTCTTGTTTTAGATTTCTTTCTAATATCTTATAATGAAACAAACGTGGGAAGGCAGTATCTGAGGAAATTAATTAACACAGCTGAGCGGAGTACATAGGCTTTGCAAGAATGAGCAGCAAAGAGAAAAACTATGAAATCCATTAATGAAAATACTTCAGGGACATCTGAGAACCAGGGGATACCCAGCTGGATGGCTGCAATGCTTGTGGAGTTGTATGGCACTGACCTCCCAGTGATGGGGACAGCTGGAGCCCCCAGCCTGGCTGCTGGCAATCAAATCTCTTGCTGCACAAACTCCATTCTCATCATGATCTCTAGCATTTACACACCAGATCTGCAAGAACTAACCCATCAGTTCAGGGCACCTCATTTGCCCAAGGTTTCCTACCCTCCCAGAGACCTTAATTGCTTCAAGCAGCGTTGATTTTTTTAAATTTTTTTTTTTTTTTCCCAACATTTCACAAAGCACAAGTATATTCCTAGCACAAAGCATCCCACTGAGACCAAATCATTACCTTTGCTCCAGGAATCTGATTACAAGGACTGGGGCAACTTTGCCTTGCCATTAAAAAGCAACAGCTTACAGAAGGCTTTTTCTGCCTTAATTTCATAGTTGCTTTCACTGCAGTCACACAAACAAGCATTCCCCTCCCACCACTTTTTTTTTTTTTTTTCCTATCGTTTTGCTGCAGAGATGATGGTTTAATTCACTTCAAACTGAGGAGTTGTTTTAACTTTGCTCCTCGTTCAGCTGCTCCCAGCTGCAAAGCTGGGCACAGCCCTGGGGTTTAACTCCAGTTAACCCACTCAGTTTAACCCTGCCAGACACTGGGGGTCAGTGTTAGACAGGAGATGCAGGGCCCAGGTTTTCTACCAGTGACAGGTAACATTTTGGTGAGTGTTGTACATTATTTAACACCGTTTCCTTGGGGAGATTAAAAATGCTTTGGGTAAATGCAACTCTCTTCCCTGCACACCTGACAGTGATAGAAGAGGCTGTTTTACACAGGGCTCATGAAAAATAAAACCACAATGTTGATTTCAGCAGCTTAAATTACTTGAGCCAGTGTAATGGGATAAATATTTGATGGCGAAGTTTATTAAATTTTCCACCACTATTATGCTGCTGCTAAAAATATCAAGGAATCTTTAAAGCCTACTTGGTGGTCTCCAAAGGGGGATTGTTGGAAACCCATCCGTGGAGATTGCTTATGGGATGGGAATGGATTATCTTCTTCCCTCTAATGTCTGTGGGTAACAACAAATCCTTTCTGCTCCCGTCAGAATTAGCTGCTCCCTGCTGGAAATGTGAGAACAGCATGGGCCATACCTGCCTGCAGAGGACATGCCACTTCATCGATGAGTTACAGCCCTCTGAGCATTTCTTCTGCTGCACAACTGCTCCCAAGCTTGGGAAGATCCTCAGGAGCAACACAGGAAAGCTGGGGAGGGTGCTGCAGGAGGGCGGCTGCTCTCAGATGTTTATCTGTTTCAGAGTCTTTCTACTTCTGGTAGACTCTCAGGATGGCATCTCTCTCCTCTCCCCAGCTTTGCAGCACTCCCCTTGGACCACAGGAGGAAGCAGAAACCCTGTGGGATTGTCTCACCCTAAAGCTTCACTCTGTGAATCAATAGCACATCTCAGGGTGCAGTTTTGCAGTCCTGAGTCTATAAATATTTCTATTTGCCTTTGAAATGATTGCTACTCAGTAATACTCTCCCTCTCTGTCACATAATTAACTCTTCTGTCACTTACCTGCTGATAATTCAATACATGAAGTTTATAATGCCTCAACAATTTCATTCCTGGCTCTTCAAAGTCACCAATTGCTGGGCAGGTGATCTCCAAGATCAGAGGTGGCTGGGGCAGAGGTGCAGCCCTCAGAATATCAGTCTGAGATAGAGAAGGCAGCTGGGTCAGGTGGCACCTTCTTAGCCACCAACATCCTTCCCAAAAGGCATCCTTTTCCCTGGCAGGGGAATTTAAGCCACTCCAGGAATATTATCACAGTTCAATAGCTCCTAAAATTAAAAAAGGATATTACAATTGAGACAGCCTGGAGCAGGACCATGGAACAGGCCACTGCAGTCAATCTCCTTTCCAGTCTCACTAACTCCTTCCAGAAAAGGAGCAAGCTTCATCTGAAAAGCATTTAGATTTATTCTTTTTTACCTTCCATTACGGATGCCAGAGGTTACATGTAAAGAGCTGTAACCGCACCTCAGAGAAGACCTTCTACCAGCGGGTAGACAGCATCTATCTCAAAAGAACAGGAAAAAACAATCAGCAGAGACATGTTCTGTTCATGCAACAGCAAGCAATATTGTACCATTGGCAGGATTCATGCTAAGACAACTGCTCCAGTGTCCTAGAGTGCCATGCATTTGCACATTCATCCCAACTGGGGACTTCAGTGCAAGAGGAGCAGTTCAGTTATCAGCCCTGTGAGGCTCCAGTAATGAAGCCAGATCTTCATTACAATCTGTTTAAGTATTTTCTACATGCAAGCATGCCTCCATCCAGGATTCACTGCTGGGTCTCCAGCGTACTGCCTCTTCTGGAGAAGGTTTTCCAGCAGCAGCTCCATTACACAACAGCACAGCCCCGAGCTCCTCTCCCACCTCCTCGCAGCCTGGGCTCTGTCCCTTGCCATCCACACCACCTGCACCCTGTGAAGAGATGCAGCCTGGTGCCCAGACACTGCAAGAGCTGCACTTCAGACAGAGACAGAGTAATCAAAGACTTCACCTGAGGGAGCCTTCACGAGCTTCACGCTTGAACAGAGCCAGGATTTCAACCCAGGCTTGGAGTCTGGAAACATTCTGGTGACGCCAACCCTGTTGTGTAGCTGGAAACCTGACTGCCACCTCTTTGTCCTGCCCTGTTGGGCATCCAGGTGTGTGGCAATGCCAAGTGGGGCACTGGTTCTCTGAGGATGTGGTGCTGAGGGCCAGGAGCCCAGCTGCCTCCAGGAGTGATCACAGTGCTCAGGATGCCTCAGGATGCTTTGGAGGTGCCTGGCACATGGCAGAGCTGCAGCAGTCTGAGGGGTGGCTGTCATCATTCCAGTCCTCTCAGATCCTAGTAAAAGTTTGGGCATTGGTTTCCTCTTGCCGTGTGTCACGGGTCACCATCTTCACTAAATAACCCTTGCTGGTTGTGCTTTTCAGCTAAAAATATCTGTTCCTCAGATATCTGTCTGGTGGGCAGAAGCTGTGGCTGGCATACTGGGGATGTTATTTTGACACTTTGATTTTATGTGAGGATACATGAATAGAAAGCCACCAATGAATAGAAGAATAAATCTATATATTCCTTGCTGTCACTTCAACCAAAAAGAGAGAGCCAGCAGCTCTCTCTCTTTGGGGAATCTGAGATTATTTGGACAAAGTTTCCCCCACGGGTAACTCACTCGCAGGAATGAATAAGTAGGGTTCACAGTATGAGCAAGTGTCCTACAGCCAGTCTGATCAAAAGCAAGCCCTGAAACAGTGTGTAAAACAGGTTAGGTAGGAGAGATTTAACAATGATGAGAATGTACAAGAAATTTATTCAGATCGCAGGTTCTGAGAGAATTTAAACAAGTGTTAGCTCTGTCACTCCCAGAGAAGCCTGGTGCAGGCAAACTGCTGCCTGCAGACAATCCTGATGTTTGAGGAGAAGCTGCTACAATAAACGTGGGGGTGATTTTGTCATCCTGCTTAACAGGAGGAGGAACCTGAAGCTGATAACCTGCCCGTTGCTGTCGGTGTGTCCATGTACTCTCCAAGGGTTGGCATTGCTGCTGTACACCCTGCAGAACGACAGCCACAGTGTCACCAAGGACTCCTCCTCTTGTGCTTAACTGGGTGCATTTGGACATCAGAAAGGTTTCCGGGCAGATTTTAGGGTTAAAAGAAGCAAAGGGTAAATCTA